>NW_027526361.1:123650356-124342856 GCF_048455015.1 Haemaphysalis longicornis
ATGCGTCAAGCGGACCGCAGTTAGTACTTAAGGCTGCTGCAAATTATTTATAAGGCCCACCTCGTGTATAACGCACCCGACGGAGCGTTCTTTAACTTAAGCATTCAAATCGGCACGCTGCCAGAACCACAAGCAATTATGGAAAGCAAGAGTTATTATACCAAACCCTCAGTCCTAAACCGACTATCTGATGAGATCGACTTTAATGTCTCCATTAAAATTTACCTGCCAAATATAATATCTATCCTAAGACAGAACATTGGTTTTTCTTAAGTACAAAAGTGCCGTTTTTACGTATGAAGTTTTCCCCTTTCCTTTTGTTTTCTTTATTTTTTGTTTTTTTAGAATACCAAAGCCAGAATACTGTACACAAAACAATTGAAAAATAACTTCTATCTAAACACTATGTAAATAAATCTTTACCTGGATCCTTCCGTATGCTTGTGATAGCTTTTAAGATGCAATGCCTTTTGCCAATGCCCTTGCTTCAAACCCCGCATCCTATTTTGTGTTATTTCCCGAGAAAGTTGCCCGCGAAGTTTCCTGCATACCACGGCGATATTGTTTCTGTAACTGTACCATAGATGCGTGTAATATATGGAATAAGAGTTGCTTGCACATGTTTTCAATATCACTGTACACATTGCAACGTACGGGCCAGCGGTTCCGTCAAGCTGTGAGTGTATATTGTGGTAAAAGAAGTTCGTTCACATGTTTTCAAAGCGCAGTACACTTGGAAACGTGTGGCCCTGCGGCTCCGTCAAGTTGCTTTCCTTCAGCTTTTTCCGCAGGCCTCTCGAATCAAGCCCCTGTGATGCAAAACAAAGATTTCTATTCTATGCTATTCTAGCAATACACCCTACGACTAAACAGGTGCCACAGCAAGGAAATAAATACGTAAAAAATAAGCCGGTACTAGTAACACTGCCATTGTGACCATACTTCAACGTGTTTTTCTCTTATTATGTAGTCAAGGTGCAGGTGAAAAAAAAATTGTTTTCTGTGCGTCTGTGTTTATGGGCCTGGGGTCGCCATCATTTCTTAAGATCACATAACTAGCTAGGTTTGTGCAGCGACAGGTAATGCAATCGCCGGTTAACGCAAATTCAAGAAACCGAAATATTCGCTTCTGCTCAGGGCGCAACAAGCTCATAACATGCGTCTATAAGGCCACAAAAACCACACAGAAACCAACACGGTAGTCGTCTACAATGTCCAAAACCTTGTGAGTCTCCAAAGGTCCAGTACAATAGCAAAGATCAATAGCCATCTCTTGCTTCTTTGCCCTGAGCCACACCATGTAAATGCCCGTGCATGACTAATGACCAATCATGGCGTCCGCGGGAATAAATTTGGCAAATAAAAAGGTGCGACTAAGGATATGGCTAAAAATGTGATCTGCGCTGTGATATTAGGCCATGCATATTCGAACTACATTCTTGAGGGAAATCTTAAGCTGGGTGTTATCCATGGCGTATTTTCCCGCTTTGATCGCAAAGACTGCTTTTCTTTGTGTATCGTGGACAAGCAGACACGCCGACATTTTTTGGAGTGCAAGCAGCCAGGAAACTGGTCGCTACCTCTTGCGAGCGCAGTTACCGGAGGGGGTGCTGCAGGCGACGTGACCACGTGTTGTTATTTTGGGAAGCTCAGAAAAACGTTGACCTACTCCCTTAGCCCACTTCCGAGAAGTTTATAAACCACGAGGACATCGTTATTGGAACTGTTCAAGATTAGAGTTTGAGCCAGCGTCTTTCCATCATGATATGGTTTTTCTCTAATACAGGCCGCTCACGCCAACACGAGGCAGCCCTTTACTCCTTTCTTTGTTTTTCTGCTTTTAAATGATCACGCTGTGATGCGGTATCAACTCCGGCTTTTTATTTATTTTGTGATAGACTAGCCAGGCGCAAACGTTTAAACAAAAGAAAGCTGTAATTGCTTTGGTACGCATTTTCTGCCTCCAATTTCAAAATTATTTGCTTTGCTATTAACAACGTAGACATGTCCACGCCGCTCTACAAAAGCCATCTCTTCGTCGAAATGCTGCCTAAATGCCTGTCGACGTCAAACCATCTGTTACGACCGTAATGATTTTCCAACGGGCTCTGAAAACGCTGTAAAAGTGAGTTTGGCCTAAAAGTTAGCACTAAAACAATTGATGGCAAAAACCTTCCAGGATTTGTTAAAACATGCTGTGCGTAATGAAATTAGTCCTGTACAAAGGGTCATAATTTCTTCTCGAGATCTACCATTGACCCGCTTACCAAACTGGTTCGCGAACCGGTGCGGAAGCTTGAACCGGTTAGCAAACCGGTTTTAAAACTTCGATCATCAGCAAAGTGAGAAAAACTGTTTATTATTGTAAAACGACCATAAAAACAAAATACAAACAAATTTCAGAATAGTAATCTTTCCAATTATATGGTTGAAGTTTTTAAAACAGCTAGGGTCAGATTGGGCCAGATTTTGGCAAAGCAGTTGAGGTACTGACGATTTACCAGCCACGTTCTCGCCAAGCACTTATGTCACACTAAGGTCTAATTAGGAGTTGTTTCAAGATACGCAGTAGAGTTGTGTCCGGTCACCATTTATAACTTATACGAAAATTTTGTAATAGCTTCTTATGCACTGGGAATGAGATATTTGAAAGTAGTTTCTAAAAAATGACTTTTCATTTCTAACCAATTATCAAACTAGCTTAGGTCACAGCACGTTTAACGAATTTGGCAATATTTGAAACTTTTACATCTTTTGCAACATGAACTACTCCCGCTGTACCTGCAGATTTTATTTTCAATAGAGGCATTGCACACATTTAAATCTTATTACAGGGAATTCAGGCATTTCGCTCTAGTTTGTCACAATAGGTATTCTAGGATTTTTTCTCAATATTTTTCAAACCAAAGCTAAGGTGGTCCTTGATGAGATGCCTCAAAAACTTGTTACAATATTTTGTAGGTTTGTAGATACAAAGCATTAATTATGACCTTGTTAGTTCTTTTCCAGTGGCATACTGCGTGATCTGTAGCCCATTCCTGAGGTAAACGCAACACACAAATGACTAGTGCAAATTTCTTTGTTCTGTGCGTTCGAGAAACTAACAAATATTTTAGGTAACACAGCTTTTACTGCCTCCCCAGGGACGACAGGTTGTATTTGGCGAAAGTTGGGACAGAGACAGGAGCGTCTAAAGAAACATCTACTCCTTGGTTTCATACTTATTCGATGGTTAAAAGCCATGAGAAAGAGCACAATTTTTTCTTGCACAAACTATCTGCAGAATCATTTAAAACCAAGTGCTGATATTTTTATTTTTGATTTCATTCATTAATCATGAGATTTAACGCACCGGATACTCCGGCGATGAGGCGCGCCACAGAGAAGAGCTGCCGAATAATTTTGACCACCTGGGGATCTTTAACGTGCGCCGAAATTTCGAACATACAGGCTTTTTCGCTTTTCTTTTTACTCTCATCGGAAAACACGCTTGTCCAAAAATATTGGCGTGTTTGGTTGATTTCCGAACATTTATGCCTCGCTATGAGGCGCAACGTATATTTCAAGGCGGCCGACACATTTTCACCACCAGGGAATCTTGAGAGAGCGCTGAAATATCGACACATAGACGTTTTCGTTTTTCGTCAAAATGAGGAAAGTGAAAGCCGGGGGCGCTGATCAAATATGCATCCTTGCTAGCCGCTCTACCAGTCAGCTTCTCATGCGGATACCACAAGTATTTACGCTTTCCAAGTGTGCGACTCTTTTAGGTAATTTGTGAAACGCAACAAGGAGACACGCCTAAGTTGTGCCCTTTCTCCGTTGTGCAGTGCAGCAATCTCAGCCGTGATTGCTCTTATAAATCTTGAGATATAGCGCGCACAAACGGATACAAGAAAGGAAATACACCCGCGCTTCTAACAACACAAATTTTATTAGAAGAAACAGACTCTTTCCCCACAGCGCTTCGCACAAGAATGCAGGAAGCAATTCGACGGCGCACAAATCAAAACTTCATTGTCAGTAATTTCATAATCACGTAACAGCAATCATATCTCCTTATCGGGCAACGCTTAGGAAGGATGGCGTACACAATCTTCATTGTGACAGAAAATGTGCAAGGCCTCTACAGTCTCTCTTGATATTTTATCAGAGTACTGGAGCAGGAAAAAAAATTGGGCCCATCTCCCCGCGAGGGGGACTCGAGTAAATGCGTCGCATAGGTGGTGGGTGTATTGCGTTAACGTTTAGTGTTAGGGGAGTTGGTGGTAGTGAATGCGTTGTATCAGCAGCTTCTTGACGTAGTTTGAATGAGTCAAGGATATAAAGGATATAAGGCGCGTTCGCAGCCACCCATTCTGTGTCGGCTTTGTGGCGCAGCGGGAAGAGGACTATGTACATTGCGTTCCGCCCGCGGTGTCAAGGGATCGAAACCAGTCACCGGATAGTATTTTTTTTTTATATAGTGTAGGTGGAGGGGTGCAGACTACGACTACGGACGTCAACGCGGGTGACATCGTGAGTTACTGAAATGAATACCAAGCGTAATTGTAGAGGGTTTTCCCATTTCCCGTCACAATGAAGATTGTGTACACCATGCTCCCTTAGGGTTGTTCGATAAGCAGATATTATTACTGTTGTTGTCGTATAACATTTATGAGAGACAACACGGTTCGATGTGTGCCCCATCGAATTGCTTCCTTCATCGTTCTATAAAGAGCTGTGGGGTGTAAAGAGTCAGTTTTATCGAATCAAATTTTAGTTGTTAGAAGCGCCTGTCCATCTTGTTGTTTCTTGTCCCCGTTTTTGTGCGCTATTTGTCAAGATGCATCAATTCCCACTCGGTCGGCGCGCAGTTGGGCTCCGGTCGAGTTGCAGTGAAGGAAGGGCAAAGGAGACGTTTTCTATCACCTACGAAATGCTGAAAGTGTGTAACTTCTTTCGCTCAGCCTTGCACTCAACACACGCGATCAGCTGCAACATACCATTGCGACATTGGTGCTCAGCTTTTTTGCGCCTTCTTGCGACCACGTATAGTGCGTTAAAAGGTGTTGAGATTGCGATGAAGGTGAAAAGTTTATGAGAGGTTATGAAGGTAATCTTGAGTGAAAGAGAAAAACCCCGAATGAAATTGGTTGTGGGTTATCAACAACGGTTGGTCGAGCCGTTTCCTCATGAACCGGTAACCGCTATTTATTTTTTTAGCCACAGCTAGACTACCCTACCTCGGGCAGTCTTCGCGGAGTAACCTGGTTTGACCTTGAGAGACAGAGGTCCACCCACACCCCCTTCATGAAGCGCCCGGTTTGGAGCAGCGCCCAATGGCGGGGAGAGATCGGCGAGAAGGGAACGGAGAAGCGCGTGGGACTCGTGCCGCCACCTGGCGGAGGAAGGCGAGGACGCCGCCGCCACAGCGATACGTGTGCGGAATGAAGAAAGATGACGTGCGCGCAGAGCCGTGTGCGATAGTGTAGTACGAACATTCAGCTCTGGCCGCTCGTGCAGCTGCGACGCTGAAAAGACGCCGTTAAAAAAAACAGGAAACGCGCTACTGTTGCGGCCAGCTTCGCTACCTTCAAGATTTACGCGTTAGTGTGAGCTTACCTAATTTTTTTGTTCAGTTCAGATTCGGCTTAAACGGCATCAAAAAATAACGTTTTGAGCTCGGGTTCAGTTAACGGCAGAAGCAATAGTTCAGTTCCGTTTTTCCGTTCGTTTCGTTTCCGGTTCAAAACACTGAAGTAATGACAACCGTTTTATGTTTTCTCAATCTATTTAAAAGCATAGACATGTGCTCAAAGACAGAAGAAAGAAATGTGAATGGTGTAGCTCAAATACCATTTATGCCGTATAACGTTTTGTAACAATGCTGAAAGGAAAATGTGTCTGTGCAGTGCGAACTTATAAGATACTTCGGCTACCCGTGCGAGATCAGCTACGTGAATACAGAAGATGGCTACATACTCGAGATTGACCGAGTTCGGAATGGAATCAACGGAAGCACCCCGGGAGCCGGAAACACGACCCGCCGCTATCCGGTCCTCTTCCTTACTGCTTTCCTCGCCGCCTCGGACATGTGGTTCCTGAACTACCCGTGGCAAACTCCAGGCAAGTCATCCCGAAGGCTGTATTCTGGCTGCAGAGTACAGAATCTACCCAAACATTACACAGAAGCTTTAGAAATGAGTAATCGGTAATAAAATGCGGACAGGAACACCCTCAATTGTTCCAATCTACCAAAAACGCTTCCAGCCAGGGGAAATCCAATCGGGCGAAATTTCGCATGTACTACCGTATGTAAAGAAACATCTACGGGCCGATAACGTAACCTGAAAAGAATTTGCAGTCACAGCTCTAGTCGGCGCTTACGGCGCACCACTCGTGAAGAAAACAAATTAGGCCTAATCTCTGCTGCTAATTTATTGTCAGAGACCGCAGTACTTATAGTCAATTATCTTCCTAGGCGAGCGGGACGATGTGACCGAATATCTGCGAATTGAAGAAACTGAACTAAATTCTATGCTTTTGTGGTGTTGGCGCCCGTCGGGACAGCGGAAGGCAGTATTTTTATTACCTTTTGTTTTTCCTTAAGTTTTTTTTTACCTTCCGCTGACACAGGCCTTTACCACTGGCAATATTTTATTTTGTTAAAAACAATTTGCAAATTACCTATTTATTAGGTGCCGCTGTATTGCTTGTTTATGTATTTGTGTTCTCGGTCAAATCTGCACAACGGTAGCTAACTAGCTAACTTACAAACTAAACTAACTAACAAAACCACGTTGGCTATTATGAATGGTGCAAGCGGCGGTAACAGTTTGGAAATGTTCCAATACATGCCCATTGTATTCAGGCTTACTGGTGCGCGAAACGCGCAGACGGCGCTTTTACTTTTTCGCGGAAGTAAGGCTACTGCAGAACAAACAGTGCCGATGAACATTCCAATGTCGAAACTTTCTTGGTCACTAACCAATAAATCCTATGCACCAATGTAATTAGCAACATTCATACGCGCAATTTTAAAATTCCGGAACATTTCTGCAGGACTTCGGGCATTCAGTCACAAAGCTATAAAAGGGCTCTGCCACACGCGGGCAGAGAAATGTTGGGCGAACAGGTTTGGAACAGTTGTGACCGCAGCTCGTAACAGTAATCACACAGCGTTGCTTTAGAGATGGTATGAATCGCAATAAAATAATTGATTGATATAACGTTTAGCCCGCCGACACTAAGTAGGCGATGAGGCGCGTCGCAGTGGAGCGGCCCGGATTCATTTTGACCGCCTGGGCATCTTTATTTTCGCCGAAATCTCAAAAACACGGGCGTTTTCGGTTTTCGCTTCTACGAGAAAAGTGGCTGTCGCGGAGGGGAGTCGAAGTCGCATGCTTTGCCTCAGCAGCATAACGGTTTGGCCACTGAGCCACCACGGTGGGCCAGTGTAATAAAATATTTCCAAATCCCATGAGCCCTAGCGTTTTTTCTATTACACCACGTGTGGCCACCGTTCTAATGTGGTCATTCCGCAAAGTGGCCAACAGCATTCCCATAACTGATAATTGTATTTAGTATTGCATGAGCAATAGAAGGCACATGTCGGCCAAAGTTGGACACAGTGACCACAACCAAGTGGACACAGCGGGCACAACCAAGGAATAACAGAGAACAATCACGCGTTCCGACAGAAGGGGAATTAGCCGAGCCAGCGGAGGCATTGAATTCTGTGCCAACCTATGGGGGTCGCCTTATACACCCCAATTTCACGGTATCTCGACGTGCCCGTCTCTGCTTGGATGCGTTGTAATATTTAGTGCACAGGGAATTCCGAGCCGACGAGTGACTATCCGATTATTGAATGGGTGTGGCGGCAACAAAATGCTGATACTTGTGGGCAACAAAACGAGTGACTTCCCGGATGAGGCCAGGATAACTCTGAGAAACACCGTGTGAGAAACGCCGTGGTGTCTGTATCTAAATCTGGAGCAAATTCGTCATAAGCGGGCAAGCCTGAAGTTCGTGAGGGAGGGTGGTGGGATGATCACGTATTAAGAGAGTTTGCGGGTAAATCTCGTAATACTTTTGCTTTCCTCTACTTTATTCAGGCAAGTACTGTTGCTGTCCTTCATGCTAAACAAAAGAAGTCAATAAATTCCACCTTTGAGCGCCCTATGATAAAAAACGACAAAGTTCGCTGCTTAAAAAAAATATATTTGAGCTAGACCATGTATTTCTGCAACATCCTGCATTAGAATTACTGAAGGAACATGGAGAAAACTATGCTGTTTTCGTCCGCAGGATTTCTGTTTGCAGACGCTGGTTTCGACGTTTGGGCCTTGAATGCGAGGGACGCGGAGCCATATTCGTCCCACAAGACCCTGTCAAAAAAAGACCCGGCATATTGGCGGTGGAGGCAAGTGCCTGACTTTGCCAACTGGCGCAGAAATGTTGCGCTAAACATGACGTGTGGCTGAAGAAAATGTAGTTTTCGTGCCTGTCTGTATACTGTGTCTGTGTCCATGTTATTTGTATTTGTGTATTTGTGTGTTATTTCAAGCATAACGTATATTTATATATGACAACTGTCTTTTCGCTGATTCCACAATCACCTATGATGTTGACGTAACCGCGTGTTTTATTCTGCGTTTAGCTTCGAAGAAATCGGGCGTTACGACGTTGCTGCAGCCATCGACCATGTTCTCAACGCAACTGGCGCCGAAAAGCTTACGCTTATGACTTTGTCGCAAGGTGTTGCTGTATCCGTTATCCTCCTCTCACTGCGACCAGAATACAACGACAAGGTGAGCCACTCAGGTGATATGGTTCTTTATAAATTTTAATTTTACTGCCACAATTGTGTACAAAAAAATGAATATTTAAGTTGGTACAGACTGTGCTATACGGTTGTTTTTCGTAGAAAGTTGCAGGCTGTTTTCCATCAAGGGTACTCAACCCAGGTAAGGGTACTCAACCATGGATCACATACATGTCGGCCACCAAGTGAAAGAAAAATCCAGAGTACGTTAAACCCATTTACATAGCATTCAAATATTACAAGAAAGCGTTTGATTGTGCACTTACTGCCGCTTTTTTAGAAGCCCTAAAGCGCCAAGGAATGAAAGAAACCTGCATAAGATTTTAGGAGACATATAGCAATTACACGTGCACGATAACCTTCCATAAGCAAAGCTGTAAATTTTCAATAAAAAAGAGAGCAAAACAGGTAGATATCATCTCTCCAAAACCATTCATAGCATTCCTGGAAGGGGTATTTAAAAAGCTTGACTGGAAAAACATCGGTTTAAGGATAAACGGGGAATTCTTAAGCCATCGGAGGTTTGTGGACGGCATATTACTACAGAGTAAAACTGCAGAACACCTGCAAGCAATGCCTAGGGAACTACAATCATAAAGCAAGGCCGTGTGACTACAAATAAGTGTAAATAAATGTAAAGTAGGTAATAAGGAATCAGCAGGCCAAAAACGTCCGCTGTAGATTAGTGAATGAAACGCTAGAAGTAAAACATGCACCCACCTCGGACAGATGGTTAGGGCTGACACCAACCACGAGAGAGAAATCCGCGCAGAGTAGGTATGGGCTAAGGAGCACTGTGCAAGTACTCCCAAACAATGAAAAGTAAGCTATCTCTCTTACTCAAAAGAAAAATCTACGACCAGAGCATACTGCCGTTGATGCCACACGGAGCTGAAACTTGGCGCCTTACTGAACAACTACAAATCGAACTCAGGTCGGCTCAACGGGATATTGGAAAGAATTGTGTTAGGTATTGCTCTGTGGGACAATAACCTTGCTACCTGGATCAAAAAGCCACCTCGAATTGAAGACTTCATAGTTCAAATTAAAAAAATGGACATGGGCTAGCCATGTAGTGAGATGAACCGACAACCGGCGCACAATGAGGGTAACAGAATGGATACGAACAGATGGGTATAGAAGAAGGGGAAGGCAAATAACACGATGGAGGACTGAAATACGGAACTTTGGGGCTAAACCGTGAACTAGAGCACCGCAGGACACGAGAAGTTAGAGGTTAATGGGAGAGGCCTTCGTCCTGCACTAGACCTGACTCGGCTGGTGATGATTATGATGATTATGATGATGGTGATGAGAATTTCAAGGGGACAAAGCACGAAGCAAGGATCATTCATGGGTTTGAGAACCGTAAGTAAGGGTGCGTATAGCCACTAAATCTTCTGCCAGTCAAGCAGAGAGGAGCAGAGCAAGAGTTATATACCCTATGCATCAATTAATACTCGCATGCATAACAGTAAAGAAGGCACAAGGAGAAACAAATGGCTCACGTCCAAACCTTCCGGTGATTTAGTGTTCACTTGTCAAACAGAACTTGTGTTAATATGTTGCTCCTAATCGCTGGACCTGAATTGGCGGTTAGAATGAACACATATATTAGAGGTCATAGTTAACCTACTGGTTCTACAGTCTCCAACTAATAGTAGGAAAGCCGTAATTGACGCCAATATAAAGATGAAAATAGCAGGGGATGCGGCACTAAATTGAAGTTACCACCTCTATGGAGGGCAGAAGCCAGCTAACTTTGCCGGCACATAGAATTGGAATAATCAGCATTCTAACAAGCTGTGGATACGTTTTCGAAAGCTTCAAGGCAAAGAAAAAGCTTGACGTTTGATGCTTTTTGAAGATTTAACAGAGTAAAATACGATTGTTTGTATGGCTGTTAAGATTATTAGATGCGACGCTTAGAGCATCTCTTGTCGGCGGCCCTGTCCTTCCTGCGTGCGTCCGTTGTTGTCCGCGTGCGTCCGTTGTCCGTAGCCACTCTCCCGCTCTCCTCTCCGATAGCGAACACTCTCTCGCGAGGGGCATTGGATTGGATTCGATTGGATTGGCTTGGCTTGGCTTGGATTGGATTTGGATTGAATTGGATTAAAGTAGATTGTGTTGGATTGTGTTGCGTCATAGCCACGGCAGACCCACTGGCGCCGGTGCGTGCCCAGGTGAGAGCGTGCGCGGCCCAGCGCACTCTCACTCCGCCGGTGGGCGGCGCTGCGCGCGGTGCTGCGCCGCGCACCGCGGCAGGCACGGATGGGATACCGATGGAGTTGATTAACCAGTTAGGACCAAAGAGCAAGGGAAAGCTACTGCAAGCCATCAGAACAAGGATAGAAGAAAAGGCAATACCAGCCACGTGGCAAATGAGCAGGATGAACTTAGTGTACAAGGGCAAAGGAGTCAGGACAAACCCAAGCTCGTATAGGCCAGTAACCGTCACGTCAGTGCTGTACAGGTTAGCAATGTAGGCAGTGAAGTTCGAACTAGAGCAGTGGGTGGAAGAAAATAGGATATTGGGGGAGCTTCAAAATGGGTTTCGAAAGGACAGAAGACTAGACGACAACTTATTCGTGGTAAGCCAATGCATAGAGGTGGCGAAAATGCAAAACCGACCTCTGTGGTTAGCCTTTCTGGACATTAAAGCGGCTTATGATAATGTAGACAGGGAGCGGCTTTGGAGTATCCTGGAGGACGAGGGAGTTGGGGCAGAATTCATTAGCTTACTCAGGGAGCTATACCGGGAGAACCAAGTGCAAATAGTGTGGGAGGGGGTAACATACAATAGGCCTGTATACACCTACAAGGATCTGAAGCAAGGATGTCCTCTCTCTCCGCTGCTGTTCATGATCTACATGACGGGGTTAGAAAGGAAGCTAGAAGTCAGCACGATGGGGTTCGACTTATCCTACATGAAAAACGGACAGGCGGTGGAACAACGGGTTCCGGGACTAATGTATGCAGACGACGTATTGTTGATGGCGGACAACCGGATATGTATGCAGGGCTTGATGGATATATGCGGTAAAGAAGCGACGCACCTAGGGCTATCCTTCAGCAGAGAAAAATCGGGGATCATGGTCTTTAATGACGGCGAGGAGCACAAAACAGTATCAGTGCAGCAAGTAAAAATACCATTGGTGAAAGAGTATAAATATTTAAGAGTATGGCTGAACAACAGCGAAGATTACACGCAGGCGCATGAGGCTCACCTTAAGACGAAAGGAAGACGGAACGCGGCTATTATGAAGCATAGAGCCCTCTGGGGATACAGCAAATACGAGGTGGTAAGGGGAGTCTGGAAAGGGGTCATGGTACCAGGATTAACTTTCGCTAATTCGGTTCTGTGCATGAAGTCAGAGACCCAAGCGGGCCTGGAAGTAAATCAGAGGGCGGTAGGCAGATTGGCCCTAGGGGCCCACAGTAAAACTACAAATGAAGCGGTACAAGGGGATATGGGCTGGTCGTCTTTCGAGGCGAGGGAGGCGCAGAGCAAGATAAAGTTTGAGGAGCGACTTCATGACATGGAGGACGAAAAATGGGCCGCGAGGGTGTTAAGTACCTGTATTTGAGGAGTGTGGACACGCAGTGGAGACGGAGGACCAGACAGCTGACCAAGCGGTACGGAAATTCGGTAGGGGAAAGCGGGGTTTACACAACAGTTAAAAAGCAGGTAAAGGCAGCAGAGACGACGAAGTGGGCAGAGAGAATGGAAGCGAAAAAAACCCTGGAGACTTATAGGACAGAGAAACGGGAAATTAAGAAGGAGGGATTCTATGACAATACGAGAGGCAGTGCGTTGCTCTTCGAGGCACGGGCAGGGTGCCTGAGAACCCGGGCATACACGGGTAGCTACAGGCAGCAGGATGAAACGTGTGCATGCTGCGGCAGTGATCGGGAAACTATAGAACATATTGTCAGGAGCTGCACAGAGATACGGCCACCGTGGGGTGAGGGGGAAACGACGCTGGCGGAGGCTTTGGGATTTGGGGCGAGGGGGAACCTCAACTTCAAGGCCACAGAGGTGACGAAGAGGCGACTGGAGTGGTGGTGGAGGAAAAGCAGGGAAGGGATAGGTACGCAGGTGGAGTAATCATGCGGACGAGAATTTAGAACAGCGAGGGGAGAAAAAAGGGGGGTGGGGGCGATGAGTTTAAAACAGAAAAGAGGGAGAAATGGGAGGGAGGAAGCAAATCTATAGGTTTACCTGGGAGTAGGGCATGTAAACGTAATAAAACAGGCAAGTCGATTGCTGACAACCGACGCCCCGATTCAAAGGGAAAGCCACTAATCATCATCATCATCATCACCATCGCATGTGCAGTACTCTCTCTCTCCGCGGTCTCCTCTCCTTCGGGCGCGCAGCGCATATAACCACTTTGCCGCTCTCCAGCGGCCTTTCGGTTGACGGTTGCTCTCCGCGTGCGCTTGAACCCCCCCTCAGCGTCGCATCACACCAGCGTTCCCGCGGGGGGAGGTGGGCGTAATTTTTCATCTATATTTAGGGCACGGCGGAAAAAAGGCTTCAAATTCTTTCGCTCACACGTAGCTATTGCCTAGTGTAATTTTTTTCTTCATTTATGTTATTTCACAGTAACATTTTGGTCATCTCATGATGCTGTAAACTTAAACAGATCAGCGAATCCTTAGTCAATGTACCTATTCATGCACTTTGTGTAGGGTGGAACCACACAAGCGTGAATTTATGCCGCATGCGATAATCGAGAACTAGGCCCACGGAGGACAAGCCTACGCGTAAAACGCTCGCTACGTCAAAAGCAAGAAAGTCTTAGCGCAAATTACAGGGTGCCATCTGCCGGTAACACATAAAACCTCTGTTGATCCTCTGAATTCGATTCTGTAGAGAAGGCAGCGTAATTTTTGTTTACAGGTTGTTTTACACCGACGCATTTTCGAAGGAAGAGCGAAAAATGATTAGACACTTGGGTACGACCTTCAGCAAGGGAAAATATACAATGGGCAGATTTGATCACGAAGTAACAACATTTCGCGACAAAATCCTCTGCTGTTGAAGACTAAGGAAAGTCTGCTCCTCTCGAGTCTATTTTTTCTGGCTCCACACCTACGGCAACCGATGGGGTTTCGCTTGAGCCCCGAAAACGTAAAAAGTAATCGTAGTACAAAATTGATGCAAGGACCCTTAAGATGGCATCAAAGTAAGGCTTGGCGGTATACTCATCAAACCGACATCCTCAATCAAGATATTTGGAGTGACGTAATAGGAAAACTCCGAAAACACCCTTCTCCTCACTACGCTTCAAGAAACAACGGCTCAAATTGTTCGGATGCTGCGTAGGAAAGCGAACTAGAGCCATGAATTGAAAGGAAACGCCATGGCCCATGTTGAGCATGCCTTTTCCTTCTCCAGAATCATTCACGTGGCTACATATGCGGTTCTGGAGGCATCGGAGCGCGAAAAGCTACAGGCCTTTCTTAAAAAGGCATCAAAACAAGCCCTGGTACTTCCTACAAGCAACTTTAAGGTCCATCTCACAGCTAAGACACTGCACAACACCATCGAAGAGTTCATAAAAAACCCACCTAACGGTGCAGAAAGTAAGATTCGGAGCAAGCCTAAGGCTGGCTTCCGACTGTTGCCGTAACTGTCATAATAACTTTAAAAAATGACGTCTGTTGACGTGTCAGCCAATCGAACTGCGGAACACGCCGTTTTTTTTTTTTTTTTACGTCCACAGATCACGGTAGGGCTTTTGCGTCGGTATTCTGAACATAGCCTAACGGGAAGAGAACGCAAGCTAAGCTTGAGTACACGGCGCCGCACATCACGGAAAATGCAGTGGACATCCCAGCTCACATAAGAACCATAATTATTGTCCTTTCAATACTCCGAAATATGTCCCCCTCAATATAATGAGGAAGGCGCATAGCCAGAGCTCCTGCGTTGGAAAATCATTTTGCAGGACAAGGCCATGTCGTCTATACCGACGCGGCAGAATACACGAGGTACGGAGTAATATCGGCGTTCGTTACCTCCGGAACCGACCTCATTTCAAGTCTGAACATTGAATCGTCTAACACCCATCCAGTTGAAGGGACGGCTATCGCCCTTTTCCTGTCCCAGACAAAGGACAAAGTAATTTGTACTTACAATCAAGCCGACTGCCGAGCATACTATGCAGGTAGGATTTCAAGGGAAGCGCGTCGGGTTCCCCTCCAACTACCCCCGAGAAGCAGGTCACAATCAAATTACCCTGGACCACCCTTCTGTTCGCGGCAACCAGACAGCACCTGTACTGGCCCGATGACTCACCCACCGGGCACCACAAGAGTCGGAGGGGACCTGGCAACCGCTCCTCACATACTCCGACATCAATCAACGTTGTCGACTAGCGAGAACACTAAACCCAGTCACCGATCAGGCCACGAAAGAACCGGAAGTCATCCTGAGACAACTACAGACTAATACCTACCCACACCCAACGCGGCTGCACGCCATCCATCCTACTCTTCTGACACTCTATGTACTCATTGCCAAGCCATATTGTACTCATTGCACGCTGTACCATAGTGTCTGGGAATGCCAACTTAACCCAGATCTTCCCCGAACCCCTCACGCGAGCAGTGGGAGAGTACACTGGCCAGCTGCCCTGAAATGCAGCTTTTGCTAGCGGAAAGGGTGGAGAAAGTCGGGCGTGCCAACGGAGTCTTGGACTTAAGAGTCCGACCACAAATATGCTCACTTCAACTGTGAATAAATTTATCTCTCTCTCTCTCTCTCTCTCTCTCTCTCTCTCTCTCTCTCTCTCTCTCTCTCTCTCTGAGGTTCCCGGTGGATGGTCGCACTTGGCACGACGCACTCTTTCTGCTGCCATGGTCAGCTGCAATGGGGTTCCGCGCGATAGAAGTAACGCAGCGTTTTAGCAGCGATCAGAGTGGAGAGCCTCGATGCCATGTTGATGACAGCGCACTCCGATCCCCTTTCTGTGCGTCCTTGCTACCGCCTTTAGATCATTCGTATCAAGGTATTCTCGTTTTCTGCCTTTCGTACGCCATCCCGAAAACGAAAGGGCATTTTCTCACTTCAGTGAGCGAAGAACCATGCACACAAGACGTTACTCCTGAACTAATTGAGGTCGTCAAGGCGGGTAGGTTGGACCATATCCACCCCAGATATTTGGCGGGGCCAACCACGAAACATTGTGCGCAATCGTCACACATTGCTGCCCATATAAAAAGGTGTTAAATCAGTATATCACCATGGGTAAGTGCTATTCTGGGGGTACAGGATTTAGAGCACACGTGAAGACCTCTGCTGGCCTCGACCCTCCTATTGATAGCGCCTAAATCGATTGATTGATTGATTGATTGATTGATTGATTGATTATTTGATTGATTGATTGATTGATTGATTGATTTATTGATTGATTGATTGATTGATTGATTGATTGATTGATTGATTGATTGATTGATTGATTGATTGATTGATTGAGTGAGTGAGTGATTGATTGATTGATTGATTGATTGATTGATTGATTGATTGATTGATTGATTGATTGATTGATTGATTGATTGATTGATTGATTGATTGATTGATTGATTGATTTTTAAAACGCCGTGCAATATTCCTGCGGTATGGGCTAAGACCAGCTAGCGTGATTGGAGTTTAAAAGGATCCACGTTTTTCCGGCTTAAAGGGACACTGAAGACAAAACCGAAGTTGGTCGAAATAGATAGATTGGTGTCCCAAAAAAACGAATATACCACCAGCCTCTGGGTCAGTATCTTGAAAACAGTCGCGTAAAGAATAAAAATGAAGGTATCAGCCGCCCAGCAGAGATGACGTCAAGGAGGACTGAGCGGATGTTCTAATAGTCACATCAAGAACAACAGAACGAGAACCGCACACGAGCTCGCAAGGAAACACATAAAATCTCTCTTTGCAGATTCACTCCAATACGTCATAAGCAATGGTAAATATACAGGTATATTTCACACCGTATATTCGCAAGCTACCAAGCCGCGGCGCCGGTGACGGTTGCGATGGTTATTGCAGGTTCGGCGAAGTCACATGTGTGTAATCTTCTTGTTTACATCATGGCAAGAAGTTGTGCGTCGGCCTTCCACTGTTCCGCTATTCTGTGTAGATTAGGATAGAAACAAGCGCAAACAAAGTTTTGCATCCAGGCCAGCGGCGGAAGCTGTATGCGTGTGTAGCGGTCGCGTTCGCATCGCGATTAATGGGCCACTGAAGTGAATTTTTCAAGCTCATGTTTTTGCTTGCACTGCGTATACTGGCTCAAATTAGCACACTTTTCATCGTTTATCCGGTTGGCAAGTCGGTAATTATTTTACAAGGCACGAAAGAAGAAAAACTACCTTGCGCTGTTTGCGGCGGCCGCACCAACTAAAGGCTGTGACGATGAGAGGAGATGCACCGTGATTAGACGATGCCCAAGGTTAGCAATCAAACAAGTTTCGGTTTCGGTTCTGTAAAACAACGGGCTTGAACACCGAAGGTATCGTTGGGTGGGCATTCTAAATATCTCAGTAATCATCGTACCGCGCTTCCGCAATGTTGTCAGGTGTAAAATGAATAAGATAAGCCTCCCAGGACGGCTTGGAATCGTAGCAATCACTAGCCGAGGCCTACCCAGTGGATGAACGCCCTCCATGTCCCCGCAGACGCTCAAATGCCATGCGCTTTTCCCCCATATTTGGAGCTTTCCTCACTCATGCCTGTGTCGTAAAAAGCGTGTTCGCACCTGGCCAAGGGTCTGTTAATTCTGGCCTGTGCCCACTTCCCGCAAGTCGTCGGTGCTTATAGCATACGCACGCCAAAGAGAACTCGCTAGCGCGCCAGTGTCAGCCTGCGCGCGTTCTGTCAACTAGTTCGTGGAGCAATGAACGTTTCGGCCCAAGAAAAGGTTAACTCAGAAAAGAAAACATCGGAGGAAAACAAAAAAGTTAATTGATAAAAAACAGAATGTTCCCGCGGCGATTCGAACTCATGACTTGCAAAACACTTGCAATGACATACCAGAGTCCTCCTATGCTTTGACTCTGTACATACCGACGCTCCAGACCACTCGGCAACGGGCGAGCGATGCTGACCTTGCAAATATAAGGTATATAATGTATAACCAGTTTACACTTTTATTTAGTAATAGCATTTCAAGCAGCTTACGTGACTATTTGTTGTATTGCGCTGGTGCAGTAAGCGTGTCCAAGTTTCCACAATATCGCACGTCTAGCAATGGCATTTCTTAGACGGAAAAGCGTTCGCACATGCGTAGTCGTGCTGCCGACCGCTGTGCTTGTTCGCCCAGCGCAAGAAAGTGCTTCCCGCAAGCTAGCTTCACGCTGTGCGGTAAAAGTATCTGTTGATTTTATTTGCATAGTACCTATATTGACTTCGCTGACTATTCTCCCGCCTTCAAGAGGCCTTATATTTTCCTACTGGCGTACCAGTCAGCGAAGCGTCGCATGTGCGCTTGTGCAGCGCTTGTTTGAAGCGACATTGAATTCGAACTAGATACAGTGTACAAACTAACGAAGTAAATAAAGGCACATTCTTCCTTTCGCAAACGTGTCTTGGCTTCGTTTCAACTGAGAGAACGAATTGCGACGACCCGTCGGCGGCCGGCGAACGAAACGCTGGGCCGACCGACTCTGTCTCAAGGCCGGGGAGCCGTGTAGTAGTGCAGCTAATTGCCAGCTCATCTCCTGCCGACGTCCCACGAAAACGCTACATAAATTGGGCGAGGGTGCACAGAGGAGGATAGCATTTTCGAATTGATTTTTCTACTAAATAAATTAGCGTAAACGCGCTCAGAGTGGTCGAAACAGGGCCTAGGGACTCCGGACTACAATTTGCGCTCGTAATCCCGCAATGTTTAGAAATCACTTCCATGTCCCTTTAAATTCGACGCAGTGCTCGTGAGGATCGACTGTGCTTATTATGTTAAAATTATCACTAGCGACGATTCAACCCCGCACCGGGTATGTAATGTGTGCGCAACATTTTTAAAAAGCTTATTGGCATGGCCGGAGTGAAGTGACTAGTTGAGCCCCGTAAATCGCAAGAATCGAGTGCTACCCTTACGACGAACAGAAGGCCCTCGATCGCGTGTTAATTTCCTGCTTCGGCCTCAAAGCGTATGCATTGGTGACGTACGTGGTTGTTCGAACCGATTTCTTGATTGTCCTGAAGTAGAATAAAATGTGTGCTTCAAACCGGGTATTTTGATTCAGGGCGTTGTATTCGTACCTAGGAAAAACGATAATTTGGAAATCATGTTACGCACGTTTTCGATTCCATACTGGCGCAAATGCATTTGTCAGTTGTGGCAGAAGGACTCTGGTTGTGGTTTGGGTGTTCGTAAAAGCTCTAGGCAGATGGACTAATAGTCAACTCGCTTCGCAAATCGTTCAACAGATGGCGCAATAAGCATTGCCATGTCGCGGCCGAAAACTTTACCTAGCACGCTGTTACTTTACCCTAGCACGCTGTTACTAACTGATGGCGCCACATTGTTAAGCCGAGTGCATTCAATAGTCTAAAACTCGATGATCCATAACGAGAATGCAAATCAAAACCGTGCCCATGCCGTCGTTCTTGCTGCGGTTGCGCTGTCCGCTAGTCATTTTGTAGGTAAAGTTAGAAGACGCCCGGCACATTCACATTGTTTAGCCACCAGCTCACGTCCCGTGCTGCACCGAGATGTATGCCCAGTGAGTGGCAGGTAACCCAGTGTGAAGCGGGCAAGTTCTTTGTCGTATACGCCGAGTGCATGACCAGTGGCTCAGGACTGCGGCCGCGATTGTTCGCTTAGTAGGTTTCAGTTTTCGTGCTAGAACACACCGCTGTCTCACTCGCTTGCGGCAACCATCGACGTTACGCGAAACGTCATGAAATGCCGCGAGGAATAAAATGCGATTGTCAATTGCTCATTTCTCGGTAATTAAAGCATCTTTCGCCGCCAAATAAGCGTTGAGATGGCTTTGGGGTAGTCCAACATTTGTCGGGTCCCAATTTGCTATTTTCCTTCAGTGTCACTTGAAATTTGGGCTTAAAAGAGTAATCACCATTCTTTTCCTTCTGTGACTTTTCCTTCAAACTGTTACAAAGAAACTTGGACAGTCGTCCATGCATTCGCGTTTGAAACGCCCAAAGTTGCGTTTAACGAGCAGGCAAGCAACGTCAAACTCATTGTATTTCAAGAAGGGAGTACAGTTCGACGACATTAGTCCTCAAGGCCTAAAGTTAGGTCTAACATCAAGTGGGCGCATGCCCGCGTCACTCCGGTGTCGCTGTACCGGAAGACGTTCGGCTAGCTCCTAAAGAATAGTTACTCCGTTGCCAAGGCCTCATGTTACACTCGCAAAATTCAAGCAGATGGAGTAGAAGTACTTTGCGCCAAAATAGGCTTTCGCGTGAGCTATTTGGCGCATATTCGCGCAGATTACAGTTGTATGCTCTGCAGTTTTCACCCACCGTCCTGTACACCCGATTAAGTGTGATCCACTTTTATATCTCTAGAAGAACAGGATGAGGTGTAGGAGTTCTCTGACTGTGCTTTTAAACAGTTTTTAGCGGCGCTGGCGCTCAGTAAGCACGTGTCTGGAGTGTTTCTAGCGACATACATGGCATGGCAGTACTGTGTGGTACCTGTCGTGTGTGAGTCTGGTTGGGGACTTTACATTACAATACTGCTTTATCTATTGAGGTTTGCGAAGGCCTAGGCTGAAGCGGATTCCTTCAGTTCTCGGAGGGTCCGCGTTCTTCTTTTGTGCAACAATTTTCTGCGAGTAGGCTCTCGATGATGAAATCGGTGAAGACCATAGAGTACTTCTTGACCTATTCAATAAGATTTGCTTCTGCGTTCCCAGCAATTACTTTCTGGCCCGCGACTCCCATAACAGTTAATTTCAGGCTATGATTGGTTTCATAGAGCCCGTAAAGATATTGTCACCATTTGGGGTGGGCTCCAAAAGGGCGGATTTCCACCGACAACGCCAGAGAAACTGGGCTGGGCTTTGCTGCCCAGGTGTCGTCGGTAGCAACAAAGAAAGAGTCGGGTCCCTCAATAGTTAACGAACCAATCATTATAGCTTAGCAAGGCCAAATACAATGAAATGCCAATCATAGCTGAATCCCGGCACATATCACTCTTACGAGTGCTGTGGCAGCTTAAACAAATGATTTACGAAAAATAGAAAAATACAAATAAAACCGTTTACCTCTGTATAAATGACACGTAAATGTATTTTTACCATATGTTCAATAAAAAGAAAATGTAGGAGAATCAAAGTTCAAGAAAATCCAATACGGTTTGTGAATGAGGTTTCTTTCCTAAAGTAGTAGTTTGCTGTGACATTCCAACCTTTCTATGTCGAAATTCACTAACTCACCCAAACGATCACTACGCCTTTTAATATTTCTTTTTTTATTGTAGGTAGACCTGCTTGTGGCATACGGGCCTGTCGCCAATCTGAGCAACGCCGGATTTCCGTTTTCCGTGCTTTTGCCTATTGTCCCAGAGCTCTTAGTAAGTACATCAATCATTTATTGCTGAAACTTCCGATCGGTAATGAACACTCTCAACCGGTTTCCCTCAGTAGTGGGGCATAATTCGAGGTCGGCCGGCTCGTGAGGTTCCAAAATAATAAGGGAGGCCTCAACATCACCACGGGTGGTAAGGTTGAAGTGAGGCAAGATGCGGCCAATTGACGTAAGAGATTTTGACTTCAGGAACCACTTGAAGCTTGATGTTAGATATGATGTTGAAAAACGGTTCATGATGGGCAAGCTTAGTTTCCGGAGTCTAGCCCACTGCGGGTCACGAAAAAGAAATCTTTAAAGAAACGCCATCTAATTTAGATTATTGGAATTACATGCCCTGCGCAACTGCAGTATTTATTTGAGTTGAGCTGTTGATTAGTCGGCTCGCAGTTGCTCCTGTCATTCAATTTATTATCTCATTAGAGTGGCCTAACCTTTCTCTGTAGGCGTCTAGAAAGTCCCCAAGTTTGCGCCTCATTTGTCATTATAAGAACCACAGAGGACGTACACCATTCTCTTAAGTTACTCACATAGCATAGTGTTTCTAACAAAGAAGTTCTAGCCGAATACACAAAGTCAATATACATTTCTGAACTTATTCCGCTAGAAAATAAATTAGCTAGAACTAAACAGGAATTAAAACATTAACACAAAGATCGAGCACTTCGCTTTTAGAAACGCTGTTTCCCCCCATAACTTACTTATGCATGGATACAGGTTCCCGATTTTCCGGCCCATTACAAAACGTCGGAGTCATATAGAGCAGATACCGGATTCTTCAGTTAACTACAATACCTACAGTTCCATACAAATGCGTTCTTGCCGAATACACCGAGACAGAACCGATTAGCGGCCTAATTTCACATACAGAAAAAAAAATCTACATTACATGTAGGTATTTTCAGTTCTTTTTTAAGATCTAACGAACACCTTTCACCTTAAAGAACAAGCATTTCGCCTTTCAAAACCCATTCCAGACGTCTGTTCTCTTCCTGTAGCAACGCATGAATCTCAAACCTCTGATTCTTGCTCGCAGCTCATCTTAAAACACTGCATGCCTAAAAATATTTCGCATTCTAGTGCATACAGTCTACTCGGCCCCAAAGCACACCTTGCAGAATACTGTTCATAAGTGTTCGTCATCTTACACAGCTCATTCTAGATCCCTTTTCCCGTGGAGGCTACGTCAAAGTGCCTGAGGGCTTGCAGGGAGCTCTCACGGCAGTGTGCCCTATCATCAACGGCCAGGTGTGCTCTCTCGCAATCACACTGACCTTTTTCAGCAGTCCTTATCAACTGAACGAGGTAAGTGTCACGAGCCTCCGCATGATAGCCGTGTTTTACGATTAAATTAGATTACCTTATCGGTCAATCATGTTTGCAGCTTCAATTTAGCCTTTAGTCTGACAAAATAAATGTGCGTGTCCATAGTTTAGCTCACGATCATCAAGGGCCGCTATAACCTTACGGGTGATGCCGAATTTTGAGGCAAACCGACTGCGTCTTCTGAGGGGTTAACGAACACCCTTCGAACTGAGGCGAGAAAAAGCACGAGTCATTGTGCTATGTGAAGGAAGATGGCCGGCGAAGTGTTTTAGCCCACGACATAATGACCGCAAAGAATTTTGGTACAGATTTCCCGTGGGTGTACACGGGTAAACTAACTTTGTTTATCGATAGCTCGGTTTTCGCACCGCGAGCCTACAGTGAACGCGCACACAATTGCGCCCCAAGTGGAAACACAAAGCTTCTCGGCGCAATCGGCTCGCAAATCCAGTTTACGTGGATGCGTCCAGAACCTCCTTGTAGCACCTTTTGGTGCAATGTGCCCTAATCATTTGCCCTGTACTTCTTTCCCCACCCCTACCCTTGCAATGAATGAGCGACTATGTAGAAGCTTTCACCTCGCTACCCCACCAGGAACTGCCTTGGCATTGGCTGAACATCAGGGTCAGATTGACGCAGTGAACAAGTGGCAGTTATTGGGGGGTTTGAACTTGAGTAATTATTTAGGCTTCACTTAAAAGATTATTTAAAACAATAATAGGTACGCAGGGACCTGTTTGCCCACTATCATTAACGGTTCATTGAAGGAATCGTAAATGAAATCCCGTGAGGGAATTCATGTCTTTGAAATGTGCTTGGAGACCGGCGCTTGCGGAATTCCGTCTGGCGTCTTTGAAAGTCTACCTATCACATCTGCTACAGATGCGCGAAAACAAGCAGATTTTAAGAAAAATGCGGGTGTTGTGCAGCTCCGCCGCGGTCAGAAGCGTCACGTCATGCGGCCCATGGAAAAACCATTGCAGCATTAATGCGCAGCTCCAGTTCTAGCACAGTTCCAGTACTAGTTACAGTTCTAAGCCTTATATGCCTCATCGTTCAGTCACCTCAAACGTCCCTGGCCGATACCCAGTCGTTGACACCGATTCTATGAAAATATTCTGGACGCCTCCAGCGAGAAAAAAAACAGCACACCAAAGAATAGGCATAACAGCATGACTCAGTGATTATAGAAAGATGTCAACTTGCATTAAGAGGAATCAAATATAAGACAGTGAAAGTGGATGCCTCAGAATCAGAGTGAATTAAACTTGAATTAACCTTGAGGGTACTGCGGTGGCATAGAGGTGGAGCATCCACCTCGTGTGCAGAAGGACCGTGGGTCGAATCCCGGTGCCAGACAATTCCCATCGGATTTCTTTTTAAAAATCCGTGTGTTGAAGAAATTGCACAATTGGACTTGGGGTGCGGCCTGCCACGGCGGCCATTGCCGGTAACGCAGTCCCTCACCAGAGCAGGATGGGGCGCCCTGGTGTAGTAACGGCCACAACCTCCCATGAATACGCCAATTACCCCCGGCCCTGAGTATCCAGTGGCTGCAAAGCAACTGTCCACGGCGGCGGTCAGACATGTGACGCTGCAGACGGTGCTAACAATCCCTGGACCCGGACAGGCCGCCATTGGAATCTGAACCTGGCAAAGTTTAACACGATAACCTTATCTAGCCAAGCGAGTCTAGAGGTCTTGTTCGAAGAATTAAAGGGCATAAATGGGATGTTATAGGGCTGAATGAGGCTAGAAGGACAGGTGAAGCCCTTACGGTGCTGAAAAATGGACACGTCCTATGTTACCGTGGTCTGATGGACAGAAGAGAAGTGGGAGTGGGATTTTTAGGCAATAAAAACATAGCTGGCAACATAGAAGAATACTACAGCAATAACGAAAGAGCAGCAGGTCTGGTAATTAGGCTAAATAAGAAGTACAAACCCCAGGTGGTGCAGGGCTACGCGCCCACATACAGCCACGACGGCCTGGTAGTGGAAGGCTTCTATGACGATGTGAAATCGGCAATGGCTAAAGTGAAAACACAGTATACCGTAGTTATGGAAGGCTTCAATGCTAAAGTAGGCAAGAATCAGGCTGGAGACAAGGCAGTTGGGAACTATGGTCTGGGTTCTAGAAATAGCAGGGGGACTTACTAGTCGAGTTCGCAGAACGGAATAACCTACTTATTATGAATACCTTCCTCTGCAAACGGGAGACCCGAAGTGGGCGTAGAGGAGCCCGAATGGGGAGCACAAAAATGAAATAGACTTCATGTTATGCAATAACCCTTGTGTCGTGCAGGATGTGGAAGTGCTCGGAAGGGTAAGGTGTAGTGACTACAGTATGGTAAGATCTCGAATTGGGCTAGATTTGAGTTGGGACCGTAACAAGCTAGCACGAAAGAAACCGAATAATGAGCAAACAGTAAGACGTAAAGTAGAAGAATTCAGGATAGCGCTGCAGAACCGATATTCAGCTCTTAACGAGGAAGCCGAGCTTACGACACAGGAAGCCAGCGACAACTTTACACGCATTATCACAGAGTGTGCAGTATACGTCGGGGGAACGAAGGCTAGACAGGATACTGGTAAAGTTTCCCAGGAGACAAAAGATCTAATTAGAAAACGGCAAACCATGACAATCTCAACCCAAGCTGACAGAATAGAACTAGCGGAGCTTTCGAAGTTAATCAATAAGCGCCAGGCAGCGGACATACGGAAGTATAATATGGAGAGGATCGAATACGCTGTAAAGAACGGATGTAACCTGAAAGCAGTGAGGAGGCGTCTTGGCGTGGGGAAAAGTCAGATGTATTCACTTAAAGACAAGCAAGGCAATGGCATCACAAATAAGGATAAAATAGTCACAGTAGGCGAGGAGTTCTATAGGGATCGGCACAGTAGCCGGGACATTCAGGATAAGGTCGAACGAAAAAGTAGCTCAGAACAGATAGACATCCCACCAGTAACGACCGATGAGGAAGGCTTTAAAAGAAATGAAAGGGGGCAAAGCGCCTGGTGATGATCAGATAACGGCAGAGCTCTTGAAGGATGGCGGAGAAATTGTACTTGAGAAATTGGCAAACGTGTACACGCAATGCCTAATGACCGCAACTGTGCCGGAATCTTGAAAGAACACGAACATCATCCTAATCCATAAGAAAGGTACATGAAGGACGTGAGAAATTACAGGCCGATCAGCTTACAGTCAGTAGTCTACAAGGTACTTAACAAGGTAATCCCTAACAAAATTTACGCAACCTTAGATTTTACTCAACCTGAAGAACAAGCAGGGTTCCGTAAGGGCTGTTTAACAATGGATCATATTCACACGATATATCAGGTGATAGAGACGTGTGCTGAGCATACTGAACCACTATATATAGCCTTCATAGATTATGAGAAAGAATTTGACTCGGACGAAACCTCAGCAGTCATTCAGGCATTGTGGAACCAGCGTGTAGATGAGCATTATGTAAGAACACTAGAGGATATCTATCATAGGTCCACAGTTACCATCATCCTCCATAAGGAGAGCAGTAAAATACCTTTAAGGAAGGGCGTCAGGCAAGGAGACACAATCTCCCCAATGATATTCACAGCACGTTCACAAGAAGTATTCAGAACATTGGATTGGGAGGAGGTGGAAGTAAGGGTTAACAGAGAATACCGGAGTAACCTCAGATTGGCTGATGAGGTTGCCTTGTTAAGTAACTCGGGGGAGGAATTGCAAACCATGCTTACTGCACTATATAAACAGAGTAGAACTGTGGGCCTGAAAATTATTATGCAGAAACCTAAAGTAATGATCAATCACCTCGGGACAGCACAGCGGTTTGAGATAGATGGCGAGGCCTTGGAAGTAGTAAGTAGTATATCCACTTAGGCCAAGTTGTGACCTCGGATCCCAACCATGAGGCAGAGATAATTCGAAGGATAAGAATGGGGTGGAGTGCATTAGGCAGGCATTCTCAGATAATGAATGTGAATGGCAGCCTACCACTGTCTCTTAAGAAGAAAGTGTATGACAGCTGCATCTTACCTGTACTCACCTACGGGGCAGAAACTTGGAGGCTAACTAAGAGGGTTCAACGTAAATTGAGGACGACTCAGCGCGCAAGGGAACTGAAGATTATAGATGTAACATTAGGTGAGAAGAAGAGAGTAGAGTGGGTCAGGGAACAAACGCGTGTTAAGGACATATTAGTAGAAATTAAGAAGACGAAATGGACGTGGGCAGGGCATGTAATCGAAAGAAACATAACCGTTGGTCATAAAGGGTAACAGATTGGATACCTAGATAACGCAAGCGTTTCAGGGAGTGGCAGAAAGTTAGATGGGCAGATGAAATCAAGAAGTTTGCGGGGATAAATTGGTCGCAGTTTGCACAGGACAGGGGTAATTGGAGAATAATGAGAGAGGCCTTTGCCCTGCAGTGGGCGTAGATAGGCTGGTGATGATGATGATGATGAAACTTGAATAGTTATTTGATAAACGGAGGCACATTGCAAGACCAAGTGAATTACAGTACATCAAAGTAAACTGAACGCAATTAAAGTAAATTAATGTTGATGAAAAAGAACGAAAGGGAACGAAAGGGAACAAAATAGATGACTTGGTTGGTAACCGCGATTAAAAGTTGATCGAAATGGGACAAAATGATTCAGTATGAACGACGACGTGATTACAAAATCCGGAAGCCATGTTCTGCAATCGAGCTAAGCCCGCTAGGATACAAAGACATGACCCGAGCATAGAAATCCTGCTGCCGGACACCCCAACACCCAGAACTGAATGCATACAAATTCTAGGGCTTAAAATGCATGAGAAAAGAACCAACACGGTAACCATACATGCCATGCACAACATAGCTATTCAGATTGGCAGACTTTGACCCGAATAGCAAGTAAAAAAAAATTGCTTTAAGAAACACAATTTCCTCCGGTTAGTTCAAGCCGTTATCACTAGCAAAATGTTTTGCGTTACTCCTTAACCTTTACCTCAAGAAATCAGAAAAAGACAAAAAAGAACGCAAAGCCACGAAGACGGTTGTAAGCATTTCAATGGCTACCTGCACAGAATACGTGCTGGAGATGGGCATTCAGGACACGTTGGATAAACACATAGAAGCCCAGCGAATTGCCCAAGAGAAAAGGCTCGCTGGGACCCCAACTGGAATGGACATTATGGAGTCACTGCACATACCTTACGCGGACTATAATCGAACAAAAGCCACCATGGCAGACGACCAATGAACCAAAATCAGCGTGGCCCCGCTCCCTAGAAATATTCATCCGGAGTGCAAGACCATGGGCTCGCCCGTGCCAAGGCGGTCCACAAACAGTATAGCTGAAACCCAGCGGTACGCTACGTCGACACGGCAGACTACCATGGCCAACGTGCGGTAGTGGCCATGGTGAGAGATCAGCAGGGAAATGCAACATCATTCTGCTTAATCCCTACGTCCAACCGAAAAATGGGTGAAGGGGTTTCCGTAGCTCTTGGAATTACTGCCACGCAGGCCGCTACCATTTTCTCGGACTCCGAGACTGCTCTGTGCAACTATGCGCATGGCAGAATCTCCACCACAGCGGCCAAAATCCTCACACAGTTTCAAAGCACATCCGCCTGGTATGGATGACTGCTCACTCGTCTCTCTCGAAGAACGAGATGGCACATAAAGCAGCCCGGGGATTCACCAGCCACTCTTAACTTTAAATCTGAACATGCCATCTGTAACGGGTGGGGATGGACAGACTGGCAACTTGCCGAGAGATAACACATAACTATAGGCTAACGCGAATGAAACTTCCTGCTGCCAGACTAAGTTAAAGAAACGGCAAACAGTTTTTTGGCGCAGGTTGCAATCAAATACGTTCTCTCCCCCCGCCCTGTGTCACCGCAACTGTTCCGATAAGTAGACGGACAGTTGCAAGTGGCGCAACATTTCAGCAGCCCCACTACAACACATGGTCTGACAATTCCCCAATAAACCACAGGGCTTTGAACCAGACACACATGTAATTAGTAATGAGCAGTGGGAAGACGTCTTGCTCAGCTCTCTTCCCGAGATACAATCTCCTGTCATTCAAGTGCAAGAGGAAATTGCTACCTGCCACCCGTTTCTTACTCCCATCGGATGGGACGAAAACACCGGACATTCCCGTGCGGTGCATTCCTCTTTAAAAGGAAGGACAATAAAGTCTACTCTCTCTGTCTCTCTATGTCTCTCTCTGTGGATTCCGAAGGATGGCCAAGCAAAGAAAGTGGAGGAGGCACATATAAAAGGGATGGCTAACGGTAATATTTTGGGTGACCAGGGTAATTTGGTCAAATAATTACGCCAAATAGATGGCTGTAACCGTGGCTAATTAGGATAACGTACAAAAGTATGGATGACAAAGCGAATTTATCTGGACGTCAATCTGGACGGCTGACAGTAGAAAATTCCCCCCGGAAGGGCATAAAAGGCCTGTTGACGGTGCGTGTGGATGTGGAAAAAGGGTACGGGACACGAAGTAAACCAGCTGTCTATCTCTACTGCATGTCCACTCATGCTTTTCCGTTCGAGTCATCTTCGGTCCACTTCAAAGGCACTGTGATTTTTTTATCAATGAATCAATTTTATTTGACAACTGCAAATTCATACAGGTGCCAGGGGTCATACAAAAAGCCTGCGATAAGCGGCTTGACAAAGGTCCGCACACCCGTAATGGTAATACATTTCTGCACCATGTAGCAAAAAAGAAAGATAAATAAAATAAGTGATGGATCCTAAAGATAGAGAAAACAAAGATAAAACAGAACATAGAGAGAAAAAAACTAATAAAAGGAAAGCAATTGGCAACAAGAATTGTTTCATGCTGGTTATTATACAATGTTAGAACAAGAGAATGGGGCAATGCACTACTGGAGCATTGCAAAATTCTTTTAACACATTTTGTACATCGGGAAAGGTAAGGTTGTGCAGAACGCAATTGCGCTTATATCTGGCCATGTTGTCTCTTTTCTGCCCACAAGTGTATATCAGTACCCATCAAACCAACGGTTACTGCTCAAAAAACAAGCCATGCCATTTCCGCCTGCTGACCATCATAAAGCAGGTCAAGGCGAAGGAGAAAGGGGGAAGGGCCTTCTTGTCGGCTGGCTGTTTTTTTAGCGTTACTTGAACTATTTAGCCTTCATTCACTAGCCATGAGGGATGAGATGGGAAAAGTTGAAATGACCCCGAACTGCACTTACCCAGCCGGCAACATTCACAGTGTGCTCTAGATTAGAAGTTTAGAACCAATGGTGGTAACTCGCGACTGCTCCTTTTGCCACGATACCATTTAAAATTGCATTCTCGATTGAATCGTTTGTCAAATATTGGAGGAAACATAGAGCATTAGCAAACGTATTTTATTATTTCATTCGGTATACCCTCACTAACCCTTATTCAAGTTCTCAAGGTGACTTCTTTGCCTGACCACTTGTTCGCTTAATTCTGACACCGCACTCGTATACTGACATCAATTATGAAAACTCGACAATTTGCTCAGGAATATTTTGATAACCTAATATTGCAACCTGTTGATTATGCGTTACAGTCTTTCCGCCACAGCTATAAATAACAGAATTTGAGACAGTATACAGGGACGTTATGTGGATGTTGTGTGCCAAAAACGTTCATTGTCATTTACATGCACTCGGAGGGGCACAGTGCCAGAAATATGTACCCTATAATTCTGTACTACGCCAATCTTAGTATACTAGAATCAGAATTTCTAACCGATGAACCTCTCTTGCAGACACGAATACCGATGTACGTGGGCCACTTCCCCGTAGGCACATCATATCAAAGTATACGGCACTATTACCAGGTATGGGATCTGATTTTTTTCCCAGCTACTCTACTAGCTCAACCTCACATTGTGCCGGTCGGATCCATCCGGAGATGCGACAAAAATTTGAACAAATCTCCGCAGAAATTACCAAAAGCGATGAAGCATATGACTGCGCAAACACTGCGATGTACCTCTGATAGCGGTGTAAGCCCACGAGATGTCATACCCAGTGCCTCGTTAGAACACGTACGTGCTAATTATGCTGACAATGTTAAGTAGCCAGTAAATAAAATGCCCAAAAACTTTCTGGTTGTGGCAATAACGTTTTCGTATTCCCCAAAACGCTTTCCTTGATTTTATGTTTTTATTTAGTTCTTTTAACGCTATCCTTGGGTGTAGGCCTCGCTCATGAGCAGTGTGTTGAGCAGCGGGCATTTCACCAAGCTCTTCTTAACACCCTAGGTATCTTTGAAGAAGGCTTGTAACAAAACATTCGTCAATTGGACTTCAATTTTCACAAATGCCCGCAATTTTTATAACAGCTGCAAAAAACTTGACGAGGGTGGGGTTTTTCTGCAGATATATCGTGCCCGGAATTTCATAAGGTATGACCATGGAAGAATAGAAAACCGTCGGCGCTACGGACAGGTATGTGGCATTGCTCGCCCGCTTCAGCGCACACACTTACCTTTGAACAATCCGAAGCCCTTTACAAAGCTATCTACGAAGCCATTGGGCTCAGTTGAGGAAGGTTTTTTATCACTGCTGATACTTTTGTCAGTCTCACGCCATCAAGCCTGTCAATCAAAGAAATATCGCGCATAAATGCGAATTATTTCAAACCTCAGATCACTGAGGGGAACACAGAAATCGAGTTATTTTCCGGCAACAGTAAGGAGAATCTGAAAATATATCGCAGAATTGGCTGCTATTTTATCACTTTTTTGGGAAACACGCAAGATATGCTGCATTTGGGGTATTCCCTAGGATTAATTTGTATGCTTCCTTTAGAGGAATGCAAAAGAATGAATAAGCTTTAATCAACGAAACAAAAAAACACAACTCCAATCATTATAGCGCACTACAAAATTAACACGAGCGTACCCTTGTTTTCATGGCTTGTATTAGCTTACTGAAGTAGCAAAGGCGTTGAGGCGTTACTCTAGTAGACATAACGCCACGGTTTCACGCAGAAACTTTTATCTTCATTAAAAATCCTCCTACTGACTTTGTTGCCCAAATCCTTTCCAGTTTTTCGTAATTCTGTGGCTCGATTACTACATAAAGGTTGGAGAAAAACTTCGCATGTGTCGTAATTTCCCTTTTCATTAATTAGGTACACCTGTTAGAGTGTCTTTTTGATTCAGCAATAATCGGTGTATAAGTTGATAATTACCCCAAATATCCTAGTCTTGTGCAACCTACCACGTTAGGCTCCAGTGTCTAAAAGAGGGTGCATTTGATTTCTTTTTTTTTTGCATTCTTATGCACGCAAAGGACACACCGCCACCATATCCTGTCGAGAAGCTCAACGTGCCGGTGGCCGTATTCTCGTCCGATGGCGACACGGTAGCCGACAAACGTGACGTGGAGCTCTTGGTTGCCAGACTGGGGGACAATGTCGTCTTCCGTAGTGTGGTTCCGGAGAAGACACTGCGCCACTTTGATTTCGCCGTGGGCTACAGAGCAAACGAGATCCTTCACAACATCGCCATCGGCCTTGTCAGAGACCACGCCACCCAGAGCACCTAGAACAGCCAGATTGCAGACGTCCTTATTAAAATACATATGCACTATGTACTGTGTGACTTGGTAATCTCATTAATAAACTGCAGTTTGGATCAGAAATTTCTACTGGGCTTTGCTTATTCTGCATTTGTTAAAATCTCACCATGCTTATATTAAGTAGGAACAAGAATATGTCGCTAAGTTACCTCATTTGATCTCCTCCTCTAATTTAGTGGTTTGAGTAAGACGGTACATGCGAAATATAACAGGTCTGTACATACCAAAACAGCCCCAAATACGGAAAATACTTGGAAGAAACAAAATTGGAGATTCCGAAAGCTGGTTCTTCCGAAGTGAATCCAGGAGGCCTTTTCTTCTGCGAAGAACATTTATACATTGACAAAATTACGATGACAGGTTCCTGGCAAGCTGTGTGAGTCCTTCTGTCTATGATATAATTTTGATCGATATTTTCTGGGGGGGATTCCAGCTGACTTCAAGTCACATCTCGTCTTGTGCTTGCACAATTATTCAGAAATCAGCTTTAAAGCGGCTACAGAAGACTGCATGCACTTGCCGAGGGGTGTTATAACCCTCGGCCGCAGTTTTGGCACCACGAAAACAAGGACTACGCAGTTAGAATGAAAACACGTTCCGACCAAACCGGCAAGGTGTCGGCCTCCTTAGCCGTGCGAGCTATGCAATAACCGAGGCTTTCGTAAGTGGTAACTCCCCATCTTACAAGCAAGGGATAATAATACCACATTAATATTGCCTCTACGTTTCCACTGAGAATAATGTGGGAGTAGTAGAAAAAAGCTAATAGGGTCACTCGTCGGGGCTCCGTCCTGCTCGAAAAAAAATACATACATAAGTCAGAAGGCATACAGAAGAGAACAACGTACCAGGAATTTGAATCCGCCAAGCTAAATCTGCGTCAAAAGCCCTTTACACGGGAAAATATGTTTTATACCGCTACTGTATAACCGTACCCTGATGATAAGAGACAGTCAACATTGTGGCAAAACATCAGTTGTTTTCTATATGGGAATACAGAAATGAAAACTAAAAACGTACGCAGGACTTAGTGAGCATGAGCAATACAAAGGCGCCGACCACTTTTTTTGCCCAACCTATTCATAAATTAGAAGACACATATGAAGCTCTGGTGATGAAGAAAATGAAATAATGAACGTGACTGCTTACAATAATTTACGTGCCACCCAACTATCATATTCCTTTAACCCCTAACGCCTTTTGCTAGGAGTTTTCTCGCTGTATAAATTCAACCGATCAATCATTTTTGGTGCTCAACCCAATGAATGCTAAAGCTCACAATAAAAGATACTGTATGTGGATATTACCTCACTGAATGTAGAAGCGTGTCACGTTACCATGATGGTAGTATCCGTTGCATCTGAGAAGAAATCGGATATGCAACACATACCACCTTGTATCTTTTTTTCTGGTATCGGAGTAGATACACGGTGGAGAGTCGCCTCTCGCGGATAACCGCGAACAAAAGAGAACCTTTCTTGGCTGCCAAGGGGTCTTGTACCAGTGGACACACGGTGACCAAAATCAGAAAATTGCTATGCCAAAACACCACATCATCCCATTCACAAAAAAAGAGGACATCACAAGTGGAAGATAAATGACCGATCCCTCGTTGAGAATTATCTTGGTTTCACTTGTAAGACCCCGCCACTGAAAGGCGGTTGAAATGAAAGAATTTGTGGCAATCTGGGAAGTGACTCGGTCGCTTGCCTCAGTAGTTATGAGTAGTTCGCGCCACTCTAGTCTTGGTGGTATGTTGGCAGGACACATGACAACGGCGGTGTACTCTTTTATCCACACTCGTTGGGAACTGGCACCAACTTGGACGCGTTCCATGGTCACCCGTCCTGCAAGCGGCTCGAGCTTCTATCTAGTTTGCTTAAAATTCGCAGAAGCTTGGAGTATTACAGCCCTGCCTTTGGCGCACGCGGTGCATTGTGACCTCGCACGAAATTTTCCTCACCAACATTGGAGCCCTCGCCGCTTGCCTCTCGTCGGTGCACGACTTATTGGTTCCCTGATTTTGAGTAACTCAATTACGAAGTTGGCGCATAGCTAAAGCATGGTGTTTAAAGAACTCGTTGAACAGCAAACCTGCAATGCCCAGGTGCGTCCTCGGCAGGCGGCCACCGTCAGTCAGCGTCCATGACGGAACCTGGAGAAGGCAAAGATGAAGTGCACGAGCCGGGACGATGCAAGAAGCATGCAGGGCAGGCCCAGCGCCACGCTTCGGTGACACGTCTTTTTTCCCGTAGTGTTCCAACACTCTTCGCAGGCTTTCGTACTATATTGGACAGAATGGCCTGCTGGGCAATTTTACAGCCTTGTAAGTGCGATACCTAAGAAAAGGGATCAAGATTAACGTAAACAGGCATAACAAGCCGTTCTTTTCTGTGAGAAATGATGCCCAAGCTTCATTACAAATGAAACGTTTTGTATAACCCCCATATCACTGTGAGCCATAAAAGTGAAAGGTCCAAAGTTCCGAATTACATTTTCTATTTTGAGAGCGCCCGTGGGATGGTTACAAAACACACAAAAAGGTTTAAAGTTTCGACGAAAAGACAGCTCAGTCAAATCCCTTCCGTATAAGGGCGAGGGTAGTTGAAATGCGAAGTTTTTCTTCGTGCTAAAATGAAATGCCGCAGCGTCAAAGTCAAAGTTATTGCGATCGAAGCCAAAGCGTCAAAAACTATGTCAACAAAAAAGATCAACTATAGCCATGCAAAAAGCTGATAGTGTGCAATAGCGAGCTTCTTTGATATGGTAAGTTGCGAAACTCGCTCCGAAAGCCACCCTTCAAGTGTCCCCGTAATAAATCGCGCCCACTGAGCCCCATCTAGCGGGAATTTTAGCAATTTTCTTGGGAATTGCCGCCTCCAAGCGCAGATAGAACAAAATAATAGACCTCCAAGAACATTTGTAAAGCCCTCATCTTTTCTTTTGTGGCAGTGATATTGTTATTGGGCCTGTTGGAAATCACGGCAAGGAGGAAGAAGTGGTCCCTTCAACATTCCTCTCGAATCATCATCATTGTACATAGGGTTCCATCCTGTCCCATTAAAGCGGCGGATCCCGTTCGTGTCCCGGCTTGGTTTTTTCCGCGACATGGTGCCGAAACCCGGGAACAAACCAGGGACCTTTAGAACAAGCTCTAAAGAAATTTGACGGCGAAGTCGAAGACCTCATTGTCATACAAAAGATTGCCGAGGAGATCGAAGTTGCTGAAACATAAGCCAATATCATCGTAACGATGACGTGGAAGTACAAGAGGTTATCAGTGATTTACGGCAGTCTTTAAAATTCTCATTTCGGCAACGAATCGAACGCAACGTGAACCATCTAGACGTAACACCGTGTACCGCTTACGGTTCAAATGGGGAGGGCACTTCTCCCCATATGTCCGCTACGTCACTGATGCGCATTACGGACGAAACATATAACAAGCAGAGCATCACCGACTTTACAAACGAGCCAGAACTGAAGCGTAATCAAGACTCCGACTTTAGTTATTTTGCGAACAGCACGTCGTTGCCTTCAGCCCCAACAGAAACTTTTAAATGCAGCCATCCGGAATCTGAGGCAGAAAACGACGGTGACAGCCAAAAAAGACTAATACGCATGGCTCTCCTGTGAACGTGAACGAAGAGGGTCCAACGAGTAACAACGCAGAAGGGCGTACGCGATGTGCGAAAATAACGCGCCAAAAGAAATGCAAAACGCATCGAACACGCAAAGAAGGAAAGAAACGGAGAGGTACTAACCTCCAGGAGAAAAGCCTGAAAAGAAGTGTCTTCATAATTTCATGTGGGAAAAGAGGAAGCGCTCTTGAAATGGCAGTAAAAAAGATGCATACAAATACAACGGGGAAACCTCGCAAGCAACGATGTAAAGGGAGGATTCCACGCCGCCTGAGGATGTCTCAACGCTGTCAGGAGAAGCCTTCTAGGGGGGGATACCACTGTTTCCTGTGGAGCTGACACAGCGATCTATGTGCCCCATTTCACGTGGTGCAACTGCACACTCCGACGTTTGGGCAGATGGTACAAGCACCGATGGCGAAGCAAGTTCACTGGGGCTGCGCCGGACTGTTTTCAAGACTGCACTGGCTCGTTTTTGAATTACCCATGTACTTTGGAATGATAACGCTATATTTGACTTAGTCGTTAGTACCTCCTTCTTTTCGCGGTCGTGAGGATGTTGGAAATCACGGGAAGGAGGAAGAAGTGGTCGCTTCAACATACCTCTCGAATCATCATCATTGTACATAGCGTTCCATCCTGTCCCATTAAAGCGGCGGATCCCGTTCGTGTCCCGGCTTGGTCCTTTCCGCCACAGGGCCTTTTCCGACGCCTCCATGGAAAATACACCGAAGTTTTAGTTTTTATTCGCCACGAAACAAAGTTTGGCGAGTCAGAAAACTGTTGAATAGGAGCTTTTAACTTGATTTCAGATTCAGTAACACCTGTAGGCAGTACTGCATGCTAAAGGCTCCATTTTTTCCATCTCTACTGCTCGTATTTCACAGCAAAGCTTTCTTGGTGCTAATGATGGCGGTTTCGTTAACAATAACGCACTACAGGAAAGCCACTTTTATACAACGGTAGGGAACAGGATGAGTATTGGGATGATGATAACGGCACAAGAAAAATTGGCCGCGTATCTGCTCCTTTTGTTGCAAATGTCGTCAAAAGACGACAGTCTTTGTGTACATTTGCAAGGAAATGCCCCCCCCCTTGCTTTCCTGCGCATCTCTCATGCTGTTCCTGTACCGTCGCGCTAATTTCAAGGTAAACACACCAAAGGTTTGTGCAAGGCGATTTCAATTGACCGCGTTCCACGGCTACAGGCCGGGTTCATCCATGCCAGCGCTGCAGCACGGCGGAGACGCGCGTGAATGGAGGCAGCCGACTAAAATGTTAATAGAGCCGCGTGGTCGTTCTCCACGTGCGTTCCAAGCAGAACGTGGAACATAGCTATTCGAACCTTTCGTTGCTGTTGCCGCGTGATTTTTCGTATGCAGCCAGGAGGCGTCCGTTTTCTGCAGTAGATGTAGAATATCATTTGCTATCGAAAAACCAAGCATCCATAGATTTTTTATTAAAGGAACAGTGAAAATGTCCCATGTGTACTAATTTGCTGTCTTATATTTGCGTAATGTCTTGTTCTTGTTCAACAAAGTTCACAAGTATGAACAAATCCACCGGGCTTAGACGTTTACATGTGGCTGTGGGAATATAAGACTATTGCGCAATGTCAATTTTACTTTGGTGGGGTGGCTGAATCGAGTCACAGCCAGACAGACAGACAGAGACATACTGACAGACCAAAATTTCTGGGTTTAAGTAGCACAAGAAAGACTATCGTCTTTAAGAACGCTTCCTGTCGCGTGAACCAAACCTGGGTCTTTGGCGCAATGAAGCCGACATTTATTGGATTCGGCCATTCAGACACCGTCGCAGGTCGCAACTCTTTGGATTTTGAAGTGAATTTGAACGCTTCACTTTTAATGACAACGATTGTGGGAAGGGCGAGGGTTGGAGCGCTTAGCCGGCTTGTGAGGGATTGGTTAGCTGCCGCCTGAGTTAGGACTTTCGCTCTTAGGCAGTTTTCAATGTGATCATTGACGCTTGGAGTTTGACTGCTGGGGGGTTTGCACCTTGATCGCTGACGATTAGACTTTGATTGCGGTGGTTTTATTTTGTTCCTTCGCCATTTCATTTTCGCACCAAGAAAGCTTCACGTTTCAACCATCGCCGTCGTTAGACGGAGGGGTATGACGTTTTCAGATAAAAATATGTCTATTTCAGGTTGTGTAATGTACCCCGGCAGCAACATAAGACGTGGAACGCGAGCGCCTAGCAAAATGCATTACCGCGACATCTGACGTTGCAATTCTGGTGTCAAGACGTCCATGTACGCGTGCGCATCCAAAAATACTCGCTGCCCTGCTGTTGTTTTAGTCCAAAGAGTTATGATGATCAGATTCAGCGTTCGGCCTTAAGGGTCACTTTCTTCGCCAAGATACTTCACTCGCACACGCTTGGGTGGTGAAGTGTGCGTTGCTCGCTCTGCCGCGATCCCACAGATAACGTGTCTTGGCCGCCTTGGTGACGATGTTATTCATGATTGGACTTCCGCAAAACAAACGGGGACGAGGAAGGAACGACAAGGACGACAAGTGCGCTCGTCCTTGTCGTTCCTTCCTCGCCCCCGTTTGTTTTGCGCAAGTCCAATCATGAATCGTTTCAAACTAGGCCGGCTTGCTGAGACGATCTTATTCCACATATATCCCATCGGGTCTTTGAAGTTTTTGCTTACAACATGCAGTTTGTTGGTAACTAAAAATGAGCGCACCAACACCAAAAAAACATCGAGGCAAGAAATTGATTATGTGAAATAGAAGGGGTGATGAGAAGTCACCTCGCAGAAGTTCTAAAGCCGGTATTGACGAAAAAAACGCGACCAGAGACCATCGTGGTCGTGGGTTTGACAAAAATGAACAATAATAGTAAGAGGTTCTAATTCGCGTTACATCTTTTACCAGAGACACATAACAAAAGTTTTGAGGTTACTCCGCGAAACGAACCTATCGCCCACGGCTTAAAAGTAAGATATGGAAATCTCGTTGCAATGCGTCCTTAATCACAGCAAGGCCGGTAGAGCAAAGCGGGCTTCACCCTTGCCGTTCACCGCCGAAGTGTGCGCCCGCGAGATCTGTGGGCCATAAAACGTTACCCCTGGCGCCAAGCGCTCCAAGGTATCAGCTTTGCCGCTTCAAACGAAGGGAAGACAGCGTTAGTAGACAGGGGTTGGACGCGCACGCGCACGGCGGTGTCTAGACAACTGAAGTGCAACGTCAGATGCCACTGAGGTGCGTTTTACCACGAGCTCGCGTGCCCCGACTTATTTTCCCCCCGGTGTACATAAACCTGAAGGTGCTGCGTTTGAGATTACTCGTTGCAAGCAAGCTTCCCGGCGTTTTAAAGAACTGAAGCAATACACTCAGCACCAGGCTAGAGCACGCACACATGATGCGGGAAACGCTTCATTCCCAAACGGAATATTTAGCTGCTGTTTTGTGGTCACTCCATGGTTTACGGACATGCAAATGCGTATGCGAATGTCACAAATCCGCTGTAGACGTCTTTATTTAGCTACAAATCACCGCTGCAGATCCATGAGCCACAAAAATGACAATCAAGCTTGCTACACGCGAAGTATTTTTTAAAAGCAGCCAAAACAATTGGCTCCAATCCAGGCTGGGAAGGTGAATTGGAAGGCAAACCTTTATAAAGCATCCACAACAATTACCTATGCGACGTCACTTCAATTCACACACGTGGGTCCACAAATTGTGAAACCAGAGATTCTGCCAGCCGTGACTTGGAATTCGCGGGGGCCGAGTCCCGAACGCAGCTGGGTCAGCCTTTGCGGGGTGGAGCACAGGACGCCGCCACTTTAGCCATGCCGTGAGTCGGGAGAAAGAAAACGGAGAGGGCCGTCTTTCGAAAGGTGAGACAGCGGAACCTAACCTTCATGATGTGTTAGCTAGTGACTGCCCCACCGCGCGACACAAGAGCAGACACCAGAACAATTCAACATGTGAGCTTAGTGATTACTATTTATGCCGATTAAAACTAGTTAGTTTAGTAAGTTTGAGAATTTCGAGAAAGCGTAGGTAACTCTTATTATACAATCGCAATTAACCAGAATCAGTCCTACTTTCACCTTTTGCAATACCTCTTAAAACGCAACCGAAGTGTTTTTCACCAATTTTGAAAACGGAGTGCCAGTCGTGGCAAGCAGTGCGGAAAAGGTAGGGCTTCTCCAGCCGCCAGATGTCTCTATGTGGTCTCTACATTTTGTTTCCCCGCCCTGAAAACCGTTCCTTAAAGTATCTTTGCCGTACGACAAGTTAATTATGTCGCACAAGTACAACTAAGTCCTTCTAATCAACATTTACGATAGCGACGCAACACTCTCATGAATAATTTTGCTTGTGTTCGAACTGTAGGCCAGGCTGAGAATGGCGACCAAATTCTGTTGCCAGCCAGCGAGCCACCAAACCCGTTCAGTTGGGCGGCTTGACCGACTTCTTTACCTCCTTCTTGACAGAGTTGGCTTTAATATCCGGGTAGGCTTAGACCGGAAAGCCTCCATTCCGCATACCACCCACGCCAACTCATAGTTCGGCAACTACCCCGCAATATGCATCCAACATATAACGTGGGCCAAAGAACACATAGGGCACGAGCACTTGAGATGCGTCTTCCAATCCGCGAAGATATCCACTACGTGGACACTGCTGAGTACCGCCACCATGACGCATATGCGATAGCCGTGATCAAAATGCCCGACACCCCTCCCATTAACTCCCTCACGGTGAACACCCCTTATCCCGAAGAGGCGGAGGAGGCGTCAATAGCGCTAGCGCTGTCACACGGGCCGACCCCCGCGATTATAATCTCAGATTCTCAAACGGCCGTTCTAAATTTCGCTCGTTGCCTTATTTCGCCACTCGCCCTCAAAATTCTGGCTCAAAATTCCCCAACCTCCCAGTAGAACTTATTGGGACCCCGGCTGATGCCGGCCTCGGGGGAAATGGGGCAGCCCATGTCGTCGCTGAAGGACTTACAATCCGAGCGGGCCCCAGCCTCGTTTCCTACCATGGGGCCAGATCTGCCAGGGACCGACTGACAACTTACGACGGCATTGTCAGTCATTACCGCCTCGCCCGCCGCAAATACCCCCCTGCCCATTCTCAGCTAACCCACACGCAGGAACGCACATGGCGACTCCTCTACACTCACACTCTATCTTGCCGAGCGGTACTTCCCCACATCCACCCCTACCTTTACCCCTCCCCCAATTGTCCTCCCTGTGGCACACAATCCATTGTACCCCAGTCCATGTGGGGCTGCCCTAAAAACCCTTTCCTTCTAATTTCCGGCGCTGGGTAGTTCTGACCTAGGGACACAACTCTCCCTCGTGGACAGGGCTAAGATAGTCGCCGCCAGGCTGGTGCCTGCGGCCACCTTGACCCCTTAAACCTACTGCAAATAAGAACGTTTTCTCTCTATCTCCCTCTGCCAGCGGCGTAGGGGCTAGCGGGGAAAAAATGAAGCTAGTGATTTTGCCGGAGACAGCACCACAATCCAGGACTTGAATTATGGAACTATAGTGCAGTGTAATATGCTGGAACCATCCAAAGGACGCTTTCTGACGCATCTGGCAATACTGAGTTTAGCACCTCCATTATCAAGTGACTCTGGTGAAGAAGGAGATAGAGAAAACGGTCTTCTGCCTTCTCAGTACAGTTGCAGCTCGCGTGGGATTGTGTGAAATGCATTCAATAACGTCTTCTACAACGCTGCTGCGACATTCATTGTCAGTCTCTCATGTAAACTAAGCCTAAGGTGTCCGATTTTTATCTTGCGCCTTTCTTCAAGTTTCATACTAGCCTAATCACGCAATAAACATTTATTTTAATTTCATAATTTTATTAGGAGTGCGAAGCCAACACAAAGGTCCTGGTTGTAATCCGTACCGCCATGGTTCATTCGCTAAAGGGCCATGAAGAGAAAATCCAAGTTTGGTTCATTCAAAATATTCTCCCGTTAGAATCATGCTGACACCACTTTTAACGTAAACTTCGCTGAAATAAATTGTATAATTATAGCAATGTGCAATTGCCATGCGAACCACTAGCTCATTTCCCGCAACTAAACCTATGATGTCATACCAGCCAGCTCTGCGATTGGCGGAGGCCGGAAAAAGCAAACGCAAATTAGGCAGAACATATAAGTTTGCCCAACGAGCTATTCTGGCTTAAGTTTAGGGCTCACTCTTTTTATATCAGTAAGAATGGTAGGCCCCGCACGGGGCACCTTGAGTAATCTTGGTGACGGTGAGTGGTGACACCGCGTACCCCGAGCCTCCCATACTTAAGCTGTTACCTACCGTGGCGAGAATTTGCAAGGTGAAGGGCTAGAAGCCGTGAACGGTGGCCGTGGGATCCTTAGTCAAGCTCCGGCTGATGGGCTACCTGCCTGTCTACCAGGCAGGGAGCTCCAGGACCTCTTTGACTACCAGGGTAAAGTCAAAGGAGAAAGTACCCTCATCTCACTGCTTTGATACTATGCCGTATGGTAATTTAAAACCCCCCCCCCAACCGTGATCGGTCCCGGAAAAGGGGCCGCACCAAAGTATCCTTTCCCCCATTGTCGCAGTTAACCCTTTCTGAACCGGATCTTTTTTCTCGATTTCTTGTCATGGAATCCCTCACTCCAACCCACCCTCTTGCATCTCAGTCAGTCTTCTTGATTGCAAAATATCTTGAAGCCATATTAGGAAAATCATATCAGGCCAAAAAACAAAGAACTGGTGAACTCCTCCACCAGGTAAATGACAAGCAGCAGTCCACAAAGCTTCTAGCTCAGACTAGACTGGCTGATCTAGACATCAGGGTCACACCCCATCGGAGCCTCAACAGCTCGCAGGGTGTGATATCAGAGCCAGATCTCCTGAACGAAACGAAAGGATCAGGGCATCACTGCCGTAAGACGCATCACCATCCGCAAAGACGATAAGGAGATTCCCACCAAGCATATCATCTTGACGTTTGACCGCGCAGTTCTCCCGCAACATATATATGCAGGTTTTATCCGGTGCTCAATACGTCCGTACACCCCGAACCCGCGGCGCTGTTTTAAGTGCCGGCGGTTTGGGCACGGTACGAACTCTTGCCGTGGCCGAACGACGTGTGCAAAATGCGCGGCGCACGATCATCTGAGCGAGAACTGCCCATCCGAAACCCTCACTTGTGTAAACTGCGGGGGGCCGCATGCGTCATACTCCCGAAAATACGAAAAATTCAAACTAGAAAAAAAGATCATAAACATTAAGGTCACTGAGAACATCACCTTTCCAGAGGCGAGAAAGGTTCGCCTCTTTCCCCCCTGGGAGGTACGCCGACGCAGCTCGCCGGGGGGCGGGGCGGCGTCTGGTGTCCACAAGGACCCAGTTCAGCGAGTCTGACCTGGTCCCGCCTTCGCCCCCCGCTGGGTTGCCTCACGCAGCCCAACCCGGCACCACGCCGCTTGCTGAGGCAGCAGCGCTTGTCGTGCAAACCACTTCTGTTGGGACCGGTGCCGCTGCCGCCTCTGCCTCCCTGTCCTCCAGTGGGTTGGAGGGTGCCGAAGTGATGGACACCACGGGCCCCGCACCGGCTCCCACCGCAACCGAACCGCCCGTGCCACCTCTGCGGCCCCGACGGTGGCTGCTCAAACGAAGGGCTCCCGAAAGGCGGCCAAGTCCGGGGAGCCCGGTTCGACGGGCTCCCCCCGAACATATGAGGACCAGATGGACGTCGCGCAGTTCTTGCCTGCAACGCACCGCAAGGAGTGGCCTCCGACGCCCAAGCCAGCAGAAAGGCCCAAAAAGCCAAACCCTAGAGTAACAGCCCCGAAAGACACATAAACACATATACACACACACTTCAGTAGCTTTTAAAGCTCCATAATGGGAAGAGAAAATATTACACAAAGGAACTGTAGAGGCCTCATTAAAATCTTGATGATGTCCATGAGATATTCCATTCGAACCAGCCAAGTGTGATGTGTCTTCAGGAGACGCATTTGAATCACAATCACACAAATTTCCTAAGTAGGTACATGGTATTTAGAAAGAATAGGGTTAGCTGCACACACTCTTCGGGCGGTGTAGCGATAATAGCCCAGAAATCCCTGGTATGCCACCCTATCGCTCTCAACACCGCCCTTGAGGCTGTAGCAATACGCACAATAATTTTTAATAGGTTGATAACGGTATGCTCCATTTACATTCGCCCTGAATACGCACTTTCGAGCTCTGCCTTCGAGGCTCAGGTCGACCAGCAGCCCGAACCGTACATCCTAACAGGCGACCTTAATGCACACAACTCTCTTTGGCGCTCCTCCAGAACGGATTCCCGAGGTCGCCTGATGGAGAAATTTCTTACATCTTCAGGAGCATGCCTTTTCAACAAAAGCAGCCTACGTACCATAAGTTAGGACATAATACATAATCACATCTCGACTTGGCTATTGGTTCTGCAATTCTATTTCCATGTCTTGAGTGGGGTGTGGGCACTGACCCATATGGTAGTGACCACTTCCCCACTTCCCTAACATATATAGGCAAAGGCCCATGCAGTCTGTCTTCCCATACCAGGTTTAAAGAATCAAAAGCAAAGTGGAGTATATTCACAGAAACATCTAAACTACACCACACAACCATAGAACACCTACACGTGGAGGAAGCATCCCAACTCATCACGGCGCACATCCTCGACGCTGCCGAAAAGTCCATACCCCACGCCTCCAGCGCTCCGCGCAACCAGAGGAGGACGTGGTGGAATGAGGACTGTAGGCGGGCGCGAGAGACCCAGAACAAGGCGTGGGGTGTCCGTCGCCGGTACCCCACGTCAGATAACGTCATTTCTTTCAAACGGGCAAAGGCTTTTGGGAAGCGAGTGCGTCGTGAGGCGAAAAGGGAGAGTTGGCGCACATTCCTCACTTCCATCAACTCATACACTGACACGCGATAACTATGGACACGAATACGTAAACTAGAAGGACAACAGACACACAGCCTGCCCCTGGTTAGTACAACAGGGGACACACTGGAAAACAAGGCTAACACACTCGCACACTTCCAACATGTGTCCAGTTCAGCGCACTACACGAACACTTTCAAAAAACACAAAACATCCTGTGAGTAGAAGTCCTTGCGAGACACTAATAAGTCGACCTCATCTTATAACACCCCCTTCTTACTGCATGAGCTGAAGATCGCACTTAGTACTTGTAAACCTTCAGCTCCAGGCGCAGACAACATTACATACACTATGATTCAACACTTGCACACAGACACACTTGAAACTCTCCTTGACCTCTACGACAAAATATTTCTTTCGGGGCACCTCCCAGGGTCATGGAGGGAGGCCATCGTAGTGGCCTTTCTGAAAGAGGGAAGGACCCTTCCTCTCCGGCAAATTATCGTCCCATCGCCCTCGCAAGCTGCCATTGTAAGCTGTTCGAGAAGATGATCAATAGGAGATTCATGTGCTTCTTAGAGTACAATGGTCTTCTCGACAGCTGCCAGGCTGGCTTCAGGTCTGGGAGATCCACAAACGATCAACTGGATGCGTTGGAATCGTATGTAAAAGATCCCTTTATCCATAGTCAGTTTTGCATAACAGTCTTCTTTGATATGGAAAAGGCCTATGACACTGCCTGGCGGTATGGCATCTTGAGTGACCTCAAGTGGTTTGGTGTCTCCGGCAACATGCTGAACACCCTCGCTAGCTACATGTCGGAAAGTACTTTTCGAGTGAGGGTTGGCAGTGCACTTTCCAATGTATATGTGCAGGAAAATGGCGTTCCTCAAGGCGGTATCCTGAGATGCACACTATTTATGATGAACGCGATGCGGAAGGCGTTGCCACCAACCATTTTCTGTTCCGTATATGTAGATGACGTCCAACTATCTTTTAAGTCGTGTAACTTCTCAATTTGTGAACGCCAAGTCCAGCTTGGGGTGAACAAACTTGCTGGCTGCGCGGACACAAACGGTTTTAAACTGAACCCTGTAAAAAGTACTTGTGTTGTGTTCTCCCAGAAGCGCGGAATTCATGTGGACCCTGATATCTCTATTACTGGTGTAGTAATCCCTGTCCGAGGGGAAAAGAAGTTTTTGGGATCAACATTACACAGTAAACTCACATTTATCCCTCACTTGAACACCTCAAACACAAATGCCTAAAACCAATTAACATTCTTAAAGTCCTGTCACACCAATCTTATGGTGCTGACAAGCAGCTGCTCCTGTGGCTTTACACTGCAGTGGTAGGATCTCGCTTGGATTATGGCAGTGTTGTTTATGTGTCCGCGACGAAGACGACGCTAAAAATGCTTGACCCGGTGCTTCATTTGGGGCTTCGTCTTGCCTCTGGCGCCTTTCGCACTAGCCCCGTTGAAATCCTCTATGCAGAGTGTCACAAATGGTCCCTGTATTACCAGAGGACATACACTAACTTGTTGTATGCCTCTAACATCATGTCTATGACAAATCACCCTTTTAATTCAACCATTCATGATGCATCATCAGAGCAGCTCTTTGCAAATCGTCAATCTATTTACATACCGTTCCCTCTCAGAGTGAAAGCAGAAGCTTCTGAGCTGGCTGTGTCATTTTCACACATCCACAACACACCCATTACTGATTTTATTGCGCGGTGGCAACTCCGCGCAGTTTGTTGTGACTTGTCCTTTCTGCAATTTGACAAAAACAGGGCACCAAGACTAGCCATTATTCAGCATTTACTCTTCCTCAAGGAGAAGTATCAATGCGCAGAGTATTACTGCGACGCATCAAAGACAGCTACGGCTGTGTCTTGTGCTGCTCATGGGCCGAACCTCAACGTGCGTAAAAGAATGAACTCCCACAACAGCATTTTTACAGCTTAAGCACACGGCATTTTACTTGTTTTACACCACAACGTTCAACATCAAATTTCAATGTCCATAGTGTTTACAGATTCTCGTGGTGTTGTACGCCCACTTTTGTCAAGAAAACGCTCAAAAAATTATGTAATCAATCTTGTTTTTAAGGGCCTTATGTCGGCATACGACTCAAGTCTTGGAATAACAATATGTTGGGTTCCTGGCCACTGTGGAATAGCCGGGAATGAAACCGCAGATCAAATGGCCACTGCTGGTACACTCTTGAATACAGTGGACATAGCAACAGTGCCGTACGCAGACATGAAGCCACACATTAGACACCAACTTCGCAACGCATGGCAAGCACACGGGAGTGAACAGACAGATAACAAGTTACATGTAATAAAACCACACCTGGGAGCATACACTACTGACTCACACAACGGACACATTGAAGTTAACTTAGCTAGGTTGCGGATAGGCCATACACATGCAACACACTCACACCTGCTCTCTGGCTCTCCAAGACCCATGTGTAGCAGGTGTGGGGAGGGCCTATCCGTAGTCCACATCTTAATTACATGCAAGGCACTCGACAGAAGACAGACACTTCAAGGAACTATACAGACAACACATTCCGCTACACCCTTCCTTTTTTTGGATGACAATGCCATCGTCTCCGTGCAACGCGTTTTTAAATATTTGTCTGATATTAACTTTTTAAACCTCATATCCTATCATGCGTAATCAACACTAGCCCTATACACCAGCCATCTCCATTGGTTTTATTTGATTTTACTGTTATTCTTGCTTACACACTTTAGTAGCCACTGTTTTCTGTTGTATAATTGTGTTTGGCGCTCTTTGCCACAGCTGGCCTTGCGCCAAAAAAACCCAACCATCATCATCAAGATTAGTGGGACAAACAGTGGGAGTTACAAAAGCGCACGTAAACATACAAGTCACGATTCGTACTGCTGTTAGTACTCAGCGCACTATGCTTCGTTTTGATGCTCAGCACTGCGGGGCTTTGGGGTTGTCTGAGACGACACTGGGCGATTGACCCAAGCGACAGTGTCTTACGTGACCATATTTGCCGAGCAAGCACCAGGTTTCACGAAACGTTTTTTTTCTCCATAAAGAAAAAGAAGCCATGTATAAATACGGTCACTGCCACACCAAAGGCAGAAAACGGCTTGCCGCTGTGTGGTGGCACCATCTAGGTTGACTAACAGTAATCAAGTCTCTGCTCCACACCAAGTGTAGCTGAAAGGTCTGTTCTATTGTGGTGTCATTGCCAACGTCGTTCAAACACACGTTTACTTTTTGGCGCGAGAATCAAAATTTTAGCTGACGTTGAATAATTTGGAAGTGATTAAAGCATCAGTTGCGTCCGGACAAGTGGCAGGGCCCTATACAGCACGAAATCATTCGAATAAAACAAACTTGTATTTTGTCTTCATGGCCCTTTTAAGGTGTCTTTATGTGGGAGGCTTTTCATTCCCGCGGTCGCGGAGCATCTCGTCGGCGTGTAGAGACTGGCAAATTCTATATAGATGGGGGTAATCGATCTAGCCATACCCGTTTACTTATCACGAAGGCATGCAAACAAATAAAGGAAAGTACTGTATTTGCACAATTCGAGCGCATCCCAATTGTAGCGCGCTGGTAAGCTTACGAAGGAAATTTTGAAAAAAAAAATAATTCGACCCCGATTCTACCGTGCAGATGTAAAAGACATGACAATACGTACCTGCCAGATGACATTATGTTTGGGGCACGCAGCTGTGGCAGTAGAAATATATTGCTCTTCCTGAATTTGCGTATCCGGCTCCTGCTGGCTCTACAAGTGGAGCGAAAAACTGGAGCTTCATAGCGGGAACTTTCCGGCGCTATAAAGAATGAAGCGAGATACTAATTGCAGCAGCAAAATAATGTGCAAATTTAAAATAATGTACGGCCAGTGAGGAAACGGCGAGCCAAAATGTACCCGCATGATGGCGACGGAATAATTGAAATTAAAATGAGTTGCAATTTGGGAACCTTTTATGCCCATGGCAATGCTTACACCCGCTTTGAAGACAATTTCAGTTTTGAGCCAGATTGTACAGCGCACACAAATTCGGAGCCAAATTTTAGCCGAAAAAAAAGGTGGGCGTTAGAATCATGCAACTGCGTTACACTGCAGCACAGGCTATGGTAAGGTCTGTTGAAGAGCGCTCTCATTACAGTTCTGAAGACTTTTCCGTTCCCAGCAACCACAGGGATCCTTGTACTAGGAGCCTCTTCGGGGCAGCCATCGCCATCGGAGCATGCTGCATATTGTACAAACTCTCCCTGTAGTAACCGCGCCCGCCCCCCGCCCCCCCCCCCCCCCCAATTGACCACTAAAGCTTGTATTCATTGAAAAGTTTAGAGGTCAATTTCTTCGCTTGACAATACTGGAAACGGCCGCGGGCATGGCCGAAGGGCCACGGACATGGCGCGGCTTGTGCCACTGCGCCCGCACGCCGAAGAAAAATAAACACCGGCGTGCGTCGTCTGCTCAGTTTCAACCCGATTCTGAACGGTAGTTTCAAGAGAGATGTTATTATTTGCACTCACATTGGACTCGAGGCTCTACTTTGCGTTAAGTGGGGTAAAGTTTTGAACGTCCAACACACAATGTGTGTTTAGCACGGCCATGTACCGCCATCTCGCGGAGCCCGGTGTAGCCACTAACGGCGCACTCACGTGGTAGCCTGCATGCGTGCCTCGCCAGAGAATACAGTCTATCACCGGAGCAGCGACCATCACAACGAGAGCAATGGTGCATACGACGTCACTAATAAAGACTCTACTCAAAACATCAAGATTCTTGTTCCTGAAAAGGAAACAGCAGGTGCAGATTTTGGTTGTAGTCATGCTTTTGGTGTTTCACTTCCGACAAGCAGCCTATGCGCAAGGCGTTCTACGACGCTGTTCACATCGCTTAGGTTCTACTCAACATTTTTCTTTGCCTTTTATTACGGGCCATGTTGCTTATGCGACATTATGTTACCCAGGAGAAAGCTCAACTGTTTTTATTTAGAGGAGTATAAAATATGCCCTTACGTTCAGTTTCTCTACCTCCAACTTACTCAATCGAAAGCATGCCTGCAGGAGCTACAAAGTTTTAACATATCCGGCACCTTGTATTGCATACGGAGCAGGACGTGACACATACATTCAGCCCGTGTCCTGTTCTACTTACCTCACACCTGTGGCCCCGCCAGTGGCGTTGCTCTCTCTTTGTGTCACGCCTGGCCTAGACGGCGCTCGGAGGCGCGAATAAGTAATTACCTCCCAGCTTTTATCTCAGGGTACTTTCTGCCGTCTGTTGTTTTTAAATTACCAGCACGAAGTAGTGGCCTCACGTGTTGTTAGAGCAACGTATCCATCCTGTTGCTAAGCCATGAACCAATCTATCCGGATGCATTTGCAATCTGTGTACTTGTTTGCGTGCATTCCTGTCTGCATGCCAACACAGGCAATGAGCGTGCTATGATGCTGTTATGCCGTATTAACTAGTGCAAAGAGTTTCTGTTGAAACAACAACAAACATTAGACTGTGCTTTTGGAATCAGAACTATTTTAAACATTTTACTAGTTTCACAGGTGTAATGTGGCGCTCAGATGAAGATATTGAAGTGACCACCGTAAAATGTGCAAGAACGTTCAAAGCAGAACCATCTTTCCATTTTATTTATTGAGTGCCTAAAGAACAATAACTATAAAATAACTACACCTTTCAAAGGGTTAATTTCATACTCGTTATCGTTCAGAAATGAAGCGATAACTGAGTGTAATGTGCACTTGCTTCCGGTTTTGTTTTACAACCAATGGCTCTTCTTTGCAAATTACATTGCTCCTATTATGTCGTGAAGTGGCCAAACAGCATTGTAAAAACAATCGCGATGTTGCATCGCACGCGTGCCATGTTGCATCGCACGCATCCTTCGTACCTAGCATTACTAACAGCGTTTCAAATAAAAGGCCATATAATTTGTCGATTTCGCCATGCGCCTCCAATGCCTTTATTACTTTCTCAATTTAGGGCACCTAGGTACAATATTCAGAAAAACAAACTACCAAACCACTTATCGATCTTTAAAACATGCATTTAATGATGTCCGTGATATTTTAGTAGAAAAGTGATCGAATGGTTGTTTCTGTAGAGACATTTATATCAGCACAACGCTCGAGCTTGCGGACCAGAACGTTCAACAGTAAACAATGCACGCTTCTTTTTATTACGTGACTGCACCTTTCACATTGTGCAATGCAAGGGAATAATGTAAATATAGCATAAACTGGCAGCCTTCAAATTTCAGTTTCCATGCAAACACTGTTACAATGTACAATAGAAAGCACGCCTGCAAGATTTCAGTAATCAGTTGACTACGCTCCTTTACTATTCTTTTTAGATGCAACGCATCTCTTTCACCCGCCATGTTCCTCCGGCGTAGTCCGGCGGCGTCCGCATCCCTCCCCCATTCTCCTCGCCGCACCAGCTGCGCACTAGCGCCGCTCTCACCGTAGCGCCATCAGCGTGTTAGCGCTCGGCTGCGCTCGCTCTGTCGTCGCCGTGCTAGCTGTGCGTGGGTGCGGGATAACACATGCGCATGCGCTGCTCTTTGCTGCTCTCTCTCATTCCCCTCCCCGTAATTATAAACGCGGTAACTGCGCCGCTCCGCTAAGTCGTTCCGCCGGCACTCCTCCGATGACATCCTTCGGTGGCGGCCGATGATTTCAAATAGAGACTAACAGGCCTGATATCGCGATGGTCGGCGCAACCGTAACAAGCACCGGCCACCCCGATAAAATGTACACCATCTTCCCGCGAGGGGAACCATGGGGTAGATGCGACGCGTCGGCGGTGAACATGCTGCGTAAATATGACACACAACAACAGCAATCCACACGCTAACATAACGGAAACGCAACGGCAACCCCCGATGCGTCGCATCTACCCCATGGTTCTCCTCGCCGGAAGATGGTGTTAATTTTTAATTTTTGATATTTTTACACGAGTGTCTTAAAGGGGGTATTCAGGACCACACGGAAGAGAAAGTACTTAACGCAGCAATTTACAGCGGATTACGCCTTTCCTGAGCGTATGAATAACATTTGAGATAAGAAAAACCGCATTCCATATCCAGGTATGCAGAGCGCTTTACCTGCGTGCCCATTTTCGGCGACCCCGGAAACATACCGACCATGCAAAGGAAGGCCGATCGGGAAAATAGATGATGCCACTTTGAAGTCATCGAGGTTATGCAAGAAGTGGCCTACACAGCCGACGTTTACATTAGAAACGGAAGAAGCTGGGAACAAGGTAGTCAAAATCTACCGAACCAAGATGCTCCCAACAGATTCTTTCTTCATACATTAAGGCGATACATAATGTCTAGTGTGGTTGACGCTCCAGCCACTCTAACTTTCAATGCCGCAGCATACGTCAGCTGCTTCTTTTTTTAAACCGAATGGCTGGGCGCCTGTAATGTTATAGAGCCTTAAAGGGCAACAGACCACAGGCACGCCCTCTGTCTCTCATTCCTGAGAATATATCCACCCAGTCTGGTGGCGTTTTACCTTCCGTGAACATCTCCAAGTTATGTATTTTACCTCTCAATAGGACAGTCATTGCTTCCGCATTGCACTTTTTCGGGGTACCTAAGCCAGCCAACATACTTTGAAATACAATTCATTCGAAATTTTTCTTGAGCTGCCTCTAAAAGTCTTCAGAAGAATATGTTGTTACACACGTTTGCACTCAACTGTGGAATACATCACAGCGCGCAGTTAAACAATTATTATCAGATAAAACACGCAGCAATTGTCTAGTGTTCTGCCTTGCAGTTATTTTCTGCCTCCGCGCTGTAATGTGTTATATACCATATATAAAGGAATTCTGTTAGCGCCTGTTTCTGCATTTTGCTTCCCTCTCGTTTTGCACAAATTACTTTGGCAGACAGACTGGTGACAGTGAGTCTACCAGGCAAGAAAAGGTTTTCCAGAGGAGATTTATTTCAAGCAATGAGGGTATGAGAACATGGACGAGTGTGCGAACCCACATCGGAGTTACAGGTTCTTCTATATGTGCCTTAATATTTATGTATTGCAATATGGTTTTTTGCACATTGAATAAGATGCAGCCAGTGTATTGAACTGTACGCCTGACTGTCCTCGTCCTCATCTGTACATTGTCATCAGTGCTACTTCTCATGTCTCGAGTCATGGTCATCGCTTGTACATAATCATCATCACCGTTAGGGTTCTCCTCCGCCCCAACGCCTGAATAAAAAGTCGTCCCAACCTTTCCCTCATAATACATCAGTATGGGTTTGCCAGATGACATTTTGGGGTTGTAAGAAACGCGCATGTGTATGTTTTATATAGGGGCACGCACTATGGGCATGTTATTTGCAGGCGCAGGTGTATATATTCTTTATAGAATGTTTTTAACTAAGGTGTCTTATCCCTCGACGGTAGTCATTCGAATGCAATTCGTAGAACCTCATGGTTTGTTGATGCGCTATTCCTTTCATTGCTCCAAAATTTCAAGTATCTGGCACCTCTTTCTGTTGTACCTAAAGCCTCCAAGAAATAAGAATTTCTTTCTTTCTCTCTCTCTCTCCTCCCTCAGCGTCCACAGAAGCAGAGTTCTAGGGTTGGTATACATTGGTACACATTGATTGATGGTACACGTCTATTACTGTAGGCTCACAAGCAAATAATCAATCCCTAGAAGTTGACAAAAACGTCTAACTCCCTGAATATAGCCTATATAAAAGGCACCTGATAGCAGCAGATACTAGAATTTGCTGGGTGTTAAATACTAAGCGGAGCTGAAGATAAATTTCAGAGTAGAGCGATGTTGTAGACAAAACCCTTAAGGGTTAGAAGTCCAGAGGCATAGGATACAGCCACTCCTACAAGTCAGGACATTTGCATTTCCTTCTGGCGCCTCGGTGGCCGTAACAACATCCTTGATCGTCATTTCTTCGTGTGTGGCCGCAAATGAGAATGAATTGTGTTGCACAATATTCAAACGCACCTTACGGCGGAAGTGCAGCGTTCCGACGACGGAACTTTTCTATGCGTCTTATATATTATCTCAAGATGGGCACCCCGCCAACCTGCTTCGGGTTAGCCTTGTTTCCAGCGCGCCTCGTTACTCTGTTAAAATGTTTAAAACAGAACAGCACTGCAGTGAGGTCGAAATGACCCTCATCTGTTCTATCTTGCGTGGTCTGATCACAGTGTTTTTTTTTACTGGATGAAACCTCACTATCCCGGAACTGAGACAAGCGGCACCTTGTTCATTCAGGGCCAAAACGTTTGGCTCCCAAGGCAATCACTGACATGACGAAACAAAGGATTCATACATTCTGGCCGCCAAGCTTTGTTCATTCTGCGGCCTGCCGAACACCTGGACGGTGTTCTATGTAGGGCTTAAGCAGATAAGAAGGTCGCACTTTACCTATCCCCTTAGAAAGAGGCAAGACAGAGAGAGAGCAACTTTATTTAGTCGCCTGCAGAGCGGTTTTGGACGACCCTCTCACGAGAGGTTCATCCTAGCCGTGACGCGGCCTGGACGTCGTCCCGGCTGTACCCTAGGACCTGCGCCCTTGCTTCCCCGCTCGGGTCGGAGAGAGCCACCGGTCCCCCTCCCCTCTGCGTGTTGGCTCGGTCGCTGCAAACCTAGGGCCGCCGAGACCTGCTGGCTCACAGTTCTTTGCAAATGGGTCATCACGCTCAACTAAAAACACTTTGATTCAAGAAATTTGGCACGAACAGCAAAAAAGGGCAGTTGCATGTCGCTTTTACAAACCTGTTTCTGCCCCTTTGATGTCCATCAAAAACTTTGGTTATTAACAAGTGTGCTGTGCATCATTCTCACTGAAATTGTGCCCTGTGAGGATTTATTTTGCTACACTACCCTTTTGTGGTCGACTGCTGTACCTAACTTACCTGTACCCGAGGAATCAGCTGCACACTCACCCTTCTCAGGTAGCCTCACTGCAGCACAAGCAAAGGGTTGATTTTCGCATGCCTTAGGCCCATGAAATGGACACAGCTATCTTCTAGGGAACTGAAGTTTCGGACTACAAGCGTCATGGTTGTCAATAAACTGGCTTCGTAAAGTGCCGTGCCACACCTTTTCTTTTTGCTGCCCGTGCCAAGCTGCTCGATAGAAAATACTTTGGGTTCAACATGACTTCACACATTTATACGCCTAGGTAAAATAATAACCTGAGGGAGTTCATTTTTTACAACAGCGCAAACACATAGACAGCAGAAAGGAAAAACTTGCAAGCCCTCTGTGGCTTTTCTTCCTTATACTTGTGTGTTTGCACCATGGTACAATTTCTATCCGGCTATTTCTTTGGGGTAGCTCTTACGTGAAGATCTTGCAGCTGTGTTCGTTGTTAGTGCAGTCAACAGCAGCACAGTCACGCTTAAACGAGAAGCTCCTATACATGTCGAATATCACGCAAGGCGTGGATTTAAAAAGAAAGCAAGGGGCTGTAATAACCAGGGTCTATCAGTGGACATCAAAAAGTCTAGCGCTACAAAATAGAGCCACACAAGTCGCGATTTTAACGAAAACAACGCGCACACGCTGCATTGACATTCTGGGTCCAGCATGGTTAAGCCTGGCAAAAAAATTGGTTCTCGCTTTCCTTGAATATGCTCTCTGGTGAACAAGTAAACTGTGGCATGACTATACATCAAATGAGAAGGAGCTTAGCAATTTTTAAGCCACATGAGACATACGATATCCAGTCCAACACGAGCGATGGCACACTGCTAGGGTGGCAGCTGGTGTGCCTGCAGTTCCCCCACAAAGCGCTTGCATGGCACCGCACTCATCACAAAATAATGGCAGTGCCCTGGGAGAGCCAGACAATTATGGTCCATAAAGATAACTGCGTAAGCCAGACCTCGATTACGCCCCATACACAAAAAAAAGATAATTGGCCATGTGTTCATGGGAAGTGTTAGCCACTCTCCATATGCCTTTTCCTCCGACTTCTTGCCTTTTTAGCGTATTATCGTATGCAAAGCCGCATCAGTCTTTCCTTCTCCCTCTGTGCTTGTGTGTGGTTGCAAGGTATATGCATATTCTTTCTGCGGCCGAATAAAAACTAGTTGCAAGTCAGCAATTGTGTTTTGTCCCTTTTCGTTGTCCTGTTCTTTTGAACAGTGTTGTTTCCCACAATATTAATATCTTAAGTCCCCTCCCATTTTGTAACCATAATCTACCCCTCAGCCTGATCTTAGGTTGAAGAGCTAGAAACATAATTCTTTTTTAATAATACCGATTCCCAAGCAAAAGCACCAAATCGAAACAGGTGTGTCAGCCAGCCGGAAACGTCATATATGCTCTGAATATAACATCAATCGACAATATAACCTTGACCTACTTTTTTTAAACACACATTATAATAATATAAACGTTCACATACGTTTTCAAGTTCCACATCGGCCAAAGATGCTGTCTTTTCGACCGCCCGTGCGATGTTGTCGAAGGTCTGCCCTGTCACATCCTGTACAGACGCTTCTGTAGGGTTGCCAGATCCAGGCAAAATTCGCCATAGGATGCGTTTCGCATCAGCCACGTCCATTTGCGTTGGGCACATCCATGTTTGGACCAATCTGCGCCTGCAATTAGAAAACAAAGCAAATAATTTTTTAACTCCCAGCGGAAAAACTTGGGCTATTTGAATCAGGTATAAGTACTATATCTTGTGTTGAGGTTGTACCTTACTTTATTAGCAAGCTAAATGATGTAATCAAGCCTTACTCCACACCCACAAACCCAACGAATGGATCAAATTATTTTCCTCTTCTGCAACATGCTATACCAGTGGTCGACGAAGAAGGAGCGGTCTCTTTGCGTTCTTCCATGCTCGTTGTTTTCGCCTGAATTCGTAATTACCAGCTGGTTTATCCCCTCTTGTGCCTTTTGATCCACGCTGCAACGTCTCTGGCCCCTCCACGGACAGTCGGCAAGCAAGAGGATGACCCCTCGGGGACGTCCTCTGCTTCGGATCCCGCTCACCGGCCGCTAGGCCTAGCACCTCAATCGCAGTCCAATTGGCGGGCACGGCACCGCTCAGCTATGTCCCAGATGTCAGCGCAACTGGCGGTGACCCTTGCTGCTGCAGAAGCGACTACGCACCCGACGCTAGAGGATTTCCCACCAATGGAGGTAACGCCACCGTTCCCGCTACCTCCGGCTGAGCCCTCCAGTTTATCTAAGCGTCCGTCTGACCAGGGGGCACCCCAAGTCACTACTGAAGACTCAACTTCACCTGCGGCCAAGCGGGCGTGTTCCACGGATACAAACAAGCCACTTCAGCGGTCGGATGAGCGCAGTTCACCACCGGCAGCCGCTCCACCACGTGCAGCGACCGCCGCTCCCCAGGGCTTTACAGCGACGGCCAGCTCCTCCACGTACAAGGTCGCCATCAAACCTCGAGAGCGCTTCAACATCCTGTCTCTTCCAACGAAGGTACTTCAACAGACTCTCGACAGCTGCCTGCAAACCTCTGGATTTACTGGATACGCCTACCACAGTCGCACCAACACTATATCTGTGTGGGTGCCGTCTCTAGAGGCTGTCCAGCGGCTATGCTCCCTACACCGTATTCCACTCGCGGCTGAAAAGCAGCTTACTGTACAAGTGTACCTGCTGTCGGGAAGTGACATCCGGCGATATGTCGTTTCTGGGGTAGATCCCGGCGAGGATCCCGAAGTCCTTCGTGCCAGCCTCCGGTGTGCCACTCACCAGGTGCTTCTTGCCCGCTACATGGGCTCTGGCCGCACGTGCCTGGTTACTCTGCGTGGCCCACTAGAGCCACCAGAACGACTTTTGTACAATGGCTGCGTACTTCGGCCCCGCCTGTTCAAGGCCGGAGTGGTGCACTGTTACCGATGCTTTCGTCAGGGGCACATGAGCACTTCGTGCCCATCCTCTGCCCCAGAACCACTCGCTACTTCTGAATCGGAACCGCCAGCTAACCCGTCGGCCACGCCGCCAAAGGTCACGTTTCGATGCGGTCTGTGTCGTAGCGATGACCATGACATTACGGACAAGAAATGTCCTACGAAATGCAAAGCTGCACTTGCTAAACGACGAGCGTGGCGACGCCGGTCTGAGCCCAAGGCAATCCATACGTCCAATCGCTTCGAGTGTTTGGCGGAGGATAACGAAGACGCTATGGAGGAAGTCGCTGCAGAGCCGGCAGAGTACATGCAGCCCTCGTACCGCGATGTGCTCCGTCGCTCCTCACGCCGACAGAATAAGCACAAGTTCACTGGAAATGCATCTCCGGTTACAGACGAGCTAGCAGAGGTGGACCAACAGTTGGCTGTGCTGCAAGCTGAGGTCACCAAGCTCAGCCAGCGCCGTGCTCGGCTAATTCGTCGGTCGCAGCGTCAGCCGCCAGAACAACCAAGCCAATCGAGTCAGCCCAGTCTCTCACAACCGAGCCTGCACCAGCAAAAGCCAGTCCCTTCCATCCGCACCCAGCAAGAGCTCCTTCAGTTTGTGGTGCAGCAGCTACAGAATTTGGTGTCTGTGTTAGCAGCCCAACTTCGCTAGACCTCTAATTACTATGCCTGACCCACAATATGTAGTACAGTGGAACTGCCGGGGGCTCACAACGAAGTTGGGTGAGCTTCGTGAACGTCTCCGCCTAGGCAAACTTCGAGCTTGGGCGTTCCTGCTCCAAGAGACAAACGGGTTACCTCGCCTCCCCAATTTTAGAGCCTATGCTACGCCTTCCATACCTGATGGGCGCTGTGGCTCCACCACGTCTCCACCAGGCAAAGCCGCAATTTATGTGCACACGGCGTATGCACAAACTCCAATTCCATTAGAAGCATGGTGTACGGCTTGGCAGGAAGTGGTTGCGGTAAAGGTGCAACTGCCCAGGTGTGCAATAATTCTTGTCTCGTGCTATGTGCGACCACACAGCGGACGTGCACCCCGGCTGCGATTGGGGTGGCTAACATCTCTGCGCCGTTCGAACGCTGGCTGTCCCATACTCGTAACGGGTGACTTCAATGCGCCCCATTGCAATTGGGGATACCCTACCTCAAGTGAACGCGGATGTACGTTACTTGAACATTTCAACGATGCCCACTTCGCACTTCTAAATGATATATCATGTCCTACGCGTCGATGCACTCATCCCCGGATGCCGCCTTACTCACCCGACTTAACCTGGTGGCTTGGTAGTGCAGTGGTATCTTGGCAGCGAGAGGCCGACTGCTGGGGCAGTGATCATCACCCTATCAGGCTTGGCATTGCCCCGAACTCGACGCGTCGGCTTCGGCGGAGCTACACTATAGTGAACTGGGATGAGTTCCGGTGCAACATCAACGCAACCATGACGGCCCCCAGCACCGACCCCACCACTGTGATTAAAGAGGCTCTGCGCAGTGCCAGTCGGATGACGTGGGTAGAGGAGTCCCGGCCAAAGCCTGACCTCCGACTTTTGCAGCTGTGGGCCCAGCGCAAACAGGCTGAAGTGGCTGCCTCGCGGGATCCCTCGTGTGCGCCGGCTCGAATGCGTTTGCAACGGTTGACCGCTGCGGCCAGACGACACGAGAAACGTCTTTCGCGGCAACGATGGCTTAGCTGGTGTGAGTCGCTCGGCCCTTCGTCCACCACATCGTCTATTTGGCGCACTTTTCGGGCAATGGAATCAGGCGACCGCACCCCGGATGCAGCAGCTAGTGCATGCCTGGCATCAGGCAAGAACCCGGACCAGTTTGCCATCGATGTGGTTCGCGCCTTGTACCCTGCATTTGACATCCTCCCGGCTAGCAACCCGTGCCCGTTTCCTCTACCGAGCCACGTAGGAGCCTCTCCTTCTGATGCCGCGGTCCGTGGAATGCAATCGGCTTTCACCATGGCAGAGTTCCTGGCTGCGATAGACCAGGCGAAAATTCGGTCATCTCCCGGCCCAGACGGCGTTACGTACGAGGTTTATAAGAACCTCGACGATCCGGCCCTGAGCCGTCTCCTCGATTCCATCAATGAGGTGTGGCTCTCGGGCCAAATACCAGAGTCATGGCTCCGGGCAGATATCGTCGCTATACCAAAGCCAGGCAAACCACCCGAGCATCTCCCCAATTTGCGCCCAATCGCATTAATGTGCACCTTGTGGAAACTGTTGGAGCGAATGCTGGCTACGCGACTTCAGTGGTGGATGGACACTTACCGGTGGTACCACCCGGCACAGATTGGGTTCAGACCTCGTCTGGGGACAGAGGATGGACTTGAGCATTTATCATCAATGGTGCTACTGGGCGGCCGGTCTCGCAAAGTGCGGACGTTGCTTGCCATGGACATTCACAAGGCATATGACAACGTCAGCCACAATGCTATCCTGGAAGTTCTCCAACGCTTACTTGTGCCGGAAAAGGTCCGATCTTTTATCCGGACCTTCTTGACTAAAAGATCATTTTCAGTACGGATTGGTGGAACTAGTTATGGCCATTTTATGCCCGTCCGTGGAGTGCCTCAGGGATCAGTGATTTCACCCTTCCTATTTAATGTAGTTATGCTGCCACTTGCCTGGCATCTTGGCTCCATGCCAGACATACACCTTTTGGTGTACGCGGACGATATTACAGTATGGACTGTCCACCCAGACCTGTCTCAACAAGCCGCGAGCTTGCAACAAGCTTTAATCGACACACAGAAGTGGTGTGAATACGCTGGGCTCTCGCTTTCAGTCGAGAAGACTGCCCTTCTATCCGTTGCCAATGCTTGGGGCCGTCGTAGATTGGAGATATCCCCGATCGCGCTACAACTATCCGGCCAGCCTGTGCGCACTGCTACATCTCTTCGCGTGCTGGGATTGGAAATTTCGTCGTCAGGGTCAGCTGCCTTGTGGCTTCGATCTGCCCGCCAACAAGCAGGTCAAATGCTACACCTTATCCGACGCATGTCACAAAAGGCTGGGGGCTCCTGCTTCAAAATAGCCCGACTCTTGGTGCGGGCAATACTTCAGCCTCGACTTATCTATCAGGCTCAATTCCAGCATATGACCCAAGCGGAGTGGGCCCGACTTGAATCAATTAATAGAGCTGCAATGCGGACAATCACCTGCCTCCCTCAAATGACGCCCATACCATCTCTTCAGGCAGAAGCTCAACTGAACACCCTGGATGAGCTTGTACATCAGCGCCGCTCCGCCCGCCAGCACAAACTTAATTTTGTTGCGGAGGCAGCGGCATTGGCAATTTACATGGGCCGTCCTCTACCCGCCTTTCCAGCCCACCCTGTAACTAGGCCGCCCTGGCTATATCATCAAGTGACCGACAACAGGCCGCTAACTAGACTCCACAGTCGGTCGACCGGGAACGCAGACGCGCAGACCGCGGGCGCACCATTACGAGCGGCTGCGAACCAGCCCCAGGTTGTAGAGGCATTTGTGGACGCTGGGGCCCAAGACGGCGTTTTAACTACGGCGATCCAATGTCCCTCTCATTCAGAAGCGAACCAAAACTGCGCTTATGAATCACTTCGCACTTGGCCTTCTATGCTAGCAGAGCTCACAGCCATCCGGGACGGACTGCAAGCGCTACTACCAGCACTTCAAGCCCCTGGAAGTTTTACTGTACAAATGTACACGGACTCAACGGCGGCCATACGGGATTTGCGCCGTGTATCCTCCAACTCGTCCGTTTCAAGAGAGATTCATAAACTGCTGGACACATACCCCTGCCCTCTCCGACTGTCGTGGATCCGGCGTAATACTATCACCGCGCATATTGCGGCGGATACTTCCTGTCACCTCTCCTCGGTTCCACGACCGCTGCCCTTGCTGACAACGGACCCACATGAAAAATTTGTCCAACTAAAGGAAGATCTGCGTCGCGCCACACGCGCTCTCATCCCACCGTGTGGAACAGACCTTCCCAGTGGGCTCGCTCGCTGGGAGGAGGTCCTGCTGCGTAGACTTCGAGTTGGGGTGGCCCTATCTCCTGCGGTAACCCGGGCGTGGCCACCACGATACCATGCCCCGTTTACCAACACCTGCCCTTTCTGTACGGTTCCTGCCGAAGACGCCGACACCAACCACCTACTATGGACGTGCCCTTCCCTTAGTGCAGCGAGATCCAGACACCTTCGCGGCACAGGCCTGCATCCTGGGAGACCTCCTGATCTGCACCGATGGCTGTGGGGGCCCCACCACCGCTGTCTTCTGGATTTCCTCCGGGAAACGGGTGCCAACTTGTACCTATAAGACTTTATGCCAAAGGGCATACTATCGCAAAAAAAAAAAAAAAAAAAAAAAAAAAAAAAGGCCCCAGGGGGTCCGCGACAGCATTTCAGGGGTCCGCGAAGCGTCCCTCAAAACTTTTTCTCCGCCATTGTTTTCTCGTTTTTGCCAGAACTTTGCTGCAATGCAAAAAGGGGGCTTCACCGCATTACATGTACGTTTATTTTCTCCACGTAACACATATTTTAACACCTGTTTTCAGCACAACACACTAGCTATGACAAGAAAATAAAACAGACCACAAAAGGCAGCATATAGGTGTTAGAAGACATAGAGTCAAGTACAACTTGGTTAATTACTGCTTTATAAAACACTAGTTACGACTAAACTCGAATACGCTTCCGCTATCTGAGATCCACACTTATTATCACTCTCCTCATCGCTTGAATCAATCGAGAACCGTGCCTCTCGTTTCATTGTTTCCAACTACTCTCGGGCAGCTAGCGTTTCATCACTGAAAGCAAACCTTAACCTTCCCCTTTTAAAACTCGCAAGAAAATTGCACGTTTAAGCTTTTTTCACAAAATATTCTACACTAACCCGGATATTAAAACTGCCATTGTTTCACCTCCATCTTACATTTCCCCATGCTTTGACCAGAGATTAAAAGTTGCAGTCCCCAATTGCCGGACGAATTTACGTTTCAATTCGTTCTTACCGAAGACAGCATCGGACAGAAACAGCCTCCCCTCCTCCATTGCCAGCAACCCTGATCCTGCTTCCTATAAGACGGCCATAACTTGCATTGTATAAACCCTCCCAATCCTCTCTGTAACGCCTTTCGGGGCTTTGAGAGTATTGATATAAATAAATAAATAAATAAATAAACATAACGTCACCGATCAACATGTGTTCAATCATGGGGCCGCTATCAGTTTCGAATGCCCAGAAGGGGTCCCCGGGGTAGCCATAGCTGAGAAGCACTGTGCAGCTATACTATTGAAGTTTTTATAGGCGAAAAGATAACGCACAGCAAAGTACAATACTTTGCGCATGAGCTCTTTCAATTAATTGTCAACTCACTACTTATTGATATCGAAGCCATTCAGATTTGCTCCCCACACTTCATATTATGTAAATATTTTCTCACGGTTAGCGTTACTTCTATATAAAATCAAACCTGAAGTTGGTGAATTTATCCATGTGCAGAAAAATTGGCCGAGTGGGTTTCAAAAAAATAATCACGTCCATCCAATGATAAGAGAACCTCTGTTTGTTGCACCTACATATTTTTCAACGCAAAAGAACCATCAGCAAAATTAAATGCTATTCCAACTCATTCACCCCTGCAACTAGCTCCAACTGGAAAAGCCTCCCCATTACGTGCCTCGCATCCATAGTCGACCCAAGCAACGGCAATGTGGCAATTTCTGGCCGCGTTAAATAATTTATCTGATGGCATGGTTGTATATAAATCCTGTTGAGTTGTTTTTTTTTGCATGTGCAAAGTGTCTCTCTAGCAACTACTGCAGCCAAAACTCGAAAAAACTAACTGTTTGTACACAATTTCCCTGATGAATCTCCCATTCCTTTACCAAATTGTCTTCGAAATGTAGACTCTGTGACATCAAATGGCCCGCAGTCTGTAAAAATGATACCCGCATATGATTCAAACATGCATTACCCAGGCCAGCCTGCATTAGAGGAAGTTAGATGACCCAACAGAATTTGGAGCACTTTTACCCTAGTGGAGCATAGAAAGAGCGAAGATGGATGCCCCCCCCCCCCCCCCCCAGCTTATTTTTGGTTCGGCTAAGATTATGCCTCGTTATGCATGGAAACTCGGCCACGTTTTACACCTGGTTCTGTTTTGAAATGCAGACAAGTTTAAACAAAAGCTTTCTACCTCTACCAGCCAACACTTTCTTTGTGACGTGTGAGACTGCGGTGTGCGACAAGAAACTCTTGCCGTGGACCAGGAGAAGGAGGGCCCTTTCCCCCATAGGGCACTGTGTATATGGCATGGCAAGGGGCGCCATTACCCAGCGTTTCCCGAACGCCGGAGCTGCTCGCCCCGGCGGGCCTGTCGGCAAGACCACTCTTTTGGCTTTGTTGTCTGCTTTAGCGGTGGTTGTTTTGGGCCTGTTCTTGCGCAGCTCCGCGTTCATTGCGCGCTTCCTTCGCACGACTTGATTAACTTGTTCGACAGCACCTCCTGGGTAACCCAGACCCAATGAATTAAGTGGTCGTACAGCAAAGATACATTAAGGATTGGTTTGTAGGGGCGGGAAGCAAAATGTAGAGAGCACATACAGACATCTGGTTGCTAGAGTAACGCTATCTTTTACGCACTGCTCGCCACGAATGGGAGACTCCGGTTTGTGAATTGCTGAGTACAAATTTGGTTGTGATTTAACAGGTAAGCTGCCGTTTTAAGGTGCCGGTGAAGTGGGAGGGGTTCCCATTTCAAGACATTCATGTGATGAGCGGGTACCCTTCGCTCTGGAAGAAAGAGTGTCTGGACATCCATATCGCTTCTAGTCACCACAATCTCTCACGGCTCATTGGTGGACAGAGGGTATGGAAGAAGGTGTAGGTTTGTGTTTTCCGTGCGCTCTAATTGATATCACGAAGAGTGGCAGGTTGTATATAGAACTTGCATTCGGTAGGAGATTTCGCTGGGACTATACGTTGGCGGCCGACTGGGTGAGGAAAGGTATTTTTTCCCGTGGGAGTGCTTTCTCGGCGGGAGTGAACGCTGCTCATCGGTCACAGTTTTATGATGGGTAACATGGGCTCCCAACGGGAGGCGCGGTGTTGCAGAGAGTCCCAACAGATGGCAAGCGCCATGCCTTGACGCTTTTTACCGCCCACGTCTTCTCTTTCAGCTTTATGATAAATGACAGAATTGGTGCGGGAGGCGCGTGGTTACAGAAAGTGCCAGCTGATTGCGAGGTCTAAGCCAGCGCCAGAAAATGAAACCGAATTCCACGTCCGCTTTGATGTAAATTAAATATTCTCGCTTGCTTTTTTATGCGTTTGTTAGGGCAAAATCCTGAAATTGTTTTTGGGGCAATTCCATGGGCAGCATTTGCAACTGTAAGCGGATTGAATATATCAACTTGGGCTGCCTCGTTATATATGTATATATATATGTGTGTGTGTGGTGTGTTTGTGCGTGTGTTGGAGTGCATGTGCGTGTATGAAATATGAGTTTGCCTTAAACATTGTTTTCAATGCCCAGGGTGCGTGTTCATCCTCCGACATTGCGGATGCAGCCACCTATGTGCCCTTGCGGGATCCCAATTAGAAGTCTGAACATCCACGTATGCCTAGGTTTTTTTTCTGTATCCGTCACAGTTTTCTTTACCGCGAAAACAGGAACACGCGCGTATAGCCACATTTGGCTGCCGTTATTTCTGGAATAAGGAAGTAATGCCGCTGAGATGCCTCGACAAATACACGGACCGGATTTTAAATCCGCCACACAGCTATAAAATTACAGCGGCAGGTGTTTTAACCCCAGCCAGGTATCGGCACTACTATTGCAGTGACTCCCAAACTGTGTTCCCATGGTATGGCAGCCCTATGGAAGTATTCGCGCCTCTTTGCAGCTATCACCGCCTTTATCTGTACTTCACCGTGCGCCGGCGAAGACGAGCTGGCCCTCCAAGCCCGCCTGACTCCTGTAAGAAAACTATCTATCGCTATCCGAGCGTAGTTAAAAATAACGTAGCGTCGTGCCATTTTTTGAATTATACACGGATGCTCACGTAGAAAAAGTTATGTAAGTGCATATCGAAGTAGCACGCTTTCGCGAACTACTAAACTGCTTCCCCGTAGCGAAACCTCTATTTCCTATGTTTAATATGCTTTCAACGTATAGTGTAATGTCATATACATGCGCTAAAGTTTCGAGATCGCTACTGAAGGCGATCATTTTGTTTCTTCTGCACTTATATTTATCCCTTTGTTGTGGCCAGCAGAGGTAAAAACTACTTTTATGTGTTTATAGATTTGAGATTTATAGATTTTCACTTTTTTAGTTTAGTTTTGTCTATATTTTAGTTTATAGATTTTGGAGAAAAGTTGGAGTACTAACTTTTCTTGAAAAAAAAATGGGGCGCAGTTTAATGTAGATATTAAACAACATATATCTGACGGTTGTCCTCCACGATTCGCTGCTCTTAGTTTACGTAAAACCCGGAATGAAGGCCATGGGTGACTAGTTCGGTGACCCTAACTAAGAAGTTTCTTTGAACACAATACACTTATCAGGACATGTCCCGGTGAACTGTTAGGAAGCGGCGGGTACATTGCAAGACTTTTTGTGTCTAGACACGATTTCGCCAAACCTCATGTGTCAGTTTCTTTTAATTACAAAACATGGCACTGTGTATTTACAGGAGCACAGTCAAAAAAAATAAATTATTGCTACTTCAGGTTAAAAATTCCGAAATATATAGGGGGTAACTGGGAGAATCAGAATTATTGCTCTAAATACTTGGTTGAACCATTAGTCAAGTATCGTGTTAAAAGAGATACTATAAACGTGTTACGCCACACAATTGAGGTTTCAAAACTGCTGTTAGATACCCCAAGATTGCCATCTGCAAAAAATCTGGAAGCGCTGGTGCTCAAACTCTGTGAGAGCATCATTACCGTTTACAAAGATCAGTGCATCCCATGTAGGGTGCCCAGACCACCCGTGTTGACAGCGGCAGTCCCGTTTTTGAACTCTGCTTCTGGAGTTCCGGCTTTTTGTCACAATAAGCAATAATGTCCTGTTTTCGCAGGACTACATACTTTCAAAATTGGTGCCAGGCAAGTTAATCAAACAAAAGTGCACCAACCTGTTAAAAGCATATTTTACAAAGATGACCTTGAGTACTTTAAAATATTTAGCAAGAAAATAAAAAAAGAGCGCTTTGAAATTTCTTGCCGACGACGACTTTAAAGAGACATTCTTTTACCATTGGACCATTGCCGAGCAGAACACTGGGAAGAAGCAAGAAAGTTGGAACTCTTCAGCTGTTTTGGTCTCTGAACGATGCGGGCAAGTACTTAAAAGACGGCAAACAGGATGTAAGGTCCGCTGAGATTTCACGTGTCGCGGAACGGGCCCTGTGTTTACTTTGAACCACGGCTCTAATGGAGCATGCCTTTTACGACCGTGAACTTAGCGTGAACATCAACTTCTGTCCCCATTGTGTGCAGTGCTAACCGCCAATGAAGCTCAGTGGTTAGGCGCGGCGCTGCAGAGCTCTAGGATGCGGGCTTCAATCCCAGCCGCGGCGGCGGCTTTTCAGATGGAGGTAAAAAGCACAAACAGCAGTGCGTTCGAAATTTCGGCACACGTTAAAGATTCCCAGGTGGTGAGAAGGAATCCGGAGCCCCCCCCCCCCCCCCCCCACTATGGCGCACCTTATCGCCTGTGTAGTGTCAGTCTGTTATACCCTACAATCAATCAAATCAAGCGTGCAGTGTTACTTGTGCAATAGAATTTTCCGTACGTGCGAATAATTTTGCAACTGAGTGTTGTGGGATAAAGTCTACATTAAATTTTTTTGTCGTCCGCAAAATACGCCAAAAAAGGACCTGAAGCAGCACCTTGCAAATTAATGCTTGTAACTAAAGTGTGAGTGGGATTGTTCCTCGGCCTGCAATGGCCTGCAGTGCAAAATGTAACTCTTTAAACAAGAGGAGTTCTCGCATTAAAACGTTTTCCCCAATCTCAACCTTTTGTGCCTTGTACGTCCTCCCCTTCGCTGCGGTGGTGTTCCCTCTTCTACCTCGAGGAATATAGTCACACTAATCATGATAGCATTCTATTTTAATACCACCAATAAATTCACAGCTTGTATATTGACCTTCTTCAATGCAATAAGCCAGGGCTCCCACAGGCACGCATGTTGTGGCCTAGTAGTATGATGGCGCAGATCAACAATGAGAACGCGGCTGGCCACATGGAAGCAATGCCCACCTTGCGAAATTATTTTGTTGTCCCTCTAGCCGTCGTTTTCATTATCGTTGTCGTTACTGTAGCCGTGTAGTGTGTAACTGGTGGTTTAGCCTAGCAATACATAACACATATCAGCCCGCCGTAGTCACACCTTAGCTGATAAAGATGTTCAGCCCCACGGGTATTTCTGCGAACCCTATCAGCAGACGTGCATGTCATTGAAAAAACTCAATGAATTTGCGGGAAGTAGAGATATTTTATGAAATAGTGCGGCGCCTTTTTTTCGCAAAGCAGCCAGTGAGTCCGTGCACTCCGCGGAGTGGTGCACGTTACCTAGCATTCCATTACATGGTACTGCTCACCGCAGTCCACCAGGTCATAATGCAACGCTCTTATGGAACCTATGCCACTAACATGGCTTTACTTTCCAGAAGGGGCAGACCAAAGAGATCCGCTTTTTTAAGCCGTATAATATCGAAGGTTAATCACAGTAACGCATCGACCAAGAGTTTATCGAGTAGTTTGATGGAAAAGGAATTGTTGGAGTTCATGCCTTCTCTGTAGAAGAAAAGTGCAGCTGCAGTGCTTTTGTGCCACATAGTGGTGTTGTTGCCTTAAGCTCCAATATATGATCCAAGCACCTCACCACTGACGCTGAATGACATGTTGGGTAACAATAGTTTAGAACTCAATGAATGCTTGCAAATTTTATAAGGTTTTTCATGTTCAAGCCGCGATACTTTGCTGGGTGCTGGGTATCGTAGAGTGGCGTCTTGACGCGTCGCGCATGATTTAGGCTACCGAATCAGCAATTGCCAAACAATCGCCTACTGTGAAGTAACCACCACGGTCTAATTGAAATAATTATCCACCCCTCCGTCTACAAAGACAATTCTTGAAGTTTAAGCTTTTTCGTAAGAGATTACTTGGTTGTCGTCTGAGTTTGGACTATGGCTTGAAGTCAATTCGGTGTTGGACTCGTTCAGCGTTGACTGGCTCACAGTTTGAACTTTTCATGACACAGGCTTTTACTTTGATCCTTCGCCTTTGCTTTCCCTCAAATGAAGCTTCCTATTCAACCATCGTTGCTGTTATGAGAAGGGGTGCTTGATCTTTCTGTCTAGTTTTCAACGTCCATTATCATCATTAGCTTAACTACGCCCACTGCAGATAAAGGCCTCTCCCATAGATCCCCAATTACTCCGGTCCTGTTCTATATCCGACCAACTTATCCCGCAAACTTCTTGATGTCATCGGCCCATCTAGCTATCAGCGGCTGCCTGCCACACTTGACTTCTCTAGGGATCCATCGTCTTGCCCTATTGACCAATGGTTATCGTCCATTTGCATTACAAGCCCTGCCCACACTTATTTCTTCTTCTCAATTTCTACTAATATGTCCTTAACAGGCGCTTATTCCCTGACCCACTCCGCTCTATTCTTGTCCCTTAATAATAAACCTATCATCTTCCGTTCCATTATTTGCTGAGTCGTGCTCAATTTAAGATGAAGCCTTTCAGTGAGCCTCGAAGTTTCTGTCCCGTAGGTGAGTACCGGTAAGATGCGGCTGTCATACACTTCTTCCGGGGCAATGGTAGGCTACCATGCATTATCTGAAAATGCCTGCCGAATGCACTCCATTTGACGTCCATGCATCCCTCCCCAAATCCAAACTGTTTCGACCATGCCGGAATGGCGCGTTCGGCTAGACGTCGGCTTCACAACGTGAGAAACCCAGGTTTTATTCCGACCAGAGAAGCATTTTAATTTTTTTTTCTCTGCACCAACGACCATAATCCCCATCAGGAAAAGTTGCCTTTCCTGCAGTGCGTTTCGGGTCGACTGCAGACTAGATCACTGGGACGATGAAAGCTTCGCTTTAAAATAAGTAAACCTTTGCTGCAAAGGTGCCCACAGCTGCTCCCACAGAGCCTCCACACATATCCACACAGCCACCGATATAGAGAGGAAAACCTAATTTTTTGGCCTCCAGCAATCCAAACGCCGGCCACGAGCTTTCGCGCGGTAGCAGCGTCTATGACCAAGTGAGTAGCCAAATAAAGATTGTATATTATAGATCTGTGCTTCCTCGAAGCGTTCCATGAACCTAACCAGGCTCCTTCACTCACCAAGACATGCCCGTTAACTGCAACATCAGGAAGGCACACCTTTCATTCGCGGCTCTCCTGAAACAACGTTCGATCCGAACTTCCTTGCTGTATAAAACTAAACTCTGGAAATTCACGCGTAACCATTTAGTGGGATAGTATGAAGTGACACCAAATGCCTCCTAAATCACTCTGTAGCTCCGCTGAAACGAAGTATCCTTTGTACCGAAGGCTCCTTCTTGAAGAGAAGATCATGTGCATGTGAAGAACTGAGACCGTGAAAGTACGGTCGTCCAAATTCATGGTTGCGAATTGGGATGACTTTCGGGGTTAAAACCAACACAAACCTCACGGCGCTCACCCAGATCCCACCGCAGGCTCTGAATGACGCCTCTAAGAAAACGTGGGTAGAAGAGTCCCGGGCAAAACCTGACCTGCGGCTTTTGCAGCTATGGGCCTAGCGCAAGCAAGCTCAAGAGGCTGCCTTACTAGATTCCTCGTCTGTGGAGGCTCGAGAATGCTGGCAAGGTCTGACTGCGGCTCCCCGGCTCCATGGGAAGCGTCTGTCAATGCAGCGATGGCTGAGCTGGTGTGAATCGCTCGGCCCATCGGCGACTGCATCATCCCTTCGGCCCAGCTTTCGGGCAATGAAAAGTGAAGGCCGCACTCCGGATGCCACAGCCAGCGCATACCTGGCATCGGGCATGGCTCCCGACCATTTTGCCACCGATGTTTCCCGCGCCTTGTACCCTGCCTATGACAGCCTTCCAGCCAGTCCCCGTGCCCTTTCCATTAACACGCCAGGTTCGTTCCCCACCCTCATGGAATTCAATCAGCTTTCACCATGGCTTAGTTCCTAGTTACGATTAACCACGCAAATCTTTGGACGACTGCGGGACCGGACGGCATTACATATATGGTATACCAGAAACTTAATGAGCCAGCGCTTAGTTATCTCCTCAACTACATCAACAAGGTTTGGCTCTCCAATGTCGCGGCATCCACGCAGATATTCTACCTACACCGAGGCCAGGGAAGCCGCCCCACCATGTTCCTAACTTGCGCCCAATTGCCTTGACGTCCACGCTTTGCGAGCTTTTTGAGCGCATGCTGGTAGCCAGCCTTCAATGGTGGTTGTACGCTTTCCTATGGTACCACCCGCCAAGATTGGCTTTAGACCTAAGAGGATGACCTTGGCCATTTGTCGTCGATGGTGTTATTAGGCGGTCGTTCAAACAAAGGGCGGACCACACTTGCCATGGACATCCACAAGGCCTCCGATAACGTCAGCGGTAGGGCTATCCTGGAAACTCTACGAAACATTTCTCTCGCAGACAAGCTGTGCTTTTTCATCCAAGCCTTTCTTACAAAAAGATCTTTTTTCATACGAATTGGCGGGGCAAGCTATGGCCACTTCGCAGCAGTTCGCGCAGTACCTCAGTGGTCAGTTATTTCACCTCTCCTTTTTATTATTATGATGTTGACGCTTGCCTGGCACCTAGGCTCCATACCAGACCGGCATTTTCTCGTCTACGCGGACGATATAACGGTATGAACTGTAAACCCCGAAATGCATTGCCAAGACGTGCGCTTTTAACAAGCCTTTACAGGCACGCAGACATGGTGTCAATACGCCGCACTGACGCTTTAAGTGGCCAAAACAGCCATTCTGCCTGTGGCAAGTGCTTAGGGCCGTCACAAACTAGCTATTTTTACCCTCATACTGCAACTTTCCGGCCAACCCGTACGCACTGCCACATCTCTTCGCGTGCTAGGGTTGGACATTTCTGCGTCTGGGTCAGCTGCAATGTCGCTTCGATCTGTTCGACAAAAAGAAGGACAGATGCTTCACCTGATTCGACGCATCTCGCATAAGTCTGGTGGCTCCTGCTCCAAGATGGCCTGCTTACTGGTGAGGTCAATATATCAGCCTCGACGACTGGTTTATCAGATCAAATTCCAGTACATGACTCAGACGGAATGAGCTCAAATTGAGGCTATTAACAGAGCTGCAATGTGCACCATCACCTGCCTCTATGCAATGACCCGGTACCATCGCTCCAAACTGAGGCTCAGCTGAACACGCTTGACGCACTAGTCGAACAACGTCGCTCAGCCCGTATGCACAAACGTACTTTTGTTGCAGAAGCAGCGGCCCTAGCTAGTTATACGGTCTGTTTTCTATCTGCTTCACCAAAGATCGCCCTGTAACCAGGCCGCCATCGCTGTATCACGAGGTGACCGACAATCGACCACTGACTCGGCTTCACACTCGAGCTACAGGAAACGCTTGTGCGACGCAGTGCAAGTCGGTAGAGGCCTTCGTGGACGCTGGGGCCGAGGATGCCGTTTTATCTAATGTGATACAGTGTCCCGTGTATCCTTACACCTCTCAAACTTGCCATTATCAAACCATCCGCACCCTGCCATGTCTACTGGCGGAGCACACAGCTATGCGGGATGGCCTATAGCCACTAACGCCGGCCCATACAGTGTGTCCCAGTGGGTGCAATCCTAGATATTTATACGGACTCCACGGCGACAAAATGGAATTTACGCCAGATATTCAACATTTGTACTATTTCAAGGGACATTCACACACTACTAGACACGTACCCCTGCTTTCTCAGGCTGATGTGGTTTAGGCGGAATACGCTCCCCGCTCACATTGCAGCGGATATAGCTTATTCCCCTACGTATATTACTCGGCCGCTGCCAATGTTAAGAACCGATCCGATAGAAAACTTTCTCCAACAGAAAGACGATCTGCGTCGCGCCACACATGCCCTCATCCCACCGTGTGGAACGGACCTCTCCAGTAGACTTGCTCGCTAAGAAGAGGATTTGCTGCACAGACTTTGCGTTGGAGAGCCGCTTTCACCTCCTGTGACCCAAGCGTGGCCACCACGCTACCAGGCCCCGTTTGATGACACCTGCGCCTTCTGCACAGCTCCTGCCGAAAAAGCTGATGCGAAGCATCTAATATGGGCGTGTCCTTCACTGTACTCAGCCAGAAAGCGACACCGAAGAGGCACAGGCCTCCATCCTGGAAGATCCCCCATCTCCAGTGGTGGCTCTGAGGATCCCAGCACCGCTCCCTCTTTGACTTCCTTCGAGAGACGGGTGCCAATCTTTTCTTGCAAATAGGTTATTTGTATCCCAACGGTTATTCCATCGCTAATAAAAAGAGGCATGTCAAGTACATCAATGGCAAAACCAGGCGAAAGGTAATGTGCGTGCGTGCCTGTGTGCGTGTGTCTCTGTGTTTCTGTGTGTGCGCGAGTGTGTGTGTGTGTGTGTGTTTGTGTGTGTGTTTGTGTGCGTGAGCGTGTGTGTGCGTGTCCCGTGCGTACGTACGTGTGTGCGTGTGCGTGTGTGTGTGCGTGTGTGTGCGTGCGTGGTTGTGTGTGTGAGTGTGTGTGTGGGCGCGCGGGTGTGTGTATGTCTGTGTGTCTGCGTGTCTGTGTCTGTGTGCGAGTGTGTGTGTGTCTGTGTATGTGTATGTTTGCGTAAATGTGCGCGCCCGCGTGTGTGTGCGTGCCTGCGTACGTACGTGGGTCTATGTGCGTGGGTGTGTGTGTGCGTGTGTGCGTGTGCTAGTGTGGGTGTGTGTGTGGTGTGCGTGTGTGTGTGTGAAAACGCATTTGTGTTCACGCGCGTGTGTGTGAGCGTGCCAGCGTGCATACGCACGTGTGTGCGTGCGTGCGTGTGCGTGTGTGCATGTGCGCGCCGTCCCGATTGAAAAACTAACCAAGTACCTCTCAACTCTAGTGCGCGCCGTCCCGTTTGAAGACCTAACCAAGTAACTCTCGCCTCGAGAAATTTAAAGTCAACTGAAACAATCAAATTAGGGTTTGATAGATATATGAAGTACAGTGATGGCAACAATAAGCAGTTACGGTAATTGCCAACTCCCTTCACCCCATTCCCACTTCTGCAACCGGTCCTCCTGCCGACTTTCACGGAGGCTTTTACACGAAGACCACCAACAACGACTGCAATATTTGCAAAATGACACTACTTTCTCAGCGAAGTAAAATTGAATAGTGGAGATTAGAATTTATATGGTGGGGTTCGCGCTCGCAACTATCGGTGGGGAATTTTTACAATTCAGTCCTACGGCTGACGCAGTACCACATGATGTATGCGCTTCACTTAACAAGTCATCATGGACTTTAACAGAACCAACAGAAATGTTTGAAGGATCACAACATGCAGGACAAGAAAGCAATAACTTCTAGAAGTATAGTTCAACAAAGATAAACTTGGAACGCCCATATGCAAAATTAAGCACTAAACTGGCCGGAACAGTTGGATTTTTCTACCGAATCACGCAAGTCATTCCATGGTGGGTAAAAAGATAGCTCCATAACACCCTTTTTTACTCCCAGTTATGCTAGGGTGCACTTGTATAGAAAACTCCTACCAGCCAAAATTACAAAAAGTGTATTACCTTACAGAAAAAAATGATAAGAGGTTACATTATTACAAAGGCTGCATCAGTGACCTGCGAACGGCTTCACTTTTCGGTCAATACTGCATACGTCAAGCGGACCGGACTCTAGTACTTAAGACTGCTGCAAATTATTTATAAAAAGGCACACCTCGTGTATAACGAACCCAACGGAACGTTTTTACACTTAAGGCAATTCAAATCAGTATGCTCCCAGAACCACAACCAATTATGGAAAGCAGGAGTTTTCATACCGAACCATCATAGTCCTGCACAAACTATCTGATCAGATCGACTTTGTTGTCTCCATTAGAAAATATACCAGCCAAATATCAGATCTAGTCCTGAGACCGAACACTTGTTTTTCTTAAGTACAAAAGTGCCGTTTTTACGTGTGACACTTCCCCTTTTCCTTTTGGTTTCGTTCTTTTCTTGTTTTTTAGAATGCCAAAGCTCGAATACTGTAAATAAAACAATTGAACAATCACTTCTCTTTAAATGCTATGTAAATCAATCGTTACCTGGATCCTCCTGTATGCTTGTGATAGGTTTTAAGATACCATCAATTTTGCTTGTAGCCCATTTGCAAACCGTGGATCCCATTTATGTGTTAATTTCCGAGAAAGTTGCTCCCGCTGTTTTCTGCATGCCACGGCTGTATTTTTTGTGTAACTGTAGTCTGGATGCGCGTCAGATATAGAATAAGAGTTGCTCGCACATGTTCTCAATTGCACTGTACACATGCCAGCGTAGGGGCCAACGGTTCCGTCAAGCTGTGAGTGTATATTATGGTATAAGAAGTTTTTTCACATATTTTCAAAGCGCTGTACACTTACAAACGTGTGGGCCTGCAGCTCCGTCAAATTGCTTTTCTTAAGCTTTTTCCGCAGGCCTCTGGAATTACGTACCTCTGATGCGAAATAAACAATTCTATCCTATTCTGTTCCAGTAATACACCCTACGACTGAACAGGTGTTACAGCAAGGAGACAAATACGTAAAAAAACAAGCCGGTGTTTGTAACACCGCGATTGTGACACACTTGAACGTGTTTTCCTCTTATTATATGGTGAAGGTGCAGGTGAAAAGAAGTAGTTTTCTATGCATTTGTGTTTATTTCCCTGGGGTCGCCTTCATTTCTTAAATTCACATAACTAGCTAGGTTTGTGCAGTGACACGTAATGCAATCGCCGGTTAACCGAAATTCTGGAAACCGAAATATGACTTTCTCCTACCTGCGCAACAAGCTCATAACATGGGTATATAAGGTCACAAAAACCACAAAGAAGACAACACGGTAGTCGTGCACAAAGTGCAAAACCTTGTGTTGAGTTTCCAAAAGTCCAGTACGTTTGACACATTTCGTGATATTTAAAACTTTTACATCTTTTGCAACATAAACTACTCCCGCTTTAGCTGCAGATGTTATTTTTAATCGAGAAATTGCATACATTTTAATGAGTTAACTTATTCCAGGGAAGTCAGGCGTTTCGCTCTAAATTGTCACAATACGCATTCTAGAATTTTTTCTCAATAATTTCCAACCCAAAGCTAATGTGGTCATTCATGTGTTGCCTCAAAACGTTTTACATTAATTTGTAGTTTTGTAGATACAAAACATGAATTATGACCTTGTTAGCTCTGGTCCGGAGGCATACTAGAGTGATCTGTAGCACATTTCTGACGTCAACATAACACAGAAATGAGTGGTGCAAACTTCTTCGTCCTGCGCGTTTGAGAAGCTAACAATTATTTTAGGCAACCCAGCTTTTACTGCCTTCCCAGGGATGACGGGTTTGATTTGCGAAAGTTTGCGCAGAGACAGGCGCATCTAGAGAAACATCTACTCCTTGGTTTTGTACTTATTCGATGTTTGAAGGCCACGAGAAAGAGAGAAATTTTTTCTTGCATAAACTATCTGCAGACTCATTTAAAACCAAAGGGTGACATTTTTATTTTTGATTTCAGTGATTGATTATGACATTTAACGCACCGTATACTCAGGCGATGGGGCACGACATAGAGAAGGGCTGCCGAATACTTTTCACCACCTGGGGATCTTTACCGTGCGCCGAAATTGCGAACATAGTCGTTTTCGCTTTTCTTTTTACTCTCATCGGAAAACACGCTGATCCAAAAATATTGGCGTGTTTAGAGTGATTTCCGAGCATTTATGCCTGCGCTATGAGGCGCAACGTATACTTCAGGGCAGCAGGCACATCTTCCACTTTCCTCAAAATGAGGAAAGTGGAAGCCGGGGACACAGATCAAATATGCATCCTTGCTGGACGCTCAACCACTGAGCTTCTCATACGGATACCACAAGTATTTAAGCTTGGCAGGTGTGCCATACTTTTAAGAAATTTTCGAAACTTTAAAATCACCCGTCATTACATGGCAGTTTCTTTGAACCCCCCTGTTCCATCTTTCCACGCCGTGATCATCCTAACAAAGTTAAGCGCCCGCTATCCCGCACACTTCGTTTCGCTCAGTCGTTCATCCCGCGCACTATTATTGAATGGAACAGTTTACCCGCACACATTGCCACCGAGAAAGACTCGGCTAAATTTTTAGAGGTAATGCGCGCTACGCTGACCAACTAATTATTATTTTTTTTTGCTTTTGTTGTTCGGTTTTTGTTCCTCTTTTTTTAACTTTTTTAAACTATTGTATAACGCCATGCAATTGCTGCACGTATTCATGGTTTGCGTTTTGTTGCAGTTGTTACGTTGCATTGTATCTTGTTGTACTGCTTTTTTTCTGTTTTTTTCTCCTTTTTTTGCTGTTGTAGTTTACACACCATGTGGTATTGCCCCCCCCCCCCCCTATGTAATACCCTCTTCTAGAGGGCCTTTAGGGGTAACCTGAATAAAAAATAAAAACGCAATAAGGAGAGACACCTAAATTGTGTCTCTTCGCCGTTGTGCAGTGCAGCAATCTCAGCCGTGATTGCTCCTATAGATCTTGAGTAAAAGCGCGCACAAACGGGTACAAGAAAGGAAATAAGCCAGGCGCTTCTAACAACAGAAATTTTATTAGAAGAAACAGACTCGTTAGCCCACAGCGCTTCGCACAAGATTGCAGGAAGCAATTCGACGGCGCACAAATCAAAACTTGCTCATTGTCAGTAATTTGATAAGCACGATAACAGCAATTATATCTTCTTATCGGTTAACGCTAAGGATGAATGGCGTACACAATCTTCGATGTGACGGAAAATATGCAGTCTCTCTTGATATTTTATGAGTGTACGAGAGCAGGAAAAATATCGAGCGTAATTGTAGAGGGTTTTCCGATTTGTCGTCACAAAGTCCTTAGCGCTGTCCGATAAGGAGATATCATTGCTGTTGTTGTGCGTATAAACGTACTGAGAGACAACACAGTTTGATGTGTGCACCTTCGAATTGCTTCCTCTATCGTTCTGCAAAGAGCTGTGGGGTGTAAAGAGTCGGTTTTATCGAATAAAATTTTAGTTGTTAGAAGCGCCTATCCATCTTGTTGTTTTTTGTCCCCGTTTTTGTGCGCTATTTGTCAAGACGCACCAATTCCGACTCGGTCGGCGCGCAGTTGGGCTCCTGTAGAGTTGCAGTGAAGGAAGGGCAAAGGAGACGTTTTCTATCACCTACGAAATGCTAAAAGTGTGTAACTTCTTTCGCTCAGCCTTGCACTCAACATACGTGATCAGCAGCAACATACCGTTGCTACATTGGTGCTCACCTTTTTGCGCCTAGTTGCGACCTTGTATAGTGCGTTAAAAGGTGTTGATTGAGATTGCGCTGAGGGGGAAAAGTTTATGAGAAGTTATGAAGGTAATCTTAAGTGAGAGAGAAAAACCCCGAATTAAATTAATTGTGGATTATCAACAACGGTTGGTGGAGCTGTTTCGTCATGAACCGGTAACCGCTATTTATTTTTGTAGCGACCGCTAGACTACCCTACCTCGGGCAGTCTTCGCGTAGTAACCAGGTTTGACCTTGAGAGATGGAGGTCAAACCACACCCCCTTTATGAAGCGCCCGGATTGGAGCAGCGCCCTATGTCGGGAAGTGATCGGCGAGGAGGGAACGCAGAAGCGCGCGGGACGCGTGCCCCAGCGTGACCGGGGAAGGCTAGGACGCCGCCGCCGCAGCGAAAAGTGCGCGCGACGAAGGAAGGTGACGCGAGCGCAGAGCCTCGTGCGATGGAGTAGTACAAACATCCAGCTCTGGCCGCTCGTAGACCCGTGACGCTGTAACAACGACGTGAGGCGAAAAAGAGGAAACATGCGACTTTTCCCTCCAGCTTCGCTACCTTCAAGACTGGCGCGTTTGTGTGTGGTTCCTTCCTTTTTTGCGTCAGTTGAGGTTCGGCGTCAGCGGCATCAAAAAATGACGTTGCGAGCTCGGGTTCAGTTAACGGCAGAAGTAGCGATTCAGTTCCGGTTTTCGGTTCGTTTCGATACCGGTTGGAAACACTGAAGTTTTGACAAACGCTTCATGTTTTCTCAATCTTTTTAAAAGCACATACATGGGCTCAAAGACTCGAGAAAGAAATGTCAATTGCGTCGTTCAATTACCATTTATGCCGTATAACATTTTGTAACAATGCTAAACGAAGATGTGTCTGTGCAGTGCGAACTGATCAGGTACTTCGGCTACCCGTGCGAGATCAGCTACGTGAATACCGAAGATGGCTACATACTCGAGATTGAGAGAGTTCGGAATGGAATCAACGGAACCACCTCGGGAGCCGGAAACGCTACCCGCCGCTATCCGGTCCTCTTCCTTACTTCTTTCCTCGCCGCCTCAGACATGTGGTTTCTGAATTACCCGAGGCAAACTCCAGGCAAGTTATCCCGAAGGCTGTATTCTGGCTCCAGAGTGCAGAATCTACCCAAACATTATCCAGAAGCTTTACAAATGAGTGAACGGTATTAAAATGCGGAGAGGAGTATCCTCAATTGTTCCAATCTATCAAAAAAGCTTCCAGTCAAGGGAAATCCAACCCGCGAAATTTAGAATGTGTTAGCGTATGTAAAAAACATCAATGTGCCGATAACGTAATCTGAAAGGAATATGCAGTGACGGCTCCAATCGGTGCTCACGGCGCCCCACTCTTGTTGGCTTCTAAAGAAAACAAATTAGGCCTAAGCTCCCCTGCTAAGTTATTGTCACACAGCGCAGCCTTTATGTCAACTATCTTCTTAGGCAAGCGTGCCGATGTGACAGGATATCTGCGGTTTGAACAAATTTAACTCAATTCTATGCTTTTTTGCTGTTGGCGCCGGTCGCGACAGCGGAAGGCGGTATTTTCATTACCTTTTGTTTTTGCTCCAATTCTGTTTCACCTTCCGCTGACGCGGGCGTTTATCACTGGTTTTATTTTATTTTCTTTTTATTACCTTTTTATTAGGTACCGCTGGAATGCTTCTTTATCTATTTGTGTTCTGGGTTAAATCTGCAAAAAGCTCGCTAACTAACTTACTAACTAAACTCACAAAACAACGTTGGCTGTTATGAATGGTGCAAGCGGTGGTAACAGTTTGGAAATGTTTCAATCAATCCGCATTGTATTCGGGCTTACTGGTGCGCGAAACGCGCAGACGGCGCTTTTACTTTTTCGCTGGAGTAAGGTTACGTCAGCACAAAGAGTGCCGATGAACAATCCAATCTCGGAAATTTCTCAGTCATCAACCGACGAATCCTATGCACCAATGTAACTAGCAACCTTCACACGCGTAATCTTAAAATTCCGGAAAATTTTTGCAGGCCTCTCGTGGAACTTCCCCTAAACTTCGCGCACTTCAGCCACACAGCTATAACAAGGGCTCTGCCATACGCGGGTAGAGAAATGTTGGGTGAACAGGTTTAGAACAGTCGCCACCGTAGCCCGTTAGAAAACTAACACAGCGTTGCTTTAGAGATGGTATGAAAAGCAATAAAATAATTTATTGATATTGCGTTTAACACGCCGACGCTACATAGGCGATGAGGCGCGCCGTAAAAGAGCGGCCCGGATCCATTTTGACCGCCTGGGGATCTCTACTTTAGCCGAAATCTCAAAAACATAGGCGGTTTCGGTTTTGGCTTCCACCATAAAAGCGGTTGTCGCGGACGGGAGTCGAAGTCGCGTACTTTGGCTCAGCAGCACAACGCCTTAGTCACTGAGCCACCGCGGCGGGCCACTTCCATAAAATATTTCCAATTCCCATCAGCCACGGCGTGTTTTTTTTTTTTTTTTTTACGCCACGTGTTACCACCGTGCTAATGTGGTAATTCCGCAAGGTGGTCGCCGTCCCTCCCATAATTGATAATTGTTTTTAGTACTGCATCAACAATACATGGCACATGTCGGCAAAAGTTTGACAAAGTGACCACAATCAAGTGGACACAGCGGACCCAACCAAGAAGAACAGAGAACGACCACGCATTCCGACAAAGGGGGCATTTGTCGAGCCGGCGGAGGCATTACACGATGTGGCGACCTATGGGGGGTCGCCTTATACACCCCAGTATCACGGTATCTCGACTTTCTGCGTCTCCGCTTGTATGCGTTGTAATATTTAGTGCACAGTGAATGCCGAGCCACCCAGTGACTATCCGATTATTGAATGGGTGGGGCGGCAACAAAATGCTGATACTAGTGGGCAACGAAACAAGTCACTTACCGGCAATGGCCTGGATAACAAAGAAAAGACCATGTGAGAAACGCCGTGGTGTCTGTATCTAAATCTGGAGCATATTTGTCATAAGCGGGCCAAGCCTGAAGTTCGTCAGGGAGGGTGATGGGATGATCACGCATTCAAGAGAAGTTACAGGTAAATCCGTTATTACTTTTGCTTGTCTCTACTTTATTAAGCAAGTACTGTTGCTGTCCTTCGTGCTAAACAAAAGAGAACAAAAAATTCCTCCTTTGAGTGCCCTACGATCGAGAACAAGACAGTGCGCTGCTTAAAAAAACAAATTGAGCTAGACCATGTACTTCTCCAACATTCTGCATTAGAATTACTGCATGAACATGGAGAAAAGTATGCTGTTTTCGTCCGCAGGATTTCTATTTGCAGACGCTGGTTTCGACGTTTGGACCTTGAATGCGAGGGACTCGGAGCCATATTCGTCCCACAAGACTCTGTTAAAAAAAGACCCGGCATATTGGCGCTGGAGGCAAGTTTCTGACGTTGCCAAGCGGCGCAGAAATGTAGCGCTAAACACAACGTCTGGCTGAACAAAATGTTGTTTTCGTGGCTGTCTGTATCCTGTCTGTGTGCATGTTATTTGTATTTGTGTATTTCTGGGTTATTTTAAACATAACGTACATTTATACATGACAACTGTCTTTACGTTGATTTCACAATCACCTAACCAGTGCCTTTCTATTCCCATTGATGTTGACGTATCCACGTGTTTTATTATGCGTTTAGCTTCGACGAAATCGGGCGTTACGACGTTGCTGCAGCCATCGACCACGTTCTCAACGCAACTGGCGCCGAAAAGCTCACGCTCATGACTTTCTCGCAAGGTGTCGCTGCATCCGTTATCCTCTTCTCAATGCGACCGGAATACAACGGCAAGGTGAGCCACTCAGGGAACATGGTTCTCTATAAAATTTAATTTTACCGCGACCATCGTGTACGAAAAATGAATATTTAATTTGGCACAGAGTGTGCTATATGGTGGTTTTCCATAAAACGTTGCAGGCTGTTGCCATCAAACAACAGAGCAGCGTGGGTTTAGGAAAGGGTACTCAACCATGGATCACATCCATATCGTCCACCAAGTGAAAGAAAAAACCCCAGTACACTAAAGCCTTTTACATAGAATTCATAGATTACAAGAAAGCGTTTGATTACGCACTTACTGCCGTTTTTTAGAAGCACTAAAGCGCCAGGAATATAGGAAACCTGCATAAGACTTTGAGGAGACAAATAACGGTTACACATGCAGGATAACCATCCACAAGCAAAGCTGTAAATTTTCGATAAAAAAGGGAGATAACAGGAAGATATCATCTCTCCAAAACAATTCCCAGCATTCCTTTAGGGGGTATTTAAAAAGCTTGACTGGAAAAACATAGGTGTAAGGATAAACGGGAAATTTGTGAGCCATCGGAGGTTTGCGGACGACGTAGTACTGCAGAGTACGACTGCAGAACACCTGCAAGCAGTGCTTAGGGAACTACAATCATAAAGCGAGGCCGTGGGGCTAAAAAAATGTAAAACAATTTAAAGTAATTAATAAGGAATCAGCATGCCAAAAACGTCTGCTTCAGCTTAGGAAGCGAAACGCTTGAAGAAGTAAAAAAATACAACCACCTCGGACACATGGTTAGGGCTGACACCAACCACGAGAAAGAAATCCGCGCAGAGTAGGTATGGGCTAAGGAGCACTATTGAAGTACTCCCAGATAACGAAAAGTGAGCTACCTCTCTTCCTCAAAAGAAAAATCTACAACCAGTGCATACTGCCGGCTATGCCATACGTAGCTGAAACTTGGCGCCCTACCGAGCAACTAGAAATAAACTCAGGTCGGCTCAATGAGACATGGAACGAATATGTAAGGTATTGCTCTCAGGGACGAGAAACCTGCTACCTGGATCAAAAAGCCATGGCAGAAAGGACATGGGCTGTTCATGTAGTGAGACGAGCCGACAACCGGTGGACAATGAATGTAACAGAATGGATACCACGAGATGGGTATAGAAGAAGGGAAGGCGAAAAACACGATGGAGGAATAAAATACGGAACTTCTGGGGTAAACCGTGAAATCGAGCAGCGCAGGACAGGAGAAGTTGAAGATTCAAATTCAAAGATTCAAATTCAAATTTATTCATTTATGTATTTACATGTCCCGTTGCAAGGAGACTGGTCAAAAAGCCAGCACAGGCGCCGGCTTGACGAGGACCCTACCCCGTGTACACACGTCGACGGCAGCACAGCACTGCCGTTCTCTGATTACAAAGCAAGTGTCATATGTTAAAACAAAATGAACAGAAACAAGTGGAATCTCAGTCGACTAACCAAGTGCGAAAAACGAAAAAAAAAAACATGAAACAACTGTACAGAACAATTTCTAAATGGTACAGTATACAATGCACAATTCATACGAAACAAATATGCATCTTATTTACTTCCAACAGAATTTCACAACTTCGGCCATGGTACAACATAAAAAGAAGCATGAATGAAAGTACAGACAACACGTATGCACATTTAGCAGAAGAGCGCCAAATCAACATTGTATTGCTTCCACGATTTAAGCGTTAGGTTTTCTGGTTGTGTTTTACATCGAGTTGGTTTGAGTTGTAAGGATGCATATATTGCACTCTTTGCTTTCCGTAGTTTGTCCTGGAAACGGGGGGAAGCCAATGTGGGATGCGCTATAACGTTCGAGTTATTGTTTTTTTGTAATTTAACAGTATCATCCAAGAACCTTCTACCAGTCTTCATTTCTTTTGTATAGTGTCGTACAAGTATGTATGAATATAGGCGTTTGATTGGAATCATTTTTAGATCGCGGTATAGGTCTTTAGACGCCGAATCACGGCAGCGGTTTGTTACATTTCGTAATACCTTGTTTTGCAATGTTTGCAGTTTGTTCATATGGCTTTGTGCAGCCGTCCCCCAGCCCAATAGAGCATAAGTTAGTTGACTGTAAAACAATGAGTACTAAATAAGCAATTTCCCATTTCGCGGAAGAATGACCCGGACCTTGCCGATAACCCCACACGACCTCCAAAGATTAGTTTTTACTTGATCAATATGCGGGTCCCAAAATAAATGCTCGTTAAATGTAACACCTAGGGTTTTGACATTCGGAACACAGGGTATTTTCGAGCCACCAAGGAATAAATTCACAGGGCCGCGCAATATTGTGTTTCTAGTTCTGAAAACAACTGATTTAGTTTTTAATGCGTTTATAGCTAGGGAGTTAGCCTTACTCCATTCATGCAGTTTTGCCAAGGTAGTATTACCTGCACGTGTTAATTCTTCAGTGGTACTAGCAGTGAGAAAAAGGCTGGTGTCACCCGCAAATATTACATATTTTGCATCTTAATTCTGTCGAACGCTTTCAAAAAATCCGCAAACATTCCACGAGTTAGTAGCTATGACTCAAAACCATCCAATATGATTTCTTTTTGTTGAAATAGCGCATGTGTGGTAGACTTTCCTCGTCGAAATCCATAGTTGGAGGTTAATGGGAGAGGCCTTCGTCCTGCACTGGACCTGAGTCGGCTGGTGATGATTATGATGATTATGAAGATGGTGATCATAGTTACAAGGGTACAAAGCACGAAGCACGGATCATTCATGGATACAAGAACCGTAAGTAAGGGTGAGTATAGCCACTACTGCTTCTGCCATTCAAGCTGAGAGGAGCACGGCAAGAGTTACATACGCTGTGCATCAATTCACACTCGCATGCCTTATAGTAAACAAGGCACAAGGAGAACCAAATGGCTCTCGCCAAAACCTTCCGTTGCTTTAGTGTTGACTTGTCAAACAGAACTTATTTTAATATGTTGCTTCTTTCTAATCGCTCGATCTGAATTGGCGGTTAGAATGAACACACATGTAAGAGGTCTTAGTTAACCTACTGGTTCTACATACTCCAACTAATAGTAGGAAAGCCGTTTTGACGCCAATATAAAGATAAACATAGCAGTGGATGGGACACTAAATTGAAGTTACCACCTCTATGGAGGGCACAAGCCAGCGAACTTTACGGGCACCACGAAGTGGAATAATCTGGATTCAACGCACACTGTCGACGCGTTTTTAAAGCTTAAAGGCAAATAAAAAGCTTGACGCTGCATGCTTTTTGTAAATCTAACAGGATAAAATACGATTGCTTGCATGACCGTCAAGCTTATTCGTCTGTATTTAGGGCAGGGTGGAAGAAATGCTTCGAATCTGAATTCGATTCTGTAGAGAAGGCAGCGTAATTTTTGTTTGCACTTATAACAGGTTGTTTCACACCTAAGAGTTTTCGACAGAAGAGCAAAAAGGATCAGACACTTGCGTACGACCTTCCGCAAGGGAAAATATACAATGGAGAGATTTGATCACAAACTAATAACATCGCGCGAGAAAATCCTCTGCTGTTGAAGCCTAAGGAAAGCCTGCCCCTTTCGAGTCTATTTGTTCTGGCTCCACACCTACGGCAGCCAATGGGGTTTAGCTTCAGCCCCGCAAAAGTGAAAAGTCATCATAGTACAAAAATGATCCAAGGACCATTATGATAGCATAAATATAGGTCTTGGGGTTATGCTCATCAAACCGACATCCTCAATCAAGTAATTTGAAATGACGTACTAGGAAAACTCCAAAAACACCCTTCTCCTCAAGAGGCTTCAAGAAATCGCTCAAATTGTTCAGATGCTGCGTAGGAAAGCGAACTCGAGCCGTAAATTGAAAGGAAATGCCATGGCCCGTGTGGAGCGTGCTGTTTCCATCTCCAGAATCGTTTGCGTGGCTCCACATGAGGTTCTGGAGGCATCGGAGCGCGAAAAGCTACACGCCATTTTTAAAAAGGCATAAAAACAAGCTCTGATACTTCCTACAAGCACCTTTATAGCCCACCTCATGAGAAACTGCACAACACCATCGAAGAGCTCATTAAAACTCACCTAACGATGAAGAAAGTAAAATTCGGAGCAAGGCTAAGCATGGGTTCACACTGTTGCCGCAACTGTCATAATAACTTTAAAAAAATGACGTCTTTTCACGTCTCAGCCAACCGAACTGTGGGACACGCCATTTTTGTTTTCGTCCACAGATCACGCTATGACTTTTGCGTCAGTAGTCTGTACACAGTCTAAAGGGTAGAGAACGCAAGCTAAGCTTGAGTACACGACGCCGCACATCACGGAAAATGCAGTGAACATCCAAGCTGACATAAGGACCAGACTTTTTGCCCGTTCAATAGCCCGAAATATGTCCCCCTCAATATAATTAGAAAGACGCATTGCAAGAGCTCCTGCGTTCGAAAGACATTATGGGGGACTAGGCCATGTCGTCTACACCAACGAGGCAAAATACACGAGGTACGGAGTAATATCGGCATTCGTTCATTCCGGAACCGACCTCAATTCAAGTGTGAACATTTGATGGTCTAACACTCAGCCCGTTGAAGAGACGGCTATCGCCCTTTCCCTGTCGCAGACAAAGGCCAAAGTAATTTCTGCGTACAGTCAAGCCAAATGCCGAGCATTCCAAGCAGGTAGGATTTCAAGGGAAGCGCAACGAGTTGTCTTCCAACTACCCCCACTCAAGCAGGTCACAATGATATAGACCCCGGACCACTCTTCTGTTCGCGGCAACCAGACAGCACACATACTGGCCCGAGGACTCACCCACCGGGCACCACAACAAGAGTCGGAGCGGACCTGGCAACCACTCCTCACATATGCCGACATCAATCAACATTGCCGACTAGCAAAACAACTCAACCCAGTCCCCGATCAGGCCACAAAAGAACAGGAAGTCATCCTGGGACAACTACAGACTAATACCTACCCACACCTAACACGGCTACACGCCATCCATCCTACTCTTTATGACTGTCTATGTACTGATTGCGAAGCTCCAGTCATGCTCTACCATATTGTCTGGGAATGCCAACTAAACCCAGATCTTCCCCCAACCCCTCACGCGAGCTGTGGGAGAGTACGCTGGCCAGCTTGTGCCCTGAAACGCAGCTTTTGCTAGCGTAAAGGGCGAAGACAGCCGGGCGTACCAAGGGAGTCTTGGACTTAAGACACCGACCCCAAATATGCTCACTCCAAATGTGAAGAAATTTCTCTCTCTCTCTCTCTCTCTCTCTCTCTCTCTCTCTCTCTCTCTCTCTCTCTCTCTCTCTCTCTCTCTCTCTCTCTCTCTCTCTCTCGCTCTCTCTCTCTCTCGATCGCACGAAAGCTTGGAGGTTAGGGATGGATCATCGCACTTGGCACGACGCACTCTTTTTGCTGCCCTGGTCAGCTGCAATGGAGTTCAGCGCGATATGAGTAACGCAGCGTTTTAGCAGCGATCAGAGTAAAGAGCCTCGATGCCATGTGGATGACAGTGCGCTCTGATCCACTCTCTGTGCGTTCATGCTACCTCCTTTATATAATTTGTATCAACGTATTCTAGTTGAATTCTGCCTTTGGTACGCGCAACCAAAGACGAAAGGGAATTTTCTTACTTCAGGGAGCGAAGAATGATTCACACAGGACGTTAATCCTGAACTAATTCAGATCGTCAAGGCAGGTAGGTTGCCCACATCCACCACAGATATTTGGTGGGGCCAACCACGAAACATTGAACGCAATCGTAACACATTGCTGCCATATAAAAAGAAGTCAATTCAGTACATTACGGTGGGTAAGTGCTACACGGGGGTACAGGATTTAGAGCACACGCTCAGACCACTTCTGGCCTCGACCTTCCTATTGAAAGCACTTAAAGTGATTGATTGATTGATTGATTGATTGATTGATTGATTGATTGATTGATTGATTGATTGATTGATTGATTGATTGATTGATTGATTGATTGATTGATTGATTGATTGATTGATTGATTGATTGATTCATTCATTCATTCATTCATTCATTCATTGATCGGTTTTTAAAACGCCGTGCAATATCTCTGCTGTATCGGTGAAGGCCAGCCAACGTGATTGGAATTGAACAAGATCCACGTTTTTCCGGCTTAACAGGACACTGAAGACAAAACCGAAGTTGGCCTAAATAGATAGATTGGTGTCCCGAAAGAGTATCTGGTTCAGTATCTTGAAAACAGTCGCGTAAAGAATAAAAATGAAGGTATCAGCCGCCCAGCAGAAATGACATCAAGGAGGACTGAGCGGATGTTCTACCAGTCACGTCACGAACAACAGAATGAGAACCGCGCACAAGCTCTCAAAGAAACACATAAAATCTTTCTTTGCACGTTCACTTTATTAAGCCATAAGCACTGATAAATATACAGGTATATTTCAGGCCGTACCGACATTCGCAAGCTACCAAGCCGCGGTGCAGGTGTCGGTTGCGATGGTTATTGCAGGTTCGGTAAAGTCACATCATGTGTTATCTCCTTGTTTACATCATGGCGGAAAGTAGTGCGTCGTCCTTCCACTATTCCTCTATTCTGTGCACAGCCTAATAGAACAAGTTTGTTGCTCCCTCACGTATCGCTGCCTCCGCAGCCTCCGCTGTCCGCTAGTCATTTTGTAGGTAACGTGGGAAGACGCGCGGCACATTCACATTGTTTAGCCACCATCTCACGTCCCGTGCTGCACCAAGATTTATGCCCAGTGAGTTGCGGGTAACGCTGTGTGATGCGGACAAGTTCTTTGTCGTATGCGCCGATTGCATGACCAGTGGGTTTTGCGGCCGCGATTGTTCCCTTAGTAGGTTTTAGTTTTCCTGCTAGAACACACCGCTGTCTCACTCACTTGCGGCAACCATCGGCGTCACGCGAAACGCCATGAAATGCCGCAAGGAATAAAATGCGATTTTCAATTGCTCATTTCTCAGCAATTAAAGCATCTTTCACCGCCAAATAAGCGCTGAAAGGGCTTTGTGGCAGTCGAACATTCGTATGGTCCCAACTTGCTGTTTGCCTTCAGTGTCCCTTGAAATTTGGGCTTAAAAGAGTAGTCGGCATTCTTTTCCTTCGGTGTAGTTTCCTTTTATCTGTTACTATTTAAATTGGACAGTCATACATGCGTTCGCGTTCGGTACGCCCAAAGTTGCGCTTAACGAGCAGCCAAGCAACGTCGAAGTCATTGTATTTCAAGAAGCGAGTACAGTTCGATGACATTAGTACTCAAGGCCTAAAGTTAGGTCTAACATCAAGTGGGTGCATACCCGCGTCACTCCGGTGTCGCTGTACCATAATACGTTCGGCTGGCTCCTCAAGAATAGTAACTTCGTTGCCAAGGCCTCATGTTACGCTCGCAAAATTGAAACAGATGGAGTGGAAGTGTTTTTCGCCAAAATCTGCTTTGGCGTGAGCTATTTGGCGCATAATCGCGCGGAGTACAGTTGTACGCGCTGAAGTTCTCACCCCCCCCCCCCCCCCGCCTTCCTGTACACCCGATTAAGTGTGATCCACTTATATGTCTCAGGAAGAACAGGATGAGATGTAGGAGTTGTGTGGCTTTGCTTTTTAGGAGTTTTTAGTGGAGCGGCCGCTCGGTAAGCACGCGTCTGGAGTTTTTCTAGCGACATACATTGCATGCCCGCACTGTGTGGTACCTGGAGTGTGTGAGTCTGGTTGGGAACTTTACATTACAATACAGCTTTATTTATCGAGGTTTGGGGAGGCCTAGGCTGCAGCGGATTCCTTCAGTTCTCGGAGGGTCCTTATTCTTCTTTTGAGCAGCAATTTTCTGCGAGTACGCTCTCGATGATGGAATCAGTAAAGGTCATAGAGTACTTGTTGATCTATTCAATTAGCTTTGCTTCTGCGCTCCCAGCAATTACGTTCTGGCCCGGTACTCCCATAGCAATTAATTTCAGGCTATGATTGGTCTCATGGACCCCCTAAAGATATTGTCACCATTTGGGGTGGGCTCCAAAAGGGCGAATTTGCACCGACAACGCCAGACAAACTGGTCTGGGCTTTGCTGCCCAGGTGTCGTCGGTAGCAACAAAGAAAGAATCGGGTCCCTCAATAGTTAACGAACCAATCATTATAGCTGAGCAAGGCCAAATACAATGAAATACAAATCATAGCTGAATCCCGGCACATATCACTCTTACGAGCGCTGTGGCAGCTTCAGCAAACGATTACGAAAAAGAGAAAAATACAAATGAAACCATTTACCCCTCTATAAATGACACGTAAAAGTATTTTTACCATAAGTACAATAAAACGAAAATGTAGGAAAATCAAAGTGCAAGAAAATCCAATACAATTTGTGATTATTTTTCTTTCCTAATGTAGTAATTTGCTGTGACATTCTGATCTTTCTATGTCGAAATTCACTAACTCACCCAAAAGATCACTACGCCTTTTAATATTTCTTTTTTTATTGTAGGTAGACCTGCTTGTTGCATATGGACCTGTCGCCAACTTGAGCAACACCGGATTACCGCTTTCCGTGTTCTTGCCCATTGTACCAGAGCTCTTAGTAAGTACACCAATCATTTATTGCTGAAGCTTCCGATCGGTAATGAACACCCTTAACAGGCTTCCCTGAGTAGCGGGGCATATTTCGAGGTCGGCAACTTCGTTAGTTTCAGAACTCGCCTTAACATCACTACGGGTGGAAAGGTTGAAGTGAGGCAAGATGCTGCCAACTGATGTAAGAGGTTTTGACTTCAGTAACCTTTTGAAGCTTGATGTTCGATATGATGTTGAAAAAGGGTTCGTGATTGGCAAGCTCAGTTGTTGGAGTCTAGCCTACTGTGTGTCACTAAATAAAAAATGATTAAAGAAACACCCTCTAACTTAGTTTATCCGAATTACATGCCCGGCGCAACAGCAGTAGTTTTTGGAGTTGGGCTGTTTATTAGTAGGCTCGCAGTTACTCCTTTCATTCTATTTTAATGACTCGTTAGAGGGATCTAACCTTTCTCTGAAGGCGTCCAGAAAGTCCCCAAGTTTGAGCCTCATTCCTTATTATAAGAACCACACAGGACGTGCACCATTCTCTTAAGAGACGCACATAGCTTAGTGTTTTTAACAAAGTTCTTTACGAAATAGGCAAAGGCAATACATATTTTGGAACTTATTCCTCTGGAAAAAAATTAGCTAGATCTAAACAAGAAATGAATACATTAACATAAATATCGAGCACTTCGCCTTTGGATACGCTGTTTCACAAAGAATTTTGAATCATGCCTGGGTAATTTCCCAAATTTTCGGCACATTACAAAACGTAGGAGGCAGAAAGAATGTATGCCGCATTCTTCAGTTACCTACAATACCTACAGTTCCGCACAAATGCGTTCTTGCCGAATACACCAAGACAGTGCCGATGAGCGGCCTAAGGTCACCTACAGAAAAAATCTACGTTTCATGTAGGTATTTTTAATTCTTTCTTATGATCTAACGAACACCTTTCACCTTAAATAACAAGCATGTCGCCTTTCAAGACCCTTTCCAGACGTTGAATTTATATTTTCACCGGTCTCTTGTCTTCCTGTAGCAACGCAAGAATCTCAAACCTTCGATTCTTCCTCGCAGCTCATCTTAAATCCCTGGATGCCTAAAAATGTTTGCCATTCTAGTGCATACCGTCTACTCGGCGCCAAAGCACATCTTCGAGGATACTGTTCTTAAGTGTTCGTCATCTTACACAGCTCATTCTAGATCCCTTGTCCCGTGGAGGCTACGTCAAAGTGCCAGAGGGCTTGCAGCGAGCTCTCACGGCAGTGTGCCCTATCATAAACGGCCAGGTGTGTTCTCTCGCTGTGACACTGACCTTTCTCAGCAGTCCGTATCAACTGAACGAGGTAAGTGTCATAAAACTCCGCATGATAGGCGTGTTTTACGATTAAATTAGATTACCTTCTTGGTCAACCACGTTTGTAGCTTCAATTTAACCTTTGGTCTGAAAAAATGGATGCGCGTTTCCATAGTTTAGCTTAAAATCTTCACGGGCCGCTGAAACCTTACGGGTGATGCCGAATTTTCAGGCAATTCGAATCTGTCATCTGAGGGGTTTACGAACACTTACGAAGATGGCCGGCGAAGTTGTTTAGCCCACGACATGGGGACGGCATAAAATTTTGGTACCAATTTCCCAAGGGTGAACACGGGTAAACTAAGTTTTTTTTATTGATAACACGGTTTTTGCACCCCGAGCCCAGAGTGAACGCGCACACAATTGCGCCCCAAGTAGAAACACAGACACTTCTCGGCGCAATCGGCTCGCAAATGCACAGTTTACGTGGATGCGTCCAGCATCTCCTTGTATCACATTTTGGTGCCATGTGCTCTTATCATTCTCCCGGTACTTAACTCCCCACCCCTGCCTTTGAAATGAACGAGCGACTATGAAGACGCTTTTTCTTCGCAACCCCACCAGGAACTGCCTTGGCATTGGCTGAGCATCATGGTCACATTGACGCAGTGAACAAGTTGCAGTTTTGGGGGGTTTGAATTTGAGTAATTATTCAGGCTTCGCTTAAACCTTTTAGTTAAAACAATATTCGTTACGTGGGTACCTGTTAGCCTACTATCATCGAAGGTTCAGAGAAGAAATCGTCAATGAAGTCCCGTAAGGGAGTTCATGTCTTTGACATGTGCTTAGAGACCGGCGCTTGCGGAATTTCGTCTTTTGGGTTCGCAGGTCGAACTATCCCATCTGCTACAGATACGCCAGAACAAGCAGGTTTTAAGGAAAATGAGTAAGGTTTGCAGCTGTGCCGAGGTCAGAAGCGTCACGTCATGCGGCGCATGGAAACACACTTGCAGCGCTAGTGCACAGCTCCAGTACTACCGCAGTTCCAGTACTAGCTCCAGTTCTAAGCCTTATATGCCTCATCGTTCAGTCACCTCAAACGTCCTTGGCCGAAACCCAGTGATTGACACAGATCCTATGAAAAGATTCTGGACGCCTCCAGCGAGAAAAAAAAACAGAACACCAAGGAAGAGGCCCAACAGTACGACTCGGCGATTATAGAAATATTTCAACTTGCATAAGGGGAATCGAAGATACGACAATCAAAGTGGATTCCCTAGAACCAGATTAAATAAAAATTGAATAGTTATTTGATAAACGGAGGCAAATTACAAGACCAAGTGAATTACAGTATATCAATTTGAACTAAACGCAATCAAAGTAAATGATTGTCGATGAAAAAAAAAATGAACGAAAGTGAATAAAATAGATGACTGGGTTGGTAACCGTGGTTAAAAGTTTATCCAAATGGGTCAAATTGATTAGTATGAACGGCGAAGCGACTACAAAATCCGGAAGCCATGTTCTGCAATCCACCTAGGTCCGGTAGAATACAAAGACACGACCCGAACAAAGAAATCCTGCTGCAGGGCAGCCCAACACCGAAAACTCAATACATAAGAATTCTACAGCTTAACCAACACGGTCACCATACAAGCCGTGCACAAGAGAGCTGTTCAAAATGGCAGACTTTTGTCCCGAATAGCAAGTAAAAACAATGGCTTCAAGGAACACAATTGCATTCGGTTAGTTCAGTCTTTATCATCAGCAAAATAATTTACGTTACTCCTTAACTAAAACTTAAGGAAACAGAAAAAGACTAAAAAGAACGCAACGCCATGAAGATGGTTGTAGGCATTTCAATAGCTGCCTGCACAGAATAATTACTAGAGATGTGCATTTACAACACGTTGGATAAGCATATAGAAGCCCAGCGAATTGCCCAAGAGACAAACCTGGCTGGGACCCCAACTGGGATGAACATTATGGAATCACTGCACGTATCTTACCCGGACCATAATAGAACAGAAGTCACCATGGCAGAGGACCATCGAGCCAATATCAGCGTGGCCCAGTTCCCTAGAAATATGCATCCGGACTGCAAGACCAAGTCGGGCCCGTGCCAAGGCGCTCCACAAACAGTATAGCTGAAACCCAGCGGTACGCTACGAAGACACGGCGGGCTACCGTGGCCAACGTGCGGTAGTGGCCATGGTGAGAGATCAGCAGGGAAATGCAATCTCATTTTGCTCAATCCCTGCGTCCAACCGAGAGGCGGGTGAAGGGGTGGCCATAGCTCGTGGAATTACTGCCACGCAGGCCGCTGCTATTTTCTCGGACTCCGAGAATGTAGTCTGCAACTATGCCCACGGCAGTATCTCCCCCACGGCGGCCAAAATCCTCACACAGTTTCAAGGCACATCCGCATGGTATGGATGACTGCTCACTCGTCTCTTCGGAAGAACGAGTTGGCACATGAAGCAGCCCGGGGATTCACCAGCCAGTCTGACTTTGAAACCGACAACGTGCCATCTGTAACGGGTGGGGAGGGACAGTCTGGCAACTTGCCGAGAGATAGCCCATAACTATAGGCTAAACCGACTGAAGCTTCCTGCTGCCAGACTAAGTTAAAGAAATGGCAAGCACTTGCTTGGTGCAGGTTGCAATCAAATGCGTTCCCTCAACCCGCCCTGTGTCACCGCAGCTGTTCCCATAAGTAGAAGGACACGTGCAAGTAGCGCAACATTGCAGCAGCCCCACTACAACACATGGTGTGGCAATTCCCCAATATACCACAGGGCTTCGAACAAGACACACACGTAAGAAGTATTGAGCAGTGGAAAGACGTCTTGCTCAGCTCTCATCCGGTGATACAAGATCCTGTCATTCAACTGGACGAGGACATTGCTAGCTGCCACCCGTTCCTGACCGCCATCTCATGGGACGAAACCTCCGGACATTTCCGCGCGGTGCATTCGTCCTTAAAAGGAATGACAATAAAGTATACTGCCTCTGTCTCTCTCTGTAGTTCTGTCAGCGAATTCCAAAGGATGGCTAAGCAAATAAAGTGGAGGAGTCAGATATAAAAAGGATGTCTAAGGAAATATGTTGGTCCACCTGTGTAATTTGGTCAAATAATCACGTCAAATAGATGGCTGGAACCATGGCCAATTATGCCAACGTACAAAAGTATGGATGACAAAGCGAATTTATCTGGACGTCAATGTGAAGGTTGCTAGTAAAAAACTCACTTCGGAAGGGCAGAAAAGGTCTGTCGATGGCGCATGTGGATGTGAAAAAGGTTACGGAACACGAAGTAAACCATCTATCTCTACTGCATGTCCACGCATGCTTTTGCGTTCGAGTCATCTTGGGTCATCTTCAAAAGTGCTGTGAATTTTTACCTTGGTAAAGGTTGTGCAGAACGCAATTGCGCTTATATCCGGCCATGTTGTCTTATTTTCTGCCCAGAATTTTATATCACTACCCATCAACCCAACGGTTACGGCTCAAACAATAAGCCATGCCATTTCCGTCGGCTGACCATCAAAAAGCAGGCCAAGGCGCAGGAGAAAGGGGGAAGGGTCCTCTAATCGGCTGTCTGTTCTTTAGCGTTACTTGAACTATTTTGCCTTCATTTACTAGCCATGAGGGGTGAAATGGGGAAAGTTGAAGTGACCCGAAACTGCACTTACCCAGCAGGCAACATTCACTATGTGCTCTAGATTAGAATTTTAGAACCCATGCTGGTAAGTCGTGACTGCTGCGTGTGTCACGATTCCATTTAAAAATTGCATTCTCCATTGAATCTGTTGTCAAAGATTGAAGGAAAAATAGAGCCTTAGCAAAGGAATTTTATTCTTTCATTCGGTATACCCCCCTAACCCTCATGCAAGCTGTCAAGGTGACTTGTTTGTCTCACCACTTGTTCTTTTATTTCTGACACCGCACTCGTATACTCACATCCAAAATTTAAAAAAAACTACAATTTGGTCACGACTATTTTGAGAACCAAGTCTTGCAACTTGTTGATTATGCGTTACAGACTTTCTGCCATAGCTGTAACAGTATTTGAGACAGTATACAGGGACGTTATGTGGATGTTGTCTGCCAAAAAACTCCATTGTCCTTTGCATGGACTCAGAGGGACACAGTGCCAGAAATATGTACCCTGTAATGCCGTACTAGGCCAATCTTAGTATACTAGAATGAGAATTTCTAAGTGATGAACCTCTCTTGCAGACACGGATACCGATGTACGTGGGCCACTTTCCCGTAGGCACATCATACCAAAGTATACGGCACTATTACCAGGTGGGCAATCTGTTTTTTTTTTTTCAGCTACTCTTTAGCTGAACCTCACGTTGTGCTGGTCGGCTCCATCCAGAGATGCGACTAGAAAGTTGAACAAATGTGCGCAGAAATTATCAAAATCAATAAAGCAATATGACTGCGCAAGTACGGCGATGTACTTACCTGTAATATCGGTGTAAGCCCACAACATGTCATACCCAGTGCCTCGTTGGAAGAGGTACGTGTTAATTATGCTAACAATGTTAATTCGCCAGCCAATAAATGGCCCAAAAACTTTCTTGCTGTGGCAATAACGTTTTCCTATCCCCGAAACGCTTTCCTTGATTTTATGCTTACTTTTGGTTCTTTTAACGTTATCCTTGGGTGTAGGCCTCGCTCATAAGCGATGTGTTAAGTAGCGGGCATTTGACCTTCCTCGTCCTCGTCTTCCTTGCGCTGGCTATTTTCTATCACCATGAACCAATACCAACTCGCCCAGCTTGCCGTCTTGGTGTTGACCAAGCTCTTCTTAACACCCTAGGTATCTTTACTAGTGAAATTAAACCTTCAGAGATTTGACTTCAATTTTCACAAATGCCCGCAGTTTTTATAACAGCTGTAAAAAACTTACCGAGTGTGGGGTTTTTCTGCAGATATATCGTGCCCGGAATTTCCTTATGTATGACCACGGAAGAATGGAAAACCGTCGGCGCTACGGACAGGTGTGTAGCATTGCTTGCCCGCTTCAGTGCACACTGTTACCTTTGAACAATCCGAAGCCATTTACAAAGCTATCTACGAAGCCATTGGGCGCATTTGCGGAAGGTTTTTTTTTTTTTATCACTGCTCATACTTTTGTCACTCTCACGCGATCAACGCCGCCAATCAAAGAAATATTGCGCATACATGTCAAATATTTCCAACCTCATATCAGTGAGGGGAACACAGTAATCGAGTTATTTTCAGGCACCAGTAAGGAAAATCTGAAAATATAGCGCAGTATTGGCTGCTATTTTATCACTTTCTTGAGAAAGATGCAAGAGCTGCTGCATTTTGGTTATTCCGTAAGATTAATTTTCTCTGCTTCCCTTGGAGGAATGCAAAAGAATGAATATACTTTAATCAACGAAATAATAAAAACGCAAGCCCTAACCATCATAGCGAACTACAAAATTAACACGAGCGTACCCTTGTTTTCATGGCTTGTATTAGCTTACTGAAGTAGCAAAGGCGTTGAAGCGTTAATCTAGTAGACATAACGTCACGGTTCCCAGCAGAGACTTTTAACGCCATTAAAAATCCTCCTGCTGACTTTCTTGCCCAAATCCTTTTCGGGTTTTCGTAATTCTGTGGCTCGATTACTGCATGAAGGTTGCAGAAAAACTTCCCATGTGTCGTCATTTCCCTTTCCGGTGAACAGGCACACCAGTTGGAGTGTCTTTTTGATTCACCAATAATTGGTGTACAAGTTGAAAATTACTCCAAATATCCTAGTCTTATGCATCCAACGAATTAAGCTCTAGTGTCTAAAAAGGGGGTGCATTTGGTTTATTTTTTTGCCTTCTTATGCACGCAAAGGACACACCACCACCATATCCTGTCGAGAAGCTCAACGTGCCGGTGGCTGTATTCTCGTCCGATGGCGACACGGTAGCCGACAAACGTGACGTGGAGCTCTTGGTTGCCAGACTGGGGGACAATGTCGTCTTCCGTAGTGTGCTTCCGGAGAAGACACTGCGCCACGTTGATTTCGCCGTGGGCTACAGAGCAAACGAGATCCTTCACAACATCGCCATCGGCCTTGTCAGAGACCACGCCACCCAGAGCACCTAGAACAGCCATATTTCAAACGTGCTCATTAAAATACATACGCACTATGTGCTGGTTGACTTGGTAATCTGACTAAAACACTGCAGTTTGAATCAGAAATTTCTACGGGGATTTGCTTATTCTGCATTTGTTAAGATCTCACCATGCTTCTTTTAAGTAGGAACAAGAATATGTCGCTAAGTTACCTCATTCGATCTCCTCCTCTAATTTAGCGGTTTGGGCAGGACGGTACATGCGAAATATAACAGGTCTGTACAGCCAAAATAGCCCTAAGTTCAGAAAATACTTGGGATACACAAAATTGGAGATTCCGAAAGCTGGTTCTTCCCAAGTGAATCCGGGAGGCCTTTATGTCTGCGAAGAACATTTATACATTGACAAAATTAAGATGACAGGTTCCTGGCTAAATCTGTGGGTCCTTCTGTCTATGACTAGATTTTGATCGATATTTTCTTGCGGGATTCGAGCTGACTTCAAGTTACAACTCGTCTTGTGCTTGCACAACTATTGAGAAATCAGATTTAAAGCGGCTACAGAAGACTGCATGCAATTGCCGAGGGCTGTTATAACCCGCGGCCCCAGTTTGGGCGTCACCAAAACAGGGGCTACGCAGTTAGAATGAAAACACGTTTCGACCAAACTGGCAAGGTGTCGGCCTCCTTAGCCGTGGTAGCTAAGCAATCAACGAGACATCTGTAAGTGGTAGCTCCCCATCTGAAAAGCAAGGGATAATACAGTCAAATCTCGGTACAACGAACACCACATTAACGACCTTTACAGATTAAGGAGCATTTAGGAAATCCCACGCCGACGGCTTATAGTTTTAATGTAAAATTATTTCACTACTACGTACTTCAGAATAACGAACTTTTCAAAATAACGATCGTTTTATTTAGTTCCGTGCCATGTTAACAACGCCTCAGTACAACGATTTCATATTTTCAAGGCCGGACATTCTTAGAGTTCCGTTAAACAATTGCGGCAACAGGAGCCGTATGCTAGCAGACGACACGGCGAAGAGCTGCGCAGAAGAGGACGTCTTGCAACTTGCTCCGCGGAATGTGCGAGCCGATGCGAGAGAGAGAAAAATAAGGTGAGGAGAAGGGGAAAAAAATGAAGCATGGGTGGCCTCTTTAGTCCACAAAGCCGCGGCCGCGCTATTCGCGCCCCACCTCGAGTTTTTCTACGCTCCGCCGCTGCTCGGGTTGCTTGCTGGATCTTCACGGACATCCGCGGAGCTGACCACAGAGGACATTTTCCAGAGCATGAGCGTTCAGGATGAAGGAGGCAGTGAGGACGGCATGAACGACGATGCCTCTGAGGGTGCGCGGCAGCACTAAGACTGCGACCAGCTCGTGACCGCGGATGTGCTGGGCAGCGTACTAAAATGGCCCATTTCCGGGGAAAACCGCGTGGCCAAGGAGTCACTCCATAAGAATATTGAAGAGTTAGAGTCCTTCGTGCTAGGAAGCTTGCGCTGCACGCACCAGAAGAAAATTGTCAACTACTTTAAATAAACGTACATTGTTTCATGATCACTTGGGCATTTTTTTTCTGAAAAAAGACTTCAAGGATGCACAACTCTACAGGTAGGTCGTTTTATAGGTATTGAAACGTTATTTGTTGTCTTAAATTTTGCGATTTTCGATACCACGACCTTTCAGAATAACGAGCAATTTTCCGCCATCCCCTGAAGTTCGTTATATCGAGATTTCACTGTAATAACGCCTTAATTATGCCTCTACTTTTCCGCTGAGAATAATGTAGCAGTAGTAGAAAAAAGCTTATAGGGTCACTCGTCGGGGCTCCGTCCTGCTCGAAAAAATAATACATACATAATTCAGAAGGCGTACAGCAGAGAACAACGTGCCAGCAATTTAAATCCGCCGAGCTAAATCTGCGTAAAAAGCACTTTACACGGGAAAATATGGTTTACATCGCTACTGTATAAACGTACCCTGATGATAAGAGAGAGTTAATATTGTGGCAAAACATCAGTTGTTTTCTATACGGGTATACAGAAATGAAAACTAAAACCGTATGAAGGACTTAGGGAGCATGGGCAATACAACGACGCCAACCACTTTGTTCCCAACCTATTTACACATTAGGAGACATATATGACGCTATGGTGATGCAGAAAATGAAATAATCCGAGTGACTGCGGACAATAATTTACGAGCCACCCAACTATCATATTTCTTTAACCACTACCCGCTTGGGGTAGGAGTTTCCTCGTTGAATGATATCAACCGATCAATCATTTTAGGCGCTCAACCCAATGAATGCCAACGCTAAAAATAAAAGAGACCGTATGTAGATTGTACCCCACTGAATGTAGAAGCGTGTCACGTTACCATGACGGTGGTATTCGTTGCATTTCAGAAGAAATCTTAGATCCAACACATCCCACCGTGTATCTTTCTTCTGATATATCGTTGTATCTGAGAATAGACACGGTGGACCGCCGTCTCTCTCGAATAATCACGAACAAAAGAGAACTTTTCTTGGCTGTCAAGGCGTCTTTTACCAGTGGACACATGATGCCTGAAATCAGAAAATTGCTATGCACGAAACAACACATCATCCCATTCACAAAAAGGAGGAAATCACACGTGGAAGACAGAATTCACCGATTACTCGTCGACAATTCTCTTGATTTCACCTGTAAGAAGCCGTCACTGAAAGGCGGTTGAAACGAAACATGTCTTGGCAATCTCGGAGGCGACTCCATCGCTTGCCATGGTAGTCGTGAGTAGTTCGCGCCACACAACTGACGGTGCTCTGTTGGCAGGACAGCTGACGATTGTGGTGCCCTCATTGATCCACACTCGTCGAGAACTGGCACCAACTTGGATGCGTTCCATGTTCACCCGTCCTGCAAGCGGAATGAGCTTAGATCTAGTTTGTTTCAAATTCTCAGAGGCTTGGATGGACCTGCATTTGGCGTACGTGGTGCGTTGCGCCTTCTCACGAAATTTCCCTCACCAACATTCGAGCCCTCCCCGCTTGCATCTCATCGGCGTAGGACTTCATTCTTTTCTGCTTTTGAAGAAATCAATCACGCAGTTGGCGCATGGCCAAGGCATGCTGTTTAAAGACCTTGTTGAACCGCCAACCCGCAATGCCCAGGTGCGTCCTGGGCAGGTGGCGGTGGAGCAAGATTGCCACAAGCACTCCTATAAGTACATTGCGGGGTGGTCCAGTCCACTGTGAAATTCTCCGCGATACAAAACTGAATGGATCGGCGTTCAAAGGCCGACCATTGAATGAAGTCCTTGGGGGTTTGATTAAACGTTTCCCCCAAGCATTGGTGTGGTGGCATTGGAGATATGACGAGTATGTGCTTGGCGTCTTGGTACCATCGAGACGTAGCTCGTACCATGAACTTGTAGCTGTAGGCAAGCGTCGTATTCATGTTGACCGTGGACTCAAGTTGCTCCAAGAATGGGTTCCACTTGGCGGATGGTCATCATATTTCTGGCCCGCGCAGTGCAGCTGGTTCTGTAGAGCCGGCCGAAATACAGGGGCTGTGTCTCTCAAATTGTTAACGCGTTGGCTTAGCTTCGACGAGCACGTGAAGGTTTTGTCGTTATACTCTGCGGTTCGGAGACACTCTTGCTCCAAGTTCAGTCCTGCCAAAGGAGGCTGTGTCGCGGTCGGTTTTCTTCAGCTCTGTAGACAACGCACCAACGCGGTCCCGGAAGGTAACGTAGTCCTTCAGACTCTCCCCGTTTCTATCCAAAGCAGCCTCGGTTTCAGAAAAAATCGTCGTTAGTAGAGAGCACTGGGACTTTCGCTTGATTTTTAGGTGATCCATGATGGTGCTGGCCGAGGTACTCAGAAGGCATAGCTGGTGCAGTTACGGTGGCCTTGAAACGCTCGTCCGCGTTTCGGTACCGTGGATTCCGTTGTTGCTTAGTCCTCCCCACGGGCTTCGGCACCTCGCTTGACAAGAAGGCGGCGCCCTTCAAGGCCAGCAAGCGGCTTTAATTAGCTTCTACGATACCACCGTCCGTAAGCGTCCATGACCGAACATGAAGAAGTCAAAGATGAAGTGCACGAGCCGGGACGATACCTGAATCATGCAGGGCAGGCCTAGCGCCACCCTTTAGTGTCACGTCTTTTCCCGTAGTTTTCCAACACTCTTCGCAGGCTTTCGCCCTAGGTTAGACAGGATGGCATGTTAGGCAATTTGACGGCTTCGTACGTGCGATACGTAAAGAAAGGGATCAAGATTAACGTATAAAGGCATAACAAGCCGTTCTTTTCTGTGAGAAATGATGCCCAAGCTTCATAACAACTGAAACGCTTTCTATAACCCCCCTATCACTGTGAGCCAGAAAAGAGAAACGTACAAAGTTCCGAATTTCTTTTTCTAACTTGGGAGCACCCGTGGGATGCCTAAAAAACACACAAAAAGGTTTAAAATTTCGGCGAAAAGACAGCTTAGTCAAATCCCCTCCGTATAAGAACGAGGGTAGTCTAAATGCGAAGTTTTTCCATGTGCTAAAATGAAATGCCGCAGCTTGAAATTCAAAGTTACTGCGATCGCAGCCAAAGCGTCAATAACTATGTCAACGAAAAAGATGAACTAGAGACATACAAAAAGCTGATAGTGTTGAACTAGCGATTTTCTTCGATGTGGTAAGTTGCGAAACTCGCTCCAAAAACCACCCTTCAAGCGTCCCCGTAATAAATCGCGCCCACCGAGGCCATCTAGCGGGAATTCTACCAATTTTCTCGGGCGTCGCCGCCTCCAAGCGCCGATTGCAGCGATATATAACAGACATCCAGAAATATTTTTAAATCCCTTATCGTTTCTTTTGTGGCAGTGATGTTGTTAATGGGCCTTTTCCGACGCCTCCATGGACAATTCACCGAAGTTTTAGTTTTTATTCGTCGCGAAACAAAGTTTGGCGAGTCAGAAAGCTGTTGAATAGGAGCATTTGCGTGTTTCCGATTCAGGAACACCTGTAGGCAGTACTGCATGCTAAAGGCTCCATTTTTCCCGTGTCTACTGCTCGTATTCCACAGCGAAGCTTTCTTTGTCTCAATGATGGCGGTGTCGTTAGCAATAACGCACTACAGGAAAGACACTTTTATACAATGGTAGGGCACAGGATGAATACAGTGATGATGATGACGGCACAAGAAAAACGCTTCCTGTCGCGTGAATGAAACCTGGGCCTTTGGCTCTATGAACACGACATTTATTTGATTCTGCCATTCAGAAACGGTCGCAGGTCGCAACTCTTTGGATTTTAAAGCGAATTGGATCGCTTCACTTTCAATGACAAGGATTGGGTTCCCGGGGGAAGGGAGGGGTGGGGGGGGAAGGGGGGTGTTGGAGCGCTTACCGGTCTTTGGGGGATTGGTTATCTGCCGCCTGAGTTTGGACGTCCGCTCTCAGGCAGTTTTCAATGTGATAATTGACGCTTGGACTTTGACTGTTTGGGGGTTTGCATCTTGATCACTGACGCTTAGACTTTGATTGCGGGGCTGGGATTTTGGCCCTTCGCCATTTGATTTTCGCACTAAGAAAGCTTCGCGTTTGAACCACCGTCGTCGTTAGACGGAGCGGGTTTGAATTTTTTTATAAAAATATCTTTATTTCAGACTGTATAATGTACCCCGGCAGCAAAATAAGTCGGGGAACGGGAGCGCGTGGCAAAATGGATCGCCGCGACATCTCACGTCGCAATTCTGGTGTCGAGACATCCATGTACTCGGTCGCATCCAAGAACACTCGCTGCCCTCTCTTTTCTTTTACTTCAAGCAGTTAAGATGATCGCGTTCAGAGTTCGGCCATAGGAGTCACTTTCTTCGCTAACATGCTTCGCTCGAACACGCTTGGGCGGTGATCTGTGCGTTGCTCGCGCTGCCACGATCCCACAGATAACGTCCCTTGGCCGCCTTGGTGACCATCTTATGCCACATATATTCCATCGGGTCTTGGTATTTTTTGCTTAAACATGCAGTTGGTCGGTAACTACAAATGAGCGCACCAACACCAAAAAACACCGAGGCAAGAAAAAAAATTATGTAACTAAGGGGTAATGAGAAGTCACCTCGCAGAAATTCTAAAGCCGGTATTGACGAAAAAACGCGACCAGAGACAACCGTGGTCGTGGGTTTGACAAAAAAGAACAATAATAGTAGGAGGTTGCAATTCGCGTTACATCTAATAACAGAGACACAGAACAAAAGTTTCGCGTTTACTATTGCCCTAACGAACCTATCGCCCAAGGCTTAAAACTAAGATATCGCAATATCGTTGCAATGCGTCCTTAATCATAGCAAGGCCGGTAGAGCAAAGACGGCTTCACCCTCGCCGTTTGCCGCCGAAGTGTGCGCCCGCGAGACGTGTGGAGCATAAAACGTTACCCCTGGAGCCAAGCGCTCAACGGTATCAGCTTTGCTGCTTCAAGCTAGGGAACGAAAGGGTTAGTAGACAGGGGTTGGACGCGCACGCGCACGGCGGTGTCTAGACAACTGAACTGCAACGTCAGATGCCACGGAGGTACGTTTTACCACGAGCTCACGTGCCCCGGCTTGTTTTCCCCAGGGTGTACATAAAGCTGATGGTGATGGGTTTGAGATTACTGGGTGCAAGCAAGCTTCCCGGCGTTTTGAATAAGTGAAGCAATACACTCAGCACCGGGCTAGAGCACACACACACACGATGCGGGGAACGCTTCAGTCCAAAACAGAATATTTCGATGCTGTTTCTTGGTCACTCCATGGTTTACGGACATGCAAATTTGTATGCGAATGTCACAAACCCAGCTAGAGACGTCTTTATTCAGCTAAAGATCACCGTTGCAGATCCATGAGCCATAAAAACGACAATCAAGCTTTCTACACGCGAAGTATTTGAAAGCAGGATAAAATTGGCTCCAATCCAGGCTTGGAAGGTGATTGGAAGGCAAAGCTTTATACGGCACCCACAACAATTACCCATGCCACGTTACTTGAGTTCACACACGTGGGTCTACAAACAGTGAAACCGGGGATTCTGCCGGCCGTTACTTGGAATTCGCGGGGGCCGAGTCCCGAACGCAGCAGGGTCGGCCACGGCCGGCCTAGTCGGGAGAAAGAAAACCGAGTTGAGCGTCTTTCAAAGGGTGAGACAGAGGAACCTAGCCATCGTGACGTGCTATCGCGGGGCTACACCACCGCGCGACACAAGCGCAAACACCAGAACAATTCGACATGGGAGCTTAGTGATTAAAACTAGTTCATTTATTAAGTTTGACAATCGCGAGAAAGCTGGGGGAACTCTTTTTATACAATCGCTATTTATAAGAATCAGTCCTACTTTCACCTTTTGCAATACCTCTTAAAACACAACCGAATTGGTATTCACCAAACGGCGTCCCAGTCATGGCAAGCAGTGCGGAAAAGGTAACGTTTTTCCAGCCGCCAGATCTCTCTATGTGGTCCCTACATTTTGTTTTCCCGCCCTGAAAACCATTCCTTAAAGTATCTTTGCCGTACGACAAGTTACTTATGTCGCACAAGTACAACTAAGTCCTTCGAATCGACATTTACGATAGCGACGCAACACTCTCATGAATAATTTTGCTTGTGTTCGAACTGTAGACCAGGCTGAGAATGCCGACAATATTCTCTTGGCAGTCAGCGAGCCACCGAACCCGTTCAGTTGCGCGGCTTGACCGACTTCTCTACCGCCTCCCAGCGGCGTAGCTGCGAGCGGGGAAAAAATAAAGGTAGTGATTTCGCCGGCAGACAGCGCCACAATCCAGGACTTGAATTTCGGAACTATTCGCCCCGAGATCGAACACAGTCGGCTCCTGGCGGCGGCGGGACGAACCGCTCCTAATGTGGCTGACGCTCTCGCGTCGTCTGCTCGTTCAAGTTGCGTGCGGCGCAAGACGCGCGCTGCACACGATAAAGCAAACCAATATGTGTGCTTGTTTTGCAGTAAGCAATGACATAGTTACCTCCACTTCTGCCTTTACTCTAGAGACTCAATAATCAGAGGCCGTTGCGGGTTAATACGCTGGTTTAATTCCACGAAACATCTTCGCCGTAGTCACCGCTTGAGTGTGAAACGTGTTGTAAACATTGCTTCCACGCATTGCACATTTCTTATGGATGAGTGCAGTCGTCGGCCATTTCGGGAGCGTCAAAGGGTGTTTTTTGGAGTTGGCGTGGTGGTTATTTCAACGATAAAAATTTAATACACGGAACGTGCAAGAGGTTACAAGACCTGTGCATACCAGTGCATTTGCCACACCCTTGTAAAATTGCACTGTATTCTTATAGAAAGAAGAAACAAACACAAAAATCTCAATGCACACGACCCGTCCGTTAGCGCCCATACGTTATCGGGGACGTATTTTACACCCGCAAGCGTTTGTGTGATGGAATTCTTCCCGTACCTTTTCGAAAATAAGTGCCATTTTCGAACACACGTTCCGTACACTGTGTTGCTAATTTTACATAATATTCAAAATACGTTTCTCTGAATGTTCAAGCCTTTTTTTTTTTTTTTTGGGGGGGGGGGGTTGAGGTAGAACTAAGCAGTTGTGAGTTTGCTTCTGTCTTGTGGCGTTTCGCGTGTCATGTTTACATATCCCATTTTCAAATCCCGACATAAATCACCTTGGCCAGAAACATGTTTCAATCAGCATAACTAAATGCGTAATATGGTAACGTCTTAAGCTCTTAAGGTGGACCTAAGTTTAAACGAGGAGGAAAAATCGCGTAATATAATGCACGTTGTTGAGGGTGTGTACCATGAGTCGCTGGATGTTTTTCCCCACAATGCTCGCTTTCAATACAATTTTGAGAAAGGCGAGCCCCAATTCCTGTACAATCTCACGCCTAAAGGGGAGCTAATGAGTTTTGAAAATACTTGCGTCTACGTGTTGAAGTACTGGCTTTTCGCTGCTACGGAACATGACGCCTAGCGCACATTCAATTGCAAGTAACACTGATAACCAACGTTTCAATTTTCGCGACACATGCGTTCTCATCTCGCTGCGCTTGGAACGTTAGCTGTACTCCCCCCCCCCCCCCCCCCCAAAAAAAAAAAAAAAGAATTGCACAGAAAACCTTCATCCGTGCCTTTTTTAACCAATCCTCAAGAATCGAAGACACGAACGAGGTTCAGTTTACAACACAAATAAGTTACCGGGAACCCGTTCCGTGTTTTCGTAACAAGAAATAAAAAGAAACGTTTTACTACATCTACAACTTCGTATTCCATCTGTATGGTTCGTAAGCGACGTAAGCGCAATGATGCAAACACATCTCGCTCTTGTACGCACCTGTTAGATTCTAAAACGAACGCAAACAGTCAACAGTGCACCCGTAACAGAAAATCTGTGTTCACTTTGAGGTCCCGGAAGCTTGGTTTACACATGAAACCTGCTTGCCACTTTGCAAGTGTAGCTGATCAACATGAGATGTTGATTGTACTGCGCACGTTAGAAATTTAATTTTCAAGGTAACTTCCGACGAAAGCATTAAATAAGTGATCCGACACCATTATTCATGATGATGATTGTAGGGTTTAACGCACCGACACTACGGAGGCGATAAGGCGCGCCGCAGTGGAGGCCTCCTGATTATTTTTGACCACCTGGGGATCACTAACGTGAGGCGAAATCTCGTACACACAGGCGTTTTCGCTTATCGCCTCCATCAGAAAAGCGGCCGCCGCGGGCAGGAATCGAACGCGTGACCTCGTGCTCAGCAGCGCAACGCCTTAGCCACTGAGCCACCGCGGCGGGTAACACCTTTATTTATCTAACCTGCCTTCAGAGTCGCTAAAATTTCATTTACTAAAGCTGCGCGCAAAAGACCTGTTCGAACGGTTGCATTTACATCTCTGTGCTGGTTAGAATTCAGTTATTGTATGTTGTTGCCTTTAGAACGCACAAAAATATCGTAAGGTCTTAGCCAAAATGTCGGGGCCTAATTAAGTGCTGTAACCATTTCAGGGCATCCCACCAATGCAAGACTACGTCATGCTACCAGGGAAAGTGATTGAAACTTTTGTTGTAAACTGAATTCCTGAGATCGAGGCTTCCTGATCTGTTCTGTTTATGATGTTATTGAAGGCTCAAAGCCATAGACTGGAAATATCGAGCTTGCTACAAGCCACGGCGTTCAAACTCATTGTCATTATTGCGGCTGTCCTGAGGTTCCCGATGGGTCACCACATTTTTGGCGCAGTAATGAAAACTTATTGCCGCTTCCATGCTATACATTGAACGTTGAGGAACCGAACTACAGCATACCACTCTTGTCTGCGCCTTTCGTGTGCACATACGACGCGAGAAAGGCACGAAGCGGGCCCACAGTGTGCATTCTCCCGGGCCGCTCAGCGGAGCATTCACACTAGCAGCACGACGCTGCCGCCACCTACATTTTGATCTCGCGGCGAATAGTGTACTGTAATATGCTGGAACCTTCCAAAAAAACGCTTTCTGGCGCATCTGGCAATACTGAGTTTAGCACCTCCTTTATCAAGTGACTCTGGGGAAGAAGGAGATAGAGCAAACGGTCTTCCGCCTACTCAGTATAGTTGCAGCTCAGGTCGGATTGTGTGAAATGGATTCAATGACGTCTTCTACAACGCTGCTGCGATATTCATTGTCAGTCTCTCACGTAAACAAACAGCCTAAGGTGTCTGATTTTTATCTTGCTTCTTTCTTCAAGTTACGTACTAGCCTAATGACGCATTAACCATTTATTTTAGTTTCATATTTCTATTAGGTGCGCGAACCCAACACAAAGGTTCTGGTTGTTATGCGTACCGCCCTGGCTCATTCGTTAAAATGGCCATGAAGACAAAATGCAAGTTAGGCTCATTCAAAATATTGCCTCGTTAGAATCATGCTGACACCACTTTTAACGTAAAGTTCGCTCAAATGAGCTGTATATTTGAAACAGTATACAATGGCCATGCGACCCACTAGCTCATTTCCCGCAACACAACCTATGATGTCATACCAACCAGCTCTGCGATTGGCGGAGGCCGGAAAAAGCAAACGCAGATTAGGCAGAACATATAAGTTTGCCGAAAGAGCTATTTGCGCCTAAATTTAGGGCACACTGTTTTTATATCAGTAAGAATGGTGGTAAAAACAGTGGAAGTTACGAAAGCGCACGTAAACATAGAAGTTGTGATGCGTACTGCTGTTAATACTGCGCGCACTGTGCTTCGTTTCGATGCTCAGCACTGCGGGGCTTTCGGGTTGTGTCAGACGACGCTGGGCGATTGACGCAAGTGACGGTGTCTCTCCGTGACCATATTTGTTGAGCGAGCACCATGTTTCACGAAACGACTATTTTCTCCATGAACAAAAACAAGCCAGGTTTAAACACGGTCGCTACCAAACCAAAGGCAGAATACCACCAGCCGTCGTGTGGCGGCGTCATCTAGGTTGACTAACAGCAAGCATGCCTCCGCCCCACACAAAGTTTAGCTGAAAGGCCTGTTCAATTGTGGTGTCAGTACAGACGTCGTTCAAACACACGTTTTTTCGCGAGAATCAAAGTTTTAGCTTAAGTTGAATAATTTCACAGTGAATAAAGCATGATTTGCTTCGGGACAAGTGGCAGGGCACTATAGAACACGAAATCTTTCGAATAAAACAAACTGGTATTTTGTCTTTAAGGCGCCTTTAAGGTGGCTTCCTGTGGGGGGCTTTTCATTCCCGCGTTCGCAGAACATCTCATCGTCGTGTAGAGACACGCAAGTTCTTCTATATAGACGGCGGTACCCGATCTAGCCATAACTGTTTACTTATCATGCAGTCAAGCAAACAAATAAGCGAAAGTACCGTATTCGCACAATTCGAGCGCGTCCCAATTGTAACGCGCTGGTAAGCTTACGAAGAAAATTTCGAAAAAATAATTGGACCCCAATTCTACCGCGCAGATGTAAAAGACATGACACCACATACCTTCCAGATGACATTATGTTTGGCGCACGCAGCTGTGGCTGTAGAAATTTATTGCTCTTTCTCCAATTTGCGTATCCGGCTCCTGCTAGCTCTAAAACTGGAGCGAAGAACTGGAGCTTCATAGTGGCACCTTTCCGCCGCTTTAAAGAAAGAAGCGAGGTACTAATTGCAGCAGCAAAAATATGTGAAAATTTTAGATAAGCTACGGCCAGTGAGGAAACGGTGAGCCAAAATGAACCCGCATGATGTCTACGGATTCGTTCCAAATTAAAATGAGTTCGAATTTGGGAAGCGTTTGTGCCCATAGCAATGATCACAGCCACTTTGAAGCCAATTTCGGTTTTGAAGATTGTACAGCGCACACAAATTCGGAGCCAACTTTTAGCCACAAAAAAAGGTGCCGTTAGAATCATTCAAATGCGTTACACTGCAGCTCAGGCTATGCTAAGGTCTGTTGAAGAGCGCTCTCATTACACTTCTGAAGAGACTTTTCCGTTCCCCGCAACGGCAGGGATCTTCGTACTAGGAGTCTCTTCGGGGCAGCCATCGCCTTCCGAGCGTGCTGCATATTGTAGCGTACAGCGAATGCGTGCTTCCGGGTGGTAGGGGTTTTTAATGAGGCACAAAAGACTAAACAGCGACAGCCAAGGGTCTAACCTAAAGCTCGAGAGCCGAGGGACCACCCCAGCGCGCGCGATCCGAAGACGAAGATTTTGTTTCTTCTGCCTCGTCGTCGACCGTTGCGTGTGCCCTTTCTTATACAACACGTGACAATATTGTACAACATCTCCCTTTATTTATCGCCCCCCCCCCCCATTGACCAATAAAGGTTTATTAATTGAAATCTTTCCTGTCAATTTATTCGCTTGGCAATATTGGAAACGGCCGCGGGCATGGCCGATGCGCCATGGACATGGCGCGGCTTGTGCCCCTGCGCCCGCACGCCGAAGAAAAATAAACACCGGCGTGCGTCCTCTGCTCCGTTTAAACCCGATTCTCAACTGTTGTTTCAACAGAGATATTTTAATCGCACTCACATTGGACTCGAGGAATTACTTTGCGTTAAGTGGGGTAAAGTTTTGAACGTCCAACACAGATTATGTGTTTAGCACGACCAAGTACCGCCATCTCGCGGAGCCCGGCGTAACCAGTAACGGCGCACTCACGTGGTTGCCTGCGTGCGTGCCTCGCCAGAGAATACAGGCTTTAGTTGGAGCAGCGACGATCACAACGAGGGAAATAGTGCATACGACGTGACTAAGAAAGATCCGACTCAAAATATCAAGATTCGTATCCTGAAGAGGAAACAGGAGGTGGAGATTAGGGTTGTAGCCATGTTTTTGGTGTTTCACTTCCGACAAGCAGCCTATGCGCAAGACGTACTACGACGCAGTGTTCAACCAGCTTATGTTGCACTCAACAGGTTTCTTTACCTTTTACTACGGGGCATGTAGCTTATGCGACATTATGTTACCCAGGAGAAAGCTCGGCTGTTTTTCTTTGGAGGAGTATGAAATATGTCCTTACGTTCAGTTTCTCTACTTTGTGTATTCGCTTTTTGCTTAAACTTCCTCAATCGAAAGCATACCTGACGGAGCTACAAAGTTTTAACATTTCCCGCCCCTCGTGTTGCATCCCCAGCAGGACGTGACACATGCATTCAGCCCGTGTCCTGTTCCACTTACCTCACACCTGTGGCACCGCCGGTGGCGTCGCTCTCACTTTGTGTCACGCCTTGCCTGAACGGCGCTCGGAGGCGGGAATAAGTCATTACCCGCCAGGTTTTATCGCAGGGTGCTTTCTGCCGTCTTTTGTTTTTAAATTACCGGCACGAACTAGCGGCCTCACGCGGTGTTAGAACAACTTATTGATCCGGCTATTTAGCCCTGAACCAATCTAGCCGGATGCATTTGCAATGTGTGTACTTGTTTGCGTGCGTTCGTTCATGTGTGCATTCCAACCCAGGCAATGAGCATGCTATGCTGTTGCGCCGTATTTACCAGTGCAAAGAGTTTCGGTTGAAACACACAAACATGAGACTGTGCGTTTGGAATCAGAATTATTTTAAACGTTTTACTAGTTGTACAGGTGTAATGGGGAGCTCAGATAAAGATATTGAAGTGACCGCCGTACATTGTGCAAGAACGTCCAAGGCAGAACCCTCTTTCCATTTTATTTTTTGAGTGCATAAAGCACAATAAATCTAAGATAACTACACCTTTCAAGTTGTTATTTCACATCCGTTTCCGTTAAGAAATGGAGCCAAAATTGAGTGTAGTGTGCACTTTCTTCCTGTTTCTTTTTTACAACAAATGGCTCTTCTTTGCAAGTTCTATAGGGGTCCTGCGCTGCCCAGGGTGTGCTGCGAAACCGGCTTCCGGGCAGTACTTTTGGGTAGTGCAAAGCTGCGGTGGTCCCATAGGATCCCGTATTGACAGAAGAAAAATAGCTCGATTAGCCGATTGTTTTGCTACATGGTCTCCAGCCAATCTCCGACACGTCCGATCTCGTCCGGCGATCAACTTGGCATTAGGGAAAAAGGCTGTGGAGCCCTAAATACGTTTACAGCGTCGATGAAAGTGATGGGACGGTGACGGTGCTCTGCCACTCGCAGATTCACCGATCGATGGTCGTATGAAGTGAACTTTGAAGTGAAAGCTTCTTGTTCATACTAATACGCTTAGTGACAAGGACGTTTCAACAACAGCTGCTCAAACAAGAAGACTGACGCAATCGGCGATGATCGCGAGTAAAAGGCAACGAGTCTCGCGGACCGCAGGCTCGTCCGCTCCGGTGAGCCGTACTTTTGCACACCTGCGCACTTAGGCGTGCATTTTCAATAAACACTGCTGGTTTGCGTCATCGTTACAAATACATATTGCAGCGCAAGTTTGCCGTTTTTTCCGTGGCCCAGTCACAAAATGCAGCCCTCGTCATAAGCGCCAAATATGTTCGTGATTAATAAAGTATTGGCCGTAAAACAAAGTGGTCGGGCGAACTGAGTGGCTGTTGCATTTTCTTGATGCTCTCACCGTATTTAATTACAGTCATGAATTATATATTCCAAGTTCGTTCTTAATAGACTAAATTTATCGGCAACGTTTCGAGGTGTACGGCGGAGTTGCATGAAGTCGACGCGGTGGAGGGCTGGACGGCAAATAGGGTGGGAGTGGGGAGGGTGGCTTTGAAGGAAAAAGAAAAAAAAATCAGCGAATTCCCAATATTTTTTGACAAAATCTGGCGAAGTGTGAAGATGGGGGACAATGCAACTGGAAGCGATGAATTTCGATCTGTTATTGCCACGCCGTCCAATCCTTTTTGAGGACAAAACTGGCGTGTCGGCGTTCATATTAGCGACAAACCCTGCACTAGAAGATAACCAACACAACCAGTGACGATCTTATACAAAAATTTGGGCCGTGCACCATGTATGCGACTATGTTATGTTACACATCTAAGCAGGCGACGGACTTGTGATTCGTTGGTTGATTGGAGTCCTTTACTTGCGCTGAATTTGTTTATTTGACGCTATTGCCTCACCTACTTGCTAGTATACGTGTACCCCGCCGTTCGTAAACCGTGTGGCGTAAAATGTTAAGCAAGAATCATTTAGTTTGCGAAAGTACAAAACAAATTCTCCACTCGTTTTCTAGGCGTTGCCAGGCCAGCAGCGTCCGCTGAATCAGCTGCGCTCCTCGCGTCCGCTGTCATGCTCCTGCTGAAGCGACCATTTGCAGTTACCTCAGGCTCTGCAACGTTATGTTTTTACTATTTGTGAACTTTCCTTTTTCGCCCTCATGCAAGAAGAACGAAAATAATTATCGTGAAGAAGTTAGACCACCCGACCTGCCCCACGCCGCGACGATCACGACAGCTCGCTCAAAAAAACACCGATAAATCGGCTGTTGTATGGGACATTATTTTGTTTAGCCTCTGTAAGGGCATTTCCTTCGGTATGCAGCCAATTAAACTCACCACAATGTGATTAAATTAGGTACAACCAACTTTCGCTCTGGCTTGTAATTGAAAACACATGGAGGACGGCGAGGGTCGTCTGCTTTTGTACTACCCAGAGGCGTCGGCCACTAGGGGCGATGCATATCGCCAAAACTCCTGCGCAGGAGGCCTATTGCTCTAATTGTTTCGTGAAGTGGCCAAACAGCATCGTAAAAACAATCGTTATGTTGCATCGGACGCATCCTTCGTACCGCTAGCATTAGTAATAGCGTTTCAAATAAACAGCCATGTAATTTGTCGAATTCGCGTTGTGCCTCCCACGCCTTTATTACTCTCAATTTAGGGCACCTTGCTACAATATTTAGAAAAACATAATACCAAGCCACTTATCGATCTTTAACACACGCATTTCATGATTTCCTTGATCTTTTACTAGAAAAGTGAGCGAATGGTTGTTTTCTTAAGGACATTTGTGCCAGTACAATGCTCCAGCTTGCGTACCAAAACGCCCAACAGTAAACAGTGCACGCTTCTTTTCATTACGTGACTACACCTTTCACCTTGGGCAATGCAAGGGAATAATGTCAATGTAGCATACACTGAGAGCCTTAAAGTTTGAGTTTCCACACAAACACTGTTTCAATGTACAATAGAAAGCACACCTTCCAGATTTCTGTAATGAATTGTCTAGAAACCTTTACTACTTTTTTTTTTCATTTCTGCTATTTTTGCTCGAGTGTCCTGAAAAAGGTATTCAGTACCACACGGAAGAGAAAATTCTTAACGCAGAAATTTACTGCGGATTACACGTTTGCACAGCGTATGAATCACATTTTAGATAAGAACAACCGCATCCCAAATACAGGTATGCAGAGCGGTTAACCTGTGTGCCCATTTTCGGTGACCCCGGAAAAATGACAGCTCCCATACAGACCCTGCAAAGGCAGGCCGATTGGGAAAATAGATGATGCCGCTTTGAAGTCATCGAGGTTATGCAGGAAGTGCCCTACACGGCCGGCGTTTACTTTAGACACGGAAGAAGCTGTGAACAAGGTAGTCAAAATCTACCGAACCAAAATTCTCCCAAAAGATGCTTGCTCCATACATTAGGGCGATACATAATGTCTAGTGTGGTTGAGACTCCAGGCACTCTAATTTCAATACCGCCTCATGTGTCAGCTACTTCTTTTTTTACACCGAATGACTGGGCGCCTGTAATGTTATAGAACAATAAAGGGCACGCAGACCGCAGGTACGCCCTGTGTCTGTCGTTCCTGAGAATATATCCACCCAGTCTGGCGGCGTATTAACTTGCGTGAACATCTCCAAGTAATGTATTTTAGCCCTCAGTAGGACATGTATTGCTTCCGCATTGCAATTTCTCGGGGTACCTAAGCCAGCCAATGTGCTTTGAAATCCAATTCATTCGGAGTTTTTCTTCCGCTGCCTCTAAAAGTCTTTAGAAGAATACGTTGTTAAGCAAGTTGGCACTCAACTGTCGATCACATTACAGCGTGCGATCAAACAATGTATACAAGATAGAACACGCAGCACTTGTCCCGTGTTCTGCCTTACAGTTATTTTCTGCCTTCGCTCTGTATATGTGTTTTATACCTGATATAAAGGTATTCTGTTTGCGCCTGTTTCTTTGTTCTTTCATCCTACTCGTTTTGCGCGAATTACTTCGGCAGACAGACTGGTGACAGTGAATCTACGACAAAAGAAAAGGTTTTTTAGAATAGATTTATTTCAAGCAACGAGGGTGTGAGAACGTGGATTAGTGTGCGAACCCACATCAGAGTTATAGGTTCTTCTGCATGTGGCTAAATATTTATGTATTGCAGTATTGTCTTTTATGTACCTTGAATAAGATGCTGCCAGTGTATTGAACCGTACACCAGACCGTCCTCGTCATCATTCGTGCATTGTCATCAGTGCTAGTTCTGATGTCCCGAGTCATGCTCATCACTGGTACATAATCATCATCACCGTTCGGGTTTCCTCCACCCCAACGCCTCAGTAAAAGGTCGTCCCAACCGTTCAGCCTCAATACATCAGTGTGGGTTTGCCAGATGACATTCTCGGGTTGTGAGAAACGTGCATGTGTTTGTTTTATATAAGGGCGCGCACTATGGGCATGTTGTTCGCGGGCGCGGGTGCATATATTGCTTATAGAATGTTTTAACTAAGCACACTTATCCCTCGACGGTAGTCATTCGAATGCAATTTGTAGTACCTCGTCGTTCATTGATGCGCTATACCTTTCATTGCTCCGAAGTTTCGAGTATCCGGCACCTCTTGGTGCTGTACCTAAATTTTTCAAGAAATGATTTTTTTCTCTATCTCTCTCCTCCCTCAGCGTCCACAGAAGCAGAGTTCTAGGGTTGGTACACATCGATTGATGGTACAAATGTATTACTGTAGGCTCACACGCCAATAATCAATTCGTAGAAGTTGACAAAAACGCCTAACTCCCAAAATATCGCCTATATAAAACGTACCTGATAGCAGCAGATACTAGAATTCTATGGGTGTTAAGTACTAAGCGGAGCTGAATATAGATTTAGGAGTAGAGCGATGTTGTAGACAAAGCCCTTAAGGGCTAAAAGTCCAGAGGCGCAGGATACAGCCGCTCCTACAAGTCAGGTCATTTGCATTTCCTTCTGGCGCTTCGGTGGCCGTAACAACATCCTTGATCGTCGTTTCTTCGTGTGTGGCCGCAATTGACCATGCATTGTGTTGCACAACATTCCAACGCCCCCTTACTGCGGAAGTGCAGCGCTCGGATGACGGAACTTTTCTCAAGACGGGCACCCCGCCAACCGGCCTCGGGTTAGCCATGTTTCCAGCGCGCCGCGTTTCTAAGGACAGAACAACACGGCAGTGAGGTCGAAATGACCTCATCTGTTCTATCTTGCGTGGTCTAATCACCGTGTTTTTTTACTGGTTACAACCTCACCATGCCGGAACTGAGACAAGCGGTACCTGTCTATTGAGGGCCAAAACGTTTGGCTCCCAATGCAATCACTGACATGACGAAACAAACCATTCATACATTCTCGCCGCCAAGCTTTGTTCATTCCGCGGCGTTCCGAACACCTGGACGGTGTTCCCTGTAGGGCTTAAGCAGATAAGAAGGCCGCATTTTACCTGCCCCCTTAGAACGAGGCCAGGAACTTTTCCGCGTCACTTCAACATTGAGCCAACCGTTCAAGCAAGCAAAATGCGTGTGCTGTGGGAGGCATGGCGCACACAGGCCCCTAAAGCATAGAGCAGTAGGTCTGGGTGGAGGATATTACCGACATTATGCAATAAAGCAGAAGAATTGTCTGGTAATATGGGTCGACAAAAACATTGGTCCAGTTTTCAAGTATTTTTTGTGAACTTCCGATAAACACACGGCATTTAATTCATGTGACAAACGCAAAAACTTCTCCTCAGTCATGTTTCGCGTCCACAGGCTTCGTGGTATTGTAGTAGTGATACCAACTTCAGGTAACATTTGGAAGAATAAAAGCACGACCCTACCTAGTAATGACTAACGGAGACAAAACTAGTGCGCTGTTTCCGAGCTGTAGCAATTGCGAAAGTATTACGTGACTTCGTTCGAGTGACTCAAATAAATTATCCTTCAGCCTTACAATGGACTTTGTTTCCTTCTACCTTTACACAGCAGTCAAACATTTCTAAAAAACAAGTCAGTTCCCTTTCACTTTATGAAGATGGATCACCAGCGAAGATGTACGCAGTCCAAGGATGTCGACGTTGGGCCGCCCACACCACAGCCGCTCCAGTCACTGATGTCAGCTCGCTGCACGCGAACTCTGGTGTGAAAAAGCGTTTTTCGGCTTGCTCCTATACGCAGTTCACACTTAACAGTGCTGCAGATGCGAGAGTGTAGCTACAGCATCTATAAACCCAGCTTCTCTTGGTTTGAAACTCCTTTCAAACCTGGTTTTTTACGCTAGCGGATGGTGCTACGCCATTGGAGTTTTGTGTGTACACGCGACAACGGGGTTTACTTTCACGAAACTGTATAAAGTATCGCTTTAAAACATTTCACTTCCCTACGTTGTCCTCTGTTCCACGTGATTTCTGTTCTTTGCAGGCAGTTTTTGATCATGCCGCTGGTATTGTTTTGAGATCAAGGGCTACACTGGCATGCTTATGCTATGCAAGGCTCCGTAAGTGGGCTCGCTGGTTACGACTAAAACTCCAGGTACACCAACGTCACAAACAGAGCTTACTTTTGTATTTTTTCGCTCAGTAGATATGACCCATCTAAACATTAAAATCTAAGGTGTAGGGAATCGGTAGTAATATGGGGCATATGAAGCCGAGCAAATACAGATTGAGCCCCATGTCACTAACTGTACGGGATTTGTATACAATCACTGCCTGATTTTTTTTTCAAGCTGCTATACAAAAGCACTTCAAGCAAAAGTGCCGCATTCAGCTTTGGAATAATATTTAGGCATAGGTGTGGAATACCCGTGCCAGCTCTATCTCCGAAGGTTGAAGATAGTGATTACCGGAAACTTCATTTACGCTTCCGTAAAAATAGGAAAACCAACCTTTGCAGTTCTAGCCCGAACACAATTAGAATGGCGACATTTTACTCGTAAAACATATAGCAATGGATACGACGGGTGTACAAAAAAGCGAGACTCTCCAGTCGTTAAGCCCAAAGTAATTATATTTTAGAAAGTTCGCCTTCAAAAAATAAGCCTGCGCCTTCTTTACCCTGTTAAAATGCTTGCCAGCTAGCCCTAAATGACCTCACCCTATACATACTCGCTACGGTACCTGTAAAAACTTTATGACACGTACTACCTAGGGAAACTTACGCAATTCACAAGGTATCCCAACACACTGAACACCAACCCAAGCGCAACTTTGAAGGCTCCATTCCGAGCAGCTTAGTCCAGTGCAGCCGCTCATCTTGCTGTGCCACTGAACAATTCACCATGAAATACGGTGTACAGAAATGCGGACTGCAGATCCTGCCTACGGTATTTCTTTTCTGAAAACAGATCGAGAGTGCGAATGAAGGTAACTAATCGCATGCGTGTGGAACAACACCCTCTTGCGATTCGATGCTTTAATACGTGCGGGTTGTTAGGTTTCAGGCTGCAGATAACCTCTCATTCTGAAATTGTTTCGTAATTGTGCTTATTTGACTGCATTTTCTTCAGACGCAATACACCCCAAGACTAACTTTTGCAATGGCTGTAACTTTCTCACTCATAACAAACATAAACAGAAAAAAGGCATGCAAGGCTGATGTGGCTCAGCCGTGGCTGGGAAGTAGTAAGGCGCAAGCCCCTGTCGGCGCCAGAACATAGATTATGTTGACACATTACTAACACGTTACTCCATTCGACATTAGTACTGAGCACATTTATCGGAAAGCATTACTTAACACAGTAGATCGCAAATCAGAGTTGAATGAAAGAGTTGTAAAGGCCAAGAGATTGCACCCCGCAGTGAGCGACGGTTGGGCAGGAAATGGTCAACAGCTGGCAGAAAATATAGCCAGTGGCCGAAGGAACAAAATTATGATTTAAAGGCTTAGGCTTACGCCACATTTCTCTGCAAGCTCCCGTAAACAGCCGTTTGGGTTAAACATAAACTGGTACGACGCAGGGTAAGATTGAGCACAGTACTCCTGAACGCGATACAAGCACGCAATAGCAACGCCACGAAGGGTTTCATGGCTCTAGTGGACCACAAGTGGTCGGGGTGAATGCGTAATGACATGCGTCTTAAGACATATTTAAAACATGTACCGAGGCTTTCATGAGTAATTGGAGCATCTAACTATTATAAAAGCCACTACGAAAGTGGCAAAGTAGGTTTCAATAATTTTTCAGTACGCGAAAACTAGCCCCGTCATGAGGCATCTACTGAAATCTGTGATCGCGCGGCAGTTCCCCAAGAGATGTCGTGTGCGCACTGCAAGTGCCACCACATACCTGCCTGAGTTTAGGTCTGAAGTTACGCCTATAGTTTCATCGTTTTCAAAACAGGTATCCTCAACTTGACATCCAAAAAGTTTTGCTTCTTTCGGCCCATCGTAAGGTCTATCATTACGGATACCTAAGGCATAACATGGGAAATTGACTTAAGTCATTAGTCGTGATAGCAGGCACGAAAAAACAGAAAGAGAAAAGGAGAACAATAATAATGTCAAGACAGCTTGGGCAATAGACAAAAGTGCTTCCACCTTCACTACACCATTAGCAGTGCTTAGCTATAACTAAAACGGTTCATTGTACACCAAGTAGGCATTGCTTTATCGCTGAAAGTCTCTTAGAGATTATTTACTTGTACAAACTAATTGAAAAAAGGCCACAGATAACATGGCATCCTTTCATGTATTTCATATATGTCGTTTTGGGAGGAAAAACTTCCGTTTAATTTTTAGTACCAAATGAACTCCCGCGCTCATCTCACCGAGAACTTCAAGTTAAGGTTTTTCAGATTTGAACCAGGAGTAGCACATATGTACCAGGAGTGTGCTCTCTCCTTTTAAATATATGAGGGAACCCACAGACTGGGCCTTGTTTCTACAAGATACCTACTGCTGCTACGTAGCCTTATCGGAGTGCGACCACAAACCCGGCTTTGTACATGGCACACTTTTCTGGGCTTATTTTGCCGCCATGTACACCAGTCAGCAGTCGTTCTGTTTACCCGCGAAACTTCTTCGAATTTAGAGGCCGGACATGAGGACTCTTCACGTCAATTCTCGATACTCCCTCACGGACTCCATCAAGGCCACGTAGACCGCATTTAGAATATTTCGTACATTGGGAATTGCCATCAGCCAATTTAGTGCTTTGCATTAGAATAAAGGAGAATAATTAGACATGAACCGATAGGGGCCTAAAATCCATAAAAATCGGTCTGAGACCACGAAACACAGAAGTGCATCCGGCAGAAAAAAATAACAGAAGGTCAACAATTTATTTATTTTGGACGATACAAAACAACCAACAAGAACAAACAGAACCAAAAAACAAACATGTACAAGTCTGCTTGACAGAATAGCTTATCCACGCAGTGCATCAACTACAACCCACGTGCACTTTCCGTGTTGTAAAACTAACAGCATTACTTTTACTGCTCAACAGTATTGTCACAACGGTTTTGGGGGATATTTGCAGAGAGTGGGATTGAAGTGCCATTAGTTTTAAATTTTGTGTAAGCTGGATCAGCCAATCATAATACGCGGCCTGCTAGGGAAGTCATGCCGCATCCTTTCTTCCACAACACGTGCTCTCAGTATTGCTAAAAGCCGCTTTCTTATAAATAAACTAAAGGTAAACATTTCTTCGTGTTTGTAAATTTGATTGGCTTCAAAAGTTTACAGAAGAGGGTCGCGAAACGCATAACAGTATCAAGGCACTCGTCACAATAGAAACTGTTGGCAAGGGAAAAATTGTTCTTAAAACAGAACAGCAGAGAACAATGTTTAATAGCGTAAACAAAAGTTTTTTACCCCATTTCGAAGGTTCAATAAAGGGCCAATGTTTTTTTTTTTTTGTGCAAGACCCAGATTGTTTGCGAGAGATATAATGTTTTGATGCGTGTTTACGGCAACAACGTTGATACAAAAACCAAGTTGCCGAGAGGCCTCCGTCAACGTTAAATTTCACAGTCTACTTCGACATTTCAGAAGCTACTTGTAATCCGCCCATTTTAAATAGGTAGAAACTTCAGTAGAAAAGGCTCGAAGAGCAGCCGAAGAACGAATAGTCCCGGCCATGTCTGCAAGGTGGAGGGTTCAATCTTGAAAGCCGGCATTCTAAATCGTTGCAACCGACTGCTCTTTTGCCTTGTGATTTTAAGAAATCATTGAAGATGTAACGTCGCTGACTCTCACACAATCCAGACAACTCCAGGTGCAGGGGGAACCACGTGGCTGCACATTGAGAAACACAAAAGGCAGGTGTTCACAAATGAAAAATACCTTGTGACGCCTTCACTTCACCTAGGCCCTTCAGCTGGCGATGCTGTATTTTAAGAACATAAGACGTGTTGTGTCGGCGGTCTGGGGTTCAATTAACGCGTCCCAGAGATATCTAGGAAAGAAACTACCGAGTATCGCGCGCTTAAACCCAGTCCAAGCTACATTAATAATCAAGGATTGTTTGCTTATATCGTTATTAAAAGTCCGTAATATAAATATTATGCGGTATATTGCATTTCAGGGGCGTATGCAAGGTCGTAGTAGGCTTTACTATTGATCAAAATCGCAAATAAGTATGGGTAGTTACAAAAAACCGCAATTGTAGAGCCACGAAATGGCATTATGGTTGGTAAGCCACATGTCCCCGGTGGGCCCATGCCTAGATTTTTATTACGATTTCTATTATTTTTTACTATTTCTTCCACACATTAAAAATTTTAAAGTTTGAATATCAAGGCAGCCAAAATATAACGCTTTACTTTACAGCTGGTATCGTCTTAAATATTTACGCATTAAAATTGCGAAGAATCGAGTATTTTTTATAACGTATAACGGGATTACTTTGCGTACAATCAAAATTGGTTGAACAGTCCAGTGAGACCGCGAACTTTAACATTGTGCGTTCATCGCGGTAGTGTAATTAAAAACCTTTCGTTCACATGTGGAACGGGATTACTTTGCGTGCAATCAAAATTGGTTGAACAGTCCAGTGAGGCCACGAACTTTGACATTGCGCGTTCATCGCGGTAGTGTAATTAAAAACCTCTTGTTCACCTGTGGACATAGTTCCAGAAAATTATACCTTTTGCAAAGGTAAAAAATGTACCCGGAACAAATTGGAATTTTGGTGACTGAACTAGCTACTGCCCCCGCTATACAAAAAGGTTGCGATGCGCTTCGGCCTCCCACAATGGAAGCATGACGTCATACACTGAACCGTGCAACAGCGAAGATCATAGCGTTTTGTTCAAATGGTACGCCATTCGCAAATTACCATTGTTTGCGGCGCTCATTTGTCGCCTGAGTCTGAGGCTGAACGACAAGATTGCGTTGCTGAGGCTGAACGACAATATTGCCCGAAAGAAGCCACGCCTTTTTCCTCAAATGCAAGGGCGATTAGCAAAGTCCAAATCGAGTGCTCTCAGGTCTTCTAAAGCGTCACTACTCCTTGAATAAACTGCATTCCTCATTTTGCAGCACGCAATTCGTAATTCCTTATTCTGCGGCTGTTTTGCCTATCTGGCTCCATATTTCCAAAAATATGAGATGTTGTGCACACGAATTCCAATTTCCGACTACTAATCCACCCCCTTTGTTTTTCGCCGAGTGGTTGAACAGGACGAAGTGTTTGTTTTTTCTGCCATAAGAGGAACTGACGCCGTGGATGAAAACTACACCCAGAACACCTCCCATCAATACAATATATACTAGCGTCTAATAAGGTCCCATGGTCGAGCTTCAAAAATATTCACCGAGTGACCAATACATGAAACCAACCAAGCAAACAGTCAGGAGCCTCAAACTCTGGTAAGCTAACGTGTCGTCACGCACAGAACAGAGGTTTTAAGCTTTCATGGCGTAACTAATCTGACGCCTCCTGCCCCAACCACCCCTTTTCGGCGAACGCTCTGTCCTAGACTAGAGGGTCTTAATACGCCAAAGCGCACTCTAACGTTTGCAACGCGTGTTATGGACACGCTGTCGCAAATTTGTGCGGGGCTCAGTAGAGAGTCTTCATCGCCCAATGCGATCAAGCTACCGTATTCCAGGCTTAAACGCGAAGATCCTGCGGTCTCCCATTTTGACATTCACTTATCGTGAGATGTGCTTGTTTTCTTACATGCGTCCTGTAGACGGTATATCTGGGTTCTGCCCGTTAGCGCACGATTAACCTTGTCCTGAACGGCGAAGCTATCCGACACTGTAATAGGCAAATTGTATTATTCAAGCTGAGAATATGATTGGCGGGTCTATAATGCCACGGCCGTACTACCTAAGACTGTAATACCCACCCTAGCAAACCAAATTTGGCGTTGTTTGTGCAAAGCACCGTTTGAAAAGCGAAAAAACGTGGTGTGGCTGTAGTCTAACCTTGGTCATACCAGTTACAAAGCCGTATCCTTAACCTCCGTGAATTGTTTTATGTATTGTCTGGCTTCGGCATAAAGCAGGTCATGAAACCGGGAATAAACTACAAACAAAGCAGCCAGCCGTACTTCCTGTTTGGCTTTGGCATCAAATTATTGAATAGCTAATGTAACTACAGTCCGTGTTCCAACAAAACCAAGCCATTCGGGAGCTGGCTGTTGGGCTCAGTGCCCTTCGACAAATTGTGTAACACTCCCGGAGAAACTCCCCCGATCCCGGATCATCCACGTCGCCATGGAGCCCGGTCATGCGTTCCCGCAGTATACTATGGAGGCCCTAAAGTAAATTCTAGGGGACCCCTTCTGTATTGTGTGTGTACATACACCGCGTAACCACTACTCTGCTACCCCGGCTGGTTTTTCTGTATGATCAAATCGTCAGAAAGCCTGTGCCTACAGCACACGCTACAACTGACATACCTCTTCCTTTCTCCAATAACGCTAGATATTTTATGTGAGAAATGAATATAGAAAGCGCAGAGGGATTGTATTTCAAATGTATACGGAAGGGAGTCGTCGCGCTCGTGCTGTGACCGCCCACATATCGACCTACAGGTCGAATGAACTGGGCAGACAGAATTTTGGGAAGAATACCTGAATTCGGACCCGCACCAACAAAAGCACATAGGGCACATGCCATCGCTAAAACAAACTCTCGACTCCAAAAGAATTCATCTACAAACCTGCTAAAGAACCGCCTAAGGATACCTCAATTGTTGCAAGGAAATTGCTTACACGGTTCGAGAAAGTGACCTCTTGCATGATATTTAATCGTTGCATCAGCCAAGGAGCTTTATTTTATTTTTGGGGTATTGTTTGCGAGTTTTACCTTTTTATTGCTGTTCATTTTAGTTGATTATTTACAGTCCCTCAAAAATTATTCTGGATGTGGGCCCTGCGGCCATTCGTAACATTTCTGCGTTTTGCCCCCTTCACACTCCTGTTAATGATTTTCACCGAATTACGTCGTTGGGCGTTGTATTGTTTTGAATGCTCGTGTAGTATGCTTATGTAGCTGATCCTTTTAAGTTTTATGGTAGCTCAAAAGGCGAAAATGTTCCCAGCATTATTGTTTATTAGTTGTCGCGAAAAGGATGCTGGAATTGTGTGCTTTAAAGTTTTAGTAACTGTGCACTCAAACCGCCGCCAATCACATGTCTGTGTTAGTGCATGAAAAGCAAGCAAAAATGAGACTTACTGGGCAGCTTGAACTCTTGAGGACCAGGCTTGCAGCTCATCTTGAGCGCTGTAAAAGCATTTTCTCAATTGTTTTATTTTGTTTCAAGCCAAATATACTGCAGTAGAAAGAGTAGCGTAGATGGAACAATTCACTAACAAAGTGAAAGAGAGTATCAATAGCTTCCAACCCATGCCAAACGTGATTTTCGATACATCCTTACGACTTCTGAAGACATTCAATCTGAAGCAATTTCACAAGAATTGTAGTGAATTTGCGGCAGTTTCCTTTGGTGTTACTTGTAAGCTAGCGAAGTGTTTGAGGCTGCTCCTCCACTATGGAGCGAAGTAGTATCTGGAAGTTGATACACATTTAAGGAAGATATCAAACGCTGCTACGATAAATAGGTAACCCCTAATCGGGGTCTTATTTATTTAATGCTGAAACACCATTGCATCGAGCGTGGACATGACTGTCTGTGTCTATATCGTCATATGGGCAGCCGAAACATGACCGCATGGGGCAGTTCACCGCCAAGAAGCTAAGTATTAGCTGCTTTGAAGTACTACGGTTTTCGCAACACCATGCACTCAGCACCATCAAACATGGCAGCGCAATATACAGTGACAATATACTTACCCGCATGACTAAACGAGAATGATTATCACACATTCCCATAGTCTGAGAGAACGCTGATGCTCCTCTCCGGTGGTTTTTACTTTGACGCTTGTATTGTTTTGTATCTGTTAAAGTTGCCATGTGGGAGCTCAATTTTATCGCGCCAATGGTTGGTTTAAACGGTAGCTGGCAATTATTTTCCCGCAAAAGGCAATCTTAGTTGTCTTTGCCCTGTAATTGGTGAAATGAATAATGAGACGCTACAAATTCTTGAACAAAATTGTGCTGACGGCAGGCTGAAAATCTCGTGATGCGCCTAGTCCTTCACCTGTTCTCAGGAATCATGATCACTTATGAATGCAATGTGCTGAAAAAAGAGGCGTTACACTCTTGCAGTAATCAAAATAACGCCGCGGGCTGGCTGCGATATCCTCTGGCGAAAGGTTTTGGTGTGTACGTTTTAATGTATGTCCCATTTTAACGTCACACAAGTGCGTTATTCGTGGCCTGTAATATTTCGTCACTAAAAGTTTTTCTGTCGTTTTCGTTCGGTTTCGTTGCCAGCTGACGCCAGCGTCCTGCAATGCTTTTTATTCTTCATTACCTATCTGACTATTATGATTAATACACAAGTGCACGCCCATGCAATCCTAGGACAAAACCCAAGTGTTCTAGCGCAAGACCAACCTGAGTTTCTATCTTGAGGCTGCTAAAAGTTCACTGAACAGGTTTGATCTTCTATAAATCTGTCATTAGGAAAAACGCTTTCTTTTAGAAACCAGCTTTTAACAACACCTAAAAAAACTTCAAAGCCGCTCAATACAATTTAATGATGCGGTAATGGAGGCCGGTCAATACCTAAATAGAAAAAAAACTCGAATCTAGAACAATTGGTGAGCTTTTTATGCCCGCAAAAATGCGGAAGGCATATGTAGGAAAACTTTTACACACCGCTTTGGGCGTCAAAAAAGAAATGAAACAAAAGTGTTTTCACCCCATTCAATTAGCCCGCTGATGAAAATTGTTCACGACACCCATGTTTACTCAAACCAAACAATTGAAGAAGAGAACGGCAGCAGTTACTGATTATGTATTGCGGACCAAACAAGGGCCTGAGGTTTACGTAAAACAATGATGCATTTAACAAGGCGCTAGGTTTAACACAATACTTTGTAAAATGCCCCTTCATGAGGACTATCGATTTGGCATTTCTATTCGATATTTAGGATAATATTGACGTTAAGAAGCACTGCCCTATGGCTAAAATATTCATACCCTTGAGTCCTTTCTAGTGTTTATAAGTGCGGGAGATATGCAATGTAGGCACCCCACACACACGTCCAAATATTGACAGTTTCATGGTCACTCAGGTCTGTTTGCTTTTGCTTCACCCGCACGTAATAGTGCACAGGACAAGTTAACATTTAGCTTACATTGTAACCTCAGTTGCGCCTAACCACAAAAAGACTTTAAAAAGAGTTTCACAGTCTCCTAAAACTGTCTTCTCCTGTTTATACCTCGGCAGGTGTACTTGTGGCACCGGGGAACTAGCACCTTGCTGCCGTTCCCAATATCAACACCGAGTACTTAAAAAAACTATGCCTTTCCTCAACGGCAGGACGGTATAAAATATTCCGTTTACAGCAGACTACATCCCGACATGATGTATATTCCGGCATTGATGTTTAGATATGGTCCTAGCTAAAGAAACCACTACACTGGTGCAGGACTCCAACCAGGAACTGCGAGCTGAGCTGAAGAATGTGAAAGACACTTTCGAGCGAGAACTACGCAAAGAACTGAGGGAGATCAAAGGAAGCCTTAGTTCTGTGAAAAATCCCGGGCCATCTCCACTAACGTGAAACCTGCGGTAGGGGAGAAGCATGCAGTATAAGTATATTCTCGGCGCCTTGGTGTTTTCGCCAACGGAGATGAAATCGTTGGAGGGGTGGTAGAGGTATACATCTTTGCTGTAAAAGCCTCTTTTTTTTGAAGCTCGAAGCTCTCTAGCACGAGGAACAAAGAAGTATCATGGTTTTTTTATTACCTGTTACGAAGCGCTCCAGCGCGAGGCGTGAACGAGTTTCCCCGTGTTTCTTTAGTGCGGGTTACATTTTAGCGCGAGGCGTAAACGAGTTTCCAGGCGTTTTGTACGGTGACTACGTGAGCCGATGATTACGACGACGATTACGACGACGACGACGACGACGACGACGACGACAGGAGACGTCAACAACCCCACCCCCTAAGTCGCTTCATCCCTAATAAGGTTTTCGAAGAAATTTGTGCCAAACAAAAGGAGCTGAAGGTCGCCAATGCAAAGCTGCAGAAGTGTGATGCTATGGCGTGCCAAATTAGGCGTAAAGGGGCCATATTCGCTAAGGCTGAATAATACTCTAGGAATCGGAATACCGAAATCAATGGTATGCCGGTCACACCCAAAGAGAGCCTCGTAGAGATGATTGCAAAAATCAGTAAAAAACCCCTGGCCATCTCCACTAACGTGAAACCTCGGGAGGGGTGAAGCATGCAGTGTATAAGTGTATTCTTGGCGCCTTGGCGTTTTTGCCACCGAGGATGAAACCGTTGGGAGGTAGGGCATACAGCTTTGCTCTAAAGACTCGTGTTTTTGAAGCATGAAACGTTGAGCGCGTGGCGTAAACGAGTTTCCCGGTGTTTTTTTTAGTACGCGTTACGAAACGTCCTAGCGTGAGGCGTAAGCGAGCATTCCGGTTTTTTTTACAACGCGTTACAAAGTGATCCAGCGCGAGGTGTAAACCAGAGTCCCGGTGTATATTTCAGTACCCGTTACGCTCTAGAGCGAGGCGTAATCGAGCGTCCCTGTTTTCTAGTACCGTGCTTACATGAGACGACGATTTCCACAACGATTACGGCGACGACGACGACAGCCCCAACCACTAAGGGGCTTCGCCTCTGAAACACAGCTTTACTAGTAGTGCTTTCTCCAAGGTCTAATAATAGGCAGGTATAGCCACGCTCTTGCTCAGTCTCCCGCTTTCCGCCCTGTATTTTAACCGAGCTCGTGCCCATGTCCCCATCATCTTCATCGCCGATATGCGGTGGAGTGCATAGCCACGAAGTGGGATGGACCACACCTTATCTAGTTGCAAGGAACGTTTCTAAAAAATACATTTTTCTGTGAGGCTTTCTCCGATGTTTCCTGTCAAGACGTCCGCGGTTCACAAGCGGCCCTCACCTCTTCCTATTCTGTTCATTGTGGTTGACCCCGGCGGTGTAGCGGGTGGCCCTCTTGGGGTCTCCCTGGTAGGGCGTCACGTTCTCGCGGATGCGGCCCGATGTCCCGATGAGGTCTTTGTGCCTGTGGTTGAAGTCGTCCGTGGCTGAGTGGAACTGGAACTGCTTCATGAAGTCGCGCGTGCCGAATATGACTCCGAAGTTTGTGTACATGAAGGTAGGCTGCTCGGGCTCGTAATTTGGCGCCACTCCAGTAAGGATGACACCGGCGCTGCTTGGAACCGCGAGGTACCAAAGCAGCAGCACCGCGGCGAGCGCCAGGCGGAAAGAGGGGAAGTATTGCCTCTGAAATAATAGAAAAAATAAACAGAATGTGAGCGCCTGTTCTTCAGGTTTGTTAAATTAACTGACTCAAGCCTGAATTCAACTAAGGTAATTTTAGTTCAACTGATGGCTGCAAGCAAAATTGGGTTGCTACTTGTGCAAATAACAATTATAATTGACGGTGTAACGATTTCAACGCGAATGGGTAGAAAAAACAACGTGTTTCCCCCTTAACCTTAGAATCCGCAGCATCAAGAAACTGTACCCAACGCCCTCAGCCTTTTCGAACGGCTTGCTTTTGTGTTTCTTGAGGCGCTACTAGCAATCCGAGCACAACTTTTGACACAAGCCTCCTTAAGCTATAAGCTTATAGCTTAAGCTTAAGGAGGCTTATAGCTTATATCTTAAGGAGGCTTGTGTCAAAAGTTGTGCTCGGATCGCTAGTAACGCCTCAAGAAACACAAAAGCAAGCCGTTCGAAAAGGCTGAGGGCGTTGGGTATAGTTTCTTGATGCTGCGGATTGTAAGGTTAAGGGGGAAACACATTGGTTTTTCTATCCATTCGCGTTGAAATCGTTACACCGTCAATTATAATTGTTATTTGAACAAGTAGCAACCCAATAATATTCTCCTAGTGAACGTTAATTGTCATAGAGTTGAGAAACCGGCTAGTTTTTCAACTGGCTAGTTTAGGATATGGTCCATCATAAAAAGTACAAGGCACAATTAGACAAGGTGGGAACACAAGAAGGCACAACCAGCTTTGACGCCCAAATGTTTTTCATTAAACATACCCAGAGTATCAATACTAAGCAGCCCAATCAACGCGCCCTACATGCGTCAAGAGTTCGGCGCACTCAACCGCGCATACGAAAAACAAATGCAACAATATTTGAAGCATCAAATGCAGAGAAAGAAAAGACAGCCTTAGATTACCGCAACACTGATAGCGCGTTGTGCAAGCCTCCAATGCGCATTCCCTGGACAGCGCTTGTTGCGTCTTCTTGCGTTCCTGTACTATCTAAATGGGCGCTGTTGTTTTTATGACGAACCTTATTTCGGCCTTAACAAATCTGTGGTTTACGGCTAAGCCGTAATGCATTATGGTAGGTAGATTGATGCCTGCGCTTCTACAAATAACGAAGTCACAAAATTAGACTACACAGGAGTAGCTTAATTGTGCTAAAGACCAAGGGCTCCCTAATGACCGTACGGTCATTGCAGTCCTTCGCACCCAGGTATATGGCTCAGGGAAAAAGAAAATGTTTCTGAGAACCCTTAAAGCGTAAATTTGGGCTTCTTGGTCACTATCTAATAACCTCACATTGCTACCGAACGTGACCACCGGGCGAAGAAGAAAAGAAAACGCAAAACACGCGCTTTCTTTTATTTTTTGTCCAGTGTTCGCGTTCGATAGAAGTATTCTCTCTGAGAACTGCTCTATGTCGCTCTGCGACTGCATTACGTAAACAAGAAAGCGAATGTGCGACCTTGTACGACTATCAAAACTTAAGAGGATTGCATAATGTTGCACATACAGTTATACACTAAAAAGCATTTCCAGCATAAGCCCACATACTGAGAGGAGTACGCAGAACAAAGTTTGTGTCTCATCCCACAACCTAAGTCACTTCGGATATCTGACATGTGGGGCCTATATGACCCTTTTTTCCTTCAACAGCAGATGCGCGTTTCGCCTTCCTGATACTGTGACATCACATCTGCTGTTTTCTTTTGCCGCGTTGGAGTATTGGCATGACGTAAGTGCCAGTCGATAAGACAAGTCAGTTCTGTTCTCGCCCGTGTGTCTCAATTGATTAGGGGCTAAAGTTCACGCAATGGCTGCATGAGAGAGACCTTTTGCTTTTTTCTAGCATCACGATAAGCGCGAAACCACTATTGAAACTACGTGTAGCACTTGAGGTGAGAGCGACTGTTCACTACGCTGAAGCAAATTTCCACAAAATACAATAAAACCACAGTAAAATCGCACCACGAAGAAAGAGAAGCCGCAAGCATAGCCACAGGACAGACAATTGATTTCTTACACCAGAAAAATTTTATAATATATACGCACTTTTGTTCCGAAGGTGGATATATATACAACCAATTGAACTGCTATTGCCAATTCCCTGGATTGTGTACTGCAGCGTCCCCCGCCTAAGAACAACGCGTTTTCTCAAAATTACTAAATAAGAAGAAAAATAGCCAAAACAGGGCAAATGGTGTAACGCTACACAAATACATTCCTACACATCCTACACAATTCCTACACAAATACATAAATAGCGCAAGTAACACAATCAATTGTTACGATAGCGTAAATGGAGCTAACTGGTAGAACAGAAATTCAAAAAGCATAAAAACAAAAAATATAAACATAAACCATTCTATAAAAAGAACTGACGAAATCAAAAATATGCATTGCATGCACCGTCTCCAATCAACGAAGAAAAAACTCAAAACGCGTGGTAAAGAACCTACAAACACGAATAAAAACTAGCAAAAACAGATCAGCGGTCAAGTACGCCTTGCATGCCCGAAAAAATACATAATTGACAAAGTAAATGCACTTAAGCGCTATATTGCTATAAAATTTATTCATTCTCGAGAACAGAGAAAGTAAAGCTTAAATAACAAAATGAACACACGTGTTTGGCTACTCACAACCAAATGTGGCTGCACCAAACCCACAATGAACAAAAGCGGCATAATGATGCTACGCATTAGAGTACAAGTCGCTGAATTCCTGCAGATTTTTTTCAAGCGAGATAATTTACGATTTCACCCCGTCACCGCATTACCCCATGAACGCTTGCGTGGGCAGGTGTAGCCGGGTAGGTCTCGGACATTGCAATAAAACTGTTTCCTCGGCAGTATGATTTTCAAATTTTACAAATATCCTTCCAACCACTGTAGCCGTAACATAATATATCAGAGCAAATACAGGAATGGAGCCCACGATGCAGCCCAAGACATGCTAGTACCGACGCGGCGGATATGCTTCGTCATTTCGTGACCACTCCTTGTCTCCTCATGCGTGCCTAGCGGCTCGACGTTTAATCCGTGGGAGTCTGTTGTTTGGAAATACCGCCAGGCAGTGATGTAATGCAACTGGCGACCTTGGCTCACTTGCTAACGCCGCCCACGTACATTGGAAGCCTACCATCGCCTCTCCTAGAAATTTGCAATACAAAGTGCCTACAGCTTAGATACTTCGGCTGCCAATGCCGCTGCTCCCCGTCAATTATTCTGTCAGGCAAAGAACAGATTTACATGCGGGCAGGGGGCGAAGTGGCCAATTACAATATAATTATCTACGCTTAACTACGGGTTTTGAGCACAAGACTTTAAAGAGGTCCCAGTGTAGACCTTCATCCAAATCAATTTCTTAATTGTCCTCTGCCAACGTTTCTTTATAACAGCCCCCTCACGTTCTCTTTGGCAATAATTTTGATCCAATGCGTGCAGCATGTAGAGCGGCTATAGAACGACTCCGGGCACACTATAGAACCCCATTCTTGCAGCCCCTTGTCTTTTAAAATTTGGCCACCCCAACTACTATAAATGTAATTGCAGCCATCCGCAGCTGGCTGCGCCGGCCAAGGATTGCTAATTTGTAATTTAATAGAGCTGCAAGCCCCAAACTACCAATTTGGTTGGAAGGCCGCTGGACGAATAAACTATCATAAGTGTTGTCATGTTTATCCAAGAGAAGGCAGCGAGCCCACCCATTGCGGCTGCGTTCAGGCATATTATCGAAATCATCCCTATAAAGCTTTTTAAATACGTGCATATAATTAGCCTCGAGATGTCCACTATTTTTGCTTTAAACAAGGCTTAATATCATACAGAAAAATGTAATTTGTATTTTAAAAGCTTCCGCCTAATTGTTTCAGATGCAGATATAAAACTGCTGAGTACATTGTATTTCCAAACTGCCGAACGACTATCCTACGCGTGGACTGCAGCCATTTGCCACCACCGTAAATTTTTCGGCAAAATTGCTGACAAATTCAATTATTATACAAAGCTGCAGAGCTTGTAAATTGGCTGTTTTTCCGCGCCGTGTGAAAAATTCTAAAGACAATTTGTGTTTTTATTTACCGAGTTCCCTTACGGGAATATAGTGTCATAGAATACGTGTTCCGGCTTGTTAAAACGGAAGTTTAATAGAGGAAATTTAGCAACGGGACTCTATAAGAGACGCTGATTGATGCTAGCCTAAACAGAGAGCGCTAAGGAAACACTTCCCTTCACTTCTTACGAAATATCCCATTGAAAGCAGCCGTGGGCCCTCTCGTTCTGCTGCTATGATTTGAATCTGCCCAGGATGCCCGTATTTGCAGCCAACCGTGTGCTGATCACGTCAAGCGTCAAGGGGTAACTAGCCATCTGCATCTGCACAATTTGATGGCATAAAATTTCTATGTCATTCCAAAAGACCCCACTACAAAGAACCTCCTGCTGAGAGTGTTCTCGAGGTCTCTTGTATATCCCGGTATGATGCATACGCCTGCTCGCAGCCTTCAACTTCTGGCCTTTTTTGTGGCTTATATGTCTGCTTTCAGTTGGTGCGTATCCACTTTGTCCTCGATTTCACGAAGTGTCATGGGGGCAAATAGGCCACCACAACTATTGCAAAGATTTTGCTGTCCGTGTATCGCAACAGTAAGTTGTTCTGGAAGCAAGGCTGATTTATCTAACTAAACCATTGGACGTACCAAAATGACATGGACGATTCTTAACCTTATAGCAAATTCCTTTGAACACATTTGTGCCAACTCACTTATTTCCCACTATCCGTCACATCGACGTGGCCAGTTTTATGCAAAACAATTCACCCGATTGAGTTTAATCTCTAACTTAGCCCTGATAAGCCTGCGTGTTGCTTTACACGACTTCCTTAAGTGGCCGATGAGTGGTTCCCCTGGAGAACACTTGAGGTGTCTTGCACCATGCAATGCAAGACTACCATCCGGAGAGATAAAATAATGTGTATTCGTTTGTCATGAAGCATAGAACTGCGCATAATATCAAACACATTTGGGGAATTATAAAGCTTGGTCTGTGCTAATGTAATTAACATACTACGTCTTACACCGGTTTAAGTCGTATAACATACAGGGGCCTGAGAGATGCATTTTATAAAAACACACGAACACACATACACTCCATGAATCTGCTCATTGCAAACGTGCATAATAAATCTCAAAAAACAGTCGCCATCGAACCGATATATCACATTTCTCCGTCACTTTCCTATGGACGGAAAATCACTATTGCTCGGCCACTGAGTATCACATTACTGCGCCTTAAGAGAGGCAGCTAGTATGTCTGCCTTTCCGGGTAAAATAGATCCTGGTTTCAATCCCCGTTCATCTCCTCACTTCTTTCAAGTGCTAATGAGTCGTCCCGGTATCTCATACAAAGACATGTATTGTAATTTCACTAATATTTCTACTCCCAATTGCACTGAAAAGCGTGTCGCAGTTACAGTGACGATATCGATCAGAATGCCATGGCTTACACTAAAAAACGACTTTTGTTGGAAGTCATACATACATCACTTTTTGCAATAAAATACCGAGGTTCAAAGAATTAGTGGTCCATCGAGAGATGCTGCGTCGTATCAATGCCGTATCCTTGGAAATGCTAGTCCTTTGGGCAGTGCTTTTTTTATTGGCTGTATGCAAAGCTGTGAAAGAAAATTCAAAGTCTAACTCCAAGCTTCAACGACGAAAGTGCAAACTGCCTCCAAGTTGTAGTCCAAACCTAGACGACAGCAACCGAATAGCTCACAAAGAAGTTGAGCGCTGTCGGATTGGTGCAATCGGATAGACGTCGACTTCATAACGCGCGGGATCCCAGTTCGTTTCCAGCCACGGGAAGTGATTTTCTTGTCATGATCACCATTATCATCATTGTGTGCCCTGTCATTGTGTGAATCTGGTTTTACGACACCGCCATCAGTGAGACCAAAAACGTCTCTCTCTAAAATGGCTATCTACCAAGAAACACCGCTTCGTATACCGGCTGATCGACCCTCTGGAACTTTTGTAACGTGTTCTTGCTTTCTACTTCTGAAACTTGAATGAATGCGCCTTCAACCACGTTATTGTATGGACTTCGAAGGTGCAGAAGCCTGGAACCCTACCGCACAATGGTTCATTAGAAGGCAGCCGTCAAGGCTACCGTTATTGTGTAGCCCGCCAGATATTACCGGCGAGTACAATGTAACACCGAAAGTGCTAATGATTTGGAAATACAACCCTTAATGGCTTCTCGGGCACCTAAAAAATGCGTTACGGAAGGGACTATTGTTTATGTCTGGTGCTCAAACGCGTTCACCTTGAAAATAAAACAAAGCCTCTTAGACCTTTCAATAAATGAAGAAATAAATCAAACCCGTAGCTTCTTGTTCCCCAAACATATCGTGAAAAGCCTCATCTGGGCAACAAAATTAACTGTTCTGGCAATACCTGAACTACCCTTTACGAAGTTAAGAGGCGTTATTTGTGCTATCCAAGCGCTATTACTTTTTAAAATAGTTGCGTTTGTCTCCTGCCCCGTCGTTTTCGATAATAGTAACACTTACGGTTAGAATCGGTACACCGATTATCAGTGGGGCCACGGCATGGTTGTTTTCACGTTACATAGACAAGTATTCTTCCTGCTGGAGCATTTGCTTGAACGCGCAATTATTTCTTTGGATCTCCCAAGTGTATGAAGCCCTATCCATCCATTCCATATGTGAGATGTTATATGGCATGAATATCAGTATTCGTATTCAAATCTATCTCATTGGTCTATGCAGATGTAAAAAAGAAACTATTCTAGTGATATGTAAAATGAAGCCGCGAATTAGTTTCACTGTCATATTGCAAAATATGACTGAGCACGTCCTCCTGAATATAGTAGAACTACCTTCCTTATGTCTCATAGTCCAGCATTCAAATTTCATAAGTGAAAGAAACGTTTTCACCATCAAATTTTCCGGAGCTAGAGACTATTTGAATTAAAATTAAAACACATTTATTTTTTTTCTAAGCGAGAGTACACTGGGACTAAAGACACTGACAGAAGTCCTCGGACCCTAGACATTGTGTTAGGAGCAGTGCACGTCAGATATCTTTCTGTCAATTTAAAGCATCCTTATAGTATTTCTAAATCTTTGCTCATCGAAACAGTGCTTTGACAATGCATTGACATAAATAAGAGACCAAAAAATGATCTAAGTCTTGTGGAATGTGAAAGCAAAGTAAATCAAAGCCATGTCTCTCTTTTCCTCTCCAGGATGGTATACGGAAGATTTTAACATAAGAGACCCTATCATTACGGCAAAAACCTGCTTTTTAGAGAAAAAACAATTTTACTTTCTTAATAATAGCACAAGTGCAGCGCTGTGTTCTTTTTATTTTTTTAAGATGAAGTATTCGAGAAAAATTCAAAGGTTTCTTTGATCAAGACGTGCCTAAAAATTTCCATTTTGTGCCCAGTAAGCACTAAAGCTACAACCCTGTAACAACCAGAATTTCGTCGCTGTATTAGGGTAAACGAAGGTAATTGGACGAGAAAATTTGAAAAACAAAAAATAAAAATATGCGAAAACAAGATAAAAATTTTCAAATGAAATAACTAAATTATCATGCATGCTTTTGTTTATAGGCCGCCGTCACAAAACGAAGACAACAATAAGAATACAAGTACAAAATCATCAAAACACGAATAAAATACTTAAAACGAACCAGGCAGATAACTTACTGCATTCGCAGAAAAACTGCATGATTACGGAATTTAAACACTCTTGAAACGAGAAGATATCCAGTATAGAAACATAAGAATGAATAAAAACGTAGTTGTAAAATAAAAACCATTGTTTCATCCACACCGCCCTTACAAAACCAAGAAAGCATAGAGGAGCCCATAAATAAAAAAGGAGCTACAAGTAGGGAAGTTGTTTAAACAGGCCAAACGCGTAGTGCCCTACATCTGCACAAAAATGTATGTTTGGTGAACTGAACCCATTAAATCGTTATAGCAGCGTAAATGAAGATACTAATTGGTAAAAGGGGACTCAGAAATGAAAACTACAACATTAAAAAAAGCTATTACGCAGGCGAACTAACAAAAACGTAAAGTATGCCCCTGGTACATCGATGTTGCACACCAAAGTCAAAAACAAAAATTGACGAGAAAAAACTAAATGATATACCAATAAAATCTGCGAAAATGTACAAGCTGCTTGACACCTGCATTGGCGCAAAGCGTTATAGGCGAACATCACATGTATTCCTTAAAAGAGATTAAATAGACCTAATTGATTAAACGCAATAAAAAAAGAAATGCAAAAGGAATAACTAGACGAATGAAATATTAGACGGGCTGAATAAATAAAAAATATCTATCAATAGTATGCAACAACCGCAAAAGCAATGAAGAAGCTGAATAAAATAACGGAAATACGAATTAAAAGTTTTCAAAACAAATTAACTTTGCACTGCTACTTGCATCTCCGAAAAAGTACATAATTTTAGAATTTCACTCACTTACTAACCAATATAACCAAAGTTTACATGACTGTGTGGTATAAACAAGCAGAGGTTCCTAAAACAACAAAACAACAAATATAAAAACGTTTGTGACCACTAAGAGCCGAATGTAGCTACAAAGAGCCTACAAGGAATACAAGCGGCGGAAGATTGCCGCGCTTTTGTTAACAATCCTCTGAATGTTCTTCTGAAGGATCTTTGTTTTTCTTTATTGGTTCTTCTGAACAATCCTCTGAAGCACGGGAAATCTTGCAAGCATTTTATATCAAGCAAAAGGGCTATAATTGTATCAGTGATCCGTCGGTGTTCCTGTTTAACTATGAGAAATATTTTTTTCGAGCGTTTCGGTCATTGACAGATATGCGTACTTTCGATACCCTACTGTTTCGCATGCTGCGCATGCTCCAGTTATTTCTATGTTTACCGGCTCCAGCGGTGATTAAACTTCAGTTGAATGTTAGTGCCCGTGCTGTCTCCTTTTTTGTGCACTGTCCTTTGGTTTTTGCGCTAAACATATTTAAGAATTATGAACCAACTAGCCCCCAAGAAGTTTTGTTAAGTTACCTCTGAATGTATTCATACCTCTGAATACATTCATACCTCTGAAACCGGCCATTTTGTGCTACCAGAATGAAAGGTATCCTTTTTTTGTTCCATTGTTAAGGCACTGTACTGAGTCTCATATTATGGCTTCACCATAAGAAACTGTTAATTGATTGCAACCGCCGGAACAATTAATCTAAATTGTAGGAACGTCGTGGGTGTTCCGAACATATACTTCACAAATTTGCCACCATTGACAGGTGTCCTCCCTTATACGATAACTTAGGTTAGCAAGACAGCAAATTAATGACAACCGTGTCTGAAAGCGGCCATTAAGATGAACTAAAACTTTGTAGGATTTAAGGAACTACTCTATGGTACCTGACTCAACTCCATTCCATCCACGAAAAGCGTTTTAGTATAAAAAAACGCGCGAGATATTAAAAACTCAGATTGCGCGCTACAGTGACGTCATGTGAGCAGAAGTGGCCTAATACGGGAAAGAATTTAAAACATAGTTATCAGTGTTTTATGTCATCCGATCAAATGAAAATGGAGGACCCACTACAATCGCACGGTCGTATTTCTTGACGGTGGCTTATAGAAGCGGGAGCGAATCGCAGAATCAATATTCTGTGGCGTCACTTACAAATCGCCTGCGTGGCTTAAGAGTCACCATTGCTTCATAGATTTTCTTTATAATCTTGATCATTGGTGTGAAGTTTGCGGTAATATTGTTATTGTTGTTATCAAAACAAAACAGTCCTTGTATTGAACCAAACTTTTGCTTTCTCTCTTTGCCCCTATAAGATTAAGCCGCGAACAAAGTCGCGAACATTTTTTGCCACACAAATCCACACGTGTCACTTTTTATTCTCTCTTGCAGTAAACCTCGACCGAACGAAACCACCTTCCCAGTGATATGGCATCAATAGCCGATTCAAATCTTTTTCGCTGATAGTTGTTCGCTTATTCCACGTGAATTTCATTCTGTTAGTGTTGGTTTTTTTTTTTTTTGTATTTTCATTTTTCTTGAATTACGGTTGATCGCATGTTTTGCACATTTATTGTGTTGTACTCTGTAAACTTCGTGTACTTTGCTTTGTAGCCGGCAAATGCTACCCGCTTGTTGTTTAGAACGCAAATATTTCTACATAACCGTCCAGAAGAACCACCAGCGTATTTTCTTCTGCACTTTTGTTGTCTGTACTACCAGCATGTGTAGTCTATGTTAAATTCATGCGGCTTTGCTACTTGTTACTTGTATTTCTCAAAACCCACTCCCCTCTTCAACGCTTGTGTGATCGCGAATACTTGAAATAAATAAATAAACAACTAAATGAATAAATAACATGAAAACCCTATGGAAGCTCCGATACAACAAATTAATGCATTTAACACTTACTGGGGTAACCTACCCACTGCTTCGCTGTGACGCTATTAGGGCCAGCATTTTGTGAAGCCAAGATCGCGCCTACGATTAAAAATTCAGCCGGAGATCGAAGCGTCATTTGTCCTTCGCTGATGCTGTGCCCCTATCTTAATCTCTTGACGCGTAGCGAAATTCTCCGCGACACGAGAGGTAAGTAGCAAAAAGGACACGTTGAGCTAGGGTATTAGCCAAGAATTTCGACCCCGCTATAAAATATGGGAATTAGCCGAGCGGCTCAAGGACAACATCATTTGGTTACGCTGCACGCAGATGCGCTTCGCGTTAGCGAGAACTGTCTGGAATGCACGCGTAACGCTTCAGGTAATAGAGCGCCATGTTTTTTTTTTTTTTTGCTTCGTTTTACCGTAGCCAAGCCATAGACTCCAAAGAACAGTGCTCAGACGTAAGGAAAAAACTACCACAGAAAGAAAAGAGCAAATCTTTTCAGACGCCCTCAAGCTTGAGGCGAAATGAAAGGGCTCAGTCGACTACAACGGTCGGTTTTCCTAGAGTTGCGAAAACCGGCCGCCGAGCTGAAAACGCCCACTGCACGGCAGCAGACTGCTGCGATCCAGCTGTGGGCGAGACAACGAGAAAACCTCGTCTCTTGTCTGGCTTTGTTGCCAGCGTGGGCGCCTCCCATACGTGTTTGCTTGCCAGGGAACGTGCCAGTGCTCTGTACGCAAAGGAAGTGAAGTGTGCCGGCGGTCCGAGCGGTCGGTGTTGCCCTCAGGAATACTGATGACCTTTTACGATACAGCCCTTCTCGGACAGCACCGGTCCAACTTCTGCAACGCTGTGTTTGTCGTTAGACGGTTTAATGGACCGTCTTATATATCGAAATTGGTCAGTACGAAACGAGTGTTTAAAATCGCCAGTTCTGGTCGACCTCCAATGATATCATCAGGTAGTGTAATAAAATTTTAAAAATAATTAAAATCTTCAGTTTTATTTTGAAATCGCATGAAGCGAAAAAGTAAGTCGAAGATATTAAAAGGGGTGTGGTTCAGATCTCCAGCTTTAGTGTGATGTCACGCGAAATAAAAATGGCGTAAAAATATAACCTACCTCAAGATTAGAGCTGCATATACACATAGATGCTTCGTACTGAAAAACATTGGCTATGTTTGGAAGAGTACGGCGCCCTCAGTCTGCTAGGTCAGATCGTTGTCAATTTGCATGCTTTCTTGCTCTTAGAGCGAGTGGTTGTTTTCAGATTCAGGTTGTTCTCAGTGGTTGTTTTCAGGCTGAACTACACTCCCTCAAAGAGGCAATCCGCTACATCCTACGTCAAGAGCCCAACGAATGGACCATATTCACTGACTCTAAACCTGCCCTTCAGTGCCCCGTTCAAGATATTCTCTATCTACATCACCTTGCAGTAGGCGCTGGGCACAATATTGTTTTTCAGTGGGTGCCAGGTCACTGTGGGAAAAAGGGAAACCAAAATTCTGATGACGCTGCCTCTGCAGGCCACACCTGCCGAAATATACGAAGAACATTTTTTACCAAACACGACGCTTCCACCATGGCCACACGTTACGCCCTTTCAGAGAGAAACAGAATGTGGTCAGATCCTAACCAGCACCACAAGTTTCTCTACTCCCTTGACCCTCAGCTGTCGTCAAGACTTCCTCACCAGCTTCCCCGTCATCTAGAAACATTATTTCATCGGCTCCCACTTAATGCAGCTTACACCAACAGCTACCGTTTCCGCATTGGGCTATCTACCGCCTCCAGGTGCAACAACTGTGCATCGGAAGACACAATTGAGCATCTTTTACTCTACTGTCCTGCCTACAAGGACTCTAGATCAACCTTGCTACAGAACATTGCACGCATAGGTTATACGCAAGGACCAGTGACCTTAAAAACCATTTTAGGGCCCTGGCCGTCTTCTTCTCAGCAACGCCTAGCCCTAAAATTTCTGTTTTCGTACCTCAGCGACACTGGCTTAATTCAAAAACTTTAAATCTCTTCACTCTGAGACTTTCGCTCTTGCCCTTTTACTTAATTTCGTTGGTCCCTCTCTCAGCTTGCATCTCTTTTGTGCCCTCCTCTCTCTTGGGCCTTTCTTCCTTTTCCCCCTCCCCTAACAGAGTAGCATGAAGGTGATTTTGTACGCCGGCTAAACACTCTGTTTTCGAATAAAGAGCTTCTGTCTCTCTCTCTCTGTTTTCAGATACCGACGTGCTGAGGATGATTAGTTTCCGCCTTAATCTTGCACGCAATTTGTTCACTGCAAGAAACCTCTCCTGTGCTTAATCCCAACACGCCATCACTTCGTCTCCACTAACTTATCTGTGAAGAAGTGTTAGAGCATAAATACCAAAACGCAGATGTATGCTTTTGCCAAAACCCTAAAACACTTTTTTCCGCACACTCTCACACCGCAGCTTACACTCAGACTGTCTTAGACCATCCATAGACCATTCCTAGAATCGAAATTCCGCTGGTGTAAGGGACTCTGCAACACTCTCGATAAACGGTTTCACTCTTCCCTTCGCGTCTAGAAACACTGCAAAATCTAAAGTTATCGCCAGTGCGGAGCGGCACCGCGTAATTTTCTCGTCGCAGCAGATACGCCATCAGTTTATGCTTTAATTTTGGGCTTTCTTTTTAAAGTGGCTTTTGAATGCGTTCATTGCTACAACTGAAGAAAAGTTGGCCAATAGCCGCTACACAACTGTTATGACGTAATTCAAGCGGTCGAAGAACACCAAGAAAGGGAAAGAGATAAAAATCTTTTGAGTGAGTTTAAAACTCTGATCGTCATGGAGGAGTCATTTTTGGCTGAAGTACTTTGCGACGCCCTAACCTAAGTACTGGATGTTTTGGTTGACTAGGTTCTCCTAACAATTAGGATATCGAAATAAATAGAAAAAAGTGTTGCAGGGTATCTTTAAAGTCTGGCATACCGAAAAAAATATCCACCGATAGAAAACGCTAACAAGCAAGGTCTCCGCATGCCCCACTGAAAACCATTGCCACGTACTTGGGTGTGCGAAGGAAAAAAGTGCAAATAAACTGGCCGCGAAGGAGCGGCGGCCGGTCGGCTTTCACCTGCCCGTCTCTCTCTGACCGCCACAGACAAAGATGGGCGCGGTCTTTCTAGCTTCGCCCCGGTAAGCTTGCTCTCCTTCAATCACCGCCGCGGCAGAAACGTGACTCAAACTCTGGCAAGGCGCCCGTATCTCCCTTTTTATTTCTCAAGCCCTTAAGGCCAACCGGCAAACTGAGTGCATGAACAATGTCCGCTAGTCACGCGATGGTGAAATGTTGTCTTGATAAACAACCTAAATTGGCTCCTGGAACTCATTTTTGCCGTACCGTTTCACAAAAACACGCGTTTTTCATTGCATACTTCAGTCCATCCAAGCGCAGTCCTTCCACCCGTCGTATTTATTTATGGTTGAAGCAGTCTATGACGTTATAGGTATCGTGCCAGGTTTCCAATCGCGATGAATTATTTACCAATTAAAGAAAAATAAAGTTATCCCTGTAGCGTTCTTCTGTTGAGCATGGTACAAAATCTCAGGACGACGTATTTCTCGTTGTACTTTACAAATAGCATATGCGACCTTGACCTAAAGGCCGCCTCTGAAGGTTCAGCACGCATTTGAAGTTGCTTTGTCGTGGAACTTGTGCTTTCTACGGGGTGGTCAGGAAAGAGGCATTTTGAGCAGTTTAGGACGTGTCGTTCACAGTGTGTGTTTTTAAGTACACAGGTTGCTGGCAAAGTATTTAATTTGGGGCATTGTTGACCAACCTCTGATGCGTGAGAAGCGAGCGTCCGTGTTCGTTACGTGCGTGTTTCAACATAGTGTGAGATGACAACTTTGAGGTAGAAAATACGGGATGTCTAGAGCGGTCTGTAATGTAAACAAACAGAATCCTCCACCTAGAACCTATAAAAATACGAGTTTCCTTTATTACGATGTTGGTCGAGGCTGAAGGAGTCAAGAGCGCTTCACAGAGGGCCACTTCCCTCAATGAGGGAACACACAGCTACAACACAAAGAACTACTCACAGCCCATTTCCGCCTTTGAGCCTACTTTTCAAGCGTACACTTTCAAATCCCAAACTCTCCGGCCTGCTTCAAAATGAGGCATCTCATGCGAGACTGGTTAACACCTGAATCGATAAGCCATGTGGTTAATATAGAATGAGAACAAAATACTAGTAATGGCTTACAACTGGTGATGGCATAAGCTGTTAGCCCATTTGCATTAACTTTAAATAATTTGTATGTCCCGAACACTATCAACAGGCACTGAACGCGCGCTATGAATTCTAGGTCAAATTCGCTGAAGACGAGCGTTACTAGCCTGCGCCGGCCACATTACTATTCCTACCTGCTTCGTGTCGTCGCGCTTGTTTAAACCGACGCTCGTTTTAAAATAACAACCGCTACGGGCGGCCCAGTCTTGCTCAGCCGTTAAGTTTTATCCCGCTTGCTTTCTTTGCTTCTGTAAATAATTCAGCACCGTATCGACGTGTGCGTATTTCTAGAATTGTTTATTATTTTATCTAACGTTTCCTGGTTGCACGATGCGTGCTAATATGCAGAGTGCTGACGGAAGTACATGTCTGCCACAGGAAACGGCTGAAATAAAAAGTACATAATTTGTTTCAAGCGCCAGCGCCTAGACTGCATCCGTGTGCAACGGTTGCTTGTGACACCATGCTTTGCTCTGCTTAGGAAACATCTTGTTCTCTTTAATAGTGTATACACTGACCAACCACTTACGGTGAGTCGTGACTTACGCGGCGGCAGTGTGAGGGTTGTCTGTGTGTTAGAGATCTTCGGCCCCTAGAGTCAGCGCACACTGTTTTTTTTTTTTTCATTCCCACCTCCCAGTAGGTTGCTTCTACGTAGTATTCAGGCGGACAGACCTTGGTTTCCTCAGTATTTCTTAATCTTGTAGGAGCAGTGTCTTTCAATTCAGCAACAGTGCGTCGCTGCATTACTACACAGCGCGAGAGGACGGTAGCATAAAACCGTGGCTAAGGGTGGCTCCTGTCGGTGCAGATCGACATCATAGTCACTTATTTCATTGCGTTTCATTTACGTGCTGATGTACGATATGTTTTCAGTTCGTTTAGGCGTAAATGCCAACGTGTGTCCCCTTAAAATTTGTCTCAAACTGCATAAATGATGCGAAAAGCAACAAACCGTATATCTTACACGCATAATGTATTTTATATTAATCCTCGTGTGAATTCTACCCGAGCGTCTAACATGTTATCTGAATTTCGTAATAAGTGCTCGAAAACCGAAAAAAAGAAGAGGAAAAGCGTTCTAGCAGACATGGCATTACGAAAAATTTTATGAATTTTGGCGTGGCTATGGTTTGCAACCAGAGTGTCCGTGTCTGCTTCTGGTTCTCTGGCATTTTCGCTTTCTTGAGGCGCCACTTAACCAGCTGGCACTGTAATTATCTTCGCTCGCAAAGCTTATCATCTTTTTTTTATCTGCTGTTGGAAGGGTATGAGCGCCCTTGCTTGGTACGACAGCGTTGGTACTTTGTTCTTGCCCTCCCTTCGTCTTTGCCGGGTCACCATGGTGATCATAAAACAAGTCTATTTAGCAGCATTGCGTCTTGAATCGGAAGATTTTCTGTACCGTACTTGTAGTGAGCACATTCGTGTGCGTGACCAACAGTCTGCACGAAGTGCTCCAACCAACCGTTCCTGCATACTTCTCGGTAATTTATTTTCCTTTGTTCTAAAGCAAAATATCACTCGAGCTGTGTATTGAAAGTTCAACGCCGATTGTTTGCAGCATTATGTTCGGCATATTTCAGGATAAAATATGTCGAGCTTAAATTACCTTTTCAATATGAAGTGCCTGAGTATTTCGTCACGTTCGTTATTTTAAAGAGAACCTTTAACGCATTTCTTGCCACCATACGCGATGTGCGCATGAATATCCCCAAATTCTTCAACCCGTGAATGCTGTGCATACTTAAGCAGTGTACACTGCAAAGGACAAAGCGTAACAAGGGGCAGCACAGTGCTGCTCGGGTCTGAAATTGACGCAGCAGTCTGAGTGTTACTGCATAAGAGTGTATATGGCATAACTCACCGAATTGAGCCCTTCAAATGCACCAGGGCTATAAACGAAGAATGCATGGCCCCACCAGTTTCAACGCATGCACGTTATATTTAACAAAAGCTGTTCCCAAAAATGTTTTCTGGCACAAGGCAAATGCATAACGTCGTGTGGGTTTTACCTGAATGTTTTAGATAAATACCACATAATCTGGCCACGATCGCTTGATTGATCAGGCGCTGCTCTGCCTTTTCTCTGTACTGCCATAACCTCACCAACATTACGTGTCTTGATACCTGTTCGATGACTTCCGATTGAAAGACCCTAATTTTCTTACAGCCCGTGCGTGGCTCGTTTACAATGCTTTCTCGTGATTAATGTAGACTGGGGTCAACAGCCATCGTAATAATTTCTTTGTCAGATAGTATCTTCAGCCTAGTTTTATGTAGGGTTCACGTCTGCAGGGATCTCTTCCATGGCTTTTGTGAACTTATTATTTTTACTACTCGACTACTACTCACTTCCCTGTCTCCCTTCTCCCAGTTTTGTGGTCCCATAGCCTTGCCTTAAATACTAAAAGATTACAGCAACATCGGTGCGGTGTTTTTTCTATATTTTATTTATTTTATTTGTGTTTTTCGTTTATTTTATTTCCTATATTTTATTTATATTTTATTTATTTATTTGAATTGTATGCGAGCAAGACAGATGCAAATTGTAAAAAATGGTAAGATCGATTCAATGAACAGCCATAAAGGTCAAATATCACGGAGAGACCACCTTCATAGTTTAGGCTACTTTATTCAGACAACTAAAGCTATGTTTTCTCCTGAACGTTGCCGATATGTTCCTTGAACCTTTATTCACAAAATAAACGTCGCTACCGGTATTCGAGGAAATAAACCGTAACGGCGATTCCCGCTTGCTTTTTCGAACTATTTTTGTTCGCAATGCATTCTATTTGCCAAGCATGGGGTATACTTCCCTTCTAAAAACCTTGGTCTATTCATTTTGACCAACTTCAGTGCGACCCGAAGCTTAAAAAAAAGTTTTCTGTGCCTAACCTCACCTCTCTTTGGTCGCCGCATCTCGATATTTTCATTGCCAAAAAAATAAACGTCACTAAATGCTGATCACCCAAATGTCCCATAAGAACCGCTTAGTAGAATTGGCATACATACATCGCTTGTTTTCACTTGGGTCAGACGGTGCAGAGTTAACGTCTGCTCTAGTGAACTTACTACAACAGATTTTTTGCAATTTTAAGAACTATTTTCAGCTGGTTACCCAATATGTGCACATTTTATTTCGATATCTCAACCAAATCCAGGTGAAAGTCGTCAATAAAACACAAAGGCGTGCTCTCGCAGGATGTCCCACCATATAGGGGCATTTTTAAGGTGCCATAAACATATTTGCTTTGAGTATGATGCTATCAGCCTCTAGAATTGTGTTTGGAAATTTCTAGTTTTGTATTTTTCTATGAGAAATGAATCTAGTCTCGCCTCCAAAGTACAGCAGACGTATAACTGCAGATAATATAGTTTTTCCAGTAAATATAGTCGCATAGGAATGCCAACAATGATGAAGAATGATGTATTCGTCGCTTTATTTATTGTGAGAATTTGTTCACGCAAAAAGAATCGTTACAATATAAACCATGTTGAATCCTATGCATAACGGCGTAGTTAAATTCGTGGATTATGTTGCTCAGCTAACGTTACGGCGCAGAGTTTTTTCAATCAGACGGCGGAAGATGGTTGAAAAAAGTTGTAGGTACTTTTTCTGGAATAAATAAAAAATTATACGTACTTGAAAAATAAAGAACTACATCAAGCAACATATGATTTTGATAAGGTCAAGATACTCCGATCAAATCATGCAAATATCGAAGTTCAAAGAAAGACCAGTGGAAACACTCTACGATAGAGGAGAGGCAACACAAGGACAGTCACTGAAAAGGGCAGTCACAAGTGACGGTATTTGTCTCGCCTCTCCTCTTGTGCAGTGTGCTTCCACGGCTTTTTCTTTGAACATCATGTACAAACAGACCCAGCCTTCTACTTTCCTCCAAATATCCAAGCACGTCCTGAAAAGGGCACGACAACATCAACGTTCCGGAATCAGATCAAGAAAGCGGGTCATGCAGGAGTGACCAATTTGCGTTGCTGTCGCCTTTTCGAGCCTGTCTGTATGCACAGCGCACAACCGCCCAGGATAATTACATGAAAGCTCACTCACGCTTTTTATCGCCCCGATGAGTCACGGCGCAGTGGGCGTTTACTGCAGCGCTATGCACACTCCTTTCGGGCCAAAACCGCTGAGATCAATCTTTGTGCTGTACGTGCTCCTGAATGATCCGCTTTCGACGCGCCCGTGACCCAACTAGATCTTATTAGATGGCAGTGCTCATAGTAGTGCCTGGGCAGCCGAGTGAGCAAGCTCACGGACACGGTCTAATTTCATTGCGCGTGGTGGATAAAGGCGCGCTTGTGACGATTGCTCGCATTCAATGCTGTACCTTGATATTCTAATCCTCTTGCTTCAGGTGGTATTCCTTCTTGCTGGCCATTCGTATAGAGGAACAGGGGGAGTCCTTGGCCGTGTTACTATTCAGCAGCCGACGTTGTTTGAATACATAGGCAGTCATGGTTTTTTTCTCGCTCTCATAAGGCGTAGCAAGCTGAGCGCAATGGCTCGGCTTAACTCGCATTTACCATCAACCAAATTCTCTCTCTCCCTCACTCTCTTACCAGCACTACCGTATTCACAAAGTGTATACAGTTGCAAGTACTGTAAGGTATTTGAACTTGACGGTTCAACTTGTTTTAATCCGTCGGCGCTTTCAGCAAGAGCCCTGCAGAAAGCGTTGCTAACTACTTGCAGAATAGCTGCGCTGCATTGTATAGACTCAGGGTGTATTGCATTTTAGATGTTCCCTCTACAGCGAATTCACTCTAGTCGCTTCGCCTTTCTTGGTGACCACCAAAAATGGCGCCAGGTTGTGCTGATCCGGATACGATATTACAGAAGTCAGCTGCATAGTTTTTCTTGAGGGAAAGAAGAAAACACATTAAGGTATATTCCTAGATTCTCTTCTCGAGTCAGTTTTCTTTGGTCTTAGTAGCGTAATCATGTGCCCTTAAGGTCAAAACTGAAAATGAACTTCCGTAATAAATATTGGGGATTTAAAGTTTGCAAACCAGGGGCCAAACGAAAAAAATGTCCGACTGGCCTAAAACATAGGTAATGGTGGCATATGCACCTTGAAGCATAATTTCATAAACTTCCACTGTTCCTGAATTATATCTAGACACTTTGTTCAGCACGCCGACATATACAGACTTATTTTCGCACCCTACCACATTCTATATTTCTATTCAAAAGATGTCAGCTCAAATAATCAAGCACGTGTTTCAGCTCTTCAAGCACGGTAACACCTTCTTTCCCGCGATTTCTAGATATTCTAACAGTCACTGCAGGGCTCCATGTGCCCACTGTTGAATTTGGCCTCGAATGTTTCATCGTCCTTGGAGGAGCGTTCGAAAACCCTTACGTTGCACCCCTCTTACCCCATTGGTTCATTTCAAATTCTGCCTAGCTTCTGGTGACGGTTGAGAATCTGTTCGCAAACTCTTACGAGCCTCCGGCATGCGGGACCGAGAACCGGCTGCTCAGCGGACACGCTGTATTTGGGAAGTTCGTGACGGCAGTCAGGAGAGTGATTACGCATCGCATTCACGGCTATCACCGCTGAGAATTTAAAAAATATTCTAATTCCCGTAAAAAATATAATCAGACCTAATTTTCAATAGGCCAATTGTTATATTTGTTCAGGCTACTCAATTTTGGCAACACCCACCATGCCAAAAGTTCAGACGAACGCTGCATTTGCATTCTTGTGGACCGTGCGGAAACTCGATTTTTAATTGTGTCGTCATGCAATTCTGTAATCGGTTAATGCAGACCACGTATATCTGTGGCGAAGTCGCACATGCATCGTGTACGGCTACGGTACTGGCATTGAATAATTTATTCGGTCATGCAGATGCACGCCCAGGAACGCGCACGCAGGCAGTGCCCGCACGCACGACAAAGAAAGGCGTTAGGGCGCGTGCGTTTTTCAGCACACAGTCACACATTTGTCTGCCCATTTATCTGGCGGTCCCATTTATAACAAAGTGTTAACCTAGGTACGCAAACAAACTGACATCACGCGCTCGTGAAGTTAAAATTTACACGGTGCTTGAATAGGGCTGCTCGAATGTCAGACAGCAAGCTTCCAGTCCTCAATGGCCACAAGACCGCATCAGTTCCGCTTACCCCCTAATCGTCGCTCTACAAAGACGTTTTAACGAGCTCTACATTTTGCGGGCAATCTTGCTTTATGAAGAGTTATTTTAGGCTGAACTATAACATCTAGAGCAGATCTTGCTCTAGAGATTTAGATTTGATTCCCAATTGACCAAAACACAGCTAATGCATAGATACTTCAACCTGCTTCGGCAAGTTAGTAGTGGTGATTCAAATCATCGTATGGAGGTTACGCGGATAATGGGTATGGGCTGGGCGGCGTTTATGAAGTATTCTATAGTAAATAGCACTATAGGCTATACCTTTCACGGAAAAAAAACTGGTATACAACGAAGGTGCGGTTCGATAATACGGAGGCGTCTCCAATACTTTGGCTTCTTGTGCTGCGAATACTGTTTCCATGGTTGAAGTGCTTGATCAAACTCATTAAGCTCGGTAAGGTTTCTACTGTGTCAAAAAAACACGATTCCGCGTGCCTCTTAGCAATTATAGCTTGTACTTTTTTATTTCCATCTTTATTGCATGCGCCGTTAAGACCCTACATGAAATTCTGAGAAAAGCGACACAAGTCTGTGTAAATATGGAGAGCGTAAAGTAATTTGTTACCGTCGCTGCAATCAATGTTCCCGTTCAGCCGGCCATAGCTCAAGTTCATCTAGGAGCTAGGAGGAGGAGGAAAACTTTTATTCATGTAAAATAAGAGCGCTGTGAGTGGAGTCCTCAGTCCAGGACCCCAGAAGAGCTTGCTGCCGCCTTCGCCCTCTCGATGAGCCGAAGCTGACGATCAGGATCTGAGCTGGCCAGCTCTCGCTCCCACTGCTCTAAAGTTGGATTTTGTATCCTGTCTATATTCTTATTGTGTTGGCAAGCCCACACCATGTGATATAAGGTAGAGAGCTCTCCACAGTGAGGGCAAGTGGATGTATATATTGTAGGGAATATAGCGTGGAGCCTAGTAGAGAAGTTGTGTTCAACATTAGGTAAATCTTCTGCAAATTCACCCATTCATGAAATTCTTATACCATTACTACGTATACTGCATAAAATATCGGCTTTCTTAGTAAGATAACCAAAACCTTACCTTTATTTTTTTAATTCGCGTGCTACATACACATGCAAATACTTGCGGGGCGGTCTTTGCGAATAGTGTGAGGTGCGCACTTATTGCACATATGCGGTGCGTGCGGGGAACGTGCTTCTTTTTCTTCTCCGCTGTACTATCATTTCTTTCTTTCATCATTGTTCATCGCTTTCATCGCTGTACTATCATTGTTCGCCACTCGCGACACCAAGGCTTTAAACAGTTCGACGTGAATTTTACAATACCATGCTGCGTCTCAAAAGTGTACTGCGATTTGACTAAATCAAGCTCGTGTGTGTGAAAACCGTATTGGCGCCCAATGAGAAAATAGGAAGCGCACTAGGAATCCGTAGTGTCGTGCGGACTCCAAAGCGTTCTTGATTGTCTTAAAAGCCACAAGCCTCAAATAACCGTTATCAAAATCAGACATTCCGAACGGCTCCTATTTTGGACCTTGCCGGATTGCGTATCCTCGTCACACTTGACAATCAAAGGAAAGGCCGCACTACATGCTCCGCGCATTGTTTATGAATTGGAGCCTAATAATGAGGGCACGTATTGTTTACTTTTTCGCGGCTATGAAAAACGTACCTTCCGTCGGGACTCTTACTTGAGTGCATCTGGACTATCCTTCACTTATACAAGCTATTTCTGCGCAGGACGTCCACATAAAAACAAATATCACACTTCATTGACTGAAAAGAATGCCAGTCCGGTAGAAACGAAAACGCTAGCACTTTGACTCCGTAATTAAAATCTGCGGTGAAAGAACAATCAATCAACTCGGGCAAAAAATAACTGGAACAGCTGGGTATATCCCATGGCGCCCCGCATAAAACTACCTGCAGTTTATGGTGCAATGTCCCCAACTTGGGCATTGATGTAACCTTGAGAATCGAAGCAAAGCGTAACGATACCGCAGATCGTTACGTATTTCGATATCGATATGCGCGGGGATCGTAAGAGGAATAACATAACACCCGTCCATTTTATAGGCAGCGTGAACAAGATAGCCCACTTTTCTGCACAACGTCGTGTGACCGGAGGCAATGAAGGCAAGTACGCCAGAGTCCGGTGTGCAATGTGTCGTGTACCGCTGTGTCCCCGTCGTCCGCTACACTTCCAAGACACTGCTGTGGGCGACAGGGCATTTGGCTTCCGTTGACTGCCGGGCAACGAGATGCCTATCGCCCCGCGGGCTGCTGCTGAACTGCCGGTTGCATTCGACCCGGTGACCAGGGCACAGCCACCACTTATCGACCAGGTTACGTTCGCCCTAATCCTCTCTCATTACGGGCTGGGCGCGCGGCGCCGAAAGACAACACCGCCAATTTGGGGCCGGCCAAAGGGGATATGACCGAGGACGCCACGCCCTCATCCGTGTTTCAACCGGATACCTGGCGGCGTAGCGAAAGGGTTCGCCTTATCGGCGGTGGGCAGCAGCCGATACAGCAGATTGGCTTGTTTTATCGTCTCTTAATTTCTACAACGCGCGCCACACTTGCACAGGCGTTATATAGCAGTGATATTGAAGGAGAATGAGTAAACCGTTATGCTTGACATAAATGTATATTGATGTATGGCCGCCGGCCCGGTGTTGTTTTTTTTTTTAATTATTGCGGTTCAAGAGGACATAGGAGTTTCTATATAGTTATATTATCCGGGGAATATCTGGGCAAGCTCCACCTATTGGAAAAATGTAGTTGACGTACAATATTTCCTTCGCCGTCGAATTTCTTGAAGACAAATGATATCCCGCGTTTTATGTATTGGCTGTGTTATACAATGCTTTTAAAGATAACTGCTTTTTTCGACTTGCAACGTGTTTGTCTTGTTATTGTGAACGTGTGGTGTTTCCATATCTGAGGTGTATAATCTCTAAACACGGTTGTCGAACTGAAACGAGAGGCGCGACGTGAAAATGTCCGTGTGTCAAGGTTTCGGCGCATGTCAAAATTGTCCAGGTGGTAGAAGCTAATCCGGAGACCCCCACTACGGCCCGGCTTATAGCCCAGATGTAGCTTTCGTATCGAAACCCTTAAATTTTTAAATTTTTTGTGTACCGGAACCGTAAACTGGTACCTAACCGCCAATTATTCCCCTATCTCAAACAAATCCAAAGCATTTATACTTATCGTTCGGAGCTAGATCTGGAACTGATTGAAATAAAAAAAAAACAATTCGGTCAACAGCTGTTGGAAAAGCCCGTTCAACGCCATTTGTCGCATTTCGGTCTTAACCACCATTAACCTTGAAATCTTTTACAAAATCACCTACCCAACCCCCGCGATTCTATGCTAAAAGAGCAGATTAAAACTTATATTTTCAACCATTACTCGTGAAAATCAATGCTGCTCGTCTTACTGTATTTTAGTGCAACACAAACTTCCCCCTCAGTCAACCTGCGCAGAATGGAAGGCAGGCACATTGCCATGGACCTTCCCAGGTATTTTCCTGCATCCAAGCAAATGCGGTTAACGAATGCGGAAAGAAAGAAATGACGCACGTATAGATGAGTGGAACGATTAGTGCGCCTTGCAGCCGGATCTTTCACTTCCGCAAGTTCAAAGGTAAATCAATCACGATTACGATACAATAACTGAGCCAATGCCATTCGGCACTATCTTCAATATTTGCCACTTCCCTGTGCTACCGCGGAATATATTAGGTGCACATCATTTCTGGGAAACCGTAGTCTTTCAAAAGCCTGATGGGACACCTTCGAAAAGCTGCTGCTCATAAAGCGACGTTTGCCGGATCGAATGCTCTAGAGAGATGTTTGTCGAACGGCCTCCTTGAGTGCTGAGAGCTGCGCCGGCTTGCGTGCGTTCTTCTAAAACTGTAAGACCTACTTCTTCTACCGTAATCATGTAAGGTTTTCTGGTGTAAAACTCTTTATCAAAACAATGACCTTGCGGAATTAACTGTAACTAATATTTGGTTGTATGAAACAGCGCGCAGCGACTTAGTATCGAAATCTTTCCCTGTCGTAGACCATTGCGTCATTTCTTCCCTTGGTGCTTTACAATTTAATCGCCGAGTGAAGTGTTCTAAATTTAAATGTTAGCTCCAAGTTGGCCGAAAAGCTAGGTAGTTCTCTGTCAAATATTTTAAGTGTTTATTAAATGCGCCGGTTATACAACTAACCAAGCGGCTAGAATAACCGCTCTTTTCCTGACACTGCCCCCAAGTAAATGCGGAAAAGATGGTATAATGAATGTTTTTAGAAAATATTAATCTAGATAAAACTGAGAATATTCTTACGGACGTTTGGCACGTGAATCCCGCCTTTTGATATTCGGTTATTTCCTACCTGGCTCTAACTTTCCTTGCGCCTAGTTTTATGAACCCATGAACGATACCGCACGGGTTGATGTATTCGAAGTGTCTAGAGTGCCGTCCGAAAAAGCTGAAGCTCAGCGCTGAAGGCATGGCGGAAACACCGACAGACAGCATTCTAATTTTTGAGGCTTGTCTGGCACGGTGCTCAATGTGTGCAATTTTGGTGTAATAGGTGCGTCTACAAAACTTGAAAAATCTGCAAAAGAGAAGGTTTCTATGTGTAGTGGCTTTGGCGCACATTAGCAGCTCTCCAGGTGGTTTAAATTATTGCCAGCTTTCTAATAAGGGTCGTTTTATGTTACAAACGCCGTCTCAAAGGGTAAGCGACGTAATAATAAAAAATGCCAAATTTATTTGTTATTTAATCACTGAGAGTTGGATTATATCTACACAATTTTAGGCTCTGACAGCACGAGCCGACTTTGTAACTACCCTATGTGCTTTGTTTTCTGCAATTTGGCCGCCGACGTGACTTGGTGTCTGGTATTGCAATGTACACTGCAGTCCATCGAAGAGGTATTTAAAAGCGTTGATTTTCTTATGACGGCAGTTTGAATACGTCTGACTTTTTATGAGTTGTTATTAGCAATTCTCGACTGATGCACAGGGTAAAGCTACACTTGGCGCCGGAAAGATACTCAGCTGTTCGTGAAACGCTTTGCTCAAGCGTTTCCTTCTACATCTACTGCTTGGCAACACTGCATAGCATACCTGAAAGCGAGGTCCGCCACTCACTCTCGGTGCAAACGTTTTTGCGCGTTACCAAAGAATTTGTGAAAATGTAGCACGATAAGCCGTCTCCCTTGGCGTTGATTCTTGCTTCCTTGCCATTCGTGAACAGAAAAAAAATTACTTAATGATAGCAGGTGGAGGCACTTCAAGAGAATTCTTCACAGTGTTCGCGAGACGTCAAAAAATTGCAATATATACACTCGACCAAGCGCACCAGAATGGGTGGCATTACACCTGTACTTCGATAAGCCTTTGAAGAAAGTCGCGGACGAAGCTCAATCTGGTTTCCCATCCGGGTATTTATGCGCGACCCCAAGCAGAGAGGTTCAACGCCAAATCCCGGAAGCGTTCGCGAGCAGCGACTTTACAGGCGTGCGATATCGCCCCATGATCTCCTGGGGCGATTGTAGCAGCCACGCGGGTGTAGCGGCAGGATGCCGAAGTGCAGCAAGTTGGAGGGCATTGCGGTAAGGAGTGACTATGTTCAGGCCAGAACGTTCTCGGTGTTCGAAAGTTTCCCTCGTGTTCTTTTTACAACAAAAAACACACTTGTGAAATCATTTTGGCGCGTTTTTTTTTTTTCTCTATATCTTTCTCACTATCGGTCCCCACCACTGGCGTTCTTTCTAGGCGAAGCATTTCGTTTATTGTCAAGACATTTGTTTCGCTGTGTGTTTTGTTCACCCTAATTATTTAGAATGGTTTTTTTTTTCGTCCAACCAGTTCCTATCTTACAATGTCGGGAAACTGAAAAATCTTCTGAAACAGGTTCTTCTTTGTGTGAACCCTCGCAGTAAAGTCCCTATTTTGTTGCCGTACCTTGTTTCCGCGCTTTATTTCGAATCATGAAGATTGTTTATAAATTCGGGTTGTTATAAACCGGCACGTAGAAAATTTCCACCACGAAGTGAACAGGTCCCTTCATTTAGAGCATAAACGTCCTATAATATGAATGGAAACTGGGCCGGTACCACGCAATATTTCTTTATGCTGCCGTATTGAGATATTCATCACATCTCTCTGCTTAGGCGCAAGGGCAAAATTGGAAGGACGCCTGATGGAGACTAAAATGTCGGATATTTGCTTATTTGGTAGGCCATTAAGAGTTTTTGGTGGAAATACCATATGCAGGAAATACCGTAGTCCTTCTGGGTACTTCAGTTGTTCTTACGTGCGTTAAAGGGGAATGCTTTGTGGCTTCATTTGGCCATACTTATAAACATATATTCTTCTGCTCCTGCATCGCGTTCGCCCCTTTTCAATTGCTTTTGCTTCTGCGTCGTTTTCTGACAATCACTTCAACAGGCAGACGGTCTAGAATTAACGTTGTAGCTTCCCCTGAGTCAGGTTACCACGTGACTCGTGTTACCTGATCATGTACCGTTCCGTGCAACACGCACTTAGCACATACTTGTTTCGCTGTTGGCAACGGACTGAGGTGGTGGGGTGGCCACGAACTCGGCTCCTTTCTCTACAATGTGTGCTCGATTTCCATACAAACCCAGTGTTTGTGTGTCTTTAATCGAACCATTCTTTGCCTGTTCTGCTGCAGCGCTGTGAACTGCTGCGGCTGCTACAGTCTTGCTCGTACGCTCCACTGGCCTTCTTACAACAGCGCCGGGTGGCGCACAACTCTCCGACCCCCCCGGCTTCGCCACCGCCACCTTTCCAACAGAGTGCCAGAAACCTCGCAGTCAGTCCCGCAGTCCGTCTCAAGTTGTGGCTGCCAGCCCCCTGAGAGGCCGAGCTCATTATCACTCCCGCAGTGGGCGACGCCTGAGATTTGCGAGTCAGTTGTGGCACCATCGATTTGCCCACACCTAATGTCAGTCCGGTAGCAGCGCCAGCGCCGATTAAAAGCTTGCGTACCCTGAGCTTCGGAAGGAAGCACAGCCCTCCACCAGGGGCTTTCTTCCTTCTTACGATAACAACCACGACCGGACGAGACCGTCAGTTCCTCCTGAGGCTTCGTGTCGGCCTTGGGAAAGCGGCAAAGCGATGTTTACTCTCTGCACGGAGGATGTCTATGGCGAGCGTCTTTTAGCCGCCGCATTTCCGTGCGCTCATTACTGTCCACGTCAAAAAAAAAACTTGTGGGGGTTCAGTTGAACGCGCTTTCGGCGTGGTGATTGAAAGGTTTAGCGTTTCCCGGTAGGTCTCGTAAGTCTCGATGCACTCCTCGTGCTTCACGTACGTCGATTACCAGCAAAGTTCCGGTTACGCCAATTTTAATTCACTCTTTAAGGCCGTGGCTACATTTATGGATAAAAAACTGAATGCATCCAACCGATCAATGCTTGTAATGGGCTTGTAAGATGTCGTAAACAGACCGAGTGACCTTACGAGACAGACAGACAGACAGACAGACAGACAGACAGACAGACAGACAGACAGACAGACAGACAGACAGACAGACAGACAGACAGACATACAGACAGACCGACAGCCAGACAGACAGACAGACAGACATACAGACAGACGAGATAACAGGAAAGATAGACAGACAGACGAGATAACAGGAAAGGCACAGACAGGAAAAATGGATAAATGGACAGATGGATAGACGAATAGATGGACAGATGGATGCTTGCATAGGTGGATAGACAGATGGATGGACAGATGTGCAGACAAACAAGATAGATATACCTTTCGTCTGCACCTTTAAAAAATACGTCACAAACAAACGCTGCCAACCTCAATCTCATTTAGTCCGAGGCGTTCCGGCAACGCCGATTTCACGCCTCATTGTGCATGACATGGACACGGGAGCTGGCGAGCTGCAAAGTATTTAAAAAGCCAAGTCTTTACATACAGCAGCCCAGCATTATACAAGGTAGAGTAGTTTTAAGACACCAGTAGTACAAAATTTAAAAAAGCACTAACATCCGGGCTCGGCAGCAGTTATGGTCGCCCACATTTGAAAGCGAAAGACGCGGCAACCGGATGTGCGCGGAGTGATTCTGGCGGCCGTTCACACAGTGTAGGCGCTCCCTCCTTTCGAAGCGGGCGTCGAGGTCTGTCGTCCCGACCTACCCTCCCGCGTATACAACGTCACCTACGCAACGAGCGCATCTTTTGCCAGAAAAGTCTTGGCCGACTGAAAAAAACGCAGAGCGTTCGCATGCGTCCATCGAGTGGAATAGCACCGCCATGTCCCGCTCGCGCGTTACTTTAAAGCAGTTCTCTAATTTATTCGATTCTCATCACCGACGCGTTAGCGGGAGGTTGAAAAGTAAGGGTGGATCTAGTGCTAGTGTAACGGTCTCATTTTTCTTCTTTCGCGTCTTCCTTAGCCGGTTCCCTTTGAACAAATGCTTTTTCTTCTTCGGTGAGCCTTTATGATTCCCTCATCCATCGTCTTCTTCCAGAGCTTTTTCATAATCTCATGGTGACTTATCCAGCTTTTTTAACAGTCGAAGTGTTGTACGAGCTGGCAGTTCGCTGTGTCGGGAAAAAAAACAAAAAAATGCAGAACGCTGGTGAGCGCGTTCCTCGTGGCGATCGCCGAGCCTTCCCAGCACGCGCAGTGGCTTTAGCAAAAAAAAAACACAAATCTGCAGCGCTGTCGTCCACGCTATCGCGCATGTTATGCTTACCTTGAGGAGCACGACGATATCTTTTCACTTGAAGATGACAACTACTAGCACAGTGCAAAGCAATGACGGAACATGTAAATAAACAAGTTCAAGAAGTGAAGTGTCCTTCAGTGTTAATGTATAAAAATATCCTGCAGCTGGATACGGTTGACGCCTTCCGCGACTTAATGCAAGCTTCGCCAGTTGTGCTGGTGGAAGTGTACAATGCTGAGGATGACTTTGCATTCACCACTCTTCGCGAAGAAGTCGACGACCTTTGCGATGCGTATGACGCGGAATACTAGCAGCGCAACTAGCAGCTCCGCAGCTTCCCTGAAATTTTTCTCTTTTGTTGCAACGAACAAGCTCTCATAAGTTGGGTCATTTATAATTTTTGTTGTTGCTACTGTGGTTCATTTTTTCTGACAAAACAATGTTCAATAGCGGTCTGTCGTGGTGCCAAGGCGCGAGGCGGCACTGAAAGCCACCTGACTGTCCACTAACTAAAGATGCGCTTGCACCGACGTGCAGAATGTTTACGCCCAAGCCATTCAATCCTGCCAAATCTTCCTCGATTTAGCTGAAGATGAAGAAAGCATAGGGCTTAACAAACGTGTCTCTAGTCTTCATGGCTGTATTCGCTAGAATTCTTTGCAACGTTAAACCACGGCTCCCCCGGCTGGCTCCGAGCGAGTGACTCGTGAGAAAAAACTCCTGTACTAAATGGCTGTGGAGCCATAAAGTGTTTACATTCTTCACTTGTTAATACATCTCTTCGGCTATTGTATCCACGTTTCCTTCTCATAGCGTCTTGCACAAGCAATCATCACTTTCATCACAAAAAAAAACGTTACTTTGTGGAAAGAATAATAGAGGCGCTAACCCTTTACGGCCCGGCCCACATGAACGTGTGGGTCAACAAATTCATTTACTAAGTAGCACCTGTTTCAGTTTCGGTTTCACAGCCATGGGTGGTCGCTGCAAACGCTTCCGAGACTTAATTAGTTTCGGTAGTTCACTCATTTCGCCACCAGGGGGCGAGAAATCGCGCATTAAAAATGACGCCCCAGCCGGCGCGATCACGCTAGCCGCCTTCAAGATGAAAACTGATATTTCTTCTTGCTATTCTTGTATTTTCTGAATAACAAGCATAAGACACGACTCGCAGGAATTCGAAAAACAGGATCGGCTAAAAAATACACCCGTTCCCTTCTTGTGCGTTACGTCATCACGCATGAAAAATGCACCCACACATATGTGAGAGCTGGGTTTTCGTCGTCACGAAAATTTCGCTGTGCTACGGTACAAGGTGGTGGGCTTGTGCACTGTTGCGCTAGCGATAAATAATTTTTTCTTCCTTTCTTGGTGTCTCATTTATTCGCGGTTTTGTGCTGGCTCGTTGGGAATGTTTTCTGGCGCCTTAACGTGGAACTAGTTCCGTAATTACTTGTGATAATAATATTAATTATAATTATTCATTATATTAATTAAAACTTCATTATTGTTTATTTTAACAAAATCCCATTTACATTATACATGCTCATGAAATCCATATAAAACTTGTAAATAATGTGTAAAAATGACGTTTTCCGGCGCCTGATGCCGTTTTTAGCGTATTTTTACTGTCCGCAGATCATACGAATAGAAGCCCAGCCCACACATATGTGTGGGTTGGTTTTCTGTGTGAATACTCTGAGCTTTCCATTTTCACTTGTAGAAGCACCATTAAGAAGGGGTAAATACGCAAAGTTTAATTACTTCTGGCCATTTTTTCTAAAATCTTTTTGCTGGGCAGGAAAGGGCTAAGCAGACGAAGACGAAGTAGAAACACATACAGGCGCCAAATAAGCATGAACCAACCAGGTCAACAAGTTTTCTTTATTTTCTTTGTGGAAAACCCAAACTTTGGATATTTTTGCAATAACCAACTGCGCGCACTCTCGAACTTTGGTGAAAGAGAAAGAAAACTTGGTTTAAACGAATCAAATACAAGACAAGAGACGGAAGCGCTATCCTTCATGTTGAGACGCTCCGAATTGCAAAACACAATTCTTTTTGAAAGCCACATTCTGAGCAACGGCTCCGCAAAGCGTGAAAATAAGCACCAGTTTTCGGGGGAACCATGAACGCCGAATCGGCTAAAGGGAGTGACTGAACTAAACAGGTACCTCCTCACAACATGAATTTCAGTTCGCGGTGTTGGCAGGTAACGAAAGTTTCTGAAGCTAGCGACAAACTGTCATAAATAAAAGCATTGCATTCGAAATCCAAACATTTATGACTTTGACCTTCATCCACGGTTGCTTCGGTTGCCGGAATATGCCTATGCTCGTCCTGAGACAACTAGTATTAGCAAGGAGCTTACCCTATGCGCAAACAGTGAATATTGCAAAAGGCCCCAATGGTCGGTTAAGAATCGTAGCCAGCGTTGAAACGTAGAAAGCATAACCAATTCGCAGGCCACCCGGTTCTTCCAAAGCAACGCATTTCTGTCCAGACATTGCGAAATACCTCACCGCCACACCAGCTACACTCATAGGAAATAGCTCTATTTGTCTCAGCCGCGTGCTACTCCCCTCCCCCACTAGAGAAGGACGATCGAGTAGTAGATGTGCGAAGAATATATTTCGCGAGAATAAAGCACCATATTTCGTCTTTTGTTCAACCCACCGAGGATTCATGTGAACTAACCCACATACCCTGTTCCAGAGCGAAGACGCACGTCTTACCCCCATCACCCGGATTCGCGAGGCGCCGACACGCTGCCCGGCGTACCGTGCGAGCAACTCACGATACCCATAAAACCCGGGCAGGTCTCGGCGACCTCGTGTCGCCATCGCTGACGGCAACGGAAGCAGAGCAGTGTAGCCAAGCGTGAGCTAAGGTCGTCGCGCTGCCGGGGAATTAACTGTGGGTTTTACTTGCTCCGCGGCTATTCATTCCCTATCGCGCTCATTGGGGCCGCGCGTGACCGATATGCAAAGGCACGCTGCCAGCGCGGGCAGCTGTGAGCAAGCTGCGCTGATGCTGACCGCTGTGGCCGCGTTGTGGTACGGCACGTTAACCACAGTGTAAGAGGTGGCCGCTTTTCAAAGGCGGCGTTCGTAGGACTGAGATTGGTCTCCTTCCTTTGCCGCCTGAACGTGTTTTGACGCTTTGACTAGTTTGCCTTTGCAAGCTTGCCTGTGTAGTGTAACCTTATCGGAAATGGCGTTCAAGGAAAGCCCGCACAGACCGTGAACGAACGAACGTGATAGTTTCCAAAGCGCACTTTTGTTTGCAACCTTTCAGTGTGCGTGATAGTGGTTCACAAAATATAGGGGAAAGAACCTTCTAAGCTCATTGTGCCGGTGCTTCATATCCCCGGTAGGCTATCTCTTTCACACGTGTGTATGAAAGCGTGAAATGAATTTAAATTTATGCAGGGTTGGTTATCTTACTAAGATTCCTCCCAATGAACGTTACGCTAGGCGTTTAACAGCCTGCGTGAGCCTTCACTTGCTCACCCTACCAAATAAAAAGTAACGACCGGCGCGTGCCATTTGCGCACACGGTAACTGCCAAATCAGTACGGCTAGTTAAATACACTCGAGGTCTTGTAGGACATTTTAAGGAAAAAAAATGTATTCAGCACAGAATAAGGCAGCGGAGCGTCTTGTATTGGTGGTGCCACCTCCTGAGGCCCATGATGATTGTGTGATTGTGCACTATGAAAAAATGTAGTGGTGGGTGTCCCAAGTGACAGCTGGGATAGACCATATCCATCAGACCACCGCTGTCAGAAAATGCGCAAAAAGTCGGCACATGGTCGAGAGGGAGAAACGGGATATTCGAGACAAACGGAAAGAGAGAGAAGCCACCATTGGCTGACAGTCGGTGCACTTGGTGCTCTTCCGCTCTTAATCATAAGGAATGATTGCGATTGGAGCCCAACAAAATAACGTGTGTGTTCATTCATCCACAATTACGGTTGTAATTAGAAAGAGTTTTAAAAATTACCTGTAACAATTGCCTGTAAATTTGCCATAGAGATTGGCCGTAACCTTATTCGTGTCTTAAACGTGAACTGCGCGCCAAAGCGGGCCGAAGCTCGTCTCCGGACTGTGACACTTCTGTTGTACTTCTGTTGCACTTCTTTGGTACTTCTGTTGGAGTCTTTTTTTACCGCTAGGATTATCAGCTGCCTCATTAAGCCATTGTTCATGGCGGAATGCGGGAACTTGAGCATACAGGTACAAAAAGAATACGAAAGCGATCATTTTATTCTCGAGAAAGCGACCGGTAAAAGCCCTTCAAATTTCCTCGGGACTGAATCTTGTCGTTATAGTTTCAAGGGAGTCTGCATACACATAGGGATACTGGCGCGTAATCTTCTAAGTCTGAATATACTTCTATAACGCCACAGCGTCAGCGCGTTATTGACCTTGCCAAGGGTGAACGCAAAATCTTTTTCGTAATTTTGTCTATCAAAAATGTAGTTTATGAATAACGGAATAACGTCTACAGTTGTGGGAAGCGCACGTGGAAGATATTTTCAGGGTTTTGGGGTTCAGACGTTTGATGTTCCTCAAGTGGCTAAACGTACAGCATGGAACGTAAATTTTGTCAGTCACACGTTTACGCATAAAAAGTGCTATAAAGTACTGTTTGTTGTCAGAGAAAACATTTTCCCTCTAGATAAGGCAAAAAACCAACGCATTCTAATTTGGTGCATAATTACCAGACACCTTTGAAGGGCTCCGGAACTTTCGCTTTGCCTTCAGGCAGTAAGGTGACCTAGTTTCAAGAGGCGAAAATTGTGTTCAGCACGCCTGTAAAAATTCAAAGCGCGACCCTTTAAAACAATTATCTAGTCGCACACTTTCTTATAGACCACCCGTAAGCGGCAAGCGTTTTCAGTGACCCTTTAGGGTGCGGAGTAAAATTACGATACCGGGTACGTATCCATCATGTAAGTAAACTTTTTAAAACAACTATAAACAACAATTTTAAGGAAACTCCCATGCGGAGATTTCCGATACTGAGTAAGAATTGCAGCCCCATTTTCAGCACGTACGCTGCTAACGAAGCTTGACAGAAATGATAAAGTTCTATGTAAACAAATAACAAGCAACTTTAAGGAAACTCCAGGAGAATTCGCTGATACTGCGGACGAATTCAGGCCGCATCCACCGCACATACGCCGAGCTCCCGTATGCTTCCTTACGTGCTTCATTTGCAGTAGTACTCTATCTCTTTACGTGGCTATCTCGCTTTTACTTAGCTCCTTCCCTGTCACGGCAATATTTCACCGCTATAAATGTCCCTACGGTGTTGGGGGACTTTCAAATATTAAAGACGCTGTAACCGTCGCTTAGGATTTCACTGATTGCATCGTAGGGGCATGTAACTTCTGAAATCGGGTTACTGACACAAAAGGAGGAACAAAAAGAGTCACTTCGTCCTCCTGTATGTCGGCAAAGGCCTTCTTCCGCGTTTCAACCACTTTGAGTACAACCGGAAACACGCCGCCTGTCGTCATTTGTCTTCAGCCCGGTAGCAAGGACGAGTCTTCGCGCCAGCCGGTTGCTTTGACGCGGTAAAGAGGTCATGTGTGTTTTGCGGGTGTTTCCTGTATTCTAGTTTCTGTGTAGCGAGACAGTCGCTGGCACACGTGGACGGTCGAATGGACGCGTTGTCTTCCAGCAGAAACTCGGGCTTTTGGGTTTTGCTCAAGAGGTGGCTTGCGGCTTGCACATTGGTTATTTTCGCTGTGAGCCCAATAATTTAAAGACATATGTTGCATGAATTTTGTTTTTCCGATGCCGCTTTTAGGTCAAGTTCCTTCAGAGACGTCAACACTGCGTTTGGAAATCTTTGAAGGGACACTGAAGTGAATTTGTCAAGCTCCGGGTCTTGCTTGCACGGCCTAGACCGGTGCAAATAAACACACTGTAATTATTTTATAAATACTGAAATAAAAAAATTTACCGCGCGTGGTTTACGGCCGCCGCACCAACTAACGACAGTGACGTCCTTAAAGGTGCTACGTGATTGGACAATGTTCAAGATTATAATTCAAACCAGTTTCGCTTTCGATCCTGTGAAACAACATGCTTGGCTTATCCGACTTTTTTCATCATTCGATGGGATTTCTCTAGATCTCAGTAATCAACATACCGCGCTTCTGCTATGCTGTCGGCTGTAAAATTCGTCAGATGAGCCTACCAGCAAGGCTCTTAACCGTAGCAATCACTAACCGAGGCCTACGCAGCGGATGAACGCCCTCCGCGTCACCGGAGACGCTGAAATGCGATGCGCTTTTCCCCCACCTTTGTAGCTTGCGCGGCTCGTGTCTGCACGGTAAGAGGCGTGTTCGCACCAGTCCAAGGGTCTGCTTATTCTGGACTGTGCCTGCACGCAGTCGGTGCTTCTGGCCACACCACGTCAACGAGAACTAGCCAGCGCGTCAGTGTCAGTCTGCACGCGTTCTGCGAACTCGGTCATGGCGCGATGAACGTTGCACCGCAAAAAATGTGAATTCAGTATTAAAAATATTGTGCAGAAACAAATAAATCAACTGAAAAGAAAACATTCAGTATCAGGGATTCGAATTTATGACTTGCAAAACAAAATACCTAGTGCTCCAGACCTCTCGGTCATAGCGATGCTATAGGGGCGGAAATATAAAGTATATATTGCATAGACAGTTCACATTTTTAGTTAGTTTTACTATTTCAGACAGTCTCGATGACTTTTTTCTTGTATACCCCTCGTGTAGTAAGCTCCCCCGAAGTTCCCACAGTATCTTATGTCTAGCTACTGCATTCCTAAGACGGAAACGCCTTCGCAGATACGCGGTCGTGCTGCTGACCGCTGTGGAAGTTCACCCAGCGCAAAACGTGTTTTTCGCCCCTTGGTTTTAAGCTGTACGACAAACGTTGCGGTTGATTTTAAATCCTTGGTACCTATATTAAATTCGCTGACTCTTCTCAATCCTTAAATTTTGTTAGATTTTTCTAGTGGCGTACCAGTCAGCGAAGCATCGCATGTGCGCTTGTTTGGAGCGACATGGACTTAGAGCCTGATACAGTCTTCAAACTAACAAACTTACCAGCATTCTTTCCTCCACAAACGTTAAGTGGATTATTTTCAACTGATCGAACGATTTGCGACGACCCGCAGGCCTACGGCCGTCTAAACGCTGGGCCGACTGATTCTGCCGGAGGGTCGGCGAGCAGTGCAGTAGGGCCGTCAAGCCAAGCCATATTGTTTTTACGTCGTACGAAGCGTCACAGAAATCGGCAAGAAGGATGGAGAGAGAAGGATGGCATTTTCTAGTTTATTTTTCTACTAAAAAAAGCCGCGCAAACGCAGCCATAGTGGTCGAAACATGTCCTAGAAAGTCCGGACTACAATTTCTGTTACTAATCCCGCAATGCTTACAAATCACAATGTTTGTCCCGTGTACTTGTTTGTCCTCGTCGTCGAAGCGCTTTTCCCAATATGAACGTTTCTTCTGCATAGATAGGTACAAATGAAAATGAATAATACATATCTTACCAGCAATCTGCCCCTAATTGTGCAACGCGCGTCTGAAGGTACTTCACGAATTTGCAGCTTCCCTCCCGCAGCAAAGCGTGCTGTGATGCAGTTTGTAACTAATTACAAATGGCTCAAGACGTACCGGGCATACCGTCTGCGCAAAATACTTCTATTTAAACTGTGTAATTATCCGTGCCCTTCCTCCAGTAGGTCAACTTTCTTATCATAGCCACTCTTTTGTTTTAGGTCAACCAGTAATACCTACAAAAATGTTGTTATCCATTACCACCGAATGTCCGTGTGTTGCATCCACTGCAACGGTTCCATATTAACCTCGCTTTTCGCGTTCTAAACAGTTATTCGTGTTCTTCAGCTGCTTCAAATGGTGCATGCCAGATACACTTTTTAAAGTCACGCGTGGTTTTTCTTCAAGCTGAGGATAAAATGCCATCGATACCAGTTTGTACTGTAAGTAATGACATTTGTTTTTGGTGCGGCGGCCGAGGACCTCTTGTCTTCTGCGCGTGGCTCGAATTACCTGACGCAATTTTTTCTCCACACCATTTACCTTTGCTTGCAAACGTTTTGCCGTTTCTCTCCAAAGCCGAGTCACTGCAGTCATACGGAATACATACAAATAGGTTCCCTACCCTTTCGAGTGGCTCTAACAAAAGTGTCTTTCTACATTGATTGCGCAGCCAAGTTTGATTACCATCTTCTTCAACGGCAGCCTAAAATATAAGATACACATTCGGAACGGCGAAGCGCCTATTTGCATTGGCAACAACGTTATTTCCAGTCTAGAGGCCAAGCTACGCTGAAGCACCGTCTTTTTTTCAATTCGGCTGGACGAGGGAGGCACCACCTAACTGAAATAGCGACTGGAAGTTACGGAATAGGATGCAGTAAGGCATTGCTCATGCATTTTTGTAAGGGCCAGCAAACTAGACGACTGGTAGTTGTCGTTTGAAGTTCTTTTTTTTTTCGGAATGCAACAGCTTTCCGCCAGGGGCGCTTTTGTTTGATGTCGTGTTAGTTCGTGCGAAACGTAAGAGTAAAGATACTGACCTTGCCCGAAAAAAAGCTTACGACATGTAGGAAGTAGGGGAAACCACACATGCCTTGTTTTTTGTTGTAAGGAGGTGTGCCTACCTGACTGGATAGTTTCTAGTTTTCCGATGAATAGATAGTTTGTTCTGGAGCAATTGCCTATGACCAAATACGTCAGCGCTCAATTTTTCTTCTCTCCTTATCACGTTATACGTGCAAGAGTGGCTTTCACTGCTCTCACGTCCCGACGCTCGTCGTGGTCACGAGGGGATTTCATAACAATGGCGATAAAAGAACAGATCGTCCATTAAAGCTACCAAAAGCACTCAACAAGCAAGCCACAAGTTGAGCTTCGTGACCGCTGAACAATATCTTTTACGAGCATCGGGACACGGCGCCAGTAACTCATTTTTTCTTTGCAACAAAAGCTTGAGCCGTAATCCCACGTTGATGTATTCCGCAGAACGCATAACAAGAGGCGCATTGTAACACAGCTTTAAGAAATGAACAGAAAAATAAATGCCTTAGGAAGTAAAATGGGGACAGTACCTTCGCAAGGGAGATAATACAAAGGAATCTATGGGCTGTGCACAGCCAGATGTTTTGAAAAAATGAAGGAGAAAGCAAGATGGGAATCTAGTCGCCCCGCAGCGTCCTTCCGCAGTTATAGGCATTTTTTACACAAAACAAGAATTTATATGGTAGAAACTCCCAATCGTTGTGGAAGATTGGTACTCAGACGTCTCTCGATTAGAGCGGAATAATACGAACAAGCCGACACGAGCATTCCGTTGCGCCAAAGCTTAATATAATGGCAAAAGAAATATGTCATATTTCGGAGTTTAAAACACCGACCAAATTTCGTTCTTAGTCTTTTGTCACTGTAGAAGATTAAAATCCCTCACTTCCAGGTTTCGCTGAACTTTTTGCAGTGCGCAAACTATCGATGCAGGGACAAATTTCCCACCTTTTTTGCTTGAGATTTTTCTGATTAGTACCTCCTGAATATTAGTCTAAAGCAAAGCAAGCGTCTAAGCGACAGGAACATTAGAAAAGCAGTCAGCAAAGTCTGGCTGGTGCTAGTACCAAAACAAAAAGTACAAATTTAAAACCTATGCAAGCTCATGGCACTCTGAACAGGCATAATTATGGCGGCCGAATAGGAAAGACAAGCCCCGGAAGAGTCCAACCCTAACTTAGACCAGAATATTGCTAAAGGCGTTTTGACATCACTCATTGCCGATGTCACTATTCGCACTTGGTGATGATGCATTTAACATTAAATTTATATTTTTATATATCAAAAGATTTTTTGTATTTTGTACTTGGTGCCGGTTGATTTTGATATTCAAAATATACTCCTCGCCCCTTGGAACGTACTGAGTGGTCCTTCGGGTGCATTGCGGGTAAGCAGACCCCCACCAATATTTCAGTGCCACGTTAAAACTGCTGTAAGAGAAACACGAACTAGTGAAATGTCGGACACCACTCTTATGTGATATGCCAGCTACCATCAAGCAAGGGAATAATTTTAACTCTTCTTGAATTGTTTGAAACATATTTAACTCACAAAAGTCTCTACAATGTCTTGATCTAGGTTCTAAGATTGGAATGGAATTTTCCCATGTACGAAAAAAATGTAGAAAGCGTAATAAAGTGAAATCCTAAATTTCTAGATTTCATTGGAAACGTGAGGTAAAAAAACGGGTCGAGGTACGCGAGTCGTTAAAAGAAGTTAATGCTGGGAAATCGGGGGAGCATGAGCCCGGGGTCGCGCGACATGAAAGAGAAACTAAGGAGGATAGGCCGCGGCCGAACATGCAATGCGAGCGACAGGTGAGGGTTCCGACAGATACGAACAGGAGGCTCCTCGAGATGGATTAGCAGTGGAATACTTCATACCACAGGCTAGGTGCAGCACTGTGGAGGCTACATTGTTGTCCATAGTCCGCCCCCTCAGGGCGCCCAACTCACCGCGAAGGAAGCGACAAAAGGCGCCGGGGCATTGCGGTACCACTTGCCGAGAGGGGAGAAGGAAATATCGTTTCAGGACCCCTTCACGGCGGGTTAGGCGCCCTCAGTGGGTGCACTGTTGATAACAATGCAGCCTCCATAGTGCTGCACCTAGCTTGTGGTACGAACTATAGCTTATGGCGTTCCTGGCGATGACTATAGCCGAGCGAGCTTCAAGGGTTGGAAAAGTGGTGACGGGAGCCACTGCAAAGTTCAACAGATAGTTAAGCCGCGGAACAGAAAAATGTTCCCGCCGATTACGAGCGAGCGGACACAAACGGGGCCAGTACAGTGGTGGCAAGCGACGCGCACAGCACACCGTTCAAAAAAAAGTTGAAAGCCGATCAACAGAATGTCTCACTTGGCTTTCGCTTTCACATGCTTAAAAATTTCTAGCGTGTGGTGTAATTCCTAAGTAGTTGGCTTCAGTTCTCAAAAAGCAAGAAACAACAAATACTGCGCAAAAAGAACTTGTCGTGAAACATAACAAGGCGCACATATTTTTATAGCTACTCCCCGTAAGTCATTAAGTGCTGTGACGTTGCTTTCAAGAAGTACTAAAGGAGAGACTATACCATCACGATAAGCACAAACTTTTCTTATTTACTTTTCGATGCAGTGTTAGTCTAAATACTTTGCTCTGACAAAACTAAACTTCCATTCCAGCGCTATGAGAGGGACTAACGAGCAGCCCTTAACTCAGAATATTTATAGGCTGCGCGTACAAAATTCTGCAAATATTACCTTCGGTAAAATAAGAAAGCAAGCCTTTTTCTCGCATGGCTGTCACCTCTGTTCTTATCTATGAATCCACGAGTCTTCCAAGGAAACCTCTGTATAATTTTCAACTCAATGCGAATTTTTGAAATGTCTTCTCACACGCAGTCTCGGTGCACACCAAGTCAACATAATGTCGACGATGTAATCCTCAGCGATGACTGCCCCTCGGAAGCACAGTGGACGTGCCAGTGCGTAAAATCAATTCGTTCGACGACGGCGTCGACGCATCGGGATCTCTGAGCACGCCGAGGAAGCTAGAACGGAAGCGGTGCGCCGGCCGTGCGCACAAGGGGAAGAGCAGAGAGCCGCGGACTTACCGAAGTCATTCCTCTGCCGGCATAATAGGCGACTGACGGGCTCGGCCGTGCCGTGGGAGCGCGCGTGTCTGTTGCGGACACCACTCTTTCCGGTGCCCACACCACTTTCTCGGCGCCGCGTCAGCGCCACCCTTGCCGTTCTGGGCCCGCGACCCTTCCCCCTTCACAGCGACCCTACTCCGTTTCGCTTTCTTCCCGGACACGCGCCGCTGACCAGTTCTTGCTTGAACGAACCGCGCCTTCGTCAAACACTGCACCAAGGCCTTCGCTTCTCGTTTGACTGTTTGGGGCCGGTACGACCAGAGTTCGTCCCGCCGGTAGCATTACCTCGTAGGGATGTCATAAAACAAAAAGGCAGCATTCGAATCCACCTTAACTTTTTCTCAGTTTCTATGATTTTGAACGGTTACACAATGGGCTATTTTTGGAGAAACTGCTGTGTGCCGTAGCAGTATTGGAGTATTTGTTCGGCGTCTAAGGCGGAGAAATTGCCGTGTAAAAGGAACGTGAGGGGCAAGATAGCCGCTAGAGCATCGACGGTACTTATTTGTTGGATGTAATTGTGTTCGTGCTGTTACGCTATCTTTATTGTCAGCATAACTGCGCACACCAAGCGAATGTGAATTTGTTCTGCCATGTTCCCTTTCCACTATCCGCTTCTGCCTCCCGATGCCAGGTCCTGCTGTACGTGGACAAAGTATTATAAATACTTCTTCACTTTTCCTCTTCACGTGAGCCTATTTTCCTTTTGTAAATTACACAAAACATTTGTACGTAAACTCTTCAAGTATGCTTTCTCCCATTCTGTCTGAAGATTTTGACTAATGCCCATACCAAAAATTCATATGAAATGCAGGTCCAAGTGTACGACAGGGGGGCATTTGGGCGGTATTATGAGCGTTCACGCAGTAATATGCCGCAAATCTCTGCATCGGCTGAATTGATAGTTGCTCCGTTGACACCACCATTTTTGTTGTCCAGCAGTATCGAGTGCGTTTACTGATTCTACTGGCACAGCTCATAGAACTCTCATTGCACAGAAATGTCATTGGTAATAGAGTACAAATTACAACAATAATAATTTATCCCGTAAAAAGCCTCATAATTGCCTCATATCTAAAAACAAATTTGAAATCACAAGAAACATGAAAATCGCGAGTAAGGTCGTTAGGGGGAGTAATTATTTTTAGCCATTACATTTTGGAGCAGGCACAAGTGAGCATGTGACTGGGAGCCTGTATAAGAATTAGGGTATAGTCTCTAAACACAGACGTGTAAACACCAAAGGTTGCACTATTTACAATGTACATTTTGCGTCTATATTATGAAAATGTTCATTACAGCCACAACACAGATATCCCAGCCATAATACAGACACTAATGAACTTCGACTTTCCTGTAATATACGTATATTCACCATTTCAGAGAAAACCCCCCGGATGGGCCATCTTTCTGGGCGAAGAAAACATTAAAGCATAAAGGAACGCTTTACAGCTTCTTCATGCACTTCTATTTGAAGACAAAAAGGTCCTGTTCTAGAGTTTTCTCCAACTTGAAGTTTCTGAGAAAGCTGTACAGCTTTCATTTCATCGTTGCAGTTCATTTCAGGGGGATCTAAAATTATTCCTACCCTGAAACTTACTCTACCTTGGCGGGTTCTCCTAAACTGGTGGATGAACACTCGTCATTCATGCCTAGTTGTTGATCAATTCGCTCACGCGCTACAAAGTGTTGGCCTCCTGGGTAGCTCAATTGGAAGGGCGACTGCCTTTCCAGGTGGTGGTCCCACAACCTGGGCGAGGATGAATTTTTCTGCAACTAGAAGTTTCTGCAAACGCTGTATAGACTGCCTTTGTAGCAAAATGGCGACATTTGAGGAGGATGTCAAATTTTGGTTTCCCTTCATACGTGAATTGCATTGCAAGTCCTGGGAGCCTGATCACGACCGTTCAGTTGGTGCCCGTCACCGGCATGAGGGGCACTATAAGACAAAAAAATCCAGGCTGTCGAGGAGTTGCTGCATACTGTAGTCATTGGGATTTTCATAGATCACCGCGTTGGGAGAAAGGGCAAGCCCAGAGGCAGATGGGAAGCCCGTAAACCCTGCTCTGGGTACTTCTTTGTGGTATTCCAATCAGGGCTCAGGCAGCTTTCTGATAACGCGATCTCACAATCAAGCTATCATGAGTTTCTTCTATTTGAATCTGCATGTTGGGTTTGTGCCAGGTGAGCCTTCCTCCTCGTGAATTGCTCCGGAAAATGGGGCAGGTCTACCCTTTGTGAGGGTAAGGGCTTGTTTAAGTATAATAACAAGACTGCAACCGTCTATCTTTTGTGGCAGAGGCATGAACTTTGTGTTAATAACGTCTGGCTGCACTGAAGGAGTACCGAGGTAATGTTTGGGGTCTTGGTTCCGCCTGAATTTTCGCGTTTCTGAGCCCGGCTTACCTCCACGATCGAACCTTCGTCATTATTGCCTCCGGGTGGGTATCTTTCATCACTTGAACCATATCGCATGGAGTCTTCACTTATCGTATCTTCGCAAAGGTCAATTTGGGGTAAAGCAGAGGACATGGCCGACCTTGCCACCGCCTCTCGGAGAGCACCCGTACGAGGCTGACAGTACGGCCGAGCACCATGCATCCGCCACGAAAAAAAAATCGGCGGGCAACACCGAAGATTTGGGCGCACGGAGTAATGTGTGTTCTTTGCCTGGTCCTATTACCTTCATTAACATTGTCTGTATCTTTGTGCAGGGCATATTGCAGAAACGCACCTTTGGAAGGTCGATTTTCAGCAAAGAATGCTTTAAACGCGAGCGTACTAGCCGGTGTGCTCTTCGCAAAATTCTTTAAAAAATATTACAAAGAAAGTGGTGTGACGTTTTCCAAAAATATTCTTTGATAGCGCTGTTATTGAATGCCCGAAGACAAAGAAGAAATGCACAGTATGTTTAGGAGTCGTGAGTCCATCATAAGAAGGCCCAACAAAGATGGCGCAAAGAAAGCAGAAGATGGTACATTCATAAGTTCCTTGGCTATATTTGCGCCGCATATCAAAAAGCTGCGCAAAATTTCTGTGTCAGAAATAACGCGCAAAACACTTTAAAAACGCATTGTCATTGGTTTAGCACTGACTTCACCGCCACTATTCACTACTTCAAAATGAGCCATGCGCAACAATGTTACATGCGAGTCAGTCGTGGATGTCGTTAAGCAGTACATTTCCAAGCAGTAAGCTCTCATCAAATCTCTAGAAAGCTCTGCAGAGGAGATTTTTAATTCTTGCAGCCTTATCTAGACACCGCCCACGCAAAACTTTCAGCTCTGCACCGTCATATAAATTGTTAGCGGCTGTTTTGCTCTTCTCACTCCTGGTGATGAAAGGATTGAAAGTAGAAGAAGGCTCTTGGAGTAATGTATGTAGTTTCCATTTTATCTTCTGGCCTTTACTGTCAAACGCGTCACTCTACAGGCTTTCACGAACATTGTGCGGATCGCATGGCACGTAAGTCACAAAATAAAGAGGCTCGGGTTTACGTGGAATTTTCGGAAGCCGTACCTTAATTTCTTGCATGGAAGTTCTTTATGTGGAGCATAAAATGGTTTGTATATTTCAGGTAAATTTTGCAGCGTGGCGGTAAAACCATACACCACTCTTTTACTTCCTTTCAATGGCCTGTTAATTGGTCTGAAAAAACTTGCTACTTTTGGGAGAAAATCTTTTCCCAATATTCCGCTGGCTTCTGGAGGAGGCAACTCTCCACGAAACTGAATAAAGAGGTGAGTATAACATTACCTATGACTTGTATTGAAGTTAATAGTAAACTGTTCTAGCGATTCATTGTTGCATGTAATGTATAGGTATTATTCACAATATAAACGACCAATATTGGCCTCCATATATACATATAGATATGTTTTCACTCGCACCCTATTTTCTTCCGAGCAGAAGGAAGCAACTTCAAATATTTTGTGCCGGCGACACCAACGCGGCTACATATACACACGTGGAATGCTTCACAAGCAGCTTCACAAGCTTCACAGGCATGCTTCACAAGGAGCTTAAATTTGCTTGCCGTAGACCGAAAGCCCTTCGCATAAATACAACGTTCCGAAACAGTGGACTAAACTTTTGGTTGTTTCGGTCCCCCTCTTTGTACAGAGAGTGTGCGCTTCTCGGGGCAATATGCAAAAAAAAATGAGATTGCTCTTTCAAAGAAGCGTAGCCCAAGTCACATATCATTTTGGGAATACTGAGACATGATACTGAAACTCCCAACTTCGCCCTAAATCAACCGCTAAAGCTAGGTCCGAACCATTTTATTGAGAGCCAATCATTTTATGTTTATTCTATTATTTATGTTTGAGGAAGCACCTTTTCCTTTACCAAGACAAATATGCACATCCATTTAGTGCATTTTAAGACTGCCGCGCTTCTTTGCGAATATTCATGAATGGTGTAAATCTACCTGCATTTTATTTTATTTAACTTACGTCTTGAACACCGCGCACGGAGGCAATAACATTTCGTATAGTTAGAGCACCCCTTCGGTACCCTTGTGCATGTAATCCTTTCAGAAGTCCCGCTGACAGCTGTAAGGAAAAGAGGCCATTGGATGACCATGCCCACAGGAATGCGCTTCCGCAAAAGGCTATCGCTTTTTTGCCGGAAGTGCATCTGGACTGCATCGTAGAGACGTTCATGTACGTGAACTGCACAGAATTAGGTCGCATTTGCCCCACTGGAAAATGTTTTTTTTCTTCTGAAGACTGCAATATGTGTTTATTGTTGCAGTGCCTCTTGTTCTACCGAGAACCTTTGCTTTTGTAGTTACTAGTAATCTGGTTTATCATGCGCCATAATTTTTGTAGGGTTTTCTGTTACAATCTTAAGAGCGTTACTCTTACAATGTCGTGTTTTTTTGCCTTTTCATGTCAGAATATCTTGTAAACAATTACAACATATCGTGTCAATATGTACGATTTATTGAATAATTATCGAAACATCAAACACCAAAGCCAAAATTTTACAATACGGTTTATGTTTAAATAATCAAAGATTGTGTTTGCCAAGTAGTACTAAATTTTTTCTGAACATATTTTAGATTCAAACTTGAGGCCAGATACTGCGACCAATGCGCCATTAGCAGAGTGCGGGACACTGCCACAAGATTCTCTAGGTTACTGTGCATACGAGCGTACGTATGTGGTGTAAATGAGTAAAGTCAAATAGGCTCAAACACAAAACGAAGCCTTTCTCTTCCGTGATGTTCACTCCTTACCTCATTTACGTTAATCCACGAAGTAAACCCACATCAAACCTACTTGTTCATGTCATCCGCAAATAGTCTTTAAAACAGCACACAAAGTACTCGAACGGTTGTGTTTAAAGTTTACTTCTTGAAGTCGTGATTTTAAAGGGTTTCTGCAGAAGCGAATTGGAAGCTTTAGGTATTAAAGCCTATAAATACCACTTCAGAATCATATTCTGGAAAGTTTCTTGGTTAAATTTAAAGAGCCTGATGGCTGCAAACGTCATGATGAAATGTCACGTGATGTCAGCAGAGATGTCGGCTAAGAGCTCATAACGTAAAGGATGGTAATGGTGTCATCGCCAATGACTCCAAAACCGTGCCCTGCAGTTGCACAGCAAAGTAATCTAAACTGGTGGATTTTGACGACCAAGAAACTTAAACGCGCTTATCATTGTCGTAATAGCAACCTAGACAATATGGTGAGATGAAACATGACTACAGAACAGACGGACGGAGGTGATGAGGCAGTGATGAGTGCGGAGTGGTATTGCTAGCCGATGTCTTGCTATGCTGCAATGAAAGAACACATGTCTCGCTTATAGATTCTGAACGGTGGAGGTAGGGCTGGGCTTAAGACTTAAATGAGTGTTCCAAATGAGGTATCTCAGTGGCACCAGAATAATTATTATTTCTGTGTTATCACAATATTGATAAAGTTGTCATTTGTCTCAAATTTGATTGGTTTGTTTTAAATAGTACTATATTACCGGCTGCGCTTATGGGATTCTAAACGAGTTGACATTATCTAGAAAAATGTGGAAAAGTGTTTTGTTGTTGTTGTTGGACAATCTTGATGAGTAAATTCAACGAAAGTACCATGCCCGCAGCAAATATTGTGTGGTTGGCGCGTTCCAAGGAAACTGGGAGTCTTTCATTTTATTGTGCTTTCACATAGATATTATATTGGTTGTGAAACAATACGTGTTCTCAGCGTACATGTTCCCTATCTCTATTATAAAAACAAAGCATTTTGTTCAGTGTGGCTGTTGCTGAAATTGAGGCTATAGTTTCCGAGAAGTTTTTTTTCGCCTGCAGATTGGGCTGCAGAATACTTTATGGACCGTATGCAAGTAGAAGGTTGGCGCGAAAAGGTGTCTGCATCAGCGTGAATAAATAAATTTTGAGTTTTTCTGCTACACGATTACTGTTATACAACTCAAGCACTTGCCTTACATTTGAAAGCGTTGCTCCCACCCTGCGCAGAATTGAGAATCACAGAGGCGGATGCATGTTTCAAAGTGCAAATGAAGGCTAGAAAGAAATACGTGTTTTTGGCGATGTTCCGCCTTGAGCACTGTTTCTTGTTGCAGCTTTTTTCACAAAAGAGTTTTCACTTCATTACTTGAGAATGAACAGAGTGCGCACGCTTCGAGTGCCGTGTAAATCACACACAATATATTCAGTGCTGTTACACTGAAATCAATACAACTTCTTTGCTTTGAGTTAGGCTCAAATTATGTAACTGCACGGAATCTTTGTTTTCAAGACTTTCTGTTTAGTTGCTGCCTTTTTGCCGCGTACCAAAAGACAAAAAACGGGGCCCCACAGAAAACATAACAATATTAAATTTATTGTTCTTCTTGCGGTAAGAGGCGACTATCTAGAGACTTAACCATTTTTTCAGGGTAAACAGTGAGTTCGCAGGAATGGTATAGTAGCCTTGAGGCTAAGAGCAGTACTCTAATGACAGCATAATAGTGCAGCAAAAAGTATCTCCTTTGCGTAGATTCGCCCTGGCACTATGTTTGCTCATAAACTGTGAGGATGACGTAGGCAATAGATACTAACTGCACGGTCTGCTCCGGGGCGCCTCGAATGAATTCATAAAGCACCGTCTCACGGTTCCGCGCTCCACTGAATTCGCTGCCGTCCAGCGAGGCGTAACGTCACAACGGAAAGCGATCTATGCGGAAGTGCTTAGACGTCTTTATTTTCTCTTTGCATTGCCGCTGGCTTGTAGAAGCGGTCTTCTTCGCGTTACCTTTTTTTTTCAATTGTGCTTTTTCTTCTGAATAAAGCCCTCAGCTTTGTGCTCTGTCCTACAAAGCACCGCTCTTTCAAGCTGTCGTTCCCTCTGTAGCCGTTCCTCACAACCGGCAAGTGCTACTTTTTCAGACGAACAAGCTGGTCGGTCATTTCCGTCAGTGCGTGGCGAAAGTGCGGGCACTAACCCCGATCGTTTCATGGTCGCACCGGTCGTAAGAAACTCTTTAAGAGCGCCTGTTTACGACGCTCAGTGCAGTGTGAAATCCTCGTAACGCGGCACGGTCACTTTTATATAACTAAATTGCATACTGCAGCCGCTAAGTGGCGCGCAAGGCAGCATGCAGCATGTTGTTGATGCCACCTGCTTAAACAATCAGTCGAATATTAAGAGCTTAACTTCTTTGAAGCGCAGATGACTTTATGGCCTCACCTTCTCGTCTTAGCTGGCTAACGTTCGATGCGACTGCTGGAATCAGGCGCCGCAGCGGGATAACGTACCCAAGTAGAGCCTTCCGTACCGGCGTCAGGCTGTCACGCTGAGGCTTCGAAAAACGACGCGGTTTAAATAGCCATAACCGTTCAAACCTCGTGAACCGCTGGCGCCTTGTTATACATTTTTTAGCGCAAACAAAACTTCAGGTACTCACACAACTTTTCGGGGCTGATATTATTGTACAGTTCGTTTCTTTTACCCACCAGGACACCCTACGTAAAGTATGAACAGCATGCGTCGCGTCGAACATATCCTAAATTGATTGCAAATGTAGTGCCGACGAGACTGCTGTGCTGGAGGCTACCACCGAAATCGACATCGTGTGACATCAGGGTGTGGTAGAGCAAAGGAGGTGACGTAGCCGCCTGCTCCCCTACTCCGTCACGTCCACCCGGCACCCGGCTAATGGCAAGGCGGAACCGTCTGGCGCGTGGATGGAGCTTCACAGGTTTTCGCATACCCACGTGATACCGCCGGCCCTGTTCAGCGGAAACCGTGACGTACTAGCGTACTTTTGGCCGCCCGCGAACTCTGGGCTTTTTGAAACGGCTGCCGTTGACGGCGGTTTTCGCTGCGTTATCGTTCCTCATTTATCGTCCGCTGATGTATTTGAACTACTGTTTCATGATAGTTAGCCCCGTAGGTGTCGACCTAAGCAATAAAAACATGACGTCAAAATTCGGTGTAACTACTCATTTCAGGTACACTTAAGGCAAAGTCTGTGTATATAACCGGCATTTAGCCCCCGCATTCATTTAGTTAGAAACGCTCGTTGGGTTGGTTTTTACGATAGTAAGCGAACAAAGTGGCCGCGCAAGATAAAAATAGAGCGTTCTAAATACCGCAGAACAGCCCCAGCATACGAAATTAAAGCAAACACAAAAACAACAGACTCCCGCTGGCGCAGTTTGCGATAGGGGGTGAGCGAGCACTGCGAAGGTGGGAAATTTGAAATGCACTGGTTGGCAGCAGTTAGCGGATAAGGACGCTGCGGGCCATTATGGCGAATCACTGCTCTGCACTTCCGACAGCTTCACATTGAGTGTAACGTGTTTAATTATATTTTTTAGTCACCTCAGTATCATTGCCCCTCACTCATTTTCCAGAACTACAATGTAAAGGACCGATTAAAGCGCCGAAATCTGTGTATTTCTGTGCTTTTTCCCGTTTTTGAGAGCTACCGTTGCACTTCTGCCTATAAAAAATACGGGCTCCATCTATTTCTTCCTCCGTTTTTGTGGTATTTTTTCCTCTTTGCAAAACTTTGACATCGCGGTGTGAAGTAGATGATTGCGCTTTATTTCTTTGCAAATACAATCTTGTAAAGTATCCTCGCAACGTCCGCAGTATTGAGCCTCTTTTCTTTCATTTTTTTTTGTTCAATTTTTGTTCGTGTTTTGACAACCGTGCTTTGTACTAACGGGCAAAACGTCTGTTAAATTCGGTGCCTCGGATGCTCTCCTCGATAAGGAACTAGTTTTTACAATAACTACTAGCTTTATGGCTAGTGTTATCTTTTACCGACCCCACGACACTCAAATGCGAATATTTTTCGCTTCTAGGCTAAAGCAGTAGGAAACGGTTATTTTCATGCATGCCACAAAGCGTTAATTGGTATCTCCGCGACAACGCAGGCGGATAAGAGCTCACTATCTGCTACAGCGGTAGGGTGACATCTGTACCTTGCTCCCAAATGACAAAAACAAACTGAACCTATTTTGAAAATCAGTTCTGCTGAAAAGACCGTCCCCCTTCACTTTGCCCTCCTGCATATCATGGCTGCACAGCGGCTCCGCAAGTATTGCGGGCATGTTTATTATTTTTTTTGGGACTCCAATATTTCTCGCTTCAAAAAAGTTAATCTAGGGCGAAATAGATAGGAAACAGATTTATTCTCACCGGAAAAATACCACCAACTATGTCCCCACCACCATTACTAGAACTTGGGGCCGTGACCTAATGGGCTGACGCCTTTGCTGCTGGACGCATTTTCTTCCTAGGGTTGTTATCCGGCGTTATTTGTTCAAATTTGTCCGTTTTCTTCTTTTTGGCCCCATGCCTTTCCCAATGTGAAGCGGGTATATTCCCGGAAGCCAAGCGTAAATATGCGTTTATTTTCTGTAACTGGCTTTCGCAGTGGGTATAGGCCATAATTTTTTAGTTGAGCTGGAACGAAATTTTGCACAGCTGCAAGTGTGGTGACTGCTTGATGCGAAAGGTAAGCAACCATAAAGGGAAAATCAAAGATCGTCAAGAAATAAACTATTCACAGGCCTGGTTCTTGGTTGTACGACCAATTTCTGCATGTATTCAGAATGCTCTGCCAGGAAATTTCATGCGCGAAGGCCACCAAGCCCGCGTGTAGGTAAGTGTTTGCCTACATTTGCCTTCCTTGTATGGCCATTGACTAAAAGCGAAGGCTTATAATCTGCACAGTTGCTTTTCCACAAATTCTTCAAGTACTCAGATTACAACACCCAACAAAATGAACAGACATTGATATTACTATATTTCTGCCCGTTGGAGTGTCTATCGAAAAAGGCTGGCACTTCGAATAATAGCTCTCAGTACTCGAGGCATCTTATTGGACACACTGAAATATCGCATATATCAAGTGGTCGATCGACGGGTCTTTCCACATATAAATCCATCTTGGCAATACTTACTCTAACTTCTAGGTTCTCACCGTGTTTCTTTAAATACGTTTGTTGACTCTTTCAGTGGTGTCAATGTCGCTTCAAACTCTGAGGGTCACCTTCCAGAAAGCGTTATTTGCAAAGTTAAAAAGCAGGTTGCTGCTCTTCATTGCATCTTCGCCACCTATGTCGAACTAAATGCTGGTTCCCAAAACGTTATTGTTACGAATCCAAAAAATGCCTTAGGAAATACATTAGTGTTGGTTTTTGTGACCATGAAAGACTTTGCGAGAAAACAAAACAACAATTTGTAAACCACAAAAAGCACAATTCGATTTTATTTTCGTTTCCTCGCACACACACCAACAAACATCAAGCTGCTTTCTTTATGTGGGTTATATGGCACGTGCTGACTGATCAATAATGCCTTGCTGACTTTGATTTTTGTCTCACATACATGCAAGAACAAAGCTACCAGCATCGCGATGACAATGGCGATGCATCACTGGGGTCTAGTTTGTAAAGTACCAAAAAGCTGGTATAGCTCCATTCTAACTTCTGACGTGTATAAAGATCTTCATATTAAGGGGAGCAGCTGCTGTGCACGAATCCCAGTAAGGGAACGGGTAAAAGCAGAAGGCTTCTCATCAGGTACTGCTTAGCAAGGCTGAAGGGAAAGTGTGCTTTTGACTGTAAAATTTCCGTCATTGTTACTAAGATGGTCCGCCCAGTACAAGGAGCAGAAAGCATACAAAAAATAGGCGTGAAATAAAACAAAGCTCTGCTCCATCTTCAAAAATATTTTTGCTCTCCATTTAGGGCAAGCAGTTAGAGCATCCCTGCAATGTGTGTATTAGTGCAGTTTCTTTCAGTTCAGTGCGCCCGAGGTACACGGATTCAGCAGTTGTTTCAGCCTTTATTTGGGCAAGTAACTGAGTTTTGCCCACAGAGGTGTTTCTGTCTGCTTCGATCCTGCAGTGGAGTTTTCAAGCCTGTGGGCATCTCTTACGCCATCTGAGCGCTGAAAAAAAAACGAGCGAGGTTTCCTTAGCTTGGGGTTTAAATTACCCCCTGAGATTTTCCTGTGACCCTCGTCTAAGGCACTCTGCCATACTACAAGGCAGCATCGCAAGTTACTGCTACCTCCGTTTAGTTTACGCGTCACTTTTCAAATATTGCCATCACTGGGGAGTGATTTACTCTTTGTGACGGGCGATATTTATTGAAATACTTTATGAGCGCTGATGCTCGAGTAAATACTTTCATTCTTTGCAGGGTCCTCGCTAGATTTACTCGTAGAAGTATCTAAGTAAAAAAAACATACACACTTATTACGAGAAAGGCGAAGCAGTTACTCTTAGACTGAAATTCTAAAGTGTCTAAAGCAGCCTTCCAGCCTGACACAACACAGTCAATCCAATAGTCTTTGTTTCTTTTTATGTTTGTACAGGAACATGTAGTCTTTGACCCGTAATTATGTTAACTGATGTTTGTTTTAGGGCTGCCAAAGCCTTTGCAAATGTTTTGCAATATCAGTCGTTGTAACCACTCTGCGCACATGCACTGCGTATCTTTGCTTTGGATTCCAAGCGTCGTGCTTCATTCAGGAGCTTCGTCCGACATCTGAAGGAAACAAAAAGCAGAAACATGAGAAATAAACAAGCCAAATTTTTTTATACACACTGTACGATAGTGCAAAGATACTATGAATGACAAATTAATAATCAGCCCATAATCATCCGCCAGACTGACTCTGTCACATCCAAATCTTCCCTGGCATCGTGCTCCACGTTGCCAAATTTGCTGACGTTAAATTCTTTATACTCATAAATCTTTAAAGTTTTTATTATTTACAATAATTCTCTTACAGTTACAAGCTAAAGAAGGCACAGGGCATTTCTTGTATGCGAAGCAAAACTATCCCCCTTAAAGCGATTTCAGGTAAATTCTCACCCATACGCTAACTATCTTCAAAGGTTTGACTCCCCAAAATAGACATCTTGGGCACAGGCTATAGAATGGGGTTCACCTTTTTAATTATAAATCGAATCACCGAACAAGTGTTTCTACTGAGGACATTATAACCACGCTTCCACAAGTCTCTCTTTTAGACGGACTCTGTAGTGCTTCCGAAAGACGCTTTCATATTTTTTTTTTTTGCTTGGGGGAGGAGTGTGAAAGCTGTAGTTATCAACAGCACGCAGCGGCACTGCGTAATTTGCTCGTCGCAGCAAAACTACGCGCCTTCCGTTCCTGCCTTGCTTAATTTAAGTGGCTTATTTTTATGCAGTGGCTATCGAATGCGCTTATTTCTGCAACATAGGGTAAGCGGCCAACACCCGCTACATTGCTGCAATGAGGTAATTCGAGCGCTCAAATAACGCCATGACTCGGAAAGAAGAGAAACATTTTTTGAGCAGGTTACCAAGACATCTTATAGGCGTAGAGCAGTAATTTTAGGCTGAGGTACTTCGTGACCCCATATTCTAAGAAATGTATGTGTTTGTAGATTGCGTCCTGAAAGCATTTATGATTTATAAAAAGTTGAAAAAAGTGTGGCTGGGTTTCTTTAAAGTTGCGCGAGTGGATGTTTTCAGTGTACGTTTAACTGGCTGTGATGTACTCCAACACTACGAAAAAATCTTGATGGCTCGAGGGATTCGAAAAAAATGACTGACTAACCAAACCTACCGCATTTCTAGACAAGGCTCTTTGCTTTTCTCTTGGTAGACAAGAAAACGGCCCCGGACCAACTGAAACACGCCCAAATATAGCACAAGCCTGTTTAGGAAATGGGTCGAGAATTCGTATGGTCTTCACGCTACCAGGGATGCGAATTGCTCTATCTTCTAACTCCCTTTCCCTGTGTAGGTTCGGCTGAATAACGCAGTGGTATATTATTCCGTGGCATGCGTCATTAGGCAATTGTCAATCGCAGTCTTTTAGTCACTCCTGGTTGGGTGACGTAGAATAACATAAAATCAGATTTTGCGCACTGTCATTACCAGAAGGCCTCATGAAACCGTCCTTTGGAAATTCGTGACGAACCGGTGTACGTAGAATTTCATTACACGTTCGGCATGTTCTCAATCTTTACATATAAGCATATACAATGCAGCTAGTGGAAAAACAACGCATGCCGTTGTGGTTTTAACTATACATCCTGAATAAAGACTGCAAATAGTAATAATTAATAATGCCTGGTAAACTAAGCATCACCCATCAAAAGCTTCAGAGAAGAAGGTGTGACCATGATAATTCAGTTTAAGAGACAATGTAGAGTTTGATTCTCTTTTCCACTTCATGCTTAGCACCTTTAAGTGAGACTCTAAACCTTCTTAGGCAGCTGGAACGATTGAATAGTTAAGCATATGCTCGCAGCTGGCCACTTTCGTACGCAAGGCCATAACTTATCATAAACGGTAGAGAACAAGTTTCTGTATTTGGTATATACACAATCAATCCGCAAACAAAGCATCCATAGAAAATGTCCCTAAATTTGAAATGTGTTTAGGTGTTCAGTCCCGAAAGAAGAATTGCCGGAAATGGCGCTATAGGGATTAAAGGCAAAAGATATATAATTAGACTCAATCGGTAAGGTGGCACTCGTGGAACCCGACCACGCAGCCTACCTGAGACCATCCCCTCCGGTGCTTCACCCATTTCAAGAGATAATCAAGGTGCCCATCGTGATTTACGATATAGTGGTGAAGCGGTGGTGACCTTAGCCTCTTCCTTTCATTGTACTCGTAATTACGACCGAGCTTCGCGCGAAGAACTCGTGACGTTGGCTGCGTTAGAGTGCTTTAAATGGCCCATTCGTAGCCCTTGTAACCCTTGCGCAATGCGGAAGTGGTTCTGGAGAAGCTACTCTTTTTCCCTTTGCAACTACAAGGGAGAGCTCTTCATATAACCGTAAGTATATTTTTAGACTGGAACACCGCACTCTCGTCCCCCCAACCATAAGGAGAAGTGGGTTCCTAGTGTAGCGGTGTCAGGATTTCAGTGGACACAGAGCTTGGTTAACGGGACTTTGTTTTGGTAAGAACGCAACCACCCTGTTTTTTATTTTCTTTATTTAATATTTAACGTCGGGGAAAAGAGTTGGAAGTCACAGATATTCGAGGGAACAGTCCATACATGCTGGGGCTCTAAGCAAACTGCTAGTTTCCGATTGCGTGTTTTCTCATTCTTTCTTAACTATTCCGTGTTGCTCCTGGTAGATCGAATGCGGCTATGTACGACACACACTTCACGAATGAACCGAAGGGTTGGATTGGAAGTCCAATCCAATTGGAGTACGGGTGTGTAGAGAATTGGGTCTGCACATTCGCCTGTCTGCGCATTCCAGAGGAATGACGCCATAGCCGCGGCAGACGCACTGGCACTGGCGCGTGCCTAGCTGTGCGCCTCGGTTTCGCAGTAGCCAAGTCTGACGCTGCGCCGGAGCCGCTTGATAGCCGGTTTGAGTGGCTCTTGGAGATCCGTGCTAGGGTGGCTAGCCATCATAGCCGTGCTGCGCACGCGGGAGGTGCAGTGACTGCCCTGGACTGGACTGTACTAAACTGGACTGGACTGGATTGGATTGGATTGGAAATTAATTTAGCAGCAGTAAGCATGATAATCAGCTAATCCTAGACAACCAGCAAACCTAAGAATAACCAGCTGAACCTCAGCTCACGCTACGTATATCCTGGCATAGCCGAGCTAAGCCACTGCTAATTTTTCTTCGTCAGCTACAACTTTCGTGGAGGCATACTACCCGCTCAGTCGTAGGTTCCTTCGACTCCGGCATGACGAGTGGTAGGTACGATCACGCACTGCCTGCCTGCTATTTCACCAAGCACGCAGTTGGCACAGCTCACGGCTACCACAAAACCGGGAGCATTTCGGCTATCTCGTACCTCGTAGACGTGTAATGCATATTAAAGAAAGCAAATCCAAAAAACCGCTAAAGAATACAATTATCATGCCATGCTCAATCCAGAAGCGGGGGTCTTCCAATAACCCCTCACGACGACATGGATTCCCCGGTGAAGTATTCTCTCAAGTATAATTACTAAGAAACTTTGTCACTTAGACGACAACCAAAGAATCCGTAACGTGAAAGATTCGCGTTCTATCATAATCCTCGCTAGATGGAGGGGTGCATGATTTATGTTTGTCTATATAACTTTACGTCTTAGTTATTACTTAACTATGCTCACAAAAGCGCGAATAAACAATAAATATGAGTGTTTTAAAGCAGAGTAATCCATTACTTTTTTTCTGAATTTGGTGGCCCGTTCACTTTGCTCAAAGCGAAAATACACAGGTTTTTGTTTTCTTGATCGTTGGGAACGATACGTCTATGTTATTGTCTGTATTGTCCTATTTTCTGTGTAGACAAATCCCGGAGCGTATTATTGCACTGTTTCTAGTTCGAAATTTTTTTTCGTGTAAGACGAGGCAGATCGCATTAAATTTATGCGTAACATTATCCACTTCCCATTCCAAGTTAAAGACACTTAGGTTTTTATTTCAATATTTGTTTTTTAGCCCTGAAACTTATTCAATTCAGAAAATAGGTAGGTAATATTTTATCGCATTAGATTAAAATTCTTCCTGTGTGACCAACGTTTGCATTGTTGAAAAGTCCTTCTTCATATAACAGAAGGAGTTCAGCTCACTCGGACACTTTTCTCGAGTATTGTAACATGCAAGCTCGGCACCCTTGCTAAAAACAAAATCAATAGACGGAACTAGTCATAATATAGTGACACTAACTCTGGACACCTCTGACGCCGAAGCCTTATAAAGAAGTTCGTATTTTTTTGTAAAACTCTAATCAAAATCCGAAGTGTCGACAGAATATTACGTATCGGGGACGATATATCGAAGCACCAGTTCCACAAAAACTGCAATCACGTTTTCACCTCCCAGACCTACCAGTGTGTTTTCCCGGGTAAACGTATTACACATAGTTCAGGAATAACTAAAAAGGTGCTATTTTTACGCGTGTTAAAATTTTCCTGTAGATTTGTTTAGAATACATCAAACATGACCTATAAAATCTGAAACAAACCTTGCACATGAGTTAACAGTGTTTCTAACTTACTTGAGTGTCTTTATACCCTCCTAAATATTAACCACTAACAATTAGTCACGAAACGTGATGTATATACTGTACAAAATTCCGCTAGCAGCGTTGCTGCGATCGGGTAAGAACTTTATCCCCACTTCTAGATGTGGCGTTACAAATGCAGCTTACCGGTGCGTAGTTCAAGTGATTCAAAGTAAATATAATGAAGTTTCCCTTCGCGCAAGCAAGTTACGGGGCGTGCAATGCTGAAGTCTTTACATAAACTGTGTAGATGTGGAAGTCAGAAAATACTTTCGGTATGTAACACATTGCTAGGCTTCAGGGTAAGCAGAGAGAATTAAGAGTTCAGGCCGTTGTTATTGTGGTTAGCCTTTCTAGTGTATCGTTGCGTTGTGCATTATCCGCTGCTTGATGCGTGCCCGTGCAGTGTCCTCACAACGCGCGTTGTAGCAGCATACATTTCCGATTATAATGTGTTGTCTAATACGTAACAGCCGGTATAGGCAATTTGGTCAGTATGGACACTTTGACGAAGAAGTCGCCGCGCAACACTCCTGTGTGTGTCGGAGTTTATACCTGCTGTTTCGTTTTGAGCTATCACGGCGTTTGCAGGTACCCGCAGCTCGAGCTACGTTCCATAAACTGAGCACTTTTTTATGTTTGTAGCGCTTCAAGACGTTAACACTGAAAGCTTGATGTTGCGCCTAACGTCATATGTTTATGTCTAATTGTACGTGACCCTAACGTACTTGACCCCAACGTACAACGAGACGAGCATGCTTGTTGTATGGCGGGATGAGAGGTACCTGTTGGCGGCATTAGGGTCAAAGCCTGATTTTAGGCCAACGTTGGACCGTCGCGTAAACGCCCTTCTCTACTGCGCATCATTCTTGGCGCAAGCTAGATATAAGCTGGGAAAATGCGGCAAACCGAGTGGCAGCCTTCTGCGTTTCAACTTCCGTGGTGGTGTTCTTTACGGGTGCACTAGCCGGCCCCGGTGTTCTCCTAACTCGGCAGCGGTTTCAGAAACAGCCACTCCGCATTCGCAAACAGGGTACTTACGCACGCGCGAAAACGTTTTAAGATAGTCTGAAGTTGAATCATTACATTACTCTTATTTCTTAGAGCCTGCATTTTATTCTTACTGTGAACAGTTCTAACCAACTGTTTGTTAGCTGAGACAGAAGTGATACAGAACTGAAACAGCAAGAGGAACGAACTAGGTACTTGCCTGCAGCCTTATGTTCACCACCAGCCTCCCTTTGCGGACTTGAGGGGCCCCCCGAAACCGCCTCCACCGCCCCCTCCTAACGTGTTCGGGAGGCCGAAAGGCGGCGCCACGGGACCCGCTCCCCCGAAAGGGGGACCCAGGATAGGGCCCCCCGGGCCGACTAAAGGGCCCGATCCGCCGAAACCCGTCGGGTGGTGCGTTGTCGTGCCGAGGTGTTTCACCTGGGAAAAGAATCGTGCAAAATGCGTGAACGAATGAGAAATATGGGTGTGCAACTACAAACAGATTACGCGTGTCTCGGCAGCACGCGAAGTCTGCGCGCCCGCAAAAAAAAAAGGAAATGCTCAGCATATGAGCACGACAGGGCAGCCAACCCTATCGAAACATAAGCCATTGTCAATTATGCGCTACGTTTCTTCAATTAAACAGTGTAGTCTCAATCAGTTCATAATTTAGAGGAAAAGTAAATAGTACTCATTATCAGTTCCAGCCACACGTTCGACTATAAAGGGAATGACACAGACAGACAGACAGACAGACAGACAGACAGACAGACAGACAGACAGACAGACAGACAGACAGACAGACAGACAGACAGACAGACATACAAAGTGCTGGCGACTGATTATTGGAAATCGATCATTTCCAGCACACGCGAGGCTTACACACTAATGTGCTCAGCGCTGGACGAGGGAAAGAATACCTGGAGCACAAGAGCACAAGAGTGCTGGAGACAAAATAATGAGTTAGTCAGGTTTTTGTCCAAGCTGTTCAGTGCGAGCCACTGCATCTCTTCTGTACGGTGTCTTTTCTTTAAAAACAAATTTACCAACTAGAGTAACATTTTTTTTCTTCGGTCCTAGCACGCAAACCGAAATTCGCTGAATAAGAGTTGTTTTGGCTTGTTTTTGGACACTTTATATTGCACTGTTGATTAGTTCAAGGACAAAGACCGAACTCAAAAGTAAAACACAAACGACCGCGTGGTTTGTGCTTGCTTTGTCTCTACCAACGTCTTTTTCTCCATAGAACTGTCGTTACATAAAGCGTGTGTCCTATTTTAGGTCGGTCGATGCTTGCAAGCTTTTCTATATTTCTCCAATCGACACCTCGACTTACACACCCTGTGCTAACATTGTATGGCGCATTCGTCCATTTCTGCGCGTACTCACTACACTTCCGAAACCATGCACTAACAGGAATTCCACTTGCCTTGACGAGGATGACTTTCGTCTGACCGCCTGGGATGAAACTGGACGTTAGTGCCGGTGGCCTCGACAGTGTCAGTGGAGCCGGCACGCCACCTCCGGGACCAAAACCAACAGAGGGCCCAGAACCAGGCCCGAAAGACAGCGGCGAAAATCCTGGACCGAAGCCTCCTCCGGCTGCTCCTACGGCTACACCGGGGCCGAACCCGCCGGGTCCGGATGCAAATATCGGGCCCCCAGGAGCGAAGCCGCCTCCACCAAAGCCGCTCTGGAAGTCGCTCCGGAAGCCGCTCGAGTAGCCGCCACCAAAGCCTCCTCGGATGCCACCGGGGCCACCGATCAGCGGACCGTGACCACCGATCAGCGGACCGGGCCCGCCGATCAGCGGACCGGGCCCACCGATCAAGGGACCGGGACCTCCGCCACCTCCGCCGAAGATGGGCCGCCCATTAGGACCACCTTTGAGCAGATGGCAGTGTAGAGTTGCAGACGCTGTGGTCGCAACTGCTAGCAGGAACTGGAAGTAATAAAGGAGATTGTGATTTTGGGCAACTTTGTTTCAGTTTCCTCCAGGTGAAAATGACTGCATTTTCTACGGTTACTGGCCGACGATTCCGCTTGAAACGTGGCTGTTCATACATTAAGAGCAACGTTTTTCTTTGACTGTAATATCTTGTGCATTATTTTTTTGCGCTTGTGAAGTGACAGAAACCCGTTAATACCCTACTCGCATATTTTCTATGGCATTCTGATAAAAGCAGCTATCAGCGCAAGTTCTACTGGATTTACGCTCTTGCGTTTGAAGACCACTGATTTCTATAAACGTTGTGGAGTCTTTTTTACGGTAGTAAACAAAAATTCCTTGGCTACTCCTTTCTCACAAAAGAAAGTGTCCATTAGAGAAAAGCGAAATGTTGCTTCTTCTGAAAAGCAGCCGTACAGACATTATGTCACCAACAGAAATCAGATGCGTTGACGAGCTCTAGCTACCTACCTAATTTTGCGTTCTACCACATACCACTCGTTTTTAATATAGTTATGCGAAGAAATAACAACGATCTTTTGATGATCCCCACCACTAGGGTTAACAAACCTAAAACTGGTACTGTACTGAACTTTCCTCATTCCGAACCGCTTTATTTTTGCAGTCGTCTCGCTGAGTCAACTACAGTTTTTCTGACGCTTTAGGTTGGCCACACTTTTTTATTAAATTAAATTCTTCTGTTTGCCTTCAGCGTACTGACTTTTTTTCTCGTGGAGATTCGTCGTAGCACTGATAGTATTTCAAAGACGTCACAGTACTTCAATTTCTTTTCCCGCCAATAATGATAATACGAATATGGTTTCAACAAGATAATTCCACCATTTCAGTAAAAAACAACAACTCTACATGGTCTTTTAGGTAATTTATTTTAGCGGTTGCGTATACCCATTCAAAAAATGACGTATAGCTATTTTTCGCAAAAAAAAAAAACGTTTGAAACTGACTCTAAGAACCACATGTTTGAAGTAACAATTTTGAGAAGCCATGACGGCGATGGTCGCGCAAGTGTTGTGTCTGTGATACTCTAGATTCATTCGTATGCACGAATAAGCTTCTTCACACCTAATTTTCCTCTTCGACGAACCCTTCTGGAGACAATCGCAGTATTAAAATTTCCTAGGCTTCACAAAACGCAAATAGTAAACGGTGATATGAGCGATCTTCACTGCACTCCACTTCTACTGGCGGCTAACACAGAAAATGTTAGCCGCCAGTGAGCACGAAGAGGAAGTAGTTAGGCAGCACCAACTTGGACAACGTTTTTACGTGCTGAACAAAAGTGTGTGATGTGGTGCGGGAACGACCCAGAGAGGTTTACAAGGTTGTCAGAACGACAATTTTGCGCGTTTTACCTGTTTAGAGCGACGCTTTAGGGTCCTTACTGATGCCGTTGAACGCCGATGCACCCTGCATAACAGCCAACTTTTTCTGACGATGATGATGAATGATCGTGTGTGAAGTGAAAAAAAAAAAAAAAAAAAAGAAATGCTTCCCGCCGCCGGAATCGTACCCGGGTCGTGTCGTGTTATGAAGCCGGCGTCCATCCGAATGCTCCCTTTCGACATGGCCAAAGCGGCCGCCAATAAGCAGGTACCGATGCGCGCCGTACACCCCAAACTCAAACGTAGGCCTACGGAAGGCACACCCGAGGATTTCCGTGGGCATTCTAGAGAGTTGATGTGGGTGTGTGAAAGGCGCAACACGCGGGGGCCAAAAACCACCCGTTAAAAGATCCGCCCTTACGGGTTAACTCGTTCGAAACGGAAAGCCCGGAGGAACCTAAGGGCTTATGCGCGCATTTCTAAGTGGGTATATGCCTCCTACACTGCCCAGGGGCGCTGCGGAAGCGGCTTCCGGGCAGTACTTCCGGGTAGTACAAAGCTGCGCGGGTCCCATAGGATCTTGTGTTGACAGAAGCAAAATGAGATCAATGCTCCCGATTGTTTTGCGACATGCATTCACCAGCCCATCCCCGACGAGTCCGGTCTCTTCTGTCGATCAACTTGGCATTAGGGGAAAAAGCTTTGCAGCGCTAAATACGTTTACAGCGCCGACGAAAGTGCCGGGACGGTGACAGCGCTCTGCCACTCGCTGGTTGACCGATCGATGATCGTATGAAATGAAATTTGAAGTGAAACTTCTAGTTTAAACTACTTACTGCTCTAGGGGACAAGGACTTTTAAACAACAGCCGATCAAAAAAGAAGAGTGACGCAATCGGCGATGATGGCGCTTTAAAAGCCAGTGAGTCCGGCGGACCGCTGGCTCGCCTGCTACGGCGCGCCGCTATTTTGCGCACCTGCGCACTATGGGTGCGCTTTCATTAAATACTGCTCTTTGCGTCGCTCTTACGAATACATGGTGCGGCGTTAGCTTGCCGTTTTGTTGCCTGTCTCGGTGAGAAAATTCAGCGAGTGTCAGAAGCGTGATATCGGTTTTGCGATTCCGAAATTAGTGGCCGTAAAACAAAGCGGTCGGGCGAACCGAGAGGCCGCTCGCTTTCCTTGTTTGCACTCACTTTACTTAATTACACTCTTGCATCATATATTCCCAGTTCGCACTTAATAGGCTAGAATGACGGTCAACAACGTTTTGAAGTGCAGGGCCGAGTAGCATGCAGCCGACACGGTGTAGGTCTGGACGGCAAATCGGGTGGGAGGGGGAGGGCGGCTTTGAATGCAAAGCGAAAAAATTCAGCGAATCGCCAATAATATTTGGCAATAATCTGGCGAAGTGTGAAATGGGGGACGATTCAACAAGAAGCGACCAATTTTCTGTTCTTGTCTCGCTGTCTAACTCCGTTTGAGGACAAAACTGGCATGTCGGCGTTCAGATTGTTAGCGACGCAGATAACCAACATAGTCAGTGACGTTCGCATGTAAATATTCGGGGCCGCGCGCCGTGTATGCAACTGTGTTATGTTATGCTATGCAAATATAAATGTACACATTTATGCAGGCAGCGGGCGTGCGATTTGGTTATTGCTTTGCGCCCTTTAATAGCGCTTAATTTGTTTATTTGACGCAAGGCCTCACATACTCGCTAGTATACATATACCCTGCCCACGGCCGCTCGACGGAAAGTTTCCATCGAGCGGCCGTGCCCTGCCGTACGTAAATCGTGCGGCGTAAAACGTTACGCAAGGATCATTTAGTTTTCGAAAATGCAAAACAAAATTTCCACTCGTTTTCATGGCGGTGCCAGGCCAGCAGTGTCAGCTGAGTCGGCTGCGCAATTCTTGGGTTCGCTTGCATGCTCCCGCTGAAGCAACCTTTTGCAGTTACCTCAGGCTGTAGGATGAGCAGCGTTCCGTGTTTATGCTACTCGCGAACTTTCCTTTGTCGACCGCAGGCAAGAAGAAAGAACGGTAATCGTCGTCAGGAAGTTAGGCCACCCGACCTGGCGATACTGTCCCATGCCGCGACGACCGCGACAGCTCGCTGAAAAGAAAGCCGATAAATCGGTTTGTTTGAGCGGATATTATTTTGTTTAGCCTATACAACTACTTTAAGGGCTACTTCATACAGTATGCAGTCATTTAAACGCACCACAAAGCGATTAAACTAAGTACAACCAAGTTTCACTCTGCCTAGTAATTGAAAACGAATGGAGGGCGGTGAGGGTAGTCTGCTTTTCTACTACCCAGAGGCGTCGGACACTAGAGGCGCTGCCTGTCGCCAAAACTCCAGCGCAGGAGGACTATTCTAGAAAAGTGGGCGTACTTCCAGAGTAGCACATACTGGCAGTGTGGGATTGGCCAGCCAAGGAATTCATCACGAGGAAGCTTCGAGCACAACCACCGTCGCCGTTAGACGGAGGGGTGCGTGATTTTTTAAAGAGAAACTATTAAGGTGCGCTGTTTGAAATACTGGAAAAGACAGACTAGACCGTCTGTATTTTGTAGGTTCATATAGACATCTTCCATGGTGGATACGGCTTCAGTTACTTCAATGACATGATTGAGTTAAATGGTGTTTTCTACTAATTTCAGAATAATTTTAACCCAAAGAGTGTTAGTCCGCCGTTGTTCACAAAAAATGCCGCTGCCAGAGGAGTTGGCGTCGAATTTTGCAACTTGAAATCAGCGCAAATGAAAACAAAGAAGACTAGATGTGAATGTCAAAGCACAGTTTAGAAGTTTGTATAACGCGTAATGTTTACGCCTCTTCAGCGCGCATACTTAGATTGAGGGGTGTAAATCGACACTACAAATGACCACACTTGCTCTTATTCTTTATGAGACCAGCTGCTTTCACTTAGGTGCATGGGTGTCGGCAGGGGGGTGCAAAATGGGCACTTGTGCCCCCCCCCCCCCCCCCCCCCCCCCCCCTTAGCCAAACCAGCAGGAATGCCACTTCCCCTTGTCCTATCCATCTTTCCCCAACATACAACGGAATTGCCCCCTTAAAAGGAAATCATGAGGACGATCATGACCAGTCGTATTCCGAGCACTTCATTTCCGTGTAGGAGCCTGAGCCACAACAATAAGATGGGGAGAAGTGTGGTATAAGACACCAAAAATAAAGCAAAAAAAGCAAAAAATAGTCACTCAATAAAAAATACTTTGGAATGCAATGGGAACACTTGCTTTCTGCATTGCGATTTTTGTTCAGTCCGACTGCACTGTATCTGAACGTCGTGTTCTGAGCACGCGTCGAAGTTCCGTAAGCTTGGTTACTCGCTTTCAAATGTAAGTGATTTCTCCTTAGTTTTTACTTGCTAATAAAAGCGTGAGTGGCTTCGTCCGCCCCCAACCCGGGCGCACATGCAAAATTTCCTTCCCCATCTTATGCGTACGCCAGCCCTTGAGTACTCGTCCTCCTTGTATCTCCCACACATGAAAGTAGCAGCACCAAGCTGTGAGCACCGCCAAAAGTTAGAACCCACGAAACAATTTTTATTCAGAAAAAAAATCAAATCCTCGGCAACATTCACGACAAATACACCTAACTGCGTTCCCCAATCATATGGCCCAGAGAGAGAACTAACCCGAGTTGATGGCACATGTTGCAGCCTGGATACTTAGGTGGCCGAAGGAATCACTACAGTATTAACTCGGCAGATATGTTTGTGATGCCATTTCGTAGTGAGTGTTAACTTTTCCTACGAAGCCTTAAGGAACTAAACGGAGTCAATCTATGCGGCAAAGCTTATTAAAAGTACCCCAAAGAAAGCAGTAGACACCTGGGGAGGAATGGCAAAAGTCAAGTAGTGCGCAATTCCCACCTCGCCTAAATAATCCATTAGAGCATACTATGCGGCGAAACAGGAAGAGGCCTGGTGTACATTTCTATTTGCAGGCCACTTGTTGCACTCCTGCTGGAAAATGACCTGTTTCATGTTCCACGGACAGTGAGGCGATTTAAAAACAGCAGACTCTACATCTGTTTGCACTTGAATGTTTTATTTTTGAGGCTGAACTGTTTTAGCAGCCCACAACCTCGTGTCAAATCACTTCCATATTAACTAGGACAAAAATACTTGCATTTTGTTTATAATTTTGTGGGCATAGAGTGCACGAGTAAACGGAGAGTTGTGTCATATCCTTGCATTTTTGGGCATTATTATCCTAGGTGGCTCTTTTTTCTAATTCCGTATTGTTGTTGGCATGATAATATTCTACGTCTATCAGAAACACAGCTATTGCGTGCCGCGTCAGGCCCTTCATATTGATGCGTAAAATGTAAACAATTTGGGATAACCGCAATTCACGGCTATACTCGACCCACTGTGAGCCCAGTTTGCTGTACTGGGTGTGATAGTGTTTAGAGGCAGATTATGTGAGCTCAATTCAGTTTTCTTTTCTTTCTTTTGGGGAGGAGGGGGGGCGGGAGAGCTAAAATCGTCTCGTCAGCAACATTTGTTTTCAAAGCTTCCTAAAGCCGGCTTTAACATTATTACTGAACGTTGTCTCGTTAACAAAAGAGTGTCACCGAAACGATTTTGAAGTCTTTTAAATATGTAGCCGCAATGATTTACGGAATCTCCTCCAAACCTATAAAATACCTCACAGGTGTACTAACTTCCGAAAGTTGAGGGTAAGCACCCTTTGTGAGATGAAATCCGGTTTAACTGACAAGGTATTGAACGGCAAAACTTTATTTCGATGTCAGTGCGCCCATTCGTTTGCACATACAGAGAAACACGGCCCAATGCATAATAATTCAGCGTTTAGGAGTGGTCACCATAACAACGAATCAAATGCTTACTCTGCTTTCTCATTTTTTATTTTTGTCATGCATAAATGGAATGCCGGCAGAGTTTTAAAAGCAAAGTAACCCAAAAAAAAGCGTATAGCCATCATTTGTCAAAAAGGTGTGCTGTGTATAGGTTATGGGCAGACTAGCCGGCGGTCGAACATCTTGTAAATTATTTCTGTACCCGGAACACTACAGCCCTCGTGGCCCTCAAATCACGCAAGGCCAGAATTTGAGCTTTTAAATTATTTGCGAATCTCACAAGAAAGCAAGGATCACGGGTTTTTAGTCGAAGGGCCTTGTAAGCTATGCGTGCAGAAATCAATGATTCCTAATTTCGACGCATTGTCTAAATAGTCTATTTGAAGCCTGTAGTTCCCGAAATGATTCTCCTTCATTAAAGTGGATTTAGCTATAACAAAATACGTTCCTGACAAAAGCCTGTTACAAAAAAACTTTGAAATAATTGGCCCCGAACCATATCTTAACAAAACGTATACCCAAGGGAAAAAAACTGCCCTCACCTAACCACACCTTTCGCGATTTCTGTGCGAAAGCGAACAAGTATTCGCATTTACTTACCGCGCAGTAGTTTGTCGCCATATTGTCCTCGTCGCTTATTTGACCCTCCTCGTCTTCTTAACGCTCTACGCTACGGGCTACTTCGATGACGCTGGGTAAGACAAGGGGGCACTCCGTCGCCGTCACTTCCACCGAAGCACCGAACACCTCGCATCCACTTTTCCAAGAGACATCCCACCATCTTTGAGGGGTGCCACCTTATATACCGCAGCCTCTTCCACTTTCATCTTTGCGGTCACAGGCACAGCCTGGGAAGAGGCAGAGAGCACGCGAGACGACGCTGGGACACGCACGTCGTATACCTTGCCGCTTTTCAAACACAAGAAGCGTGGGGGGTAGTAGGGGGGGGGGGGGGGGTAGCATACAGCCACGGTCTGCCTCTGAGTGTACGTTTTTGGCGGTATTACGCTTGCGGTTTAGCGCCTGTTCCTATACGCGGCGTCCAATCGCCGCTGCCTGGCACACGCACCTCGCCTGCTTGAGAAAAAACGAACACCACCACCATTTCTCGCCCGTCTCTTCTTCTCTAGTCGCGCTATTGACTTAGAGGGAGAGAAGCGAGAATACGGGTGTCTATGGCAAGGACTAGACCAACCTGTGTCCAATTTTTCTGTGTTTTGATCTTGTTTCTGACAGTATTGGACGCGAAGTTTGGCTCCGTTGTAGCGAACGTGTCGTGCCGCGTTGTGCGTTAATACGTTAGTGTGTGTGCGTGCGCGTGAGAAGGGGCTTCTGCGGTAACTAGACTCGCACTCCCCTCTGTATTTTGGCTGATAGCGCAAGACGGCGCACTACAGAGCTCATTTCGATGCGGTACAAACCGACGTTCCGCAATACACACATGCACGCACAGACACAGGCAAACAAAAACAAGTAAAGTCGGGACAAGGCACGCACGCAGAAACCCCAAATCCCGCGCCTTCGCACGCCCGCACGTCCGCGTCTTCAAGACAGGCCCACGTCGCAGCATCCTGTCCCTCCTCTCTCTCTACGTCTCCCATCCTTCCCTCCTCCTCGGCACTTTGTCAACAAGGGCCACACTACAACTGCTCTGCCGCCTGAACGAAGTTACCCCCGCCCCCCTCCGCTCTGACCCGCCCCTGCTTCGAATTAGGTCAGTCGGACCAGCTCTGTTTCGGAAAGCGGCCTCCGCGCGGGAGGGGTCACGTCAGTTCGTACCGCACCGAGCCCCACAAGCAAACGAAGTACGTACAAATGCGTCTACGGCACCGACGCTGCGGCAGTTTGTCTCGGCGTATTCTCAGCGAAAAGAAATGAGTCTCGCAGCACCACGCCTATTTTCTCCCTGCAGCGGGATCCTCGAGCAAAAGTGATGGCTCTCTTTCGGACCCACCGCGTTCACCGCGAGCACTCGCGGAATAGGGGTCACGCGTTCGATTAATGGTGCACCGTGCCGTCCGCATTCTTCGCGCAGCGGTGATGACAGAAGTGTGTGCCAAATAGAAGTAAAAACGCCGCAGATCTAATTCTTGTGCATAGTATATTAAGCTACGAAGAAGCCGAGAAGCGAAAGGCCCCTTACATGGTTTGGTGTCCCGTTTTGTCCTCCGTTAACGCAAGTGACATCACCAGCCGCACGGCACCAAATTTAGTATGTCGCGATTTCTTTTTCCGTTTTCCAACGGGTCGCATGTCGCGGTGACTACATCGTGGAATAGAACATAAGCGAGTGAATGATTTCAACATTGAATTAACTGAAAATTCTTGCAACGTGGTCGTACAAGACTGAAGCGCGTCAGAATCGTAAGATGCGGAAAGCTCATTATTGCTGAGCACCAAGGCTGCATGTTCGCGGACAAATATGTGTCAGACGTAATAAACGATGCCAGTGTGACATAAAGGTCCGATTGAGAGCATCGCAATTAGTAAGCCAGGGTGTACTACGTAGTCGGAGGGTGGAATGAGACAGGTAGGTGTCCAGAATCAGGGTCACTGCCACCACTAAGCAAGATGAAAAAATAAAAATAAACGACTCTGTGTTGACGTCCTCGGACGCGGTATCTGTATACGCTGTGACCTTTCTCATGTCATCGTAGTCGTCGGTCTTCGCCCACACGTGGCCGTCAACCTTCTCTGCGAGACGTGCATTTTCTCATGGGAGTTTTGTTGCGCCCGGAGACTGACAACTATGCGACGACTAGCGTTGCGCAATGTCATAGGTAGAGTGTCATTCTACGGTATAGTGTTACCGAATTGATAGCCGTCACCCAGCATCAGCCTTAAGTAACGACAACAACAAAACATTAGGAGAGATGTTGCGGGTCTGGGAGTGTGGCATTTCGCAAAGTAGTGGGGCTGGATCAAAGAACGGGGAGGTACACGTCAAAAACATAATTATGAGGGAATATCGTTAGAAACGGCTTTTACTTTATCCCGCCTCGTGTAGGTATTTTACCCTGCCCTGCTTGTGACAGTTACGCATTCATATAAACGCGGGAAAAACAATTTCAAGATTTCTCATCTCGGTAACTTTTTTTTCATCGCTTTAATGTCGCTACGGCGTGCTCCAACATTTCATATTTCACGTTTGCGCTCGGGTAGCTAGCCTGACCAACTGCGTTTTAAGGTACCGTTGGTATGTTCCCGTAAAGCACAGCTAGGATTGATTGGATTGATTAAACTTCATTGAAGCCGGCAGAACGACGTTTTTACGCGCCGCGACGCGGGCCTCGGCGTCGTCCTGGTGGCTACTCATCCGAGACGTGAGCTCGCAGTTGCCGACTCGCGAGTCTCATGTCTTGCGAGCGCCCGCAGGACCTGCTGGACGGCCCAGTGTTGAATTTCGTAAGTGTAGCTCCTTGCGGTTTCTGCAAGCCGGGGCGGGATGGTTATTGACCTCGCTTCCATTGGGCTCGTGACACAGTTCCATAAGATGTGCTTCTGGTCTGCAGTCTCCCTGCAGCAGAGCTGGCACTTGGCAGTAGGGTATGCTTCCGGATACATTCGGTGCATCAGAGCCGGGGTGGGTAGGGACCCGGTCTGAAGCTGTCTTAGTAGCACTGCCTCCGCCCGGCTCAACTCCGGGTCCATAGGTGGGAAGTTCCGAAGTTCTTGGGGCGCCCATTTCATATCACAGCTTTTCGACTGCGAATTTATAATGCCTCCCAACACGGCTCGGAGACTATATAATGAACGCTTGCACCGATTTTTTGCTTCCTCGTTACGTGGTTGTTCCGACTAAAATACACAATTACGCGTATGCGCCGTCACCAGCTACCGCGAGTAGCAGATGACGGGTCTTGGAGACACTTCAAACACTGGCTCACGGATTGGGGGCCGAGGGAGCCCCGCCCTCACCTCTGTCAAGTGTTGATCCCGAGGGGTTTGAGGGGAAGAAACAGACGAGGCCTCTCACTCTGACCAAAATGAAATAAGGACTCCCGATGATTACTTTTGTGTCACATGCTACGCACCAACAATAGGCAGTTTTAACGTATGCTCGCACCACGACGACCAGCTATTTTGCAATTTCACGTAGGAAAAATGAACGAAACAATCGAAAAGTTATTAGAGCACGAGTTCACCTCCAAGTTGCTTGTATTTGAAATATATGTATTGCCTTCAATTTTTTGTCTTATCTGGATTTCTTCTCATTTTTACTTTTAACCTCTGTGATTCCCCTTACAAATAGTCACCTAAGCTGCTTGAAATGCTAAACCTAAATAAAAGTGTGAACTGGTTATACACTATATACCTTATATTTCCAAGGTCAGCAGCGCTCTCCTGTGGCCGAGTGGTCTGGGGCGTTAGGTATGTTATTGCAGGTGTTTTTCAAGTTACGAGTTCGAATCCCCGAGGGTACATTCTTTTTTCTGTATGTTGACTTTTTCGTTTTCGGCCTATGTTTTCTGTACTGAGTTCACCTTTTTGGGGGCAATAACGTTCACAGCTCCACGAACTAATTCACAGAACGCGCGCAGGCTGACACAGGCGCGCTAGCGAGTTCTCGTTGGCGTGCTGTTGCCATAGGCACCGACTGCTTCCGGGCAGTGGGCACAGGCCAGAATCAACAGACCCTTGGCCTTGTGCGAACACACTTTCTTGGGCTACTTAAACCCCGAAATTTTGGTTGGTCTGTCTGTCTGTCTGTCTGTCTGTTCGTATGTCTGTCTGTGACGAGATTCAGCCACCCGTCCAAACTAAAATTGATATTGCGAAAGTCTTATATACTCAGAGCCAAATGTAAACGTCTAAGCCCGGTTTAAATGTTCATGCTTGTCAACCTTGTTTGACAAAAACAAGACATTACGCAAATATACGAGAGGAATTTAGTACACAAGGGATATTTGCAGTGTTCCTTTATTAAAAAAATTCATGTATGCTTGGTTTTTCGACAGCAAATGATATTCTACATCTACTGCAGAAAGCCGCCACCTCCTGGCGGCATATGAAAAATCACGCGGCAACAGCAACGAAAGGTTCCACTTGCTAGGTTTCGCGTTTTGCTTTCAACGCACGTGGAGCATGGCCACGCGGTTCTATTAACCTTGTAGTCCGCCGCCTCCATTCACGCGCGTCTCCGCCGTGCTGCAGCGCTGGCATCGAGGAACCCGACCTGTAGCAGTGGAACGCGGTAAATTCAAATCGCCTTGCGCAAACCTTTAGTGTGTTTACCTTGGAACGAGCGCGACGGTACTGGAACAGGATGAGAGGGTGAGCGGGAAACCGAAGGGGGGAATTTCCTTGGCAAATGTCTACAAAGACTATCGTCTTTTGACGACATTTGCAACGAAAGGAGCAGATACGCGGCCAATTTTTACCATACAGGCATGAGTAAGGTAAGCTCCAAATATTGGGGAAAAGCGCATGGCATTTGAGCGTCAGCAGGGACGCGGAGGGCGTTCGTCCACTGCGTAGACCTCGGCTGTAGATTTCTACGAATCCAAGCAGTCCTGGTTGTTATCTTAGGCATTTTACAGCCGACAACATGGCAGAAGCGCGGTATGACGATTACTGAGATATCGAGAATGCCCATCCAACGATGCCGTCGGATGTCAAGCATGTTGTTTTACAGAAATAAAACTGAAACTTGTTGGAATGCTAACCTTGGACATCGTCCAATCACGGTGCGCCTCTTCCCGTCGACCCAGCATTTAGTAGGTGCGGCCGCCGCAAACCGCGCATGGTAGTTTTTCTTCTTTCGCGCTTTGTAAAATAATGGCCGACTTGTCAACCGGATAAACGATGAAAAGTGTGCTCATTTGAGCCGCCTACGCAGTGCAAGCAAAAACGGGAGCTTGACAAATTACTTCAGTGTCCCTTTAATTATTTATGTCAAAATCTTCAAATTTACTTCCTTTAAATAGGCTTGATGTAGTCTACCGCAAAAGCAGTAAGCAGACATACACGGGCCTAAAGGGCATTGTAGCAGTTGAAAAACAGTTTTCATCCTGCTGTTTCTAGTTTATTCGCTTTGGTTGCGAAAGTTGCCGTCTCCTCTACAGAACATGTATAACCACAAAAAAAAAATCGGTTAACTGCTTCTTCGAGCACGCAACGGAAGTTTGGGTGTAAAAACTCTCCAGATATTATTAATGGACCCTGGTTACGAGAGAAATTTCGATAGATGATGTAATTTGTTCTATATAGACTATTGTATTCACAATCTCTCGGCGTAACTTGATAAATTAGCTGTTCCCAGCGATCACGTGGGAGTTTTGCAGCCATCTCAACTGGATATTATTTAATTAATTATCCTCTTGAGGGGAGACATGCCCAGCAAGGGAAATTACGAGCCAGCCGAAAACGGACGATAAATGTATATATGTTCAAAAGTTTTTTTTTTTTTTTTTTGAGGATTCATGCAAATAATTTCGATGCTTTCAATGCCCTTAGTTTGGCTCGTCATCAAAATTCCTTATGACTGGTCTCCTAGGTCCGGGGAGGAATATACGCCCCAAATATGAGATGTTTATGCCCATTGGTTTGGGCTATGCGATGATAAGTCGGTCAGTCGATCGATAACGCGAAGAAAGGTTAGGTTCTGTCTACACAAGACCAAGCGCACACGCGGTAATCCAGTGGAAATAATGCCGATTAAACTACCGGAAATTTATGCATGAACGACAATGGCCTATAACATTTCCCTATATATGAGCTTGCCTCCTTTCGCTCGCTGAATAATAAAACTATTTAGGTCAAATGAGTACAAAGTTAGAAACATTGAACAAAAATTAGAAATGTTTTGTTGAGGTTTTCACAGCGTGTTGTGAAACTAATAAAAATACGAATTTTCAACTACATAACTCCCTTCTGTATAAGTAACATGCTATCAAGCTGCAACAGGAAGAGCGTGTTATGCTGTAGAGTGCTCGTAAGATATCATAGCTGTGTCTGTTTTTATGACTAATCAGAAATAAACCTCAAGAAGAAAGCCCACATTACAACATTGCGCTCACACCCAAGTGTTATATTACAGCACGAAAGTCAGATGCTGTTTCAAAAAGTGTTTCTCAGTGACGAGATGGCTTTTTATCTTTTGATACCTCTTCCTTTCTAACCAACTGGCCAGAAAAGTCGCTTTGCCAATTTGGAATTGTTGCTATGAATTTTCTTGTGTTAGTAGTTTAATTGGGATCTACGACAACCGCAAAGAAATCAAAATAAGCACGCTTTACTGAGTACTCACGTAGATGCAGTTTCTTTCCCTTTTTTTTGGAGCGAGAGCTCCTACTCCCCTTCCCCACAATGCTTCTGGAGCTACGTTGGCGCGGAAAACTAAATTGTGGCCTGGTGAAGAATAGCGAATAAGCTTTGCCGGTTTCGAAGTTTTGTTGCGACAGCACAGATGCACGGGTGGTATCAAAGCAGAGAATAACAGGCCCAATGCACCTTGCTGCGCGTCTATTTGACTCCGGCTGCTTTCGACCGCATTACTGGGTACGGCACTGCGCTTGGTCTATCAAAATATACAAGTCATAGCCCAAAGAGGCAAATTGAGATCATCGAATCCCACAGACGTCTCGGCTTTGCTTTATTTCATAATGCTGTAGGGCACACAATACGTTTTTTTTGGCAATGTCTGTGTTTGGTTTCGAGAAGTGGGACCACTATTGAATTATTCATTACAATTCATGATTCAATACTGCTGTTCATAAAACACAATTTGTTTCAAATAAAGATAGTTGTCAGTCGTGAAAAGGCGTAAACGCTTAGTTAATTAAATTGGATGATAATTATACTTTCTTTATATGAAGGGAATAATCCTTGAAGCGAATAGAAAGCTTCAAATTACAAGCTTTTGCTGTAGTGTTTAACCTGCTCAAGTACAGACATTTCTTGGAAATTAGAAACCACCGGAACGCACCGTCTAGAAGATATGAATTACTAGAACGCATAAGCGTTCGAGCGTACACATCCATCTGCGTAACCTCACGCAGCGTCCGGGCCATCGTGTTCGGAAACCGCAGGTCGTTTTCGTTTTGCTTAGACTTTCATTGTAGTTGACATTCCTTAAGCGGTAATTTACTGCCGCAACGTCACTTTCATTGGAGTTTTTGTGGGCGAACACACACGAGTAGGGTTTAAAGGCAGGTCACCGCTGTTATGCGCTAATTCTTGGGAATAGCACCGAACAGGAGGTGTAAGCCTGCGATGAGGTCGATCTTCATTATTTTCCCACGGCATTGGAAAAGCGTTCCAGTTCGTGCTAAAGCACTTACCACTGCTTTAAACTAATAAATATAATAGAAACAGCGCTACAGAAACACGGCGCGAATTGAGGCCGGCGCAGAATCACGATAGACAAACAGCGCCTGGATTTATAGAGCCACACCCAGGCATGCGCTCACGGAAGCAGAGACGGACGTAGAGGCAATCACAGGCGTGTCTGCCTCACTTGGTCACCCGCTGTATTTATTTACTGCTGTTTTTATTGCTGTTTCTGCTTAAACAGTAGTTAATACACAACTCACTGTCTGTTACGTTCGTTAATGCATGCATTGTGAATAAAACACCGCGTGTGTACGCCTTCGGTTACTTATTACTTCGGTCTCTTGGAGGCCGCTCAATGTATGAGGAAATTTAGATATATCAGATTATAGGGTTTAATAAGCCGAAGCTACACCGGGGATATGAGTTGCACCGTATTGGAAAACTCCGGATTGATTTTGACCACCAGGGATCTTTACCGTGCGGTGACATGTGAACACACGAGAAGTTACGCTTTTCGCTTCCATCTGAAAAGCAGTCACCGCGGTCGGGATCAAACCAACGTCCCTTGGCTCATGGGCTCAGCTGCCCGACGCCTTAGCCAGTTAGCCCCCGCAGAGATTAGGATCGAATTTCCCCTCTTTACATCTATACTTAGTGACATCCGCAAGACAAGTCAAATATTATATGCTTTTCCCACCCCCGTTAGTAAAAGTAAAAGAACTGCCCAATATGTTTTCACCATAGTTCAAAAAGATCTGCTGCCAAGTGCACTGCCCGTTAGTCTAGATGGATGATATCGATTTAAGTTCTTGGCTTCATACCCGTGCAAGCGCCTTTCATGTTTAGCTTCTCTCATTTTATTAAATTTCGCATCGCTTTCTTTCTTTCCTTTGGATAACTTCGTCATGGTGAGAGCCACCGCAGACTTCTAGCTGGCTCATCTTCTTAACTGGGAGCGCCCCGCATGGCATTCCACGAAGGCTCTAAAAACTGACAAAAAATATTTGTACAGTTTTTCAAATAAAGCTTTCAATGCCAGAAAAATCCACCATTTCACTGGCCGCAAAGCATTAAACTGTTTTTGTTTACAAATACATGATGAGGAAGCGCTGATCGCAATTCGGGATTTCGCTAGAGAAAAGAACAAAAAAGAAACCGTCGTGGAACACGGGAAAATGCCTCCGGAGAGCGCTTAATTGAGTGACTTCCTTGTTTCCCCCTTACAACAACTCGTCTTAACACAACGTGCCGAATTTCGCTCTGTCAAGAGAAGGGGCAAAAACGAAGAACAACGCATCAAGCAATAAAGCCAAAAATAAAACCAGGACTGTGTTTTCTCCGAGCACTCGTGATTGCCAATAGTATTCGCGTGGCCCGAGGCGCTCAGCAACAACTGTCGCCGTTCCTTATAACAGCACTCCCAAAATAGAGGACACAGAGAGAATTGCTTTCAGGGCTTACCCAGGTCGGTGGGTAATTCGTCGCCGTCAACCCGTTCGTCAAGCAACGCGACTACTGTCACGGGTGACGTCTCCCCGTTGCTCGTCGTTGCAAACCGAAAGGCACAAAGCAAGAAACACGCCCGCGTCAATGACTTACGCCTCGTTCTCTGTTTACTTTCTTTCTCGTGTACGCTTCATCTGCCTTTCTTTCTCTGCAAACAAAGTAGAAAACGCGTGAACGCATCGATGGTGCGAACACGATCTGGGTTAATAAGCACGGAGGAACTGGAATATCGAAACACGTAGTAGATGGGCTGTCGCCTAACCGGGTTTGTGTAACAGGTCTTGTGTGCACGACGCTTGCACGTATCTGCACGGGATTGCCAGACTATGGCGTAGCTGTGTGCGAATTGGTAATAGGAAATCTTTGCGCAAACCATATAAAAAAGTACAATTTTCCCTTGGCGTGGGGGTGCACTTTTTACGGTAATTTCTTTCAAATTTCGCGAACTGAAAAGTTCAGCTTGACAAGAAATAAACACAATCAAAAAAATTCCCGCGCCTTCCCGCGAGGGGAACACGCGTTAATGCAGAGCATTGGGGGTCGTTAACGCCGCGTAAAGTCGCGTTAGGGTGGGTAGTTGGGTCGTAGTTGCGTTGGTGTTGGTTTGGGGTAGAGAGAGGAGAGTAAAGTCGCGTTAGGGTGGAGCGAGCGTCAACCAAGGAAGGAAGGAGCAACGCAGTGACTGAAGCACGAGTGACCGCTATCCGCTTTATATTTGCAGCGCGCGCAGTAGAGGGAGAGCAGTACGGGTGGGAGAGCGCGCATGCGCAAGCAGCGCGCGCCCTTCTACGCCCCACCATGCTGCTATCACGCACCTGTTACGCCAAGACCGCGACGGAGCGAACGGGCTGACTACGATGCATGCGCGCGCCAGCTGCTGTTGAGATAGGGGAGGGAAGCAGGAGAGGCGCACCTGCTGCGGACGCGGGGCTGTGGACGCCGTCCGACGCAGGAAGAGGCGAGGCTAAGAAATGCTCTGCATTTAAAACGCGTAATGTCTGATGTTTGAGACTTTTTCGGACAAAGTACAACATTTCCAGTGTGTCCGTCACTTGTTAATGTCTGATGTTTCAGACTTTTTCGGACAAAGTACAACATTTCCAGTGTGTCCGTCACTTGTTAAGGGAGGGTATATTGTAAACATTTCCCTATACTCAAGGAGCAAGCAGACTATAAGTTGGGATTGTACTAGCAGACTTACTATCGTAGCTTCCTCCATATCCATCCTCGTCTATACCCTGAACCCTGTTGTAGTTCCACAAATATGCCTACATATTTTTATGCGGTGGCAGCGTAAGGGACACTTACAATGGTTGATGGTGAAGTGTTGTATTTACGTAATCATAACACAGAGTGATGCGATCTATTTAAAAATTGCCGCGATAGCCCTAGCAGAGTCTGTGTCATCATCTGCTTCACGGCCTTCTGCGGTGGGTCCCCTGAAGCTGTGTACTAGAGTCCAAATTTACATGTATTTAAGTATTGATTACGATCAATTGATTATGAGGTTTAACGTGCAGACGCTGCACCGGCAATGAGGCGCGCCGGTGTGGAGGAGTCCAGATTAATTTTGACCACCTGGGGAGCTTTAACGTACACAGAAATATCGAACACAGCAGGCGTTTTCGCTTTTCGCCTCCATAAGAAAAGCGCCCGCCGCGGCTGGGAGTTGAACCCGCGGCCTTGTGCTCAGCAGCACAGCGCCTTCGCCAATATATGTATGTATGTATGTATGTGTGTATGTATGTATGTATGTATGTATGTATGTATGTATGTATGTATGTGGATTGTATGTACGTACGTATGTATGTATACCGGGTGTTCCACCTATCATGCACCAAGATTTAAAAAAAAAGCAATGGTGTTACTCGAACAAAACCTAGAGCGTAATGTGGCCAGTACAGGGGAGTAGCGGTGAGTATTTTTTTTCGCTAATGAGGTTTGATTATTTGTTTTAACTAATTATCTCATTCGAGAAGTACTTCTCTAATCATTGAAGAGTCGATTGATTGTATAGGGTTTAACGCGCCGACGCAACGCAGGCGATGAGGCGCGCCGTAGTGGAGGGCTCCGGATTAATTTTGACCACCTGGGGATCTTTAACGTGCGCCGAAATCTCGTACACACGGGCGTTTTTGCTTTTCGCCTCCATCACAAAAGCGGCCGCCGCGGCCGGGAATCGAACCCGCGACCTCGTGCTCAGCAGCGCAATGTCTTAGCCACTGAGCCACCGCGGCCGGTCTCATTGGAGAGTCAATGAGGCACTTCTAGGCACCCACGAGAGGCTTCTAACGGTGGTATTTTCAAAGACGAACTACTTCCGTACTCATTTCTTCTAATTGATAGATAAACCCCTCGAAACATGAAAAATATCATGTGGCGGTGCTCCCGCGCGCACCGTAAAGCAATGCCCTCGAGCAGGCTGCGTCTGAGATAGCCAGAATGAAATAAAGAAAAGAAAGAACAAACGGTCCCCCCAAACTTGCTGTTGCTGGACCTTCCATGCATACCCTTATCAAGGTAACGCGCTGTCTTTTTGGGCGTGTGACGGCCTCGCCTCCTGTATTTTTACAATGCCAAACGCTTCAGCCCGGACCGGCCAACCAAACCCTCTCCTTCTACTCCGGCCACCATCCCCCAATCTGTAGCCTTCCCAGCGCTTTAGTCCCGTGACCGGTTCATCTCGGGGTGACGAGTGGCGGAAAGCGGCAACGTTGGCAAAACGTGCTCCGGCGCGGATCTGAGTTTTCTAACGCTGGCGCAGGCGTCATTATTTTGGCAATCTCAAAATCGGTTGCCTGGCAACAAGGCAAAAACTGTTCTCGAATTCAGTTACGCTTGGGTGATCGCGGTTTAGCTGGGGCCCCACCTTATGACAGGTGGGCACGGCAGGCGTACCACTCACTCCCATTGGGAAGCGCGCAATGCTTTGGCTTTGTAAAATACAGGAGGCGATGGTGACAGGCAAAGCAGTTGCTTTCAATCAGCTTATCGGAGGGCGCTGGTTTATGACGCGCGCGGGGGCGCCGTCACATGGTATTTTTTATATTTCTGTGGGGTGTCTTTATCGGTCAAAATAACTGAGGGCGCAACTAGTTCGTCGCTGAAAATACTGCAGTTAGATTCCTCTCGAGAGCACCTATAAGTGTTTAATTGACACCTAAATGATTTGGGCAGTACTTCTCGAGTTAGAAAATTATTCAAAATAATAATTAAAACTCATTAACGAAACAAAATACTGGTTGCTACACCCCTGTACTGGAATTAATATGCGCTAGGTCTGATTCGAGTTACGGCGTTTCTCTTTTTTATAATTATTCTACATGATAGCTGGAACACCCTGCACTTATATATAGAGTCTTGAAACAAAAACACACAGAGCGCGAGAAACTACGGTAAGTAAAGATAGAGGCACACGAGAAAAACATTAAAAATAAAAGTTTACTGACATTTCAGAAGAGGACAAGAAGGAAGGTTTTTGTAGTCTAAGCACGAGGCAGGCACAGGACGAGATAAGAGATGGGACGAGGACGAGGCTTCCCGCTGGTGGAGTTGGGGCCCGTCGGGAAAAGAAGGTCAATCAGGGTGTGGCTGGGCATCCTGAGACCCTGGAGTGCAGCTCGGAGCTCTTCCCTCGCGGCATCGTGCTGCCGGCAGGAGCAGAGCAGGTGCTGCAGGGTCTCGGGCTCCAAGCAGTCAGCACATGCGGGCGACGATCGGTGACTTGTGGTTTCAAGCGGGCTGCCACAATGCAAATCGAGCCGCATGCGCAGGACTGTAAAATGGGCAGGCAGGACCTGTGGAGCTTGTCCGCTAATGACTTTGGGGTGCGGGTGCATCGTCTCCACCTCCTGCACCAGGATGGTTTGTGCAGTGTCGAAGGGCCCCAGGTCGCGGGAGGCAGGGACGCCCTCCTGGCGAGCAGCACCTCTGGCCAGGGCGTCATCCACCTCATTGCCGGTGATGCCTACAGGAGCTGTTGTTAGTTTGTCGGGAGCTTAGAGCGATGAATAATCTGAGAGTGAAGCTGTCAATAAACACCAAAGTTGTTGTACAAGCTCTAAGTTTGCTGTTGCAATAGAAAATGCCAAGAAGATGTTGAGTGCCCTCGAGCACGTGCCTCGCCGTGACCGCCGGGCGTCCTCGGCAAGCGCAGTGGTTTAGCAAAAGAAAAGACCCTGACAAAACCCCCCAGGAGCGAAAAAATGTCGAGCACCCGCCGAGTCCCCGGCTGGCGCAGTGGCTTTAGCAACAAAAAAAAAAAAACGCCAGCGCTGTCGTCAAAAACTCCAGCGCAAATGCTAAAGCTGAGAAGACACCTTGCTTGGGAGACGTCGCCACGGCCGCCACATTCTCTAGAATTTATTATGCATAATTGAAGACATGAATACGAATGTGCCAATCATTCTCGAGATCACTTGCCCATCCTGCGACCACTCCCCCGAGTCGATGACGAAGAGCTGGTGGAAGTGTACAATGCTGAGTATGACTTTGCATCCACCACACGACGGGAAGACGGGGACCATTTCGATGCATGTGACGACGATTGCTAGCAGCGTAACTATGCAAATAAACAATGATATTTAACCTGACATATGTGTCCGGCAATTCTCATTAGCAACAGCTCCGCAATTCAAGTCTTCTGTGTGAGTGCAAGCTTCCCTGAATTATTATTGACGATGCACCTTATGTTGTCACCAAAAAAGCCTAAGTTACCTATAAACCGTAACCAGACAAATATCAAAATAAGATCTAATGATTCAAGTTTTCTCTGTAATTAGTAAAAAATGTACGCATATGCAAGTTATGATCAACATGACGAGGTCATACACGTTTAGAAGTTTTTGTTATGCACAATAATTTTCTCACCTAAGAATTTCTCGGGCGAACCAATAACATAAAGCGAAATAAAACAAAGAGAATGGTTGTTTCTCATGCCGCATAACCACTTAATCATGATCATGATCCGACGCGTTGTAGGTGTGTACGTGCAGGCAGTTTTTTTTTTCTTTTTGCCATGATGCTGGCATAGGATGATGTTTTTAAGGGCGAAAAGCACGCCGCTGAACATACGTAAATGAAGTGATGCGCAAACCGTCATATATCGGTCCCAAATATTTCTCCGACAAAAAGTGTATGAAATTGTTTCGTCCACCCCACAAATTGTAGAAATTTTTATTGTATTTGAACAAACACTGCCACCATCATGCGGCTTCCCCACTCCTTTAAGAAAGGACCGCAGGCTAAGGCAACAATCGCTAGCCAAATGATCAACTACCTTTCAAAACCTGACAGCCCACTGTGAGTAAACGGCCTGAGAGAGTGCGCAAGCCAGGGCGGCAGCTCGGTATCTCTCACGCCTAAGCATCCAAGGCCGATCGGAATATAGCGTGTGGCGTGCTGCAGCAAAATCTGCACCTGTCGCCCTATTCGCCGAGCTTGCAAGTTTGGTTTCTCGCTCGTAGTTAGTACCGGACTCTGGTCACCTCATGGAACGAACGTCCCGGATACGCCTTCGGGGAACATGCTGTGCGATTGCATAGATGACAGAAAAAAGCCGCATTGAGGTGCCCATAGCCTTTGGTGTTCAATGAAAAAATTAAAGCAATTCCACTCAATGTGAACACTGTCCAAAGTGCAGAGCAGTGATTCGTCTTCAGGGCTGTGCAACTGTTATCCGCGCTTTTCTACCACACCTAACGCTCTTCCCCTGCCTGTCTCACTCCTCTCTTGATAAATTGAACAGAAATTTGTAAAAGGTGAAACTCAGAAGGCCGCCTAACGCTATATATACATATATATATATATATATATATATATATATATATATATATATATATATATATATATATATATATATATATATATATATATATATATATATATATATATATATATATATATATATATATATATATATATATATATATATATATATATATATATATATATATATTTATATACACATATATATATATATATATATATATTTATATATATATATATATGTATATGTATATATATATATTTATATATATATATATATATATATATATATATATATATATATATATATATATATATATATATATATATATATATATATACATATAACTACTCATAAGTCTAAAAGATGCATAGCTACAACGTGGGAACGCTAAGGGGGCAAATCTACTAAGACGATGTCGAGTACTGAGATTATTTCTTCTAGCAGGAAACGATTCCACCATTAATCAGGAGCTGGTTAATGAGGTCGACCGCCTATTTAAGAACTGCCGGCGATTTTCAAGTGGCAAGATGAAAAGAAGAATGGGGTGTAAAAGGCCCATAAGAATATCAGCATATGTACTTCACCCACTTCGAACGTGAACAGCACATGCAGAAATGCGAAACAATGTATTATAACAATACATATCGTTTACAGCATTAAAAATTGTGCCTGAAAATATTTTCTTATGCATGCTGGGGGAATTTTGCCATAACGTAATTGGGAATTCCACAGAAACCTAATTCGTCACGCGTTCATAACAAACGTTACTACTCGTCCAAATCGTAGCCATTCACAATAGCACCGCCTGTTTCAGCCCCTGCCTGCATACAAAACCTTGTATTGTCACCGTCAAGAAACCTCTTAATCCGTTAGGGCCCTTTATTCACGACATGTGATAACCACATACGCTTTTATAAAGCTTTGAATCATGGGCGACAGTCAAGGTGCGCATAATAAGATCGCCTCACAGTATATTATCCCCCTTATGCCATGGTCCCCCAATTGCCCTTTTGCGAGCATTTATAGTGTTCTTGCACGACCCATAACCGGGAAAACACGAGCGTAACGCTCCCCTTTTTTCTAATGTGCTGCCGCTTTCGATGGGGTCATGACCCACCGGACATGACCCACCGGCCAATTAAAAACGTATCAGGTAAAGCCTGGATACGTACAGAAGCGAAATAGCTAAAATTATCACTTGAGGCGTAATAAGCGTTTTGCCACGGTGCTACTGCAGTTTGGCTTTTGTTCCCCGTGATTTGTTTGTTTGTTTGTTTGTTTGTTTGTTTGTTTGTTTGTTTGTTTGTTTGTTTGTTTGTTTGTTTGTTTGTTTGTTTGTTTGTTTGTTTGTTTGTCTGTCTGTCTGTCTGTTTGTTTGTTTGTTTGTTTGTTTGTTTTTGTTTGTTTGTTTGTTCGTTCGTTTGTTCATTTGTTTGTGTGTTTGTTTGTTTGTTTGTCTTTTGACGCTGGGGGCGAGCAGTAAAAGCGGTTAGAAATCGAGAGCTTGACAGAGCTCAAGCCCCCAAGCAGTAGACAGCATTATATGAACAACAAATACAATTTGTATCTTGAAAAGAAGAGGAACTAAAGAAACCGATCAAAATTAACTACCTATACACGGAGATACGCAGAAATAATAACAAGTACTACACATACTTCAGCGTTATACAAAGTGTACAGGCTGTCATGTATCATACAAACTACATATACCGCACTCAAAGACCGGGCTATGTAGTAGGGCTATACAGTCGGACACGGGCTTTGCTGTGTGTATTGCATTTATTCATTGCAGCTTTTCGGAATATCCTTAGTGTTGTTGTTGTTGTTGTTGTTGTTGCGCCTTTAGGTATGGCACATACACCATCAGGGGATCGGCCAATTAACAGAGGATGGTTAAAATGAATGGAATTCTTATCTAATCGCGAGACGCTTAGGAAAGATGATTTAGATCTTTTGGAAAAAGTTTTGAAAAAAAAATCTGTAAAATCAAAGCGAGGGTGACCAATCGCAATCATAAAGAGAATCGTTTTGAATTTTCAATGTAGCGCAGGAGGGCAGAGCGTATACATGCCGGCGGCAGAACCCCGTTTCGGGTGCCCCGAACGATAGTATAGCCGGCACTGTTGTTTTCGTTGTATTTCTTTTTCTTTTTCTTCTTGTTTATCGTGTTGATTTTCTTTTTTCTTTTCTTTCTTTTCCCTTCGGCTCCGCTTTCGTTTGGTTTTGCACAAAGCTCTTTGCGGCAGGCTTTTGAAAATGCCTGTGTTGGTTTTCGTGTTTTTTAGATTGTTTGTTTAGTACGAGATTCACTATTCTTTTTCTGGACAGAACACTTTTTAGGTATCTTCTACAACAATGCCCTTTGGGCGAAGGTATTCAACTAAATGAATTTAATATTTCGGTTGTATTTCTGTGCAATCATGTTTTCATTCACTGGCATTTCTATGCAATGGTATCCTCGTATAACATTATTTACTGACTCTTTTTTAATGCTATGGCTCTAAGCCGTTATGAGAAAAATGTATGAAATGAAGTGGAAGTCGGTCATCTCATCAGGAGGGGAGTGTTCTACGGTTTACACAAACCATATATGAGCATTCCACATTCTTCAGGGGCATCAACATATCAGCATATGTGCTTCACTCATTTCAAACATGCACGGCACTTGGAGCAAAGCCATACACTACACAAGAACAATATACGGCGTTTGCAGGACTAATAAGTGATTGCGACATGCGGGCGCAAATTTACGCTTTCGAAATCACGACGCGCACACCTGAATCGGATTCGCATGCGAACGATCGACACCTGGGCTCCTCGTTATCAGGTCTCCGCATCATTTGCCCAGTCCCGCCTGCTCAAAACAAGCGCTCTGTTTCGTGCACGACAGCTACCAGTGAAAACACATTCACGCGGATTCCGCCGGCGGCGTGTACGGATAAGCTAGACCGTATATGTCTTTTGAACAGTACGATTCGCTGGCTAAACGATGGTAAACGAGAGGCGATATGTTATATGTAACTGGTCGTGTTGTTGGTGGTGGTGCTGTGTTTTCTTGCAGCAGCAAATGACTTACAAAACATCAGGGATACACGGATGTATAGATAAGCAAGATTGACGACCAATAACACAAAAAAAGCCGTAGTGAACTCAAAGCTCTAAACGGCGTTGCCGCTACTCCGTTGCGTTTGCAAAACAAAGAAAATCATAATAAACTCTATACAGATCAATGCCTCAATAGAAGCAGGAAAAAAAAAGGGGAATACGACGACGAAATGCCGCCGACGACATTCGAACAATTCACAGTTTGCGGGTTTAACGCGCTGAAGCTACGCCTGGGCTTTGAGGTATGCCGTACTAGAGGACTATCCTTACGTGCGCCAAACTATCGACTCACGGGCCTTTTTCCTTTTCGAACCCGCTTCCTTGGCTCGACAGTACAACGCCTTAGCCTCTGACCCACCATGCTGGGTATCCGCCAACAACAAGCGAGGTTGAAAATGTTTTCCTGAATGAAAAAACCTGCGATTCTGGGATATATAATTCGCCTCAAAGGCAAGCCCTCGTAGAGGAACGAGCACAGTGACTGTAGAAGTTTCGATTTGTCTTTTACGCCTGTCTAGCGTCAATCGGCCCATACAGTTTAAACCAGTTCCCTGCTCACATATGCGTTTTTTGGGGGGATGTGTGGATAAAACAGCTTTTTTTTTTGGGGGGGGGGGGGGGGGGGGGACACCACATGAACCTCGACGCTTATTCGCCTCCATGTTTGCCGTTGGTGCACCGGGGTTTGGCGAACTGTGCAAATCGTAATCATTCTTTTTTTTTGTTTTTTTTATTTAGCAGTTCTTTATAAACTGTTTGCAGTAGCAATTGCAGTTATACTTTCTCATTGAGCAAGACGTTACGCAGAGCACTTATTCTTCCCACCTTTGAACGCGCAAGGCATTGATTCAATCTCCCAAAATGGTTTTTAATTTTCAAGAATACGCTTTTCGTGTTAACGCCTGCTCACATGACCAGAAAAATAGGTAGGTGGAATAGATATACCCTAAGATTACTTTACTTCAATACAATTATTCGGACTTTTTGTCTATATTCCGCCCACACGTGTTGATCCTCAATGACAGAAAGGAGTTTCTTGTTGTTTTTTTGCGCCATCCGCAATATTTTTTCTCCTCGCTACGCAAAAAAGTGCATATTTGTGGGCAACGGTGAACCATTTCCCAATAATGATACTTTTAAATTAAATTGTGTTACTAGGCCCACTTTAAGTAGCACCCACACTAAGAAACTGTGTAGGCTGTCGGAATACTTAAACATTGTAACAGCTTGGCTCAACTGTACGCACCAGTCAGAAGCGACATTGAGCTTGAAATATGAATAATGACCCCGCTTGTCTGCTTTCCTTCCAGGCCAACCTTCCAAGCCAACACAAAAGCACGGCTGTGGAAAGTTACCCAGACGCCCAGCTTACACTGCACTCGGCCGAGCCCAAGGCATATATCCAAGGCGTCGTAGAGGTAAACTGCCGCCTTTGCGAGTTGGCCTTGCGGCGATAATGAACAGTGCCGCCCAGCGTACAGCACTGCTCTACCTAGCAGAGCGTGCGCTCGCTATGTCCCGCTGGCACAATAATACAGGTATTGATTCGCTCGGCTCTTTTTTTTTTTCACGGCTACGGGCACGGGCAGTTTAAGTTGCCTTAGGGACAGATAAAGCGGCTGTCCACCTACTTGGCGGCCGCCTTGCTCGCCTTCCTGCACGTCGAGCTTTCTTGGGTAGTTTCCATTGCGAGGGTGTGTTCATACGTTATCAAGACTTTAAAAATTATTTTTCTCATTCGTGTTTATTGCGATACGTTGGTGTGTTTTAAATGAGGTTTCGGGTCCGTTGTGTCGAGCATTCAAAGGCTTTACTAGAGCAGAACGCAGCTAAGGCAACAACCACGATGCAGAAACGTTTGCCCAGGGTAGACCGCATATTGGTGGCTGAGCACTGCTCAGAGGGTCTTTACGGGGATTGTAAAATGTACGCCAGGGAGATATCCCGGCGGGAGCACCAGAAGTGGGGGCCGAATTTTCTATGGAAAAGAGATCAATTCTATTGTAGGCGGGCCCTCCGCTAAACTGTTTATGGGTGACGCACTTGAGGGGCTTGGGCTGTCGGCGTCTCATTTCGTTGTTGTTTCATGTCGTCGTTCTCATATAGTCACAGTACTAAAACGCGGGGCACTAGTTTTCGAACACCTCGCGCTACAGAACGCTTCGTGCTTCATAGATATGAAACTTTTACAGCAAAGCTGTGTACCTGTACCCCCAAAATGGTTTTATCTCCGAGGGCAAAACGCTAAGGCATCAAGGACACACTTTTACACTGCATGCTTCGCCTCTCCCCAGGATTGACGTTAGTGGAGATGGCCCGGGATATTTGTTTTTGTTTACTATTCTTCTGGGGATTACCATCGTAGCGGAAGGGGCCCCAGCGAATAACAGAATAATTTCGGCATAATTCTCCCAGCACGAAAGCAGCAAGAATGGGGAAGCTGCTGGTGCGCGTTCTGGTACTCAGTGGGCCACCAACCAGGTGAACTCGATCCGAAGGACGCAGACAAGCTTCCATTGGGCTCCGGAATCTTGAGTAGTGAGTTGTCGCTTCCGTGGTGCCATCATGCGAAACGCACCGGATGACCCAAGTAATTTCTTCCCCACCAGCGGCGTACGGTAAATACCGTTAAAAACGTTAAATTATGACTTCTCGCAGTGCATTTCCCGTATATAAAAATTCTTAAAAGACGTGGTTAAGAACCGATGTTCTAATAAGCGAAACTAGACGCTTACATCGTGGCATCCATCCCTCTTTCTTTATTTATAGACACCGCGTGTACTTATATTCGTGAAAGACTGCAACGCGGTGAGAAATTTTGTATATTGATTTGTACAGGCGTAGTAGTCTGGTCATATATACTGCACTACCGCACATGCGTCATCTGTAGCCGCACCGAAGCACGTGCAAGGCGAAAATCTCGTAGAGAATTTTTGTATGTTTTCATGGACCGGCCCACACGACTTTTATTTTGTTCAGTTCGTAGAAACGCTTCGCCTGCAGAAATCATAGCTTCCGCGCAAAAATGATTCAATGCGTCCCAACAGCACAAAAACCGACTAAGGTAATCGCGTCCATCTGTTATATTTAACAAAAACTATGGACGCGAACGCCCTTTTCCGGAAAGAAGATGGTTGAAACTCGCAGCTTTCTCCGATACAAATGCAAAGTCCATCATCCAATTAGCCAAAGTCGCAATCTAGGACAACGCTCGGGGGATACTGTAGTGTTCGTTCCATCACAGCCAGTTTTGCATGTTTATGTACAAGTCAATGTTATGCAAAAGGATATTTCGAAATGAAGATGACGCCATCCAGGTGAGTACTTTATAATAAGCCCTTCCGTGAACCAGCACTGTCGTGAACCAACTGTCCTCCAACATTCCGATTGAATGTTAAGTTGCAGTACCTCATGCCCGTACGTCGTCCTCTGTGCGAGGGGAAGCCTCGGTGATGCCAGTCTAACAAGTGTCCTGCCTGATACATCCCGCCGCATCCAGCCGGTGTTTACATAGACATAATTACAGTGGCCCCTCCGAGGGCTTCCCCTTTTCAAATTCCACAAAGAGCAGACGAGCTGCCGGGAACAGCTGGGGTCTTCGCCAACTTACCGAAGGTCGTGCGGCTACGGTTGGAGCATTTCGGACTAACAACGAGCATGTATGAAACCCCACCCTTTTCATGCCGCGAGCGGTCAGAGGTATTTGGGGTTATTTTTAACTCTTGTTACATTAGCAAGCACTATGGCGGCTTGGGGGGGGGGATATAAATAATACTTTTTAAATGCAGAGCATTTCTTTAACTCACGATGTCACCCAGCGTTGTCGGTGTGCCTCGGCGTCCGCAACAGCCGTTCCAGGTGCGCCCACTCCCCCACTCCTCTCCCGCATCACGCTACCCTCCTCGCTCTCAACAACAGGTCCGCACCCCTCCCCCTACACTATATAAAAAAATAATACTTACCGGCGCCTGGTTTCGATCCCACGACCCTGCGGGCGGAACGCAAGGTACATGGTGCTCTACCCACTGCGCCACAAAGCCGACACAGAATGGAAGGCTACGAACGCGCCTTATATCCTTGACTCATTCAAACTACGTCAAGAAGCTGCTGATACAACGCATTCACTACCTGTGGATGGAACGCGAGGTACATGGAGCTCTTCCAACTGCGCCACAAAGCCGACACAGAATGAAAGGCTACGAACGCGCCTTATATCCTCGACTCATTCAAACTACGTCAAGAAGCTGCTGATACAACGCATTCACTACCACCAACCCCCCAAACACTAAACGTTAACGCAATACACCCACCCCCTATGCGACGCATTTACTCGAGTCCCCCTCGCGGGGAGATGGGCCCTTTTTTGAGACGTTTTTTTTTCCCGCTGACCATAATTTCTGCACATGATCACTCCAGGCGCACTCCTGCATTTTCCCCTCTGTAAAACGACAAGAAACCGATGAATTTTCTTTCCTGTCTGTTAGGTGTCATTGGATAAACAAATCACCTTGACAATAGCCCATGTAATATTTAAAACACGGAGGCATCTGTGCGTAGTGCAGAATATGGTTTTGACCTGGCGCCAACATTACAGCAAAGATGTTTGTGGCTAGTATTCAGCAGATCGTTTCCGCGTCATGAGAATCATAGATCAACAATTTTGAGTCTGGGGAAAATATTTATAAACAAGATGATTGATTCATTTGTTATCAGATTTAACGTGACGACGCTGCACAGGAGATTAGGGGCGCCGTAGTGGCGGGCGTCGGATTAATTTTGACCTCCTGGGGATCTTCAGCGTGCGCCGAAATTTCGAACGCACGGGCGTTTTCGCTTTTCGCCTCCATCAGAACAGCGGCCACCGCGGTTGGGAATCCAATTACAAAAGGAATAATAGAAAGTCCTAGCGCCTTGACATTTTATATGCCATGGATTACATTGGCTTTAAAAGATTGTCTTCCCAGCACTGCGTTTGTGTTAAGCGGTAAACCCAACTTTAAATGACTTGCTCTAACTTTGTTTTTGTTTTCTGGCTTTCTCGCTTGTGTGTTGCACACAAAAGAATGTGCTGCATGTGTTGCACACAGAAGTGTTGTTGCGTCCCCACGTTGTACCCTTTACACCGCCACCGCCTGTCTCCAGGGCTTGTAAATTCCTCGGGGGCCTCGCCAAGCGCGGTGTCTGCCTACCCCCTGACATAGCGCAATGCCGCGCGCTCTACGGCGGCCACCTGTGTGGCGCACTAGATACGTCATTGTGCGTATCCCTCGTGACGTAGAGATAACGCCACTGTCCTTATAATTCAACAAAGCAAATCCCAGCAAGGGCAAGCTTGACTGGACAGTTCCACTCTGCACGGAGAGGAAGGGCTCAGACTTTTTTTTCACGCAATGGCGCATACGCCCTTATTGTTAACTCTTTTGTAAGCCCCTTACAATGTCTTCCTTAGAAGCTTTGAGACAAATAACCTAATGATATTTTAAAAGGCCCTCTTCTTTGGATTGAGTCTCTCTGCCGCCTGAAAGGTCCTTCCAGTCAAGCGAAAACGCTATCAGTGAATAACATTCGCGGACACGAGGGCCACATATGAATTCTAGCAAAAAAAAAAGCTCTAGACATCCCACACTGAATATATATCACTGCTCCTAATGAATGAAGGATTAAGTAAAGCGTGCTTGTTGGATGATTGTCACACGTAGAAATAACTAATCCAGTCTGCGGTTTAGTTAGCCTCCAAAAGCAAACGAGAGCGATAAATAATGGGACCGCAATTCCCTAAGCATGGCCTCAGGCGCTTTGGCGATGGAAAGGCGCAACGCCGATGCCGGTAACGAGGTCTTTTGCATGCGTGGTTACCCACAAATGCGGAAGCTTAACCCAGGTGCGGGTATAGTAAACGGAAAAAATAAAAATAATCCGATCACAGCTTTGTCACGGACGAGATTCGCGCCCTAAGGCAGCTCCGCCGCTTCGATTTTCATGATACAATTGAACGAGAGTACCAGACGCCGAAGCGGGAAATGCGTATATTGGCACAAAGGACGAAGGATAGCTGCACACAACACAAGCGCTAACCTTCAACTGATCGTATATTGGAAGTGGTGGAATAAACACAACTCACTCACAAGAAGAACCGCCTTAGCAATATGTTCTAAAGCCTGAAAGCGAAGATTGCAAATACATCTTTCAGACAACAGCAAAGTTGGTCATTGCTGTCGTCACCAACTTGCCCGACATGGTAACTAGGGTGATACAAGATGTAAAAGGCCCATGAAGACAAAGTACAACATTCTTTGTTTTGAAAAACCAGGCAACAGAACCTCACTCAGCTCCAAGACGATTTTCTAACCGAAAAAAATTAGAGCACTTTCCACTACTGGTTCAAGGCTGGAGACAAAACAAAGTTGGCGGCCTCTCTCTCTCTTCGTCGGAGAGTCGGCTGTGGCACCTCACATTGATTTCCGAACTTACCGCTGAAGGTTCTCCATGATTGGCATTCCCGGATCGTTTCATCCGCCATGTTCCGCATCCAACCTGGAGTGGATCGCCCTAGTACGAGCTGGAACCGGCTTCCACCGGCTTCGCGAACTCGGCGTCTGTTGCCCAAATGCAGCGTCTGAGCTCCCGGCTTCAGGCACGAGCGCACGTGAACTGGAGAGGAAAACTGCCCATCACAGGCCACGCCACGAACGCTAGGTAGAATGTTTCGAAGGTCGAGCTGGCCGACTCCGGGCGCTCATTACGAGGCGCACGGTTATGTGGGCTCGGTATTGTTTTCTTGGTAATTCTGAGAGCTCCTCACGTGGTGCAAGCCCACAAGCGAACCTGGATGACGATGCGAACTCCTCACGAGGCGCACGCTTACGTGCGCTCGGCTGGGCTGAGTTTTCTGGCAACGCTTGACGGCGGACCTAGAAGCTTAAAAGAGCTTAACAAGGTATAGGTTTGGGCGCCTTGATTTATCATACTTGAAATTTCATTGCGCATACTACACAAAGAAGAAGATGAAAGAGGATAAGACAATGCGCAAACCTGCAACTAACCTTATTAGGAAGAAACGCGTTTACACATACGACAAATAAGTACGTCACCTTACACGATCTTCCACACGACACTGCTGGGGAACGTGTTCAGACTGCTCAGTCATTACAAAGCATCACCTTGGCTTAAAAAGTACACCTATTTCTAGCAGCATTATCGCCAAACACAGGAGTCAACGGACTCTTAAGATTATTGAGGCACACGAGATCGCACGTGCCGGTGATAATTGTGTGAGTATGCCCTCCCTCACGCTCACCGAGAAATAAATGTACTTTTATATCCAAGGTGATGCTTTGTAATTACTGAACAGCCTGAACACGTTCGCCAGTAGTGTCGCGTGGAAGATTGTCTAAGGTGACGTGATTATTTGGTGTATGTATAAACACGTTTCTTCCTAATAAAGTGAATTGCAAGTTTTGACATTGTCTCGTCTTCGTGTACTACGCGCATTGAACGTTCAAGCTTAAAAGAGCTCTGCTATTTAAAAACATAAGAAGTGTTTACAAACTTTCACATTTCGCGCTACAGTGACGTGTGATGTGCAGGAGTGACGGCATATGAGCTGGCACACAAAACATATTACTCAGTGTGTTTACAGCCCGTTAGCATTCGCGTGATTCGATCAAACGGAACTAGAGACCCCACTACAATAGTCCAGTCATGTGTCTTAGCCATGGTTTAGTTCCAAGGCCGCAAACACAAAAACAAGATTTTGTGACGTCATAAAAAAGTTGCCGGAAAGCGGCCAGGGAGTCACCCCGGCTTCACATGCTTTCTTTAATATCTGCAGTTGTTGTTCGAAGTTTGCGACCACATTGGTATCATTGTTATCGGGACAAAGAAGTCTTTCTAACGAATCAAACTTTACTGTGTCTTCATGGCCCCTTTAAGAGGCTGATGTTATGTTCCTTTTTTTTCTGGGGGGGGGGGGGGGGCACTGCTAGTGTAACAGTAATTCTTCATATCCGGTTGCGCTATCGAAATTTAGTAGTTCACAATATACTTTCATCTAAAAAGAATTCATTTTCATCGCAGTTAGTGCTTCGTGTTATTTTTAAGTGGCAAAGGTAAACATCGCGGCACCGTACCTCCAAAACAGGGCTGACCAAGGCGGTGAAGGCGATTCGTCAGAGAACCTTGGTTCTGAATAAAGGAAGGAAGCTACATGAATGTTTCCAACCATATTAGACTTAAATTTATTCCATGGAAGGGTCCATCATTTCGAGTTCACATTGCGGCCTATTTTCAAAATCAATGCGTCGCAGTTAAGACATTTTTAGCAATCATGTGAATTAGAAGCTTAAAGGGGCGGTGCAACACTTCTTTCAACTTTTGTAAAAACCTCAGATGCCTCGGAACGCATTCAACAAGCACACACAGTACTTAGAATAGGGGGCCACAACGTACCTCAGTCAGAAATGACTGCTATTTGCCCGTCACATAACTTGGAAACCTGGTGAGAAGATTTTTCTCTCGTTGCCGAGTGGTGTCGTTCTTTAGCGCTCGAATTACAACATTATAGTAAGGTAGCGGCTATTGGCCGCTCCTTTCTGTTGCAGCGATAAACGAATTTGATAGTCACTTTCGAAAAAGCCACAAAGCAAAGGAGGAAGGAAAGGTGTATCTGCTTTGACGAGCAAATCACGCGGTGCCACTCCGCGCTATCGATAATTATAACTTCGACAATGCTTCCAGACGCGAAGGAAAGAGCGAAAGCGTTTATCGGAAGTGTTGCAGAGTCCCTTTAAGCAACAATTATTGATTCCAAGCATTTCGTTCGAAGCCGGAGTGCGGTCCTCTCGTTGTATGTATCGCAGGCTGCCAGTTTTACGCGCAAAGAACCCCCGGAAATTTTGAATTTAGAAGTAACAGCTAACTACAGCCATGTATGTTTTAATAATGAAACGCATGTGTGAACTTTTACTACCTAGCGACTGCCATTGCGTAAAGTCTGAATTGAAACCCGATTCTTTCCCTCACTTACCATTCTGAGCTGGGTGGAGTGCTTTGACAACTCTCGGTGGGCATGCCATTCCAGGACACTAATTAAAAGCCCGCGAACTTTTCGCTCTCTCTTATTGGCCGAACGCCACCGGGCCTGGCGAGCCCAAAAGCTCGAGGCGGGCTCGGTCAGCTCAAAAGCAGCAGAGGCGGCGGCGGGGGCACCGGTGGCCTCGGGGGAAGAGGCACGCATTCCCGCATTCCGGCGTGGCCTGTTGTGAAAGCGCGGCTTCGCCAGCCAGCTGGTCGCCGCCGTCGTGCGACGTCCGAGGGGCCTCCGGCCTCACTTAGCGCCCCGCAGGAGAAAGGCGACGGGCGGCGCAGAAGAAAGCAACTGAGACGATAAAGAACTTACGTCACGCACGAAGTATTTTATTACTGCGTGAGGTGCGGGGGGGAATGCTGGTACAGCGCGCAATGCAATGGTCTTTAAACAAGGAGTTCTGCTTGAACTGGACGCATTTTGAAGTTCTAGGCTTACACTTCACGGTTGTGCAGTACCTAATGTACTTAGGCCGAAGCGTCCAATTGGCCGAAATACGAAACTCTGTGTTACAGACGTGTGTTGACCTCTTTATTTTGTTTTGTTTTTCTATTCTGTGCAGCAGCGTAATGTCGTTTAGATGGAGCTAAATTGCGCGTTAAGGACCGGGCAAAATAATCCAAGCAGAGAAAAAATGGGTGTGAACAAACCGGCACAGTATAAAGCCAAGCCTGCGGTCGACGGGGGGCTATGTTTGCAACTGGAGTGACGTAACATCTTCACGGGCGTCGTTTGCAAGGTTGCTTTGCATAACAAGTTACACAAAGAGGGTAGAAAAAGGCACACAGCCACATTAGGTCATACAACGAGCAGGTACAGGCAGACAGTTCTAACGTTATAAGAGAAGACAGCCTACTCTCGAAATGATAACTTCTTGAAATATTTGCCCTGATTAGGTTTATAGGCTACCATTCTGGAAAGTAGGGGAGCGAATGTACTTCGAACAATAAAAATTCAATCACGCAGCAGGCATGCAATTTTCCAAACTACTGCCATTGGCAAAAAGAGATGCTGGTTAAATCTAAAATTAGAGCCTCCAAATTTCGCGTTAGGAAAAGCTACTAAAATAACACTGTGAATTTGTGGGCGTAAGACGCTGGAATGTGTGACCGTGCGTGTTCCCATGCTTCGACAGAAGCAAAGACGCGGTAATATTTGCATGTGAACGCTGAATAGAAAATCGGATGAAGAACGAAGGATCAGTATGGCCGAAATTTTGGAGGAGCAGATAGCGCATTCCAAATGGTAGAGAACCTCGAAGGTGTTATGCTAGCATTACAGTGTCTTCAGGTTCATCATCATCATCATCATCACCAGCCTATCTACGCCCATTGCAGGGCAAAGGCCTCTCCCATTATTCTCCAATTGCCTCGGTCCTGTGCCAACTGTGACCAATTTATCCCCGCAAACTTCTTTATCTCATCTGCCCATCTAACTTTCTGCCGCCCCCTACAGCGCTTGCCTTCTCTAGGGATCCACTCTGTTGCCCTTAATGACCAGCGGTTATCTTGCCTTCGCATTACATGTCCTGCCCACGTCCATTTCTTCTTCTTAATTTCTACTAATATGTCTTTAACACCAGTTTGCTCCCTGACCCACTCCGCTCTCTTCCTGACCCTTAATGTTACACCTATCATTTTCCGCTCCATTGCCCGCTGAGTCGTTCTCAATTTAAGTTGAACCCTCTTAGTGAGCCTCCAAGTTTCTGCCCCGTAGGTGAGTACCGGTAAGATGCAGCTGTCATACACTTTCTTCTTCAGCGACAATGGTAGGCTGCTATTCATTATCTGAGAATGTCTGCCATATGCACCCCACCCCATTCTGATCCTTCTAATTATCTCTGCCTCATGGTTTGGATCTGGGGTCACAACTTGGCCTAAGTAGATATATTCGCTTACCACTTCCACTGCCTCGCCACCTATGTCAAACCGCTGTGCTGTCCCGAGGTTATTGATCATTACTTTAGTTTTCTGCATATTAATTTTCAGTCCCACGGTTCTACTCTGTTCGCCCAGTGCGGAAAGCATGCTTTGCAATTCGTCCCCCGAGTTACTTAGCAAGGCAACGTCATCAGCAAATCTGAGGTTACTGAGGTATTCTCCATTAACCCTTACTCCCACCTGTTCCCAAACCAACGTTCTGAATACTTCTTGTAAACATGCTGTGAATAGCATTGGAGAGATTGTGTCTCCTTGTCTGACACCCTTTCTTATAGGTATTTTACTGCTCTCCCTATGGAGGATGATCGTAGCTGTAGACCCATGGTAGATATCCTCTAGTATTCTTCAGGTTATATTACCTTAAAGGAGTACTGAGACAAAATTTTCGTGTTACGTTTTTTCGCTGCTATGCGTGCCTACCAGACCCCTAATCATAAAAAGTCACATTAGACGGTCGAGCGCAGCGTAAACATTCATTTGCAGCGTCGTTTATTCGTGTCTGTTTCGGTTTCGACAAAACGAACGCCGAGCGGCCGCCATGACAAGAGGTCTTACGCGACGTCAGTATTCTTGCCGTACCGCTGCCGCGCTCGACAGGCGCGCGAGCGAGTGCAGGCGCGCGCCCGTACCGGCCGACGTTTTCACCGTCCCCATGCTCCCGGCCAGCATGATGTGAGCTCAAAAACCATGACGTGTACACACGCCGCAACAGCGCACGCCAACCACAGCCAGCGCGTCGGCTTCGTCACGGGAGCCCCGACGTCGGCAGTTTGGGGCAAGTACCAGAGGATGTCATGTCGGCCCGCTGTGGGCTTTCTCGTGCGGGCGAAGAATAAAATGGATTTAAAATAAATTAAAAAAAGTTACAGCCGTTCCACTCTACGTGAAAACTGTTGGAAATGCAGAGCACTGATTCGCCATAATGGGCTGTAGCGCCGTTATCCGCTCACTGCTACCACCCAACGCATTTCAAATTTCCCGCCTTCGCAGTGCTCGCGCGCCCCCTGCCTGAAACTGCGCCAGCAGGAGTTCTGTTCTTTTTGTGCTTGTTTTCCCTCCCGCATCGCCGCCCGACGTTCACGAATGGCTGCGGCTTCTCGCTGGCGAAGTTCGGCGTCGGCGGCTCGCTTGCGGCGCTTGCGCTCAGCATCCGCAGCACGCCGCCGCGCCGCCTTCTCTTCCCGCGTAGGCATTGTCGATGAAGTCGATGGTGAAACGTGAAACGTGCCGTGAACCCCCTGCCGCGGCTATGACGCAACGTGGAGCGGCTATGACGCAACGTGGCGCGGCTATGACGCAACACAATCCAACACAATCCACTTTAATCCAATCCAATCCAAATCCAAACCAATCCAATCCAATCCAATCCAAGCCAAGCCAATCCAATCCAATCCAATCCAATCCAAGCCAATCCAATCCAATCGAATCCAATCCAATGCCAGACCGACGGGGAGTGATGCGGACTACGGACGCCAACGCGGGTGACATCGTGAGTTACTGAAATGCTCTGCATTTAATATGTTACGCCGAACGGTTTCTGTTGAAACTTGCTGGGAGATATCTAATGATAAAAAGGAAGCATTTGACATAGTTATGTCAGCTTTGAAATTTCGTGTAAGTACTCATTTAAAGCTGAGTCTGGAAGTTGGGTGGCGACAAACACAACAGCTGCAATTTCTGGGCATCGCTTGTAGTGTAAGTTATTTAACGCCTTGCAAGCTTTGCAAAAAATAGCTGATGCTTGATTTAAAAAAATGGGTTATTTTCGTGATAGCTTATGAAATACGACTATTACATTGTGAAATGTGTTGAAACGTTGAAATCCGTGTTCATTCACAAATGATCTTAGCGTTTGGTATCCTTCATGAACAGTCGCACCAACCGGAACTTCAATGACCTGGCAGCGATCCACCGCAATCCGTTACAAGCTTCGTTTTAGCTTAAGCTGGTCACTACTAAACGAAAGTCCAAACATCATTTACTTAACACATCCTTGTTTATTGTCACTACACATCAACTTATTACTGAGGAGAATTATTTTAATCCATACAGCAGCTTCCGGGATAAAATAGAGAAAATGAAGTTAGAGTTCCAAATGCCAGAGTAACGCCTGCAAATGATTCCTTACTAATGAAGCCAGTTGCAAAGACAGCAAAAAAGGGGAAACGGAAGCGATAGGACCGTGCACATAGTACAATGTAAATCTTTCCTTCCATAAATTGACAGTCAACACAATGTTTAGATAGACGAAATCAGAACAAGCAGCGTGAGATTTCGTTTTTTTCTGGATCCTTGAAACCCAGTGCCCATGTAGGTCATCCAATGGGTCTCCACACAGGAGTACACATTTCGCGAGGCAGCGAGAAAGGTGGTCCCCGTTGCTTGTGCCTTTGCAGCTTTAAAATATCCCTCTCCACACCCACCCTACTCTCTATCACACACGCAGACATGATAGCGGCATTAACTTGCTGCGAGATTCGAAAGTGGCAGACTTTCAAAGGGCGGCAGTAAGATCAAAGGTAGGTCCGCGCAACGATAAGCACTCCACGCAGCGGAAGCTACAAATCTCTCCGGCTATAATTTACAGGCCAACGCAGTGGCAAAGCCCGGTCGCCAGGGGCCAGATTCGTGGCAGATGTAGGGAGATTATTTGCTTGACTTGGTCGTTGCAATTTGTATCAAAAGCGCCTGGCGGCACCACATTGAAAGGAAGATCTTCAGGATCCTCTTCTATCGAGTACCTGTCGGGGACGGAAAACGACGGCGGGGAGTCATTTTTGAGGTGGTTGTTGACGAACGTGACCTGCATCTTGCCGCTGGCACCATTCTCGGGTCAAAAATGTGTCTCCGAGAAAACCGGAGCAGTATACTAGAGCAATGTCGAAAGAAAGTGTTTTTTTAAAGCGAGAACTTTCTAATGTGACCGATGCTGTTCGCTCAAAAATCTATTGCTTTTCTCTTTAGACCGGTTAGTTCACCGGAAAGCTCTGATAAGATCTCTGGACACACGGCTCATGCGTGAAACCAGGCTTCCATTGTGTCAAAGCGGTCGCTTGAAAGTCGCGATAAAGGAACGGTTCTAGATAAGACAATACACCCATCCATCATGGAGAAGGAGTAATAGTATACCTTTATCTCATAAACCATGCATCGGCATACATTCGGATCGTTCGTAGATACGTTTACTTATTGCGCGAAAAATTGTCGTGTGGACTCGTTCTTAGTTGGCGATTTCGGTCTTTTAAGATTTGACAATCTATTGGACGCACGTTTAGCTTTCGTGCTTCACTCAACTTTCTTTGCGAAGGGATAGTAAATTTTTCTCAAAATTTAGGAACCAAAACATGTGTTAAAGATGACCAGCCCAGCAGGCACGCAGGGTTGGGATTTATGGTTAGCATATTATTTAGCGTTCACGCGATGCGGGATTTTTTCGCCACGGCTCATTTCGAAGAATGAACATGATTGTATTCTAAGCAAAAGGGCACGTCTCAAGCAAGTGTTTAACTAACAAAAGAATTTTAGGTGGCCAGAAGCTTAACTAGAAAAGGTAGTCTCGCTTTTTTGTTTATGCCCTCTCATACAAAGAAGGGAAAACGGAGATTAAATTCAGCCTTTTCGCTTCGAAAGGGACATTTGGTCTTGAAGTGGAGTGCGTGCGGGAGCATGTGCGCCGTGCGCATAATGGGCGCAGTAAATTTTTTGCTCTCGCTGATCTAGACAGACCGCGGAATACGCAACGGAGCGTTCAGTCTCTCGTTGCTGTGCCGTGTCTTCCACTGTGAGAACCTCGTTACTGCAGTTTGGGGCATATGTTTGCAGAGAGTTTCATAACTTGCAAACCCACGTCGTTGCAAAGAGTGCGTTTTTATATTGTGTTACGTAAGAAATTTTAAGGGAAGAAAAACCCTTGGGAATGGTAAAATTCCTGGTCGAAACAAAACGCGGCGGTGCACACAGACGATCGCTTATTCATGTTAAGGCGGTGCGTTGCACACACAACGCGAGCGGCAATAGACTCATATAAGATTTCATTTGGGTCATACAGCTAGTTAGCTTTCGAGAAAATAGCAAATAATGCACGCTCAGTGTCATGTCAAGAAGTCGTATGCTTATTGCAGGGATCGAATGCATTAGCAGCTGATGAAAACAACGGTAAATTAAAAACCCACACTGTAATTGAGCGTCTTGCTCTTAGCTTTCACGCCTTCAACATAAATGGCGTGCGTACAAAAACTGTGACAATAAAGCAACAGCCGTAATATGACCCGCCTTTATTGCTTTGCTCCGACCGTCTACTGGATACGCTAAGCCAAACAGTACCAAATTTTTTTTCACCTATGCATCAAAATATGGTCTGTTTCCTCATTGCGTAACCCGAGACAAAGACGGTCGCCTCCAGAAATGATGCCGAAGTCTTTAAAGGAGACATGTAGAAAAAATTACTTTGTTTAATTTGAAATATCTACACTTTAGTGCTTCTCTAAGCTACATTCTACTCGGAGAATATATTTTTTTTTAGCCGAAACAACGTAAGAAGTACAAAAAAATCAAATTTAGCGCTACAGTGACGTGTAATGGCCAGGATTAATGTCATACGTTACAGCACTAAAACATTTTGATCAGTGGGGTAACTGTTAAGTCGGTAAAACGCTTGTCTATAACAGCGCTTTCACGAAAGTTCATAACAGCGCGAACAAAACGGGGCAGAGGTATAGAAACACGTAGTACATAAGCGGGCGCTGATACGGGCGTAGGAAACAGCGCCTGTTTGTGTTCTTCGTGTTTCAATTGCACCGTCCCGTTTTGTTCGTGCTGTTACGACCTTTCATGAACTTGAACCAACTAACTCGCACCAGAGTCCTCCTAGGAGATTTCAACTTCAGCTAGTTACATCTCAAAACTGCCGAAGCGTACCCTTTACTAACACGTTGGTGTCAAAAGAGGTGGGCTTCGACTTCAGAACACCGCAACAGTTTTCTTCAAATCCCGCTCGGGCGAGGCAAGATACAGCGGAAAGTAGGAAAGCTGTGTTATAGACAAGCGTTTTACCGGCTGTACCCTAGCTTTCAAGTGATGCGATCAAAGGGGACCAGAGGACCCTCTATAATGACCCAGTTATTTATGATAGCGCTGGTTCAGGTTTACGGCCGTCAAGCGAACCAACAAGATTCCGTCACGTCATAGAAAGGATGGCGGAAACTGACTAGGGACTGGCCACTGCTTCATCTGTTTTCTTTTAATATCTGTAATATTGGTTTGAAGTTAGCGATAATTTTGGTGTCGTTGTTATCGGGACAAAGAAGTTTTATTATTAACAAAACTTCTACTTTGTATTCACGGCCGCTTTAAAGGGGCCATGCAGACAATTTACAAGTGGGCTTAATTCGGAAGATTTCGGATTTTGTAGTGCAACCAGCGTTTGTCCGGAAGCAAAAATAATTTATTCACTAAGAAATTAATCAGTTTCAGTTAAAATTTAATTATTCCGAGAAGTCGCGTGTTTTCACGACGTCTGCAATGACATCATATGTTCTGGGAAGCCTTGAATGTTTACCGTCAGTGAACCTAGATGGCGCAACCATATTGCGGCGGGCGTTTTCCGCCCGTGTATTGTTTTTGACCGTACTTGTACCTGGATTGGTTTTGTTAAGGTAGAAAATAATAGTTTCTCAAAACATGGTGTTCGCTCCACAAATATGGTCACGTTAGACCGTCTCTTACGCCAATCTAACAGTGTCGTCTGAGACAGCCCCAAGGCACCGCAGTGCTGTGCAGATAAAATAGCATAGTGCGCGCAGTATCAACAGCAGTACACATCGGTACTTCTGTGTCTACGTCGACCTCCGTAACTTTCAGTGTTTACCCCACCATTCTTGCTGCTATAAAAGGAATGCGCCCTAGATGTAAGGGAAAATAGCTCATTCGGCAAGCTTATAAGCGCTGCGTTGCGTAAATTACGTTTGCTTTTACCGGCCTCAGCCAATCGCAGAACTGGCACATATGACATCATAGCAACCTAAAGCGGTAAGTTGGGCGAGTTGGTTACTAACTAAGGAAATCATCGTACTAGCGGAAATTAAACAGAAACAAAGGTGAAAGAGGCAACGAAACACACGCTAGAACTGCTGCAGGAAACGAGCTGCTGTTTCGCATCGCCGTTCGCGTTTTTCCTGATTATGTAGTTTATTTGAGCGAAGTTTACGTTAAAAGTGGCGTCAGTAGGGTTCTAACGAGGCAATCTTTCGAATGAACCAAACTTGTGTATTGTCTGCATGGCCCCTTTAAGCAACTACAGAGTGGAGGGAGCAGCCTTGTACGTTGGCAGGGGGGCTTCGGGCCGGATCGTGGTTCGCCAGTTGCCTGTGTCTCCACGGGCCTTGTGTCTCCCGCCACGCTTGTACGCATTGAAAAACCGAGTCTGCAGTCAATCTTAGCGGCAAAAGAGAAGAAACGGTAATCACGGCGATGAAATAACGCTACTGGTGGCCAACAGAAGGGGAGGCAAGCATTAACTGTCGCTGCTAAAGTGACCAAACGCGACCATGGAAACAGAGCGCCAAGAACGGTTGAAATGGCGTACGACGGACGGGCGACAAACACTGCCTTACGGACTTTTGCTCCGTACGCGCCGGGTCGAGCGTAAAGTTCGCAAGGCGGAGGGGGGAGTTGCTTACGCCTTTTTTAAAACTACCACGACAAGCGTTCTGTCATTTTTCCCTCCGCCACTACTTGTTTCAAAGTTTGTCACTGGGGAGTACCGTAAGGGACAAAGCTTCCTTTTGGTTAGGATGAAGGGTTGGAAGCGAAGCGTTCGTCATCCCACATTTACTACCGAAGCAATAAATCGGTTGTGGCAGTGCTGTTGTTTTCCCTAGGCCTAAAGGTGTACCACCATTGCTCTTTTTTTCCCTTCTAGTGTAAGTGGAACATTACGCTTGCCGGAATAAATTTAGGTTCCTCCAAATAAGCGAGGAAGAAAGTTTGCACCCATCTTTAAAGAAAGCTTCACTTCCACGCTTTCGCACATCAAAACGGAACAACCGTGTAAAATCGTGCATTAGGCCAAAAATGCGTAACGGCTACATTTAAGACATGTAGTCGTTATGCTATCGAAAATGAAGATAATTGTCGAACGGAAATGTTAACAAAAATACAAAAGAACAAAAAAAAACATGAAAGTGAACTTAATAATAAAAATCATCGCGTATTGTGTACCGTGTATACAAAACAAAAAAAACAACGCCTGAAAAATAACGACGGAACCCGAACAAAAAATTTGGGCCAAAGTGGGAAACCCGTGTTACGCCCTCCATTTCCGCAACAATGTGCAATTAGTGGTACTAACGCATGTAATCGCCATAGCAGCGAAAATGGGGATAATTAGTCAAACTGGTTTTATTACTAGAAAATACAAAACAAAACAAAATTATAGAAGTGAACTTAAGAATCAAGAACATGCATCTAATACACCTTCCAACAAAGCGAAGACAACAATACAAAAACCCAGAAAAGAACGACGGAATTACGAATGAGAAATCGCAAAAACCGTCCAGCTGTGTAATGTGCATTATCAGAAAAAACGCCTAATTGGCGCTGTTAACGCATTTAATATTGGTACTAGCGCAAGTGGAAATAATTGGTAGAACTAAATTTTTTGACGCTGAAAATTGAAAAGAAACGGATACAGAAATTGAGTAAGTGAGCTTACAAAGTCAGATAGGCAATTTGTACACCTCCTGAAAACTACGAAGACAAAAATAGGACAGCCGGAGAAACAACAAAGGTAGCAAGAATAAACAGGGTGTAAGCCAGTAGCCAGTAGTAGCCTGGGATGTATGTTTGTGTAGCCAGTAGTAGTAGCCTGGGACTTTTCTGCTGACGCGGACACGAAAATTTTCTTGGCTGGTTAGAGGTATAGTGCTTCGCAATAAAAAAATTGTAAAAATCGGTAACTGTGGACGTGCTCCTTTTGCACACAAATGCAAAGTGGTGGAGTTTACCCAAGCAATCATTATAATTGAATGAATGGGAATAATTGGACGAGCGGAATTTCTAAGAAAAAGAAATGCAGAAAATAGGCGAAACAAAAAAAAGCGAATGTACGACATCAAAAATATGCATTGTATGCACCTTCCATCTTCGGTATAAAGACACGCAGAATGATTGGCGCGCGAACGTATCCACAGGCGGATTGCTGTAAGTAACATGACGAATCACCCATTAGTGACCCCTGTACTCAAAAGTGTTTTCCCCAATTTCGTCTGCGTTGTCTGAAATCCCCGTACGCGCTGCACACAATCTCGTTCAGACGTATTCAGCCCAAAACCACTCTCTTGAAAGGAGTCCGGGAGCTCCTTGACGTACTCGTTTTACGCTGCACCTCTCAGATCCTTTTGCGCTTCATTATGAATGAACTTGGCAAAGACCCCTTTAGCGTGCGTACGGAGCCACTGCTGCGTGGGGCCGCGGCATACGCAAACACCGGAGAGTTCAATGTGCGCCGCCAACGTCGTAGTAGGCACTTGAGGATAAGTCGGTATTTACTGCTTTGATGCTTCCAAACTTGGTTTAGCGGCTGGGAATGTTTGCAGAAGCAGGCCTAGCGAGGGCTGAGAACACCCATATCGAAGGTCACTATGTATACACTTCTACACTCAAACGGCCACGCATACGATCCTGCGGCATTTTTTTTTTGTCTTTGCCCAACGTAAGAATTAAAACCGTTAAAACCGTTGGAGCAGCGTTCTATGGAAAGCAGAAAAAAGTAGGAGCATTGAGCAGACTACCGTACTACTGCCACCAGGCTGAGCCTGAAACGGGAACAGATGACACACATTTCAAGAGCCGCCCGTGCTCGCTGCAGTGTCGTACGGTCTGTGCAGGGCGGACGACGCTCCCCGCAAACATGACCGCTAAGATATGGGGGGGAAGACGGGGCCGCCGCTCTCACTTCTATTTCTGTCGCCGAGCTGGTGAAGCGTTCGGGCCAAATGCCCTTTGTTTGCCGTCGAGGCTTCTGCGTTCGCTTCCTTTTTTCTGGCTGTTGCCTTTGTTCTTTATTTGGGTTCTCGGTGGTGCCAATTGCAAAAAGGAAGTGGTTTCCGCGTACGGGGCTGTCTCTAGGTAAAGGCGTGTCGTTTGGTGTGGTTACCCCACGCCCACGAGCTGGGTTACGGCGATCTTGAAGGATGGGGTTGGTGAACTTTCGTGCCCTCAAGCGTGCGCACAACCAGCAACCCTAAAGAACATCGTTTGCATTCTTATAACATAAGTGCTCTACTCGGTCGTCACTCACTTTTGAAATCAGTTACACCAGAGCTGGCCTACACCTAGCAAGCTCTTGATAAAAAAATGTTGAGCAATAAACGTTTCTTCCTCCTCCTCAGCTCCGTAAAAACAACACGTATGCTGGCTGTTCTTTTGCCTAGAAAGCCTCCTGGTGCGCAAAATACGAAACCTAATGTTCCCACGGTTAGCACTGTCCTCAAACTAATTTCAAGCTTTTTGACAAAAAATGCCCAAATTCTCCGAATCTAAACTCCTGAGAAGGAAGCCTTTCTAGGGATTACTCAACATTTGGCATGTATACCCGCTGTTAGCTGGCACACCCGAACATCGCCGGGTGCTACCGCTGGTCTCGAATGTGACACACGGGAAAAGCTAGCTCCTTCGATGAACAGAGCATACTCCGCAAGTGTTGATTCCACCCGCAAAGCATTCGTTATTTAAGTAGCATGCGTCTGCCAAGTACCTAAAAACAAAATAAGGTAAATGACTCGAACAGGGCTCTGACAACTACAAGCATCAATCTTCGCTATTGACAGTTCATGGGTGCGACCTGGCGCGCGAGAGAAAATCGCTTCTGCTTCAGACATCTACGCCGTCCTTCGAACAGACCTGCCCTGTTATTTAACGCACACCCTTAGACACACCTCGTCTGGTTGCTCCGAAAGAGGCCAAAGAAACACGATCTGGAAACAACACTCCACGCCGTACATGCAAACAACCTTAACCCATTACATTCGCAGAGGTATGGGGACCCCCGTCCCGTTTCATTTTGCAATGTTTTGTAAAGATGACCCTAGAAGTTACTTTTGTGAACGCCTGTTCAGACACGCTCTATAATGCGCATGCGTAACACAAAAACCTGGTGTGCCTGCTGTTTGGAATTATCCTATTCTGGCCAGGTTTTACGTCTTCCTAGTTAATTTTAAAAGGCGTCGAGCTCAGCGAGCTACGTCGGCCACTTGGGATAAAGTGGCGGTCAAATGCGAAACAAGAATATTTCATAGCTTACACCAGGCGTACTATTCAGTTACGAAGCACAAATCATTCTTAAAGAACAAAGGAACTCCAATGGGGCGGTCCAAACACACGGCTAGTCTCCGAACCAGATTGCAACTGAAAAGCACTTCAAAGTCACGGTTCTTTCTCGAGGCGATGGATTGTGATAGCGCGTTGGCCTCCAAACCCTTCCCACGAGGAGATGAAGCCCTTAAAGGTCATCCCGTCCTGCTCCCGGCTAGTCCTCGGCCACCAAGGCCACCTGTCCCCACAGGCTACTCCGTGTTGACTATGAATCAATAAGGTTTTCACGTTTTGTTTCCCCTTATAATTACCCCGAATGAAGCTTGCGCTCGGAGCGGACGTGCAAATTGATTCATTGCCGTCCCTGCCATAGAGGGAAGGCCAAAGATTAAAATACCTTTTAGCGCCGTCGATATATGAATATATAAACTATAAGAACTGCCCTCTACAAGAGAGGGTGATGGCGTGCTTTATAAATTCGAAATAAATCTGTAGAGAATATAAAAAAGCAACACTAGCTCTTATTTGGTGTCGTGCTTTGTATTTCAATAAACAAAATCTTCAGAGGCGTAAGAAAAGCAAACCTGGCGCTCATTTGGTGACGTGCTTTATAATTTGCCAAACAAATCGTCAGACACGCGTGAATAAAGCAAAAACTAGCGCTTACTTCGAGAACTAACGCTTATTTCGATAAACTATTGAAAAGGCATTTTCCGCCGTTATTTAAAGTGCCCTCATACGATTTGTACATCCTTGACGGTCTGAACAACGCCTTGACGCATGTCATATTTTGCCAACTGAGCAAAAATCAGCGGCAAGAAAAATGTTTCAACTGTTGGGGAGTGTGGCAATAAATTAAAAGCAGTTACTGCATCGCTTCAAAGCCAAACTATTTTTGACTTCAAGGTGGCAAACCGAGGCTTCGAATATAAGGATTATTAATATTACGTCAAAATCCGATGTTTTCTTTAATTGGCCGCGTATCGGCTCACTTCGCTGCTAATGTCGCCGAAAGATGATAGTCTTCCGCCTCCCCTGCCACGTAAGTACCTGCCTTGTTTCCCCTGCCAACCTCTCATGACCTTCCCTTCTGTCTAGCTCCTCCACGGTGGAGTATTGTTCAAGTCAATTAACTTTTGCCGCATTGCACTGCTTTCCTGCCATCTATTGACCCCTAATCTTAGTTCTGAACTTGGAACACTGCCCCAACGGTCGCCGCGAGCGCTTCTTGTATTTTGAGGTCAAAATTTTATTTCACGCGAATAGTTACTTGTGTGGCAAATGTCGACACATGTATTTTTAGTTAAGAGAACAGTGCCAGTACCAGCCAAGTGAAGAGGTTGTGCCTCAAGTATGCTTAATCGTTTCTTTTCTCTCAACAACGTTTGAAATTACTGATTTGTACCACATTTAGTAGCTTGGAAAGCTTTTCCCTTTGTGAACTATTTGTTCACGAATTCTCTTAACATTTGACCGATTGGCTGAATCAATGGATAGAGAGACGCACAAACGGACAGACCAAAATTTTCATGTTAAGTATCCAAAGAAAGACTATCATCTTCAAAAAACTTTTCTAAGAATGGCGCAGTCATAGAGAAGAAAAATTTTTTGAAGACGAAATCTTCCCTCAGAAACTTGTCATAGTTGGTATGATCAAAACATCGCAAAATGTTTAATGCCTATCATTCTTCCCCGAGTACCCCCACAGCTACAACAACAACGCCCTGCATTTGCACGGAAATGCGTAAGGGGCGGACTTCTCATGTTTATTTGTTATGATGCGAAAAATTAAGACAACGCGTCTAAGAAAACCTAGAAAAACAAAAAACATGAACAACAAGATACCGAAGAAAGTATAGAGGAAGGGTTCCGAAATAAAAAATAGGCATTATATATGCACGCCAAAAAAGCGAAGGAAACTGAAAATCACAGAGTAAAGCGAAAATAATTCGAAAACAGGGCCACCGTGCAACGCCTTGCATTTGCACAGAACTGCATAATTAGCGGAGTAAGACATTTAATGGTTATGGTAGCGTAGGTGGAGATAACTGCCGAACAGAATTTTCAACCAACCTAAAATACAAAAATAAGAGAAATAAAGTTACAAAAAGTAAATAATGACATAAAAATATGCCCCTTAAAAATCTCAGAAAGCCTTGGAAACAACGATGGGAAGAAATTCCGCAGAAATACATAATTGGCGAAGTTAATACTGGTAATTGCCATGACAATGTAAAAAAATCATAAATGGGAAAAATAAAGGAGAACCATAAAACAATGAAATAACCCAACGTATTCGGCTACTCAATAAAAATTCTTCCTATAAAAAGTTACTATGAAGAGAAGCGCCGCAAGATGTTGGCATTAGTTGACGACTCTGAACTTTTGACCTTTTTTTTCTCATCCGCCAGAAGAACAGCCACCTCATCGTGAAATTAAATCTATATCTGTACGCTCGTAAACTGTGTTTCGCATAAATGTCCGTTCGAGAGTTTATTATATGATGTGTAGCCCGATTTGCGCAACCATACGAAATGAGCACTACACCCGTATGCTAGAAATTGCTCTATTTGAAATAAACAGGTAAGTGAAATCAATACACAGGCTACATCCATTCTTAGTGCTTCTGTCTTTCATCGCTTTACGGAAATGCTTCAAACCTTTGGATAAAAAATGCAAGGAACCTCACAGTAACGTGTAAGACTTGTACGCAACCGTCACGGCCACCACCACAATTGCAGCCTATGTGCTTCGTCTTCGGTGCCTCAACTAACTTTAATTCTTATTTGTTGCTATAGGGAAGCTGTGAGTAACGCATAACTTCTTAACGCCTAAGTACCAAGATCTTGGGTTAAAATGCGAAAATAGCGTGGTACGCAAAAACTACGGTTAACATGGGACATTGAACGAAATGTAAACATTACCATTTTCACCACAATGACACCGTTGAGTTGGAGCTGCGTTTATTAATCATCACCGAATGTGTGTGAGTACTCGTCATCTCCATTAAAGAATAACTCTCGTTCTCCCTCGGTGGCCACTTCCATTGGATGTGGTATGGGTGGTGGTGTTGGCGGCGATGCAAGTACATCGTCGTGTTCAGTACTATAACATGTATGCGTTCTGCTCATCTCTAGTATAGTACCCGCAGCAGCGGCTCAGTGACAAAGGCGTTGCGCTGCTGAGCACGAGGACGCGGTTTAAATTCCCGGCCGCAGCGGCCGCTTTTCTAATGGAGGCGAAAAGCAAAACGCCTGTGTGTACGACATTTCGGCGCACGTTAAAGATCCCCAGGTGGTCAAAATTAATCCGGAGCCCTCCACTACGGCGCACCACATCACCTGCGTTGCGTCGGCACGTTAAACCCTTCAATCAACAATCATCTCTAGTAGAGTAGTGCCTTCTGATCGCTATGGTAGACCGGCCGTGGTAGACGCAGTTGATCGATTTGAGAAATGCCGAAGTTTGCAAAGACCATATCGTTACAAGTTCCACGAACTGTAGAAGGTATATTATCCCACTTCTTCTCAGGCAACTCCTAAGACATGTATCCATCGTGCAATCACCCAGTCACGTCTTCGTTTGGCGTTCACGTTTAAGTCTCCCATCACCACAACGACCCCATATTCTTGTTGGTGCATGTATGTGAGTTTGAACCAGATGATCCCCTTGACGTTCTCTTGAGTAGCGTGAGGTGCAGCGTTCATACGACCATTGTCCTAGTGCATGCGAATAACGAACGCACAGTCCTATATCGTGGGCAGAGCCATAACTATTCAGTGACGTGAGCAGTGTGACTGCGATAGCAAAAGGGTTACCACGATTGCGGCGAACGCAGGAAACTGTTTTCCCAATCTTTGCCAATCACCCTATGCGGATACGCTTAACTTGACAAACGTGCACCGGGGACGCTAGCCGGTCGCTGCGTGGCACGCACACACGAGCTCTCGGCATTTTCTCGGTTTGTTGAACTACCGGGCGGTCGCCGCGAGGCACGCGCTCACGTGCATGCACTCGGCATTTTCTTGGGATTTTTAACTGCGGACAGAAAAAGAACGATCTGCTAAACAGCTTCGCTGGTAAAATTGGCGCAGCTTGCAAAGGGGTGCAAGGCTGCTGAAACAGCAGATCCGACACACATCCCGCTTAGTCGGAGGCCCGGCTGTTGCTCCCCACATGAATTTCCGAACTTGCCGCTGGAAGTTCTCTATGACTGGCGGGCCCGCACCGTTTTGTCGACAAGCTTTCAAATCTCTCCCAAAGTGGACCGCGTAAGCACGCGCTACAACCCGCGGTAACCTGCTTCGTGAATGAGCCCTCTGTGCTCCCCACCCAGGAGAACATCACGTGAGAGATCGCGCCACGACCGCTGGGCAGAGTGTTCTCGAAGGTCGAGCTAGCCGATGCCTGGCGCTTCTCACAAGGTGCACGCTCACGTTCGATGGGTGTTTTTCTTTATATTTTTTGCGAGCTCGTCACGTGGCGCAAGCCGACGCGCAAGCCTCGACGACGCCGGGCGCTCCTTGCGAGGCGCACGCTCACGTACTTTGTTGGGCTTAGATTTCTGGTAGCGCTCGATGGCGGAACTCAAAACTTAGGCATCCCTTGTGTTACAAGAAAACGAAGGAGCTTGCACATCCTTATTAACGAATCCAGGACGTTTCATACTGGAAAAGTCTTTGGAAGCATTTCCTCTAGCCGCAGATTTGAAAAATAAAGCGGGCCGTTCGGACTGGGAACGCCACAGCTTCATCCTAAGGCAGTGAGGTTTCCCGAAGAATTTTGCAGTATAGACGGCGGTTACCAAGTTTGCCTATGTCGTAGAAAGTGGTTGCCTTTGAGCTGTAAGCCAAACAAAATGGCACAGGAGGAGGTCCGTTGAGTTATATTGCCATGCATATCTCCGTTTGCCGTTGTCGATGTCATAAGCTAAGGCACGAACGTTTGGGATGGTTACTTTATCCCAAAGGGACGAAGTAGAGGAGTGTCCAATTGGAGCACGCTAGCAAACAGGAGTGTAGGCGAGTGTAGATAACGGATCCATCTATGGTGCATTGTGCTTCGCGGGCAATTCTGCGTTTGGCAGTGGCAGTATCCGGGCGCCATAGAGGGATGCACGTTGACTAAGCACGTTCGCAAGCAGACTGATAAGTCCAGCCGGCCTCATTAATTCCAATGTGTCAGCAATGGCTTAGGAAGCACTGAACAAGCTATCGTTATTAGGCCAGACTAAGTTGTCATACAGATGTGAAGTTGCAGCCACAGGTGGCGCATATGAGCCGCAACAGATGTAAAATAAAAGCTGCGGAGAGCAGCCCTACAAACTCACTCTCAAGACGGCCCCTCTACTTCGGCAATTCCGCCATCATGTAATGAATACAATCGCTCACATATCTTACGCTTAAATTGGAACTTGATTGACCTTAGTGGTACACGCGGTGCTGCTATAATAATCAAGCAATGAGGGCTTCCTCGATGCTTAAGCCAAAATATTTTCTTAAATTATTTGTGAAATTTCAAGCGCGTTTTTTGTTCCAACTCTTGACCTAAGGGAGCAATTTTTGTTTCCAAAGTCAGAGATGTGTATACGGGCCATCTGCAAAAGCAAGATAACCATACAAAGAAATTTCGGTGCCTCTTACATCCTGTTGGGCGAATACAATTGAACAAATCAAGCAGTCAATACTTGGCTGTTTTTCAGTTTGCAATGCCAGGATATGGATGCATTTTTCGAATGAAAATATTGCAGTCTATCTGATTCAGGTCTCTTTGTTTCAGTTCTTAAATTACCTGTGAAATGTGTGCCTTTTTTTTGCTCAAGCAAACTGTGATCATATAAGAGCAGTTTCTGGTGCAAAAGCTATCCTTGCGTACTCGGGCCACCTGTCGTAGCAAGACAACCATATAACGAAAATTTGGTGCATCTCACCGCTTGTGACGTGGTATCACCTGTTATTACCCGTACAACTATGTGTCCGTATATTAGCTCGCTGCCACAAGCCAATCACGGGCTTAATCGCAAAAATAGGCGAATGCCATTGAAAAAATCAAGCTGTCACTACTGTGTCATTGTTCAGCTAGAAATGGCAGAGTATAAATGTATTGTTTGAATAAAAAGGTTGCAGCGCATCTGCTTCAGCTCGGAGTGTTCCAGTTCCACAAGCCGCAAATCACGATTTCTATTGGTGAGGTTGATAGGAAATAGAAATATTCTAGGACCTAATGGAATATTTCTTACTTGCCTTCAGTTACCCGGTATTTTTTGGTGACATTCATTTTATAATACGTATCTTTGGGCTTCAAGTGACCATTGGCTGTCTTGTACGCTCCTTTTTGTGTTTTATTTATGAATCTTTCAGTTGAGAATCGAGGTTATTCCGCTGTTTGTTTTTTTTTTCAGAGAAAGAAGTGGCAGTTTATTTGTATGCCTTTGGGCTTACAGAAAACATTCTAGTGGAATTTAAGCCAGTAATGATTACCTATTCAGTGTTGAATACTAAATATGCACAAGTGGTAAGCTACTGAATCGATCTACTGAATCAGGTAGTGCCCATTTAGGAATTAACCTTGATCGTTGTCTGAAATTGGAAACACACATTAATCTTAACAGAAAGAAAGTTGCATATGGGGTTCGGGTACTGATAAAAGAGCGCCATTATTTTGAGAAAAGTACCCTAATCACTTTGTACTATGCTTTTTTTTTCACAGTCATTTTAACCACTGTTTCGGGTCATGGGTTCTCACAAGTCACACATAGCACCATTGCAGCAAATTTAAAACCGGGTAGTGCACATAATCTCCGGTAGTAGTTTTAATGCTCCCGTTGCCCGCCTTGTCCTTGATCTCTAACTTCGTCCGATTACTGACACCATAGCATTTAGCGTTGACACAACTTCTTTTCTCCTTGTCAACGAAACCAACCTTCTCTATATTATTGCCAGAACTAAAGTAGAAAACACTAACCGAAACCGTTTTTTTTTTTTGCAAAATCACTTTTTACTTCCCAAAGTACGCAAAGGCTACGGTTAACAGACGTTCGGCCTTCCTTCGATTAGGAGATGGAACCAGCTAGCTTATACCATTAAAACACAAACACGTCCATAAAAGTTTAAGCATTTCCTTCGATCATTTTTGGCAAAACATCACAGGATTTTAATGCAAATATCCACATTACGCTTAGTCGAGATTTCTTTCCGTTTTGTGACACATCTGTCCGCAGAATTTATCTAAATAATATATATGTAATACGGATTCACTGTACTGATATTTGTTTACAGCAGGTCACCTACTAAATGAGATGTCATATTTTGTTGACTTATTCTTACGTGTTCTTTTCGAAGCCGTGGGCTTTTTTTACAATATGTTCCTCATTTTTTACTAAAAACTGCAACCTTAACAATACATCATGTACGCGTAGCCTTGTTATTCCGTATTCTTTGTATAACAGAGGTAACAAATTAGGCATTTTTTTATTTGTTTCAGATGAAAATATTTTATTTCTGTGAAAGGTATCCATAACAAGGGGGCCCACTACCGCATATTATTCTGCGACCCATTTCTGTATAAACTATACTCCAGTGATGTACCCTGTTTGGTTGGTTGGTTCCAAAAAAATGGCTCGTACCCACTCAGGGGGACTGGCCAGGAAATGGGCGCTAACTGAGAGAAGAGTACCCTGCTGAGGCAACAATCAAGTTCCATTCTTCTTCTTCCACTCATGCGCTACTTCAGTGATACCTAGTTTCTCCAAAGGGTTCTTTTTGTGCATGCAAACAGTGAACTCAGAGTCGGAAGAAATCACCGTCAATTGTCGGCTGTGGGGTGTGTTAGTACCAAAGTATTGGGTTAAAATGTGAAAATAGTGCGGTAAGGAAGGCCTCGCACGAACAAAAGAGTGGTCGTATGTGCGCTCGTCTTTTTTTCTCACTGCGACGTGTTTTTTTGTTTGTTTGGCGTCAACCAGTCCGTTTTAGCACATCGTTACTTAGGAATGCATCACCAAACCGGCAACATAGGGCACGAAGTTTTGCGTCACACATTGCCGGTTCAGAGATACTGTTATTGGGGAAACGTTTCATTTAATGAGTACAAACTCCTCTTAACGGCACGTCGGCGCCTTAAACGTGATTTTTAATTGGCAAGGATATAAACGAATGAGGCAATCGGACGCTGCGATATAATCAGTTAATTTGGAAGGAGCCCTACGGTGTGTTCATTCACTTCTAACAACCGTTGTCTCATGCAATTAGAAATATTTGTCACATCCTCGTCAATTTTCTTGAGCGATTTGTTAAATTTAACAGCATATTTAACAGTATCTTTTCGGCGGGAGCTCGTTTCTGAAACAGTATTTCACGATTTGAAGTTTTTTTTTATGTTTAAAAAAAGTGACGACATTTTTGGCTGCCAAGGGATAAAAAGTTAGATGAAGATAAAAAGATAAAGAAGCGTAAATGTAATAATTGTGATTGCAGCCATGACCCACTACAACCTTGCACTATGGTGAAAAAATAAATAAGTATGCAAATAATAACAATCGCTCTTTGAAGGCCAGACGAATACTGGGTGTTAGAACTAAGTAAGAAGATGCAAGTTTTTGTGGCGATATTTTTGGCAAGCAATCCGTACTGACAAACGCCAAATTCTGCATGAAGGATATAAGTTTCCTGGAAAATATATAAAAAGCTGTACAACATACGAAAAGATGGTTGCGAGAAAAGTTCTGCACTGTGCATATTGAAAAAAAAAATTGTCGTGAAAAGAAACGAACAATTGATTTCTCAAAAGAAAGATTGCAGAAGAATTACCTTTCAATCAATGAAAAGGACGCCGCCTGTGCCGCTGAAAATGCCCCCGATTCGTGTAAATCTTCTCTATGAGAAAAAATACGCACAGTCACTGCGCAGGAATGTGAAGTCCCAATTGCATTTGGTTTGTTAAGAAACATTAACAGTCCGACTACTCTTCTTGGTACACTTATTCGTATGCCAGATATTGCTCGTGAAATGTGATTTTGTTTCTTGTATCGTTCGCGTTCATACAGATCATTTTCACCGACATCACTGTGGCTGCAGTATCGGTGCACGCGTCTGCAATGGAAGGGAGGGAACTTATCTGCCTTCTTTATCGCGAACAGCGCTCAGAAAACAGAGAGCAATGTACCATAAAGGGCAGTTGTGGCGTTATGTGCAAGCCATGCATAACGTGGTCGGTAATTAGAATATTTATTGAAGCGCGAGGTCCACTTCAGCGCGCATAGGGGCGGGGAACTTTGACATAGTGCACGTTTCTTGCTCTATTTTGACTTCGAGTTAAGCGCGCTTCCTACTTGTCGAGGTTTTTCAGCGGCCGTGTGGCGCAGAAAATCACTTGCGTGGTCTCGCAGCCTTTTGTGATGCACGTTACGACGAGAGACTGATATGGCAGAATGTTGCTTATAGTGACTGAGGTAAAGCTGTAGTGAAATAGAATAGTCTAACTGTACGTTCGAGGGGAAAAAACATGGCATCGTTGGATAAAATTCGTCAGGACGCCGAGTGTGCACATCACTTTCCGGAGCGCCATTTCATCTTTTTAAGCGAACCCGATTACTCCAGGTGCAAATCCATAAAATGCCTGCTAACGTCCTTGTAACCTTCAAGCTCAGCTAAGGTTAATCAAATGCATCCTGCGGTGTTTGTGGCAACGACAGAAGCACCACCTACCACGCTTTGGTCGTCGGTCGAAGGAATTCGTGGAGTCAACAAAAGTGAGACTGACAGCGCTTTAAACGTGTGTGGCCTTGTGAGGGCAGTTGTTATAGGTGAACACGTTTATTTCACATTTTTATGCCAATATCAGACTGCTGTGAAGGATAAAAAGAAAGAAATAAAAATAAACAAACAAAAAACGTAGCGTTCTGCTGTTTGATGACCTGCTTCGCCCGTGACAAACTGTAGCTCTGGCAGGGTGTCCGAGCCGAGCAGCACGTCTGGTTTGTCGCCGGAGAAAAATAATTTGAAAATCACTTTGTAAGGAACGAATTCGGAGTGCCGTGCGCTTGAATCTTCGCTTCCCGTCGATTGGAAACTATATATATATACGTGAAATTCATCAATTCTTGTAGTATGAATTCTTGTCCACATACTTTCCAGGCACAACGTCAACATTGCTTTACTTGCGGTAAGCAATAAAAGCTCTCGACACTCGCCTGCATTCTTTATAATGAAGGCTCTGTGCGTGACTGCGAGATATCCTTGAGAAAGCGGTTGTCCTGCCACCATTTCTCATTTTGTACTGTCCATTGGTGAATGTTTCTTTGTATTCAAACAAGCTGTTTCAAAGGAACGTTTGTCGCTACAGAATGTATTGCCACAAAAAGAAATGGCTGGCCGCCACAAACAACTACGCATTTAGCTCGTATTCTGTTTTTTTAAGGTACGCGGCAATCATTTGCGCTGCGCGAAGTTTTTTGGTGGTATAACAACACCGCGCTAAACCTTTCGTCGGGCAACTTGCATAAGGAATCGCTAGTTTGTAGGGCGTGTTCTGCAGAAAAGTGCAGAGGCACAATGCCAAACTCTACACTTTGCCTTTGCCGCTTTTCTCTCCACCTACGCACCCCGGTATGCAAATGAAACTCAGCGGGTCCAATATGCCCAGGCGCTCAGCCGTGCAAGCAGGGTGCCCATTAGCCTGCAGGCAACGCCCCATTGCCAAGGCTGTTTGGAACATAGCAAGCAATGCGCTCACCTGTAGTCGTGTCTCTTTGTTCTAAGCCTGCATAGCGCAGTCTGGCAAGGCCGGAGACTCTATATGTTCTATCTTCGCGCCATAGGACGATGCTGAGACGGAGCGCAAAGATGTATTTTTGTGTGTGCATGTTCGTCGCCTTCAAGGCCATGTCGCCGCACATGTACCCACTAAAAATTGTCTCGCTAGACACAATAGTTGTGGGGTTCCGGCTAGGCGATGAAAAGTGGACGGTCCAGTTGCCATCCATATGCAAGCGGAGGTCGTAAAATTCAGACACCAACTATTCGACCGCTGACGTGGTGCATAATAAGATAACAGAAGCAACGATTAAGCGCTCACACCATTGGGCCTAACTGGGAAACAAAGCCGCCACACCCGCAGTAACGTCCTCTCTTCAAAAACACCGTGTTTAAAGCTGGAATCAATGGCGCGTAGGTCTGGGTGCATAAACTAATATCTCAGTGAGCTAGGATTCTCATAGTGCGCATTCAGAGCTAAAAATAAAAGACCATTATTACAAATTTTTAACCGCTTTTTGCTTTAACGGCTAGCTATCGTAAATTGCTAAAGGTTCACGTTTGTAGGGTTTGCTCAATGCAAGTGATTGCAATGTCGTCAAGGCGGAAGAAAAGCCGTGCAATGACGTGGGACTTTTGCCTTTTAGCTGCGCTGCTATACGAGCTTTTCTTGGTCTAAATACATATTTATGTCACGTACGCAAGTTCACCTGGGAACGACAGGTTAGGTTAAGGGGAAATACGCTTCAGTTGGCACCAAGTCACGTCTGAGTAAAGTCTGGCTTAGTTAGGCAACACGCATAACTTCCTCGCACCTCGCTTTAAAAAGCATAAAATGAAGGTACCGAGTGGTTACAAAAGTCTCCGTGCGAGCGTAGGACCACCCAATGCGTCTTGAAAGTCAGCACGTCTTCGGCGGCGCATAGTGTCGACAAATAACAAATTCCATTAATTAAAACCCAAGGACGCGTAGCTGGGCACTATAACTTTGCTAAAAAGATGTATGTTACCGACTTCGTCACAAAAGGCTCAATACCTACGCGGACCAAAAGAACGGTGAGCACGCACTAGCAACTTCAAGTACTCTTTTTTCCCTCGCACAATAACAGACTTGAACGAACAGCCGCACCATATTTTTGAGTAGGGAAATCTACTAAAATCGCTGGAAAATTACTTTGAAGTGGGATTTATGTTACTTGGGAATATTTTGTATACCTGTCTGTTTTTTTTCTGTTTTACCCTTGTTTTGTTTTTCTTTTTTCTCTACACCTGTACGACTATGTAGTTGGTCCTATCATTATCCTTGCACCACCTCCCACTCCTGCTTGGGCCGCGTTTATGGCCGGCAGTATTTTATAAATAAGTAAATAAATAACGGTGAGCCCCAATTTTCATTTAGCTGCCCTCATTTACACATCGACCTACCATTGTCACAAAAAACAATTGAATTGTCAACATGACATTACCTTGCAAAAACGCTGTAATAACGTAACACACTCAAACAATATTAAGTGCGAATGCACTTCTTAAGCGACCCTGAATCACGCGTCCACCGCCGTCCGTCCGTCCGCACCACATACCCACTTAGGGCGATTGGCCAAGAAGAGTTCCTAATTTCTCTAGCACATACCCACTTAGGGCGATTGGCCAAGTAATCTGAATCACGCGTCCACCGCCGTCCGTCCGTCCGCACCACATACCCACTTAGGGCGATTGGCCAAGAAGAGTTCCTAATTTCTTTAGCACATACCCACTTAGGGCGATTGGCCAAGAATCGGGCGTGAGAAGGGCTAACGCACCCGCTTAAAGGAGTACTGACACGAAATTTCAAAGCTGAGATCCGCTCTAGCAATCAAGTACAAAGACAACACAAATAGGTGTCTGTGAATAAATGCATCTTTCTTTCTTTGTAGTTGTGTGTGTGTGTGTGATCTCTCTTTCGCGAACATTACCGAACCGCGCAAATTCAACTCCGGCATTCGCACTTTCACATTCTTCCCCTCGGGGAAATGCGGGGAAATTTTTTTTACTCCTTTGTGCAAGCTATCCACTTTCGTCCGCTGGGGTATCTAGGACACGGTTTTGTAGGGAATAGGGTACTAAAAGTATCCCCGGCTATCCAGGTTATTTATACCATGTTATTATTGTGTCTAGATGTGACAGGTTGTCTTATTTCGGTCAGTTGTAAAAGTAAGATCTGGCTTTTTTTCGGTGAATAAAAAATCGGCTAGGTGTGTCAGCGTTTCTTGTTTTTTCCACAGTTGAAGGCTAGAAAAATGGAGGCGTGGCAGTGAAGACTAGATTGACGTCGGGGTGACCACAAGAACCGCAGTCATAGCTTGATCACATGGCTGTAAATCTAAAGTACTTGCACCACCCCCTTTATTTTTTGTACGTGGGCTCAGTGCTTTCAAACATTTCAGTAAACAAACAAACATTTGGTGCTGTGCTATAAAATTTAATTTACCGTATTATTTTACTAAATTTCATGACAGTAAATGGTTAATTCCCTGCATCAGAAGCTCAGTTTCTCGTTTGTAAGCTCATTGCGTCTATAAGTTAAGGAAATCACGCAGAAGTTCATAAAAATCCACGGCTTAAAAGAAATTAGGGGCTGAAAGAGTAAATTCTTAATGACGTATAGAAAAAACTCGCATAAACATGTCTAATGCCTTTTCCAACACTCAGAACAGTTCGGAAACTGGTGATCTGGGCTAGCTACACTGGAATATTAGAAGTACCATCAAAATGTTGATACATTTCCAGACATTCAGAGAAATTGCTCAATGCAGTGCTATCGCCTTATCAGAGGTGGTTAAGACTATCTGAGGTTTAAATTGTTCAAACCATGCAGTTTAAACCTTTGGAGAACACCTGGCACACATCAATCGTGGAGTGTCGCTGTATATTTTGTCCATTGTAGAGAATAATACCATACAGATGCTAAAAATAACAAGTTCAGGTAAACTTATCCTGCTGTTTGTTGTACGGCAAAATGTCTTGCCTTAGAGGTATATAAAGGCGACCAATACAAGAATACTGCAACTTTCGGAAATGCTAGAGGGTTTATTGCAATAATTTACGAACGCACGCAGAAACGCTACGATTTGTTTTGTCTTCAAGACACAATAACGAAAAAGACCACTGCAAATAACCGCTTTTAGTTCTGTCTATGGCTGGGAAAATCAAATTTGAAGCCCTACAAGATTTACGCAAACGCCTATGTCCTGTATTTCTTATGTCCTCTCTAACATACATCTTGCGAACGTCGAAGGGAAGGCGTTACAAAAAAAACTTATCTTACCACTTTCCTTTTTACGTAACCGTGAACATAAATGGTTAGAAGTCGACTAAAAGCAGTGGATGCAGTTTTCTCGGCCTGAACTATAAAAAAACATGTACGGCCTCTACACGAAACACACTTACCATAAATTTATAAAAGTTACGTCGACGTCAGTTACAGATGTTTTAGCTGTACTATATTTTCGCCGCGTAAGGCGGCAGTTCAATTCACGCAGAGGTGGGCACTTTTGTAACCCAATATTTCCTTGGATCACTGACTCTTTTTACGAAGTAATTGTGCGTCAAGAACACTGCTGTAACCGATGTCATCGACACAAGCGTAACAAGTATTTTAAGAAAGTGGACCAGACTGCGTTTGACCCACCTCGTGCGTTTTTAAAGACGATAGTCTTTCTTGGGCTACTTAAACCCAGAAATTTTGGTCTGTCTGTATGTCTGTCTGTCCGTCTGCCTGTCCGTGACTCGATTCAGCCACCCGGCCAAAGCAAAACAATGCGTGCGCAATAGTCTTATATAGTCACAGCTAAATCTACCCGTCTATGTCCAGTGTAATGTTCATACTTGTCAACATTGTTGAAGAAGATCAAGACATTACACAAATATGAGACAACAAATCAATACAGGAGGGATATTTGCAGTGTTCCTGCGAAATTAAATACTTCATCAACTGTAGAAAAAGAATTCACTCCGCCGTCGCCTGCTGTGACCCGCGCCACAATAGCTTCTGGTGCCATTTTAAGAAATCGACCGGCAACAGTTACGCAAGGTTCCACTAGATAGGTTCTGCGTTCTGCTTGCAACGCACGTGGAGTAGGGAAACGCGGTTCTATAAACGTTGAAGTAGGGCGCCTCGATTAACGCTCGTCTAAGCCGTACGGCAGCGTTCGCATCGAGACACCCGGTTTAGAGCAGTGGAACGCGGGAAATTTAAAATGATTTAAGCAAACCTTTGGCGTCTTTACCTTGGGAGGAGCGCGACGCAAAAGGAACAACATGAGAGGTGAGCGGGAAAGTGAAGGGAGGCATTTACTTCGCAAAAGCCGATAAAGACTATCGTCTTTTGACGGAATTTGCAACGAAAGGAGTAGATACGCCGCCAATTTTTTTCCTAAGCACAAAAATCAATTACTAAAGCAGCCATGTTTTTAGGAGAACATTAGTATTACGAAATCTCAGGAGTTATAATCAATCACGAAGGGTAAAACTGGTACCAATTGTCCATTCGCATATTTTGAGTTCTGAGAATAAACGCCTAGTCCAGATGTTCAAAAAATTTCTTTTCTCAGTGCCGATAACCAGCTTTCGTCGTCTTATAAGGAAAAAGCCTGGAATCCTATTAGGTTCACTCAATTAAATTTTAGCTTGCGATGAAATTTCACGGGAGCAATATTTTCAAGGTGCTAAGCAAGTGCCAGCTGACAATGCCACCAGCGCGAATGAAATTCCGTGAGTGTACTAAACAACAACGTCTTAAAGGAGTGCCTTCCAAAAGGCGAAGAATAACAAGTCATATAACACCGAATACGCACGGAAGGATTTACAACTAGGAGAAATCCCGCAATATTTAAAGAAGGCGACCCGAATATCACGAATGCGAGCCCCATCACGACCGAGTCTGAGTTAACCGCGAACGCGTCCACAAAATATTTTCCAGTGCTTTCGCAGTCGCTTTCGGTATTTTTTTATACTCAAAAACACTTGGCTTCGTAGACCATTACGCTCTCCTTACTAATCGGGATCACTACATGTTCCGGGGCCCGAAATAAAATGTTTAAGAAGCTCCAAACTAATCTCAGACGGTATGTACAGATTGGTAGCAAAAAATTAGGAGCGAAAGAAAAAAAGAAATGATGCAACGTCGGAATATGCTCTTCTATTCTTTTTTTTATCTTAGTTATGAATACCTTGCTCCTTCATAGTGTACCAGCTGGCAATTATGCATACTTCCCACCCCCGCTCATTAGGAATCCTTCACTAACCGGGGGTTAGTAACTTGGATATAAAGAATAACAGCAAAATTGTTTAACGCAAAGGTTGCATGATAACGAAGTTTAATCTTCTCCCCCTAAACCTTAAAATATCGCCCGGAAATGCTCCTTGAAACTAAGGGGGATAAAAGCTAACACGTTTAGCAGCAGGAATATTTGGGAATAACATTGGGATTTTGATTCTATTGGGTACCACATATAGAAAAATAATGCGGAAGCTACCTTGTGGATATTACGCATTGGGCACGGCCAGACATTTTAACGAAGGGATGTTACATATATTAAATGGTAGTATTTTCACACTATTGTTACAGAATCGTAAGTCTTTCCTTATGTACAAACCTATTACCCCGAATAATTGTTAAAAAAGGGCCTTGTGAACCACAGTATCACCACCCCACGACTTCAATATCAGTACCCATTTATTCCGTACTAAATACAATGCTTCTATGTAGTCAAGGGTTCGACGAAAGTTCGTCTGGTCAGGCATTGTTTGAAGAAACAGTAAGGCAGTCACTGACCAAGTCAAAAAAGTAAAAAGACGTTTCGGAACCCGTTAGGTCCATTTTTGCCTCATTGTGAACAAGGAACCCGTACGGGTTCCGAAACGTCTTTTTACTTTTTTGACTTGGTCAGTGACTGCCTTACTGTTTCTTCATACAATGCTTCTGAATGCGTGTCAGGCACTTGTCACTCAACTGTGAACCTCCCTTAGGGCTATGCGAGCATGTACATATCAGGTTTCTGAAAGCTTAATTTATCGCATTTGACGTTCGCACAAATTACTATACCCATGAATTACCGCGGATATTTGATTTTGGTTCTCGTGAGAAAACAAGCGCTGTGACAAAACAAAAAAAAGCATTACGTGAAAGGCATTGTCCATCATCGGCAAGTTCGTAAATTTTATTTGTAAAGCACACATTTCGTAAAGATTACCTGGAACTGGAAGTGAGTTTTACACGTGCCGTGCCGCCTCTCGTAGCAAAAGCGCCACCCTGCTGGGGCTATTGGAATGGTAGCGCCGCCTTGGGAGTGAATGCGGATTCTGCCCCGTCGCCTAGTGCGGCGGCACACCGTAAGAATGCAGCAGCACCCTGGGTAGCTTACGGTGCCCCGATTCACGCGCGTCCGCTTCTAGCATCCAGGCGCCCTACCAAAGCTGGCACTGCGGTGCGTACGTACACTAAGCCCATAAGCGGGTAGCTCCAGCGGACACCTGGCGTCATTAAGGAGCTAGTAAGCTTAAGATGCGTCGTCGGTTATCGCACAGGCCAAAGGCCGACTCCACATACCCGATCGTTTTGGCTGGCTGAGGGGAACGAAGCAACACAGTGTCGTTGCTGGCCGCCATGGAGAGCACCAGTGTTTTGTGGGAAAGTTGCCCGTCGCCTCTTGATTTAACTTTGCGTTGCAGCGCTGGCCAATATTGATGCTATCGTGAGACCCAATTTGGGTATCTGAATCTTCACCGGGTGGTTACAGAAAAAAATATTACGAATTATAGCAGTAAACAGTAACTGGATTTATGAGAAGCGCCGGTTTTATTCCGACTTCGAAGTGTTCAGTGGATCGGTTGGCGATGTTAGCCGACGTTTCAGCTAAAAAAGATGGCTAGAAGTTGAGACTGAAACAGAAGGAGCGGAACTACTCAGTGTTAAACAATTTATTTCAAGGCAGAAAAACTGTCACTGCCTATTACCGAGAGATTAAAAACCTGTAAAACTGATTACAAACGCTACGCCTGCCTCTTTTTGCAGCTAAACTCGTAATGTCGCTCTCCCGCGATCATTCGTAATAAGCAGAAAAAAATGAGCTGCACTTCTTTACGATCCGCCGCTGCTTGTCACGTTGGTGAACACCGTACAACGAATAATTGTCTCCCTTAGGGGAAAATGTCCCTAGGTGCCTGTGTGCCTGCGTGTGCGTGTGTGTGTGAGTGTGCGTGTGTACGTGCGTGCGTGTGTACGTGCGTGCGAGTGTAAGGGTGTGCGTCTGCGTGTGTATGCGTGCGTGTGCGTTCGTGTTCGTGTGCGTGTTCGTGTGTCGTGCGCGCGTGTGCATGAGTGAGTGTGCGTGTGCGTATGTGCGATTGCGTGCGCGTGCGTGCGTGTACGTGCGTGTGTGTGTGGGGGGTGCGTGTGCGTGTACGTGTGTGTGTGCATGTTCGTGTGCGCGCGCGCGTGTGTGTGTGCATGCGTGGGCGCGCGTGTGCGTTCGTGTCCGTGTGGTGTGCGTCCGATTGCGTGTGCGGGCGTGTACATTCGTGTGTGTGTGTGCATGTCCGTGTGTCCGTGCGTGCGTGTATACGTGTGTGTGCGTGTGCGTGCGTACGTGCGTCCGTGTGTGCGTGTGCGGGTGTGTGCGTGCGTGTGCGTGTGTGCGATTGCGTGTGTGTGTGCGATTGCGTGTGCCTGCATGCGTGGGCGTGCGTGCGTGCTTGTACGTGCGTGTGCGGGTGTGTGCATGTGCGTGCGTGTTGTGTGTGTGTTCGTGTGTGTGTGTGTGCGTGTGTACGTATGCGTGTGTACGTGTGTGCGTGTGCGTTCGCATGCGTGTGTGTGTGTTTGCGATTGCGTGCGTGCGTGTACGTGCGTGTGTGTGCGTGCCTGTGTGCGTGTGCATGTGCGTGTGCATGCGTGTCTGTGTGCGTGCGCGTGTGCGTGCGTGTGCGTGTGTGTGTGCGTGTGTGAGATAGCGTGTGCATGCGTGTGTGGGCCTGCGTGCGTGTACGTGCGTTTGTGTTTGCGTCCGTGTACGTGCGTTTGTGTGTGTGTGTGCGTGTGCGTGTGTACGTGCGTACGTGTGTACGTGCGTCGCGTGTACGTGCGTGCGTTTGTGTGCGTGTGCGTGCGTGCTTGTACGTGCGTGTGTGTGCGTGTGTACGTGTGTGTGCGGGTGTATGTGTACGTGTGCGTGTGTATGTGCGTGCGTGCATGCGTATGTGTGTGCGTTCGCGTGCGTGTGTGTGATTGCGTGTGCATGCGTGGGCGTGCGTGCGTGTGTGTGCGTGCGTGTGTGTGTCCGTGCGTGTGCGGGGGTGTGTGCGTGTGCGTGCGTGTGTGTGGGTGTGTGTGTGTGTGCCTCTGCGTGTATGTGTGTGTGTGCGTGTGCATGCGAGTGCATGCGTGTGTGCGTGTGCGTGTGTTCGAGTTCGTGTGCGTGCGTGCGCGTGCGTGTGTGTGTGCGAGTGCGTGTGCGTGCGCGTGTCCCTGTGTGTGTGCGTTTGTGTGCGTGTATGTGTGTGTGCGTGCGTGTGAGTGTTTGCGCGTGTGCGAGTGCGCGTGTGAGTGTGTGTGCGTGTGCGAGTGCGCGTGTGTGCGTGTGTGCGGGCGTGTGTGGGGGGGGGGTGAGTGTGCATGTGTGTGTGCGTGTGTGCGTGTGTGTGTGTGTGAGTGCGTGTGCATGCTTGTGTGTGCATGCGTGTGCGTGGGGGGGGGGGTTGTGAGGGAGATAGAGAGAGATGTCTGCTTAGGCGCTGAGGGGTATTTTCGCAACTTCCTCAACTTGGGACTTGCAGGTGCACGTCTGCTCAATTTGACAATCCTCACGTTAGTGCACTGTGAGTGACGCAGCACTGACCTACAGAGGAAAATGGGGCGGTTCATATCTCAAGATGGGTGATGAAGTTAAGTTGTGTTGGGGTGTGGGGTGACCAATGTATTACTATTACTCCTATTGTTATTACTATTATTACTACTATTACTATTATTGCTATTACTATTATTGATACTACTATTACTACTATTGCTATTACTATTACTATTACTACTACTACTATTGTTACTATTCTGCGATTGAATTTTTTGGCAAACTTGCTTGGACATCAATGCGCGTCATTTGTTTTCTGTTTATTTAATTCATTACTAGTGTACGTTACGCCGGATATTTCTTAACCTTTACCCCTTTCGAAAAACGTTACGAGTATGCAGCGCTGCTTCTACCTATTGAGATCGGAAGTGCCTGTTTATTATTTTACTTACCTGAGGGCAGCAACCTTCGCTTCGTTGAGCGGGAGTATGTTCACATTGATTATTTCAGCAGCGAAGCTGTTTAGCAATTCCTTTATTCCGGCACTTCATAAAACTCAGTATAAAGAAAAAAAATCACCGGTAGGATTCGAAGCTGTCTGGTAGATCAAAACTGTTACAGCCAGTCGTCTTACCCACTCTGCCAAGAACGGGAGTTAGTATCGGAGAGTCATACGGCTTACTCACTCGGCTGTGACTGTGGGGAGAGGAATCACGCCACCAGCTCGATACAGAACACGTGATAGGATAAACGCTGCACCTACGGGCGCGTAGGTTCAGTGTGCGGGTAAAGTGCGTTCGTTCTGCTTTTTCTATTTGCTTCTTCGCCGTTCTAGCAACAACGATGGAGTAGAGGTCGTTGGCGCAGCGAATCGGGAGAAAGTCGGCTGCAATGGTGGACGTAATTCGTCCTGGTGGTCGGGAAGCGGGCGTACAGCTTCGCTACCTCCAAGTCTTACCCGTTAGTGTGAAATTCCTTCATTTTTTCTCCACACAAAACAACCCCGACATAGCAGTTTCGTTTAGGTTGAAGTGCTGTTCAAGGTACTTCGGAATACCCAGACCGCATTGTACCGGTACAAGAAGTACAATTTTACCATTACTCTTTTCAAATTGCCTGAAACCGTGTCCGGTCTTGCAAATTCCCAATAGGAAGGATGCGCAGCAATGCTTACGACGGCGTGATACGTAAATCTGACCTCTTTTTTTTATATTGCTGCGATGTTCCTTTTTATATGGGTGCACCATGAGCAGCTGAACACAAAGCTTAAGAAGAGGTGATCATATTTTATTTTGTAGGAAAAGGAGCTGTGGACTCGGTGATGCTCTGGCTCTCCTACATTTATTGTTGGTGCGCAAGCCCCGGCCGGGACTGGAGGGCGCCGATGGCATAGGACAGCCCCTGGAGCGCAGCCGTGTTCGATCTCTCTGTCGCGTGGAACTGCTGACCTGGCCAGGCACCGCTGATGATGATTGTGGCGCTCATGATGACGATGGCGATGGTGTCGCTACAATTTCATCACCGAATGCACCTAAACTGAAGATAACATTCCTAATTGAACTCTCCTGGAGTACTTCACACGGCGGTCGTGACGCCAGAGCCCGTGCACGTGCCCCGTGCGGCTGGGCGAGTGGTTGGCAAAACATCCCGACAGGCGCGTGGCGCGTATGCAGTGAGGCTGCTTTCGACGCGCGCAAAAGTATTGTTTTTGTGTGTGTGCTGGCTTTTCTGGTTCCGGTGGGGTGTTGTGCTTTCGGCTACGCAAATAATGCGAGCAGGCGGCATTAGACTCTTTCGCGTCCCTGAAGGGTTAAATTCGGCGGGTATTGTGGATGCGTGCCAAGCATCGAAGAGGTTAGAAGCAAAAGCAGCGACATGGTCAGCTCTTACTCATGGAAAAAATTCCCATTTTCGAACTTCTGGTGTTTCTCAAATTGCAGCCAGGCCGCCTACACTGACAGTCTACGCCTTTTAGTTCCATTAAACGATGCCGTTTGTCAATTCTCGGCAGTTATGCAGCAGCAGCAGAAATTGTGTCCAGTGAAATAGTGTCCGTGTTTTGTGTGGGTGTTCGGGGAGGGGAATTCCCGTGCGGAGAAATTTGTTTGTCTTGGCCAAGTAGAGTACAGTATTAAAAGACTATGAACGGCTAACTTGCATAAGCGAAGCGCAATAAATGTTTCGACGAGCGATCCGCGATATCCGCCTTCCTCTAGATCGACCACAAGTTTTGTCGCATGCATGGGAAGCAGAAGTTCAAAAGGAACGTGTTCTTTCAAGTGATAGCTTGCGCAATTATATTATGCCTTTGGGCCGCGGCCAACCAGGGATGCTTGCCGTGCCCGCATTTAGCTTCATGGACGTAGCCACTGAGGTGTTTCGGAGTCAGGCAACCTGCGAAATTATCTGAGTGGTTCTTACCTCCTTTATCAACTCCGCATTGCGGCCCATTTTTCATATACGCTGTTCAGACTCCGCATCTATATAGGTAAACAAAAATAAGAAAATTAGTAAAGAAAGTGAAATGATGTATGCGCGCCATCTACCTTTCGTTGTAGTTTTGTTTTTGCCGGCGGCGTATAACACCCCCATTCCCTCCTCCTCCGGTAAAATATTACTTTCGACGCTACGGTTTAGCATTGTGCCACTGTCACGATATGGGCCGTTCACGCGTCTGTGTTGCGACACACTGAAGTTGAAAATAAGTTCGCTCTAAGCGAATGGACTCAGGGAATGTATTCTTTAGTTGCGGTCTCCCTGGTTTATGCAGCTGGTTTATGCAGCGGTACTACTAGCCCTCAAGCTTTGAATATCATAAAATAATGACTACCGATAAATATTTAAGTTCCAGGGTCGCAAGCTAGCCTATTTGGCTGATATGTACACGATCGTAATGACGATGAGCCCTTATGCGATTTTACAGGGGAAATGTAACAAGGCAATCTGTAACTCATGTTGAGAACGACATCATTCTGATATTTTTTATCGGTACAATTTTTGTCTTTGGCTTTTTGTATTGCTGTTTTGTTCCTGTTTATTATATTTCTTCCTGCTTTCATGATTTCCTTTTCCCCCTCGGTATGAAATTGTACATGCCCCACTGTCCCCGCGACGCAGAGACCAGGAAAAGGCAGTGTACACGCTGCCTGACGTACCGGTCGGCGTAAGGGGATATTGAAAACAAAAACATACGAGCTTTCTTTGCTGTGTAGTCGACACAAAACTTCCCACAAAACCTTCTTGGAACGCGCAAAAAGTACACTAACTTTCGGAATGACACCTTTTAAACTGTTCTTTCGCGCACTCCGAAAACCTTAAATGCCCCAGTCAGTTCACCGTATGGTACACAGCTGTGTTGCTGTAGTTTTAGCTGGATAAATCCGCACGGGGGAGCGATGGACGCAGCTATGCTGACTAGGCCGCCACTCCTGTAAAGCAGGGCACAGTGGAAGAATAGAATTTCTTCTACCTTAATGCATGGGGCCAGTGACGGTCACAACTAATGGCACATCGATCCTTTCGAGCGCCGCGCGGCCGGTTCGCGCTGTCAGCGCAGGCGCGTTTTGCCAATTACTGCCACACTTTGCTGCCGCCAATAGGCGCCCCGTCGCACACGAGCGTTTCGTGACGTCACGTATTGTAGATATAGGGAGAGGGCCATTGTATTACAGAGAAGGCTTAACAGGATTACGTGCTATTCGAAGAGCAAATTTTCTGGAAAGAGACACAGCTACACGCATCCCCTAAAATATACGCTCTATTTCAAAGCGTGGCGTTGCCGGTGTGTGGCACCCGAGAAGGTGGGCCGCCATCGCTTATTCATCATATTAATCATCATCAGCCTATCTACGCCCACTGCAGGGCAAAGGACTCTCCCATTATTCTTCAATTACCACGGTCCTGTGCTAACTGCGACCGATTTATCCCCGCAAACTTCTTGATCTCCTCTGCCCATCCAACTTTCTGCCGCCCCCTGCAACGCTTGCCTTCTGTAGGGATCCACTCTGTTACCCACAATGACCAACCTGTTATCTTGCCTTCGCATTACATTCCCTGCCCACGTCCATTTCTTCTTCTTAAATTCTACTAATATTAATATGATTATTATGATTATTATGATTATCTTTTGCGGGGATCTTCCACATGCGACCGGCTCGTGGAGGAATTTGGGTAGCGCTGAGAAAAATGCGATCACCAACCTGGTCCACCTTACTCTGTCACCAAAGCGGCACAACCTACGCTAATTTCTAGCAACTTAAAAGCAGGCTGGGTACATTTCATCGGTTTCGACAACTACGAAACCATGTTCCTCGCTTTTTTCAGCCATCCGAGCAAACATTTCATGCGTTGAACAATTGCCTTCCTAAATATCCCTATGCCGGGTCAGATATCAATTCGCCGCGCCCAACACCATGCTGAATATTTGTAATCCATGTATGTTGGGTGTATTAGTGAAAAAAAAAACAGTTTACAATCAGTGTTTGCCTGATCAATTTATTGCCTGGGATGAGAACTTGGAAACACTAGAAAATATGGTGCATATTTCAACAAACTATACATTCTCTTCAGTATGGCGAATACGTATTTTTTTAATGGTGAGCGGTACCGAGGAGCCGAGGGAGAGGAGTACAAGAGTGCGTGGCCTACAAAGACAAAGTGTCGTTGTGCCATCAGGCTGCATGCCATCAGGGAAAAGGCATTAGTGGCATCCATGTAGATGGAGGGTCTTGGTTCCGCCCTTGAAACCACTTTTATGACTATGCCCCGGCCATGCAACCGACATGAGCATGGGGCAGAATTTGATTTTCGAAATGTTTCGGCTTCAACTACCAAAGCGCCAACGACATGTGTGAAAGACAGCGTGACGATAACGCATTTCTGTTTGTAAATAGTGTCGGGTGCCGTATGAACATGAACAGCGTATAAACGGTCGAAGCAAATTGACCCAAAGGTTTAGCTGTCATTAGGCACGGCTTCCCACATCTTTCCATAAACAAATATCTTATGTGATCGTCAAGCTGCACAGTGTGGAACAACATGTTCCAAGAGCAGGCCACACGGTCCGAACTAAGTTCAGCCTAGAACTGCATATTGTGCTGTACGAGACATAATTGTTTGTGAATGTTCTAACAGCAGAGCTGTTTCAGCTTTTAGTTCTGCCATGGAGCGTTACCAGAAAACTCAGCCCATCCGGGCGCACGTTAACGTGCCCCGCGTGAGGAAGGTGCGGCGTCGTCCACGGCTTGCGCGTGGGCTTGCGCCACGTGAGGAGCTCGTAAAAAGAATGGCTCCAATCCACGCTGTGAAGGTGGTTGGAAAGCAAAGCTTTCAGCGACATCCACAACAATCGCCCATGCGATGTCACTTGAATAGGTGACCGGTAAAAAGCCCAAAGGCTCATGGGTGCATTGTCTGCTCCCGCCGAGTCCCGCCACTTCCTGTTCGAAAGCTCTCCTCGCGTCCCGTAGGCCGGCAGCTTTCACGCGAGCGTGTTCTGGTTGTTTATCTTTTTCCATCGAAAACAAAAACGCTCATGCATCGCGCATTCAATGAATAACAACGATGAATCCTACTAGGGGCTCCTCTGAAATGCAAGCACTCTGTGAGGCATAAACAACACGCACGCGCGCGCGTAAAAGCCGTCGGCGTCCGGGAGGCCTGGCGAGATCTCGAACCGGAAGTGGCAAGAGCAGACGACGCACCCACGAGCCTTTGCGCTTTTTACCGATCACCTATTCACACACGTGGCTCTACAAAGAGTGAAACCACAGATTCTGCCTGCCGTTACCTGGAACTCGCGGGGGTGGCGTCCCGAACGCGGCAGCGTCGGGCACACCGGGCTAGAGCGGCGGAAGCCACCGCTGTAGCCCAGCCGTGCGTCGGCCGAAAAAAAAAAAAAAAAAAAACGGAGAGGAGCGTCTTTCGAAGGGTGAGACTGCGGAACCTAGCCATCCTCATGTGCTAGCTCGGGGCTACACCACCACGCGACACAAGCGCAGACGCCGAAACAATCCGGCGTGTGAGCTTAGGGATTCCCATTTATACCAATTTAAAATATTTAGTTTAGTAAGTTTGAGAATTGCGAGAAAGCTGTGGGAAATTTTATAATCGCTATTTACCAGATCCAGTTGCTCCTTTTGTATTTTGGGATACCTTTTAAAACACAACCAAATTGGAATTCACCAATTTAGAAAACGGAGTCCCATTCGGGGCAAGCAGTGCGCAAAAGGTAGCGTTTCTCTAGCCGCCAGATGCCTGTATGTGGTCTCTATGTTTTGTTTTCCCGCCCTTCAAACCCATCCTTAATGTATTTTTGCCGTGCGGTCACCTAATTTCTTCAAAACCGGATTACCCAGCAGGTGCTGTCGAAAAAATTCCCCCGCATTTCCCCGAGGGGGAGAATGTGAAAGTGCGAATGCACGGTTGTCGGCCCGCTTGCGGCGCCCGACCCGCGGCGCCGGTGCGAGCACTCACCTGCGTGCGGGAAACGCAGCCCCCCATTGCTGCGCCCTCTACTCTGTGCTCCGTGAGTGAAAAGCGCCATCCCCATCCCCAGATGCGTTGGGAGTTTCATGTTTCACACGCCACTAAAGAACCGCTAGCAGGTAGAGGTATAAAGCTATGCTTGAAAAATGCCAAGAAAAAATACCTGGCGCAAGCGAGAGTGCACCTCCTACCCGGTGTCGGCCAGTTCGACCTTCGAGAATACTGCCCCCCTTTCGTGTTGCTGATTTATTGTGGCGTGATCTCTCGTGTGCTGTTCTCTTCGCCAGTCCATGTGCGTTCGCCCCTGAAGTGGGGAGAACAGACGCCGAGCGCTCGCACTACAGACGCCGAGTTCGCGAAGACGTTTGCCGCCGGTTTTAGCGCGTGCTATCGCGGACCATTTTGGGAGGGATGTGAAGGCTTGCGGACTGATCAAACGTTCCGCGCCCGCCAGTCATGGGGAACTCTCAGCGGCAAGTTGGGAAATCCATGTGAGGTGCAACAGCCGGGTCGCCGACGAAGAGAGGGTCCACCGCCAGCTCTGCTTATTCTCCAACCTTGCACAACTAGTGCAAGCAGGGCCAATTTTTTTTTTTGTTGTAAAGCTGCTGGGACTGCACATCGTTATCTTCATTTGGACGCAAAACCCGGGGGCTAGCAATTAAAAGCCTGTAGGCGTTTAATTGCTTCCACATGGACCACATGAGTACGGTGTGAAAAATTGGCGCGGGTGTAACGGGAATCTAAACGTGCACTCTAAAGAGCCCGAGAACAAATTTTGGTGTTTAAAATTCTCCGCCATAGAGACTAGGGTTGAATTATTTCTCGAATCCTAATGTCTGGCACTGATAAATCGTGTTGTTGAGCGTCATTCCATTGACAAAAAATTGGGTTACAGATGTGGCTCGTGCGGCCATTGAGCTGGTTATCATTGAACTTTGTAGTGGTGCCTGCAACTGGGAACCAGTCACTGGCAAAGATATATTGAACGGTAGTCGAATAAACGGAGAATCATTTACACTGTCCGAGAGCATTGTATAGTACTACCTCTGCCATCTCAAAACTGGGGCGTGATCGCACTGGTGGCGTTATACTTTGCTTGAAACACATATCTATGTTCTGCGCATTCCAAGAGTGGTTTGGAGAAAATTATATTTCAATCAATTGAGCTTTCCTGAAAAAAAAAACTCAGTAAATCTAAGCACATTTCACTTGATAAGAGGCAATCATTTCCATTGCTCCATGTCAATAAAAACAACAAACCTTTGTGTTAAAAAAGCACTGCATGTATGATTTAAGCACAATTACGGTTAAAACACAGAGGTGACAAGTACATCATGGACGTCAAGACAGTACTTTCACATGATGGTTTTAAACCTCAGCCAACAAAATTAAACCACAGTTCACGTTTCACGCTGTGGGCAAACGGATTTGCAATAAACTCGTAAGAAACTGCATAAATGCGCGGCTAGTTATTTAAAGAATTCACCTGCAGAAAGCTATCAAAGTGGGTTGGGTGCCATAAATTTCGTTTCCCACGTAAAAATGGGAATTATTCCTGATTCTTGCGCTGAAAATAAACCACAAGTACTTCGCAATTAGAATTGGGATGCCCAGCCCGGTGCGACGGCGAGCGCGCACATCCATGCAGCCCAACCAGAAGCAGTGCGGGGTGCTGCCACCTTTCGGATCGCAGACGTGTTATTCATCGATCGGGGTCTGCTTCGCCAGCTCTAGGTGCCGCCAGCTGTCCACTGGAGCTCTGAGTTGGCTGTCCCTATCCGCACGCCTCGCGCGGATAATTTTTAAAACAGTCCGCACGCCTCAACTGCCCGCACGCCTCGCGCGGATAATTTTTAAAACTGCCCGCACGTCTCGCGCGGAGAACATTTAAAATTGTCCGCACGCCTCGAGCCCCAATGCAGCCGATGCAGCGCCCTGTGCCGAGTTTCTTTTTCCGGGTGTTATTATGGACGCCCCAGTTTCTCCCGCTCTCAACTTGGATGCTATCCGCGTGTTACGTTGTCGTGGCTGGTTACTTTAGTGTTCACTAGTACGATGATTTCCTTACTTAAACCAAGTGCAGCGTCGGTCTGCTAACGCTCGGCTTCGCGTTATGTGCTGTCTTGAGCCAGCCAGCTCACGGGTGAAGCCGGCGTGCTAAGCCCTCGTCCGAGAAACGGCGACCACGATGACACCGACCCATCTCCTGAAGAATCGAGGACGAAGTTTGCCATCGCTAGTTCTGCACTTCCTATCCTACAAGCTGCGTTGCAACAGTGTTCCAGAGGTCACCACACGAACAAATGCTGTGCAGAGATATGGCGAATACTGTGAGGTGAAGATGATTGTGTGCAGCGGGGCGTAGAGCTCGACGTACTACCACATTCGGCTTGTGATAGCGGTGACGGCGTAGCACATGGTAAATGCGCGAATGAGGTGGGGCCGAGTGCAGGGTGTGTTCTCTGCGCTATCGCCCTTCATGTCGGCGCATTCGGCGGCTGAGTGCGATGCTTGCACGGTTGCACTAATCAGCTACCGTCGCCTTGACGTTTGTTTAGCGCCCGAGGTTCTTTCTTTCAACGTAGCTGCTACCCGCGTAACATTGAAGGGGAAAAAACGCGATTATCGCACGGAACTGATAATCTGAGCGTGCGTGTGTGGTATATTCTGTGCATACCTTGAGTGCTTAGTATTGTTCCAACCTATGCCACCAGTGTATACATTCACTCTTGAGAAGGGGAATTACATCACAGTCGTCACACTGTGTGTGTGCTTTGAAAGTTCTTTCCAGAGAGGATGTATCCGTTAATCTTTTGTATTAGGAGTGCATCAGACGGCACACATATTAAAAGAGTAGTTACTCATAATGTGCAGTTCTTCCTACGAGACTGAACTGGGCAAATCTTTTTAGACCATAGGCAGTGCAAGTGTTTCAAGATATGTACTCGCTCGTGTTGTGGTGTTTATCAATTTCTTTTTCTTGGGTTGGTGTTCTGCCTTTTTTTTGCATCGCTTTGCCTTTTGAATACGTGCGAAGCTTGTAATTGTTTTATGAAACAGTAAAGTTACAACTTCTGAAAGATTAAATACACAAGAAGCTATTTGCATAGTTGCTCAAATTGGAAATTTCATGTCAGTAGTCCTTTAAATTGCCTTTATTCTTCACAGGGGCAAGGAAGATGAGAACAAGGTTGCTTTTGACATAGGTGACTTAGTAACACCACTCTTCACTCAGCACAAAGGAAAAAGTAAACACAAAATTTCGTTTCAGGTTGCTATAAAAGGACCATTACCTTGTTCGAAATTCTGTAATGAAAAGGGAAATAGGTGACATCAGTGCCAGAGAAAGGTGCCCGGACATTGTTTTCATTCATGTCAAGGGCAGGTAGAATGCAGTAGCTTCTGGTGGTATTATGCAAAGGGAGGGGTAGTAATGTGGAGTCATATGCGTGATTGTTAAACACATTATTGTTGCATTTTATTGAGTGCCGGAATCACTACAGTTGGAACACCTTACATGATACAATTTTAATGTTGAGGCAGTGGTGTTGCCTAACTCACCGTGCTTGTAATGTCAGCTTGTGAAATGAGAGCAGCCTTCGTAAAACTTTACTGAAAGAAATGCTGAAGATAAACTAATCTGAAATCCACTTTCACTCGCTAGTAACTTTTTTACGAATGAAATTGAGCAGAATATAGCTTTCGCCCAAACAGCATCATATTGTTTTCATTTTTTTCTGGATCATGCTCCTCACCTTTTCACCCACAGACGATAACTCCAGGTGGCTGATGTTAGCGTCAACTGTATCTTATGGTCTAGTTTTTAGGTGAAACTGTGCAGACATTTAGAGGGTGTTTTTTGGATGAAATCGGTGCAACAGAAACGAAGAGAGGGGAAGAAACATAAGGACGGTCGCTGGTCTAACAACTCATGTTACACATGTTGGATTTATCATGTAGCCATATATCTTTAGCCATGAAAAACATTATGGCTTCTGAGTGCACGACAAACTTTCCCACTGCACTACAACTAACCTGAAGTTGATATTGGAAAGTGTTCGGTATTTTTCAGCAGGCTATTCGACCGAAAATGGTACCCTGGAGCCAATGTGCAGCGAGTTCATACATAGTTTCACTAAGCCTGCCTGTGCAGAAGGAGAATACATGAGGCCAAATGTGAAGAATATACAAGATTTTTCAAGTGACAAAGATTTAGTCTCACCTATATGCATTAAGTTGACTTAATTCCTGAACCATATACTGGGTCTTTACAGCATTTCACCCGCTGTCCACGGGTAGTCACAAGATTCTCCACACCACAGGAATACATGTGAGCAAGAAATACCAGACTCCCTCTCGGGGAGTTCGTAGAGAGTCCAGGACTGATAATTGAAAACCCCTACCGTTGTTGCATAACGACTTCTGTTGAGCACTATTTGGCTTGCAAGTTTTTTATACTCCCCCTACGCATTTTTTTCTTCCTTCACAGGTTGCCTTTTATAGTAAAAAAGGGAAACCTAAACGGGATTGAGAAGAAAGTGAGCGAAAGGGTAGGAAAGGCAGTAAAGGAAAGGAAGTGAGGAGTAATCATATCGGGAATGGTGCAGTGCTATCAGCAGTCCCTCACACAGGTCAACAACCAATAGACTACCTTCACTGCACACACTGCCAAGAATGGTCTTGGTCCCACAGTGGATGACCAGCACCCTCCTCAGCAATTGGTCGGCCGGTCAAGACTGCATTTGTGTGAGAGGAGCTTCCTCCTCCTGGAAACAGCGCAATCCAGGGAGCAGGACATTAGAGGGCAGAGATTTTTGAGCTAAAGAAAACAACAGAACCTTACGTCGGTAACTTGGCAAGGATTCACATAAGGCGAAGGGAAAATGTGGTCGGCAAAGTAGTTACAAACATTCAGGCTGTGCTCTTGCAACCACTGTATAGAGATCTTTAACAGCGACCATGGATACGCTGACAAACTCAAAGCATCACCAAGCCACTGCAGGTGCTTCACTGTGTTGATTGAATTAGCATACACGTTATCTTGCGTCGTACAGTGCTTACAGCATTGACAGCACAACATACGTCTAAGAGTACGAGTACAGGTGACGACGTCTGGGTGGGTGAGGTTGCAGGGGTGATTCCCCCTCCTCTCAGTGAAATGGCTACTTCTGTGTGCAACACGAAGTTGGCCTCAGAAATAGTAGCAATGGTTGTACACCACCACGAGGGAACGTAACCAGCCACGAAACGTAACACGCGGATAGCATCCAAGTTGAGAGCAGAAGTAACTGGGGCGTCCATAATAACACCCGGAAAAAGAAACTCCGCACACGGCGCTGCATTGGCTGCATTCAGGCTCGAGGCGTGCGGACAATTTTAAAAGTTATCCGCGCGAGGCGTGCGGACAGTTTTAAAAATTATCCGCGCGAGGCGTGCGGACAGCTTTAAAAGTTATCCGCGCGAGGCGTGCGGATAGGGACAGCCCTCTCAGTTTCACTTGGTAACGCTATGGTGGCCAGCCACCATAGTAACGCTATGGTCCCTAAGGGACCATAGCGTTACTATGGTGGCTGGCGCCCTGAAAAATGCATGCATTTGAAGCCGCTGTTGCCCATTCAGTATGGTATAGAAGTTATCTCGTGTTCGTGTTTTCCGTTCCCTTCCCATTTTCTACACTTAGACCGTTTGCCGTACACATACTCCCGTGCACCTATGTATGTATGTCCGCAGGTGTGTGTGCATGCATGCACGTGCGCATTTGCCTGCACTTGTTCACCTTCACATGCACCCGCGTGGGCATGCGTGTATGTATGTTTTATTTGCACTCACGAGCGTATGTGCCGTGCATACATATAAATTTTGCTTTATATGTACTTATTACCAGTATCCATGTTCCCCAGTAAGTTACGACGGTGGATTGTACTGAACTTGCGTGTATGCCAATGTACTTTGTAGTATACCTTGTCACAAGCCCTGTCTCAGCGCGTGCTCATGCACCTGACTGTAATCTTAATTCCTTAAATGTATAAATTGAGTGTGTGTGTGTGCGTGCGTGCGTGCGTGCGTGCGTGTGTGTGTGTGTGCGCGCGTGTGTGTGTGTGTGTGTGTGTGTGTGTGTGTGTGTGTTTGTGTGTGAGCGTGCGTGCGCGCATGCGTGCGTGCTTACGTGTGTGTGAGTGCGTGTGCGTGCCTGCAAGCACGCGCGTGTGCGGTGGTACTATGTACTTTGTGATCCCTGCACTTCATAACCAGTCTCCATGTTTTACCGTTTGTTTATCTGTGTGTCGCCCTATCCTTTTTGTGTGCACCACCCAAGAAGGCCTAGTGCTGTTGGTGGGCACCACCCAATAAACAATAAACAATAGTAACGCCGCGTAAAGCCGCGCCGGCCGCTATGATGACGTCATCAAAATAATATGACGCGGCTTTTGATGCTGCTTCCCTTCGGCCAGTCTTTGCACTGTCGGCGTGAGTAGGTTTGGCTTGCGGCCCAGAGAGGGCGCAAAGCCGCGTTTCTCGGAGAGTAGCGCACCTTTGAGGTTGCGGCGAACTAACGCAGCGGATTACCAATGCCCTAGAACACTACCTAGTTTTGTATTCCAGTGATTCAAAAAGTGAGTCTGAACCACGAAGAAAGATAAACTTTATATCTTGCTCCGTGGTTTGAACCTTCTTTTAGGTGATTTTGTAGTCTTATTTTAAATGCAGAGCATTTCAGTCACTCACGATGTCACCCGCGCTGACGTCCGTAGTCGTAGTCCGCACGCTCACTGCGCATGCGCGTCGAGTCGAGGCGATAGCGAACACTCTCTCGCGAGGGGCATTGGATTGGATTCGAACACCCTCTCGCGAGGGGCATTGGATTAAATTCGATTGGATTGGATTGGATTGGCTTGGCTTGGATTGGATTGGATTTGGATTGGATTGGATTGGATTACAGTGTATTGTGTTGGATTGTGTTGCGTCATAGCCGCGGCAGACGCGCTGGGGCCGGCGCATGTGCAGTACTCTCTCTTCCGCGGTTTCCTCTCCTTCGGGCGCGCTGCGCATATAACCGGTGTGCCGTTCTCCGGCGAAGCAACATCAGCGCTTGGCTCAAACACCTACAGTCCACGCCGCTTTACAAGTACGCCAACGTCGTCGACTGGGACCGGCTTACGCAGTCCCCTCAACGTATATAAGCGGCGGAGCGCGCGTTCGGAATTCAGTCAAGGGCGTCTTTGCTTGGCTTTCGCTTGACGTGACGCTTTTCTTAACTCGAGTAGATGCGACGCATTTACTCGATTTCCCCCCGTGGGAAGATGCGGGCGGCTTTTCCTTGTCACTTCTTTCGATGTATGGGTCAGCGGGTTTTGATCTGTTTTGTGCACGTGGCTGGGTTGCAGCTGCGGTATTGCCATACCTTTGTGATAGAATGTATAAATTTGTGTGCGTTTCTTTTCATTAAATTACAGTTGGAAGTCCACGCTTGTTTGTCGTCTTCGTCTCGTCCTTGGTATTTTTTCGCGCTGTCTTGCTAATGGATTACCAACTAGCCGGAACCCTCACGCTTTTAAATTCAAAAAGAGCACGTCACGTACTTTGTGAATCCAAGAGCGTTAACAAACCGTGTCTCAGAGTGCAGCTTTACCAATCATGAACCGTGCTTTTGGACCGGGTCATTTGTCCTCTTAGCCTGAAAACAAGAGAATTTTTGCGGCCTAATCCCAGTTTGGAAGTATTCGGTAGAACACAGAGTGCGTAGTCATGTAGGTATTCCTACAAACGTGAACTCTCATTAATAAGCGGCTATACCCGGTGTCCAATGAGTTGTTTCAAAATGCTCATTCGTTCACGGTTTCGGTTATCCCCCGGCTGCGTTGCAAGGCAGTGGGGAGGAAATTGGTCTTATTTCTGCTGTTTTTGCTGTTTTGACGGCGATTTGTTTGAGCTTGCACCGGCAGATGTAAATTGAAACAATGGGCATAAAAAGGTGAGCTGTAACTATGACGCCTTAAAATTTTTCCTGTACAGGCATTTTCCCGAGTATCGTAAAATGACACTCCAAATGCCGTTTGTTAGGGCGTACAACAATCTGAAAGAAGTGAAATAGCCTGTTATAACCTATACTGGCGTTCTCAAAATCGCAATTTCCATGGCAGCTGCGAAAGAGCATTTTTCAGGAATGGAGGATTTACCATCGATTTGGAAACGCCTGCGTAGACTCGACCAGAATTACATTGCGTTGAGAATTGAGCAGAACTAAGCTTAAAAGTGCTTTTTCCAAAAAATGTGCAGCGCCGTGAAGCACGATTTTTACGCGCAGACACTTCATGGTCGCTTTCTGTAAACTGCAGGCTTTCTTGCCCAGACTGCGCAAAAAAACGCGTAACAGCGCGGTATTAAGGACAGTCGTAGAAATGACGGCAGTGCTTAGGGAATGCACATGTAAGGAGCAATAACCAGGAATAGAAAGTAATAAACTCACGCCTAATAACAAAGCAGAAACGAAGTTATTTTTCACGCGTGATCTGAAATGAGCATTTCTGTTATTGTTTTTTTTTTTTTACACACAGCCCGCTACCTATGTGCACCTCCGATTGGCGTGGCTTTCGTGCACACATTACTAAACACAAGAGTGTTTGATGCCATGGTTATTACCCATCAGCATAAACTAAAAATCTAAAATTGTTCTCCGAGTGTCGTCGAACGCGCATAATGTTCCGCACCTCACGAAATTAATGCTTCAGCACATCGAGTATTTCGCGCACGGATATATATATATAACTGCATCGATTTTTGTAACATGGTGAGTCTTATACGAATTAACGACGCACTCGCTGTTTTACGCTTTATATTAAAACTTATTTGTTCATTCGTATGTCATAATTACGAAATCTCGCGCCGTCCACGAACTGGTGGGGTGATGGGCAATCGATCAGTTCTAAAATGATAGACGCAAGATAAACAACCGCTAGCAATCACCGCCAGCGCACGCACACAATAACGCCACCGGACACGAGTCGTTTCTATGATTTTCGGACTTAATCTGCCTATAAATTACTGCAGTGACAACAAACAAACTCGGTGAGAAAAACAAATGATGTCACGCATTTACCGCGATCCTCTTTCAAAACGCGCGCGCACCGACGTCACGGGTCCGGCGCTTCGGCGGAGTGATACACTACATGAGGTGGTGCCGTTCTTAAGTTGTAACCGAGTATAAGAACGTCTATGAGTGGGCTCATCAACATGGCGGGTGCGGCTTCACAAACATGACGTCGGGACCTCTCCTAACGTTTTCTTTCGTGCGTGCCCATTTCTTTGCCGTATACGCGTTTGCTCGGCCCACCATCTTTGTATTTCATCTTTTTCTCGCTCCGTTGAGCTCAGTCTTTGCCGATTCGCACTGGAGGAAGTGCACACCTTCTGTATGATCGCCGGTGGGCTGATAAGAGGCTCTTAACTCGAAATTGGTACTAGGTTAGGCTGGCGCGAGCGCGCCCATGGCCGGCACTCACCAAAAGCGCACCCAATCGGATATCATCCTCAAAGAAGTATACGAAGCTCCTAACCCGTTGCTATACTCGGTTACAACTTAAGAACGGCACCGGAAGTTGCCGCTGTGCCTTATCACCGTAGCCGGATGTTTCTCCGCTCGGCGCAAGTGGGGCGTTACTGGGAATAGTTTGAACATGGCGTGAGCCGTTCCCGTGATTTTTTGGACTTAACATGCTTATAAACGACTCCAGTGACGACAAACAAATTGCGTGTGACAAGGCAGACGATATCACGCATTCATAGCAAACCCCTTTGAAAACGCGCGCGCACTGCCGTCACCGGTCCGGCGCTTTGGCGGAGTGATACACTTCATGAGGTGGTGCCGTTCTTGAGTTGTAACCGAGTATAGCGCATTCCATGGTGTTCTACGAGCTTGATAGCGTGCGCACGACAGAAAGAGAAAATACTCAAAAATATTCAGCGCGCCGTGTCCTATAGCATGGAAGAACTTTCCTGCGACACCTCCTCAACCCCCAAAAGAATAAAAAAGATAAGACCCATAACATCCAAAGACTCCTCCATCAATCCCCCGGCACAATCTCTCAACTCATGGATCGCCTTAGTTCAATCTACATCCCAGATGGTGTGCGAATGGTTTTCCCGGACTACAAGGGATATGAAAATGAAGCAGTATAGATGCGGTCATAACCCAAGCGCAACTCAGAGGCACCCTACAAAATGTAAGAACAGTCTCGGCTCCCGGTACAGATTCAGTCACTAACAAAATGCTGAGGAACCTACACGATAAATCCGTCGTCAAATAAACTGAGTATTAATATCACTATTGGCAAATGAACACCCTTCCTAAGCTGTGGCGCACAGCCAAAATATCCTTTATTCCCAAGCCGGGTAAGCCCATGGCTCTAGAACATCTCAGAACAATATCCATTACGTCTTGCGCTGGCAAAGTCTTCGAGCATATTATCCTAGCTAGGCATACCCGGTACATCAACCAGACGGATGCACAACCATGTGAAATGGTAGGCTGTCGCCCTAAGTTGTCGACGCAAGACCTGTTGCCGCAATTATCGAATGAAGGGCGACTAGTCAAGTTGATAACACATTACTGCTTGCACTAGACTTACAAAAAGCCTTTGATACGGTAGACCACACGGTCATTATGATCGGTCTAACCTCTATTAACCCGGGTCGCAGGGTCTACTATTATGTAAGGGCGTTTCTGACCTACCGCACCGCTACTATCCGAATGGCGCAAAACGATGGTGGACCATACGACATGGCTAGTAGGGGTACTCCTCAAGGGGCGGTCATTTCCCCCTTCTCTTCAACTTGGCCCTCCTGCTGGTCGCCCATGCATTTAGACGGATCCCGCATCTGCGTTTTGGTATATACGCGGGCGATATCAACCAATGGGTGGCTGGGGGAAGCGATGGACACATTGAGAGCACCCTGCAAGCAGGAGCAGATGTGGTATCACCACAGGTAGCCCTGGCTGGCCTTAAGCGCTCACCTACCAAATCCGAGTTACTGGTGCTTCCACCAAAGAAGTGAACGGCTATGGCACCTCAAATCACCATCCACGTGCGGGGCCACACGCTCCAGCGGGTCCCTAAAATTAATGTTGGGCCTTACCATGCCTCAGAACAGGTCTAACTCGCCCCTCATTAAGCAGCTGCGCCCCTACGTGGACCAGCTCATTGCACTCTTTAAAAGAATCCCAAATCGAAACCGCGGGATGTACGAAAGTGACCGACTTCAGCTTATCCAACCCTTCATTATTAGCCGACTTCTCTAGACTTTACCTTACATTCGAGCCAGTAAAAGTGAACTGGATAAAATTAATGGCATCATAAGGAAAGCGTAAAGGGCTGCCCTTCAACTTCTCCGCAAAGCGTCCACCGACAAGCTTAACAAACTCGGAGTGTATAATACCGCTGAAGATCTCACAGAAGCTCACCTGTGCTCTCAGAGAATACGCTTATACCTCACTCGAACGGGACAGGAGATTCTCTCGCGGCAAAACATCGTGGTCTCGCAGCAGACTCAGGAGTTATTACCTATTCCTGCTGATATACTTCAGCAAATAATCGTAAATCCTCTACCTAGGCACATGCATCCTATTCATAATTCGGCACGACGCAAAGCAGCTAGGAGCCCGGTCTCTCGCCAGGCAGCTCAGAAATATTTTGCAAGTAGAATACTCTGACGCAGCGGAGTACAGGCATCACGGGACATTCGCTACAGCGATCACTGGTCAAAAAAGGTCAGCTCCACTCAACACCTTCACAGTCATAACCACCTCCCCTACTGTGGCGGAAGAGGCGGCAGTGGCGTTAGCCCTTGCACATAGTAGGCCACATCCGGTAATTATAATCATCGATTCCAAACCGGCAGTTCCAAACTTTGCTCGGGGACATATCTCTCCCATAGCACTCAAAATTCTCAAGCAAAATCCACCAGAGGACTCAGTGGAGCTCATATGGACCCCAGCCCACACTGGCATGAAGGTGAATGAAACCGCACACGCTATGGCTCGCGAACTCACACACCGAGCCGGCGTGAGTATCGTTCCTCATCACTTGGCGCGCTCCGCCAGAGACTGAAGGGGTATTTCTTTTGAGTCCGACAAGTCGGATCCAACATGTCGGTCCGACTTGTCGGTCCGACACGCGAGTTTGTGTCGGGCGGCCGTTTTCTTTTGCGTTCGGGAGCAGGACCCCGACAGCAGTGTCGGGCCAAACACGTCACTTGAATCGAATATTGTGATTGGTTCGTCCGACCTTATACTAGTACTTTTTGTTTACGCTCAAACAGCTATTGTGGTCATTTGAGAAAATTTGAGTTTATTTCCCTCAGCATGGCGCGAATGTTGATCTCACTAGACTTAATCAGCCTGCAGCCGTAACGTCTATGTAGACGCAAGCGCATTGGAGAGCTTCACATAAACCAGTGCATGCCCGGCGATGCTGCAGCTTGGCTCGGGCAGGGTCACTCTGGCTTGGATTATGAAGCGGCGACGGCGCAAAATCTTCCCGTTTTTCCGAATCTCATGCGGCAAGACTGTTCTTTGAAGCGTAATCGCTCTCCCAGCAATGTAACATGCGTCCACGTACGTAGCAGCGCTCTATGATTACGCAGAAACAAGCTCTCGACCGTTCAGCGCATCGCATTCTGATACGGTGCGCACGGGCTGTGTATTTGCGTCGTTGCGGCAAATGTTAGCGCTTCTTTCGTCAATTGCAATGAGCACTGGTATTTTAAATTCTGCGACGCAGGGTACAAAATTTTGGTATGGGAATATCGGCAGCATAGTTGTTACCTTAACATCATGTCCGCATCTCTTAAACACATATTTACGTACTCATTTTGCGATTACGCGCCTGTGGAACTACGACAGTCAGCGATCGTATTTAGGAACTGGCAAAAACCGGAATAGTTCCACCGACCGTCGCCGCAGTGTTTTCTTTTTTTTTTTTTAATGGCGATGCCGGCTTTGACCTTTGTGTTCTACAACGAGATTACCTTTTCTGGAAGACTGTACGAAGGCTCCTATCCAGGTCAACAGTTTTACTAATAACTTCCACAGAAAACACAGCTAGGCACATTTAACGCTTTGCTGCATGTTTCAAGTACATTTGTTTACAGTTAATTATGCTGATTCCGACACTACAGATTTTGTTTGCAAATTAGCACAGGCTTAGAACCTGGTTCGGGGTTTGTAAAAGCAGGCGTCCGTACACGTCTGCATATGGTGGCCATATACCAGAACGCATGAGCGATTCATACAGCAGAATGGTAGTTTTTTTTTTATCCCTCACAGGAGCAGGCCAGTCCCACCACCTGCACTTACTGGGGGTACCAGCCGTCTGGCCAAATTAATTTCAAAAAATCAATTCACATACTGCCTCCCACCCTCCCCGCTCCTTTCTTGCAGCCTGGGTTACTGCTTGTTCATCGGATTGGAGTGAATAGCTGACACTCTCCTCCTACTTCTAATGGTCCCCATGGTAGTGCCCTTGGTCTTTCCTTTAAATTTTCTGTAATGAATTATTTCCATTGTAAATGAGCCTAGACAGATTTCGCTATATGCTGGCAATTTCACTATTTCTTATAATATCCCCTCCTGGAGTCATGTGTGGGCTACGGGGTTAAAACCGGATGACTGCAGTCTCCCTTCATATCATCAACAAAAAGAGTCCATTCACACTTTTTTACCCTTTTTCAGGAAAACTTGCCCGAAGCTCAGAAATGTACTCGTCTAGCTATTGTATAAACTAGCAACTTGAGCTGAAGTCACATATAAAAACCAATGTTTCCTCATCTTGTCATGAAGTCGGTTTTATAAAGCATAAACTCACCGATACTCCAGCAAAAGTTAGATTACTTTTGTACCCTACTTTAATTTGATAGAAACTTCAGTATGCCTGCACCGTCTCAGACCCCTATAGAGGAAATAATATCCAATTGGTTGAAAAGGCTCTAAGAAAGGCTGTTGACTTTATTTATTCTAAATATAATTGCACAAATTCTCTTTGTGAGGTCATATAAGCTTATGGGATTCGAATATTAGTCAAGGAGAAAGTTTTTGCATCTTACATTTGTTCACTGTTCAGAATTCTAACTATGGGCACACGGATTCTGTTAATGAGCTCATGCAAACTGGTGCGATTGAAACACTAGGGAAAAAAGAAATCTTAATGCCTTAAATTTTTTGCTGTTGTTATGCTACAAACTTGGCCTAGATACAAGACCACGACATACTTCAAAATAATATTCATCATTACCATTTTCATTCTTTCACCCGTTCTACACACCGGTTGAAATTTTTTTTCCCACATGTATTATCGACTGGAAAAATGTGCCTGAACATATGTCTTAATTAATTGGAATACATAGAAGCAAATGTTTAGTTTATTTTAACCTTTTGTTCTTTCTCATTGCTGCCACATGTTGTATCCTGAACTGCTGGTATCTATGATCTTGTTCACACCTTTATGCCCTTCCTTCTTGGGCCTCTGGTTCGCAGTACGCACTTCAATAAAAATTTAAAAAATTAGTGACAAGGGCAGCTGGAGGTGCTGAAGAAAAATTGGCTTCACACTAATTGCAGAAGACTCACGGCAGAACACGACGTGTATACCCCACACAAAATAAAACTCGGCGATATAATTTTATTTCAAAACAAGACAGCTATGTACAAAAACAGATAGGCCCCAGAGATTTATAGATACATGAATTAATAAGCCTTAGTTATAAACAAAACTGGCTACGTTTTGTTAAGAGCAGTGATGCCTCAATGAGGTACCAAGATCTAGTTCATTTCCGTAATTTCCACTTATAACGCGGTCTTCTGTTTTGAAATGAAGCCTCTTTCGGCCAAAGTTAGGCAAGTAAAGGGACAACAAAGTGAGTTTCTTTGTTTAATGCTACCAAATGTACTAAGTATTACAGAATTGAAACACACAAGGTTAAGTGAACAACACTACATACAACAATAAGTTAAGTTTATGCAGACTTGAAAAAAAAAAATCAGCACTAGATGACGCTAAACTGCAGCACGGTTTATTGACATTTCATCGATAGGCACACAACTCGTAATGATCAAGTAGTCCCATGCATGTTGAACCCTTTCATTTTGCACCATTCATATTTTTCTTCTCCTGGCTTCCTTAAATATAAATTGATACTTGAGCATCATCACATACACTATGTTCTTGCAATCAGTAAAAATTCTATGCACTCAACACCAATACAATGGCTTAGAGAGAGAGAGAGAGAGAATAACTTTAATGGAGACCAGCGATGTTAGCCGAGCCGTCGGGCTGGCTTGTCACGCTAAATGAGAGAAGAAAAACAAACAAACAAACAAAATAAAACGTGAAGACGAAAAGATGTCTTTTGATGCGGCCAAAATTTTCAATGACAAAACTTTGTCCAGTTCTGTGCTCCGAAGAAACTCCAAAGTAGCTTTGATTGCACGTGCAGCCTGACTGGGACGCGACCATAAAGGCAAAAAGCAAAAATGCTCATGTCGAGATTTTGGCATATTTTAAAGATATTTAGGAGGTCAAAATAAATCCAGAGTACTTTATTACGGCGCGCCTCATAGTCCAAGTGTAGCTTTGGTGCATTAAACCCCATAATCAATCAAATCAATGTAACCAGTTGAGAGGTAGAAAACACAGTTCATTTGCAGCGCCTTGCTTTATCTTTTTGAAAAAACACATACCCGCTGCCAATAAAGCTGCAAGTTACTATAATGCCAATACCATCAAAGTACTCCTCATAAAATCAAACGCTCTTACAATCACAGCTAAAACAGTCAGCTTCCGACCGTTCTAGTGCCCTTTTCCACTTCTCCCTACGCTTGGCGCCAGACAGAAGACAAAAGTGCTACACCCGTTCATTTGTGCCTCTACACCTAGAATGGCAGGTCGACACACAGCCCAATCTAGGCATTCTCGAGCTCAGGACACCTGTCGGTTACTTTATGCACAAAGCGCAAGCACATGAGCTTAGTGCAACAGGGATGGTGTAGTGGAAGAACCACGCAAGGCAGACCGAGGCCATTGGTGCATGAAATGGGGCTGAAAGCTGTAATTGCGGGGGAGCCTTCCAGATGATGATAGTGATGTTAGATAAATGATTTGGGAAATGAATACTGAAGACATTAGCTCCACAAATGGCATTGCTTGCTGCGTCAGATAGGGTGAACACAGTAAATGAAAAAAAAAATCTGGAAAGAGTACTAGAAACAATGAATAAGAGGGAGAATGAAATAAATCAGGAACATTTGAAAAAATGGCAGTAGTAGGATAACAGATCTCAGGATCTCAAAGTTATAGAACGTCGACCAATCTAGAGCCTTTGTCCGTAGCGCAGTGTCAGCATGACTGCTACAGTTCACAAAAGTGATTCAGTTCTGAAAAGTTTTTTCGTAGCAATCGCACAAGAGTTCTTTTCGCTGTTTCGTGTTGGGTTGCATCTGCGTGCAGTAGCACAAGAAATGACACATGTTCTCTTTCATAGAGTAAGGGCGTTCTGCATTCTGCAGCCCGTCCAGCCTCTGCATAAGCGTTTTGGAAGAGGGTGTTCACTTTGTGGAGTGATTTTTTTAGTTTATTTTTTTATCTTCTGCTGTTGAATGAAGCTAGACCATCAAGCAGGTGGACAAAAGGCTGAAAGTTGGTACACATAAAAACTGAGTGGAAGAAAAATGAGAAGTGAGCAAATGGTGTGTTAAAGCCAGGAAAACCTCGATGTCATTAGCAATGGTCTTGACCGCCACCGCCTTTGAGACTTCTGAAACCTCTACCAGTTGGTATACAGTTGTTCATTTATTTTTAAGTGTGATAGTATGACCGCGTGTTAAGCTTTTTTGCACAACTTCAGCGTCATGCAAAAAGTCAACGAAAGAGGGCATGCCATGCAGTGAAGCTATAAAATTTGAATGTCATGCGGCAAAGCCAACTTTTACTGCTCAATTATTCCCAAATTTTCAATACTCGAAAACATTCAGCACTTTGAATGATAAAAGTGCACTGCAAATCGAATAGTAAACAGCATTCGCAAAGTGTTTGAAATTTCAGAAATTTCCACGCCTCTATTGTATTTTTCTGTTTGGTGGGACCATCAAATAAATGGATGGACATTAGAAGAAGGCGCTTCCTTGGAAGCCAATGTCACTATACCACTTGATAAGGCACTTTCTAAACTCCCCAGAATTGTGTCAGGACTAGCGACGCTGTGATCAGAAACTACGACCAGCTAGGGATAGCAAAACTTGCGGACAGTACGAGTGAAGCTGATGCTGTTTATTACATGCTGCACTAGGCTGTTGCACGTTACTCTCCCAAGCTTCAGGTGGTTTTTGACGTTTCATCGCTCAGTAACTCACCGAAATATTTCAACAACTTTGAAAGTGGACTGAACCTGACCTCCGATTTAGTCAGTCTATCGGTGTATGCAATGGGCTTTCGAATGCGTGGTGGTGCTATTTGCTTAGCTGCACCGATGCCATCTGCACGGTTGCATTTTGCCGCATGGGCCGTGGTGTTCCTGATGTGAAATGTGGTTCGCAGTGTGGTGTTGGCAAGAACGTTCATGTGGACAGCGTTTTTTTTTTTCGAGCGATTTGTGGATTTGCGAATGCCTTGTTACAAGTAGTAGTCAGCATTGTTTTTGCGTCGAAATTCCAGACTGTGCTGTGCACGCTTGCTACAACCGAAGATCCGAAGCAGGCCGCATGGCAAAAGCAAGCGTGTCGCTCTTTTTCTTTTTTTCCTGTTTCGGAGCCAAGGATAGAGCAACGCTTGACGACAGTCCGCCTTCATGCGACGAATTTACAATGAAGTTATCGATAATGGGACTAATCAGTACTGAATCTGTTGCACCCGTTTCGTTCCAAGTGGAAACGACGGGCCTTGAAGCTTTCACCTCACACTTTGTCACATGCTTGAAACATAGCGCAGTGCTCTCTGCACCGCTGTCTGCACCTGTCTAACCGTTGGACAGGCGCTGATAACGTAGTCCGCTTTGCATTATCTCCGTGTGATCCCCATGCATTGATTTTCTTATTTTTGGGTTGCTTCAAAGGACCGTGTCTCGAGTTAGGAAAATTTTTCCACCCAAAGCTGCAACAATATTTGATATGGTGGCGGCGTGCGGGAGAGGCACTGGCTTTACCGAGCCACCCAGGCATGCTGCGCGCTTCTTGGGGAGTGCGAGAGACGGTGAGGTGCTCTGGCAACAGTGTTCTGGTGTGTTGAACGTATGACTGACGTCTACCTAAGCTTCCAATGATGGTGAGCAATTACGCAGAGGTTCTGGGTGGAAGCAATCGCGACATATGTATATAAAATTAGGTGCAGCCACGTCGACAAAGATTCGAATGATAGTTTTCAAGTGCTTTTTTTTTATGTAGACGAGGTGGAAATTATAAGCAAAAGAAGATTATGGAACACGCTTTGAATACTGCAAAAACAGTGCAGAGACAAGCGATAAACCATATTGCTCTAGTTTGCCAATCCATAAGTCTTCATCTCTGCGCTGTTCTTGAAGTAGTCAAATTGTATAGCCAACGTCAAGCTTTAGTGCATAAGCACAGAACACGCTTGGTCATTAAAGAGCACTCGAAGACGACAAAAGAGTTGGATGCCCACAATTACCTGAAAAAAGGTTGCATTTCATGTACACGTATTCACCTAAAAACACTGGAAGTAGACAAGGCTGCAGCTGGATGCACAGTCGGGTTAGCCTCATTGATAAAGTATGCCGGCTACCTTAACTCATCGTGTTACAAGCATGTGCAAGGTATGAGGTGAAAGCTTTGACGGCTGTCGTCTCCACCTGAAATAAAATGGGCACGCCTGATTCAGTACTGATTAAACCCATCATCGATAGCTTCTTTGCGAATTCGTTGCCTGAAGTCAGATCGTCTTCAAGCACTGCTCTAGCACGGCCAAATGCCCAGTGCATACACCCTATTGCTGAACTCCCGAAGACACCAAGTGGCGCAAGGGTCGGATATCAAACAAACATTTTTAAAGGTTGGCATAAAAACGGTGGACAAAGATGCAATGTGTTTCCTGTGGTTTTAAGCAATACCAAAACCGGGTGTACCACTTTCACCAGTTTTGACTTCCTGTATGACCCGCATCCCTTTCAGAGTGATGGCTAACCCATTTCTACTTCCCGAAATGCTTCAACACCACTTAAAGAGCAGTACCCTCAAACTGTGAGACATACACGCATGACGTGCTCACAGGAGCTGGAAGCGAGAAAGCTGCCGTGAAGCTGTACAAAAATGCCACTGAAATGTTTGAAGCAGTAAAATGCTATTCCAGTGATTTCAACGTGACTCCCGGGCTACCATGCATCTCGGTTATTTGTCGGGTGTGCTGAAGGTTTTGCGACGTACGTGGGACCCGCGTGCCGACCACTTACCATTCTCTCCATGTATGGATTGTATTCATGGCATAGAACCATTCACAAATTGGCCCATGCTACAAACAACGGCGTGGATATGTGACCCACTAGGGCGCAACGTGAAAACTTGGAAGTGTTGGTAAGCATGTTGAACCCTAGCGTAAACGACAGGACAAAGCAGCGCTTCGTGTGTCCTGTTGCTATCGTACTGCGTCGTCATTTGCGCTGAGGTTCAACATGAACCACTGGGAAGGGAGGGGGAGGGGGGCTTTCTTTTTTCATTGTCCATGCCAAGGTCCTGTTCCACGAAGTGTGGCGTAAAAACATCGACTTCAACACGCTACCTACCAACAGCACGGCGGCCTGGAAGGTAGCTAGACGGACTCCCTATCTCCCTGAGGTTCAAGTAGCCCGGTACTACAGGTCGCAAACAAATGGAGGGAGGACGGACTGCTTTCACATTTCTGCTGATACCCGTCGATTGCCATATGAGGCAGTTGCCTACCTCACCCTGGAGAGTGAAAACGGTACAAGATCGACAACTCTGGTAAGCAAACAAAGGGTTGCACCAGGCAAGGAAATTACACTGGCGAGACTGGAACTGATGGCATGCCTGCTCGCTGGTCGATTGTGTGGCTATATTTTGGAAGCCCTCAAGCAACAGCCATCAAACATCTACCTACGGACAGATTCAACAACAGCACTCTATTGGATTCATGAAGATGTTGGCCGCTGGAAGCAGTTCACACGCAACTGAGTCACTAAAATTCAACGCCTCGCGAACAAGTGCGTATGTAGACATTATCCGGGAAGAGAAAATCTAGCTCGCGACATCCCAGCCATGCAGCTGGCAAAAAACGCACTGTAGCGGAGCAAAGCACTGTGGATTTGTCCCGCATGCATATTGGGAATGAGTGGTTCCGAAAGCGATATACGATGAAATCAAACTAGGGGAAAGGAAGAAAACAAGATCATTGCCAGCGGCAACATCGCCACCTACTGAGTCGGGCGTGATCGATCTGGAACACTACGGCAAATTCTTAAAGCTAATCAGAGTCACAGCTCGGGTTTTTCAGTTCATCGCTAGAACCAAACAACAAAGCAGCAAATTGGGACCCCTCATATCCGACGAGCTTAATCAAGCTGAACGATACTGGATATGTTGGGAGCAAAAAGGGATTCTCAAAAGAAGTCACGTGTGCCGCCCACGGAACACGAATTACCCCCAACTCCGCTTTAAGAATGTTCATTGATGATTGACAGTGCTGGCATTTTAAGAGTTCAGGGAAGACCACAACATAGCCAACTTTGGTGTGGCTTAAAGCAAACAACTATAACAAAAGCGTAGATGGGCATTTGAAAAAATTTATGATAGAAACCATTTTGTGAACGCGGTGTGTAAACACTACTCACAGGAATATGTCATGACTGCATGATTACATTACAATAACCATGTGCTTCATTAGTAAAGGTACTTTTCCGGATAGTGGTGCATGGAAGCTTTACCTAGCGCATATATGCGGCATACGTAAACAAGCAACAGCTGCAAGTGAAATGACCACGAAAACTAGTCCCAAACGGAAACAGCATCTCGCATGAAGCACACATCACGTAACCAGGCAGTGCTGAACGCGAAAAAAAAGCACAGCCTGGACACACACTGCAGTTGCTGCACAAAGCACATTTGCCACCACATCACGCGGCCACTAGAATAGGCGAACTAGCGGAGCACTCACGACGCTGGTTTGGGAACGCTGCAGTCCATCAGCGGCACTAAAGCACTGTGAACACCCTCACATTTCAAAACGCACAAACACCGCCACACATCGCTACCAACTGCGCAGATATACAACGGGAAAGTTATGTAAAAGGTGCACCCCTCGGATGCGATGTGTTTCTTGCAGTATCGGAGCTAGCGGCGCCGCAGCTTCACAGACACACATACAACTCCGGGAGAACTGCGACGCACCACACACGGCTGATCGCGAGAGCCGATCTTCGACACATCAAACAGATAACAGCACGGCGTACACACTTGATATGAAAAACTTGCACTGTACACAAGCGCTGACCGCCACTGCGCGTTGCTTTCACTCACAGTGACCATATTTTGAACGTTATCGATTATCCAAGCGCGGAGACAGACCTTGACAGCTCGGAGCGCGCGAGAGCGGGGCCACGATGAATTTGGACTTATCGGTCGTCTCGCGCTAGCGATGAGCGCGACGAGCGTATCTCTACACACTTGATAGAGAACGAAAACACGGCGCACCACTCTGCAGACGCTGGTACTGGTGCCTTTTCTGCCTCGGCTCCACACAAAGCGCGAACATTTGAAATAGACGAACGATAAACGCGTATCGCAGTACCGACTCAGGACCGGGGTGGTCTGTCGTAACTTCTGCTAGTCGTTGTCGTTTTTGATATCACAATCAAGTTGTGCGACGTACACCGTCCCCGCAGCTCGCCGCCGCCATGTTGCCGAAGGCCGATGGGCGGAGCCAACTCGAGTCGGATGGCCCAGCCGGACGGCTCAGCCGGATGAATTCGCTCGCCGAGCGAATTCGGCCTCGGCGTCCAACTTGGCCCGACAGGGCCTCCCCGACAGAACACGACAGGCCCAGTCGGGCCATGTCGGGCTCTGTCATACTGAAAAGAAACCAGGCTTGACTAATTACATTTAATGACATAACAGAGCACTTCCGCCTCTCACATCGACAATTTCCTTCGCCTCATTCATCCCTTATGATAAGACAGGCGCGTATTTAGCGGCTCTTGCAAACGGACGCCTTCCCAAGCAGAGCTCGCTCGACCACATCCATCCTACAGAATTCCGTTCGTCAGCATGCCCCCTGTGTGGGGAGCACGCTTGACTAAGTCATTCTATATGTAAGTGCCCCCAAGACCCCTTCCCTCTTGTCACCAGCAGCGAGTAGTTGAGGGAGGCGTTGGGTAGCTCCGACCGGGCTACACAAGAAGGCCTGGTCAAAAGAACCACCGAAGTCACCACCAGCCTTAAACGCCAACTGCACTCAAATTTTCGACAACGTAAAAATAATGTCACCTAATAGTACACATAAAAAAAGAGTGCGAATTGCAAAATAGTACGTTTCAAACATGAACCCAAGCGACGCAAACGGCTCGCGACATTGGCGTTTTCGGAACCGAAACTGAATAGAAAAGGTGGCCATTACCGGTGGCCGGACGTGACGTATGTGACGGAACGGAAGCGGCCCCGCTAGAACCGGCGGCCACTCGGATCCGCCTTCCAATGCGCGTGGTAGCGTCGCGTTTCGCGCTGTGATTTCCACAGAAGAACTCCCGCTAACGTTTGCCCAGGATAATAGAGAGTTTTAGCATATCGTTACCGTGTTTACGTTACCGTTTACCGCGTTAGCGGGAGTCGACTGCGCAGTGCAAGAGTTACCGCGAACGGTAACTTACCGGCACAGGCTTCACTGTCGCCAGCGGCTTCCGGTAACACGGTAAACGGTAACACAAACACGGTAACGATATGCTAGAACTGCCTAATGGAGTTAGGCGCGATTCCGACGTAGCATTGCTATCAATCAAAACGAAGTATACCGTACAACAGTTATTTTTCTATCAGAATAATTGCCGTTGTAGCAATCGTGGGAATTGTGAGTAAAAAAGCGGGCCCTGATTTAGAAAGCCAGGTGCTCGTACGATATCGAAAAGCAGCTTTGGTTAGCCGGCGCCTCGGCTGTGATATCCTCTCTCTTTGAAGGGAATAAACCGCACGCGGGCGCAGATCAACTACTACTTTTACTCTACATTACGCGCAAACAACTTCGTGCATATATATATCAGCCTAGTATTTTTCGCCTCGCTGCACATCGAGAATGAAATTATAAAACAGATGCAACACTATAATCCAGCTTCCACAGCTATTGCGCTAAAACACGAAAAAATTTACCTATCTTCCGCTGTCTTCTACTTTCACCAGAGTCATATATGTGCTGTTGAAAACACTTGACTTTCAAGTAATTATAATGCTCTACAAAAGTATATACTTCATTAGAGAATTGAAAAAAAAAAAACAAGTTTATTGTTTATGAGAGGAGCAGTTTCGTTAGCTTTCGCACTTCGCAAAGACGACGGCTGATATTTGTGCGAATATATTTGTTACCACGAGCAAGGTTCACTTAGAGAGTGAGGCAAAAGTCGCACAAATGTTTATACCCGCGTGTACAACAACCCTAGTTAGGTCGCAAAACTTTGGACAGGTCTCAAGGAAGGAGGTGGCGTTGGCCCAGCCCAAATATTGCAAATATGGGACGCGGAAGGTCAAGTGGTCAAGACTTTATAAAAGATCCTTTTTTCTGCGATAGATGCAGTAGAAATAGTAGAAATATTAGTAGAAATATAGAATATAGAAATATAGAAATATAGAAATAGTAGAAATATTATTTCCAAGTATTATAAGAAGAGTTTTGCTAGCTCCAGAACGTTCGCAAGCGCGCGTATATTTTGAAGGCTTCTAACGTATTTTATTGCAATTAAAAAAAGGCGGATATTGCTACCTATGCAGTTAGTTTGAAAGATGTGATGGCGACGGCGGTACAGCGCGGTGGTGTAGCAGAGACACCCCGGGCGAACGCGTCCCTGCGCCCGGCTGAGTGCCGTGCAAGTCGCCGGAGAAGCGCGAGCTCTCCACGGGACAGGTTCCCCAACCTCCGTCACACGCCGCTCGGAACTTGTTTCGGCGACTCTCCGCCAGGTGCAAACGTCGTCTGCACGGAGATACTTTGAACGACGGTACCTAGTGTGTTCTGTGCTTACGAAGCTTAGGATTTCTCCCAGGTGATTTTAACAGCTTGGACTGCTTATTTGGATCAAATTTGGACAAAGAAAAATTTGAGTGCAGTTGGCCTTTAAGCGTGAACCGCATGGCGCGTTTTTGCAAGAGATTCGCGCGCGTTGGCGGTGCGCGTGCGATTTTTTCACGCCTGCGTCGGCGATTCCGCGCGCGCGGCCGCTTCTGACTCGCTCAGAAAATGGCGCGCTTCGCACGCGTCAGTGGGAGGAGCCTGACGACTTGCGCCAATGGGGAGGGGCGCGCCTCATGGCGGCAGTTTCGAAGCGCTCGAGACAGTCGGCTGGGTCCGCCAGAGATGTTTAGGCTTGCCACCCCGGCAGATATTGTGTGCGCGCTTTCAATAGCCGCGCGGATACCGTTTTCGCCCACATTAAGAGCTCCTTTACCGCACAAGCAACTTCGTGTGTGCTTTGAGCGGCATTTCAGAGAGCGCATAGAAGCGGTCGCTCGAGCGTCCGACACCACTTCGCGGTGGAAGCCGCCGCCATGTTTCTGCCACCGGCCGCGCCGCGCAGCATGCGAGTGGTTTCGCAGCAGCGTTCAGCGCGCCAATGGCGTGTGCGGCGGGTTTTCCGGAGCAGAAAACGCTCCATGCGGTTTACGCTTTAAGCCGGTGGCAACCGCACTTCTCTGACCATTTGCTGGAATAAAGTTTTCTCCTCCTCCTCACAAAAAAAAATAACCTGTACAAGCAGCTACTGCACGCACTGTTTTATATAGTACATTAATAACATGCTTAAATTTGTGAACAGACGTGTTGTTATGTACGCTGTAAATCGGGTGGCTGAGGCCTCTGTCAGGCCACGTTCGCCTTTAGTCTCAGCCTCCCCTTGGCTTTTGCCAAGAAATAAAAATCAAATAAAAAAAATATAGGGGTGGACGGACGAGACCCGTTACATCACCGTTCGACAAATAATTACTGATAAATATTTTTGTCACAGTTGCGCACGAACCAAGCGCGGCTTCGATGTATGATCTCACCGGTACGATGAGAGATTTCGCTATTTCAATAGGGAAAAATGTACAGAACAATAGGAAAGTACTGTTCAGTACAGCGTCAGTGCAAAGTATTGTTATTTCAAATTTCCATCAAAGCATTCTATCCCTCTTTGTTTTCTCTTTAAATTGTTGTGTATTGCTATTTACTGCTTTTGATTTGCTTTTCCTTTTTTTTTTTTCGGCGGACGTATTTTCTGTCAAGTGCGCCAAGCTTCTGACCTAAACCTCCAGGCTCCGTTGCGGCTTCAGAGTAATAAAAAAATATTTCACAAACATTTTTTTATTGCATGTGGTCCGTTTTTAATGCCAGAAGAAAATGCAGTTCAAAAATAATTTCACTGCTTTCGAGAACCAGGTGTAGTTGTGATGTTATTACTTTTGAAGATCAGAAATTTGTAATCTAACCTCATTTCTTCTAAGCATTTCTCGTTAAAATTAATTAGCAATGCAATGGATTTATTTTTTGCAAGTAATTTTGCCATCTGTGTCCCTCAACGATGGTTAGCCAAGGGATCTGCTGCTTTGGTGCGCATCGCAAATGTGAAAATCGCGTTCCTAATATGAACGAAAAAATAAGGAGTTATTTCAGCGTCTAAATAATTTTTTGGTACGTGTGTTTGCCATTTACCGCGCCAAGGAGTCGATAGTGGGAGGCGAGGGAGGGTGACCTGGATGTGGCTTGTCGTCTTCCATACGATGCAGTTCAGCCCCAAATACTTCCTTCGTACTCGTGCCTTCCTGTTTGTATCATGCCGTGGTGTGCGTCTCTCGCAAAAAGGAAGGGAGTGACGGGGTAAGGAGTTTCACAGGGTACTTTGTAAGCAAGGCTTTCATGTCAAAACACTTTTGTTGAATTGTCAGATATGCTACTCTTGTGGCAACAAAGGGACCGTATATTTGCTGCTAGTGTAGCACAACCTGAGGATAGCATAAACGCCCGCTCTTTCCTTGCCCAATGATTGAAAGTGCACATTTCATTTGACTTGCCTCTGTTTCATGCAAGGCAATACGAAGGGGTCTCTGTGCATGGCCCCTCACGCGGGTACTGGGATGTCCTTTTCGGTGTGATAGTGGCCTGAGGTCTAGTGCTTTTCCAGACTTTGTCAAGCCTGTACTTGAGAGCTCACGTTAGCGGAGCAGACCTGGGGTTCAATTCTCAGTTGTGTCCGTTTTGGAAATTTCTATTTTGCGTCCGATTCAGTCATGGCGTGTTGCCAGGCCTCTGACTAACGTTGCCATCGCACCTGGTGAAATAAAACCGGCCTTTCGACGGACAGGGGGCGTAGTGAAAGATGGTTGAATTTGTGTTAAAAAAAAAACGCCATGTTTTCTGACATACAGCGCAATGTATTGTGGCGTTTTCCTAGAGAGAATTCTCCATAACGTTCATACTGAAAGTGACTGACATTTTGGTTATCCCTCTGAATGGGCTCCACTGTAAAGTAACCGCACACACTTCGTTCATTAAAAGCGCTTCTTTGCATCTCAATCCACCAAACGAATGTTACAAAGTGCGCAATGCAGATAACGTAATGTATTTGATATTCATAAACACATACACCTCCAAGGCTGTTCAATACTCGAAATACAATGCCAGGCCGCGCTAGCGGTGTTTAGTTACATTGTTCCTACCCTTGGTCTCATACCATCTCAGGGAGCGCGCTCGCCCTCCTGTTTTCTTTGCTCGCGTGGCTTTGAGCAGTTTGTCGACGCATGTTTATCGTCTTAGTTGCTGAACAAACGCTTATGAAATGCAAAACAAATAATCGTGGCAAGCTGCCAAAAATAAACGGCTAATGACGGTAGGTTTCAAGTACGGACCGGCAGCCGGACCCCTGTCGAAACAAAGTGAACGAAGCTCACACTAACGCGTAAGACTTGAAACTAGCGAAGCTGTACGCAACCTTCACGACCATCCCGACCATGATTGCAGCCGATTTCCTCCTTCGCATCCGCAACGACCTTCGCTCCATCATTGTTGCTAAAAGTTTGGAAGTGATAATCATTCGAACTCACTTTGGAGGATGTACGCTATTATGTGTCTTCCTCGTTCCGAGCAAGTGTTGCCACGAGTACGGCGAACGCTGCAGTTCTTTTTTTTTTTGGCTAACCTTGGCCCATTTTTTTCAGTGGGTATGCTTGGCTTGACAAACGTTCGCAGGGGACACTGGGCGGACGTCGCGAGGCACGCGCACACCAGGGCTGGTCATTTTCGTGGTTTTGTTAACTGCCGGGTGGTTGGCGACGCCCGCGCTCACGTGTGGGCGCTCGGCAATTCCTTAGTATTTGAACTGCGGGCATGAAAAATTACAATTAGCGAAAGGGCTTCGCCATTAAGAAATCGGTCCGGCCGGTAAAAAATCGGGCAGGCGGCAATCCTACCGCTGACCAATTATATCGCCTTGTTTGCGCGGCGTCACATCCCATCGTTTGCTTTCGACCGGAAGTGGGCACTTTGAAACGGTCATGAAACGAGCAAAACAGCGAATCCCGTCCCCGATGCCGCCTTAGAATTTGGAACTGGGCGTCAAACAGGATGACCGAAGCTTTAAAATACATCCTGCCGGAGAACGTTCAACATATCTGGGACCTGGGACCAGCACCCGCATTCATTAAGACCTATCTGCTCTAAATATAAAAAGAAATCAGAGCTTATAGGCCTCGCACAGGAGGACAGCCTTATAATATTGGAGTTATTATGGAGACGCACTACATTCTTGTTATTCTACAGGACACGTTCACCGGTGCATGACAGTGATGCTCAGGTGCAGTCACAAAAACACCGACACGTAACGCGTTTTTGGGGAGAATACCGGAACGCCAAATATCACAATCAAAATAATGCAAAAGGCATTCGTTTATCTACCCAGGCGCAATAGCTATTTCGGGAACCAAGTGTCCCCCCGCAAGCGCACTAAAATCGGCTCTCTTTTTAAAAATCAGTTGGCCACATAGTTGAGTGTTTGTGTGCGCCACGTATTTTGTGTTTCTGTATTTTCGGCTATCTTTCGGGATATATGCAGTCCTGCAGATAAAATTCACCCTTGAAGCAAAAATAAGTAAGACGTGGTAAAAAATATCATATTTTTCTTTATTCTCTCGCAGTTAAATTACACAGTCACACATTTCAAATGAGCACACATGCTTCCCTTTGCGTACAAAGCCCTGGAGGCGATCAGGGCCAAGAAGGAGATCGTTAGGTGACCATGACAAAAAACAAGAAACACAACATCTTTGCTTCACTTTTTCCTCCAAAAACCTGTACACACGAGTTATAACAAACCGGCATTCTAATACGAGGCCTGTGCGATATAAAGGCAGCCTCGAAAGCTACAACCGACCAAGCGCGATAGGGACACAACCGGCGCTTCCCTTTCCAGCAGTAACAAAGAGAGCGGCAATAACAAAGTGAACAATGCGGCAGCCCACTCTCGGTGACAGATCGCGCTTGAATAGCAGGCTATGGCAAGTTTAAGTACACAACGGAAGACGAGGCTCAGACAATTCACCAGTATCCTCCCTTAGAGCCCCCGTAACTTCCACCACCGTAGCTGCCCTTAGAACCCCCATAACTGCCTCCGCCATACCCTCCCTTCGAACCCCCGTAGCTGCCGCCTCCGAAGCCGCCGCTGCCACCATGATGACCTCCTCCAAAACCGCCCTTGCCTCCTCCGGATCCATATCCACCGCCTCCGGAGTATCCACCGCCGCCGCCTAGAGAGTAGCCACCGTCACCGCCCGACAATCCACCGCCCGAGTAGCCGCCGTGATGACCCCCGCCTCCGAGGCCATCACCGTAGCCTCCAGCTCCTCCGGCTCCAAGACCACCTCCCAGACCTCCAGCCCCTCCATAGCCCCCCTTTCCGCCGCCACCGTATCCTCCGTGGTGTCCTCCACCGCCATAGCCCCCCTTCCCGCCCAGACCACCGTGGTGCCCAGCTTTGCCAGCGCCGCCGAATCCAGAGCCGCCGTAGCCACCCTTAGTGCCACCGTATCCCCCACTTAGTCCGCCTCCCAGGCCACCGAAACCTCCTCCGAGGCCTCCGCCGAGTCCATGATGACCGCCGCCGAGACCACCGCCTCCATGGTGAGCGCCACCGAATCCCCCTTTGGCACCAGAGAAGCCACCGCTGCCGCCGTACCCACCGTGGTGGCCTCCACCCAAGCCTGCGGATACAGCCGGTCCTACAGACGCGTAGCCGCCTCCTGATGATGGCCCATAACCTGCAGACGCTCCGTAGCCTCCAGTGGAGTACCCGCCACTGGAAGGTGCGAAGCCACCCGCGGATGCACCGCCAGAATATCCTCCAGCTCCCGCACCGCTAGCACCTCCGTCCGAGATGGGAACCTTCAAGACAATCACTTTCGCTGGGATTGTGACCGCGTTGCCCGAGAATCCACCGGCACCGACTCCAGAACCTCCAAGTCCCGCCCCGCCAGCACCCAGGCCTGCTCCTCCGCCGTAGCCGCCGCCGTTGCCGTACCCTCCGCCGACCAGTCCGACACCACTGACGCCTCCCCCGCTTGTTCCATAGCCTCCGAGTCCTCCGCCCGTCAACTTAGCGCCGCTGATGCCACCAGCTCCACCGCCGAGAAGGGATACTCCAGTGTAGCCACCGGCACCACCCCCAGATAGCTTTCCGGCCTTATATTTCGAGTACCCAGAAGGGCCACCACCTGCACCGCCATAGCTGCCGGCGCCACCGTAGCCGCCCGCTCCTCGACCATAGCCGCCTGCGCCACCTCCATAGCCTCCGCCTCCACTGCCACCATAACCGGCACTGGAACTTGGCCCGTATCCACCAGAGGAGGCAATGCTGTAACCACCGTGGTGACCTCCTGCTCCGCCGTGGTGTCCACCGGCTCCGCCGCCTCCATGGTGGCCACCCGCCCCGCCGTGGTGGCCTCCGCCAAATCCACCGGCGCCACCTAGGCCGTAGCCACCCGATCCACCGGCGCCGCCAGCGGCTGAGTAGGCGTCCGCTCCGTAGGCGTCACCGTAAGCCGTGTGCGCAGCGCCTCCCGCAGAAGGACCGGCGCCTCCGAGACCGCCGCCGTGGCCGCCAGCGTGATGGCCGCTGACGCCGCCACCGCCGTAGCCGCCAGTAGAAGCACCATAGCCAGAAGCTCCGTAACCGCCCACGCCTCCTCCGGAGAGTCCGCCGCCGCCGTGGCCGCCCGCGTAGCCGCCGCCGTGCGCCCCGCCGCCGCCACCAGAGCCAATGTTGCCGGCCATGGACACGCCCAGGACGGTGGCCAAGAACACCAAAGTACGCTGCGAAAGAACAAGTGGGGAGAGAACTTAGTCGAAAATTTTGGGGCACCTAATTTCATACCGCGAAGATTGCCATAAAACGGAACTAGATGAGGTGCACAGCTTTTTCGTCTCCATCGGTTTTGTAATTGCTTTTTTAAGCTCGTTGCCACTTTTATGTTCTCTCCAGTCCTCTCTTCCGTGCCGACTTTGCAAAGAGATATTGTGTATAGGTGCAGCCAACGCACACAAATAACACCTGCGTACAGAAAAACGAAAAAAACGAGCACTTCACCCGTCCTGTAACGCCGCACATGGAATGCGGTTGCTTTCCAGGCAGTTGTTAGCGTGAGGAGACTGGAGCTAACGTACACCAACTCGCCAAAAAACTTGAATTAAACCTGGCAGCAGCCTTGCCGCACAGCTGTCATTGGTATGTGGTCGAAGGAGGGAAATTCCGTGAGAGGTATTAGTCGGTTTTCATGTACAGAAACACTGCAAACAATTTATTAGGTCGAAGGCATTCAGCTGTGAAGAGATAATATGCAGTGTCATTTCCAAAGAGCGACTTGTCATTAGCGTGCGCAAAAGTCCTTGCGTTGGCAGGTATAATGACTGTTGTGCCTCGAGATCGCGTATGTTTCTACATGCGAATTCGCTTGAATATGTGGCCCGGAGGAATTTCCTGACCACATGCTAATGTTCCTCAATGAAGTTTCTAATGCAGTTAATCATAAAACGTGTGGCTGCTGGAAGCCCGATTCCGAGTTTTTTTTTTTAGGTAGTGTCTATTATCAAGGCAACTGTGAGAATTACTGCCAGAAATTTCTCACGGTAGTCGCCTCTCATTGACTAAGAACGTTAACCGGAGGTTCTATGGGATATGTATTCCCTAAAAAGCTGGCCCTGGTTCGAGTCCAACATGGCGACGTTTTTTTTCTTTTAGTTTTCGGAATATTTTGGTCATCGTCCCTTTGGTTATGTTTTTTTGTACTCTGGTTTTTACTATATCAAGACACCGACGCACAGGACTTCTAGAATGGGTTGAATTAGAATTAATATAGGTTGGTTCTGTGTCGTTGGGCTGGGTTAGATTAAGCTTGTTGCAGTTTGGCTGGGTTTGGGCAGGTTATGACGCGTTCGGTTAGGTTACGTTAGGTTCGGTGAGGTTATGTTACGTTAGATTACGTTGGGACGCAATATTATTCAGCAATATTTAGACCATCCAGCTTTTATGGAAACTGCAGCGATACTTCGGTTTGGTCACGGCATTGAGATAAAAACACTCCAGAGCTGATAGGAGCTTTTCACATCAAAAGGTCTGGCGATAGATGTGCTAGTGCCCCCTCAATATTTATAACAGGCAAAGTATACTTTGACCTGTGCCACTCATTACGATCATAGCAGTTTCTTGGTGTGTTATGGTTTCCCTCTTTTAATGCCCTTACCCTTCGATTGTCGGGTGTACCTCGGTATGTGTTTAATGCCTGTAAAAAGTGACTTTCATGGTTTTATCTTGGGCGAGATGAACGCAGCACCTGAGATGTTGCAAGTATATATTTGTGTTTCTTTTCAATAAACAAATAGTTGCGAATTAGCGCCGTATCGTCTCTGTTTTTCTAATTTCATCCCTCTTGTGTGAACGCTTCCACCTTCAAGATTACTCGGTTAGGCGTAAGAAACGAGAAATAAGTGAGGGAAATGTCACTCCATTCCCACAACGAGGAACATATTTTGTAACCGTTGTGCCAAAATTGTAAAAAAAAAATGGCGGCGGCTTAGCTCCGCTAATCTTGGATATGCAAAGCGGACGCTGGACTTAGTCTGGTTGAGTCTTGGTTTCGCTTGGTTAACCTTTGATTTATGCTCCTCGAGGGGTGTGTCTCCGATCAAAAGGTTCTACATCCTCAAGCGGAAGGCGCTTTCTTGAATGGTAACGAAAGCATGCGTTGCAAAATTTTAAACTGCGCAATTTTTCAGAATAGAGGGAGCCATTTGGTGACTGTTCGAGAGGCATGTAATTTGAGTGTACCCTAGACGATGTCTCTCTCGAATGCCATGTTTGTCCAATTTATCCAGACTTTGCACAAGAAAGTGTTGATAATTTTCATTGCACGAGAAGTTTTATTTCCAGGCATTTACAACTATATTGTTGGTTGTCCTATAGTTATTGTTATTAAAAACATTTCTGCACATTCTTTAACAATTTTATTTACAAAGGGATTCTTAAAAGTTAAGATGATCAACGTTGGAAGCCCTTTTATCCTAAGATTAGAAAAAAAAGTTTTTCTGCACTACCTTAATAGATACTAGGACATAACGTCTATATTTACTGGCGCCGCTGATCAGGGAATTTTAACCCTGCTGCAACACGTATCAAACCAGTGCCGTTACTGAAAACATAAAATTGTCATTAGCAGCGTCGGCACGAGACTAGTGGATCCTCAAACTCCTGTCTTTGCTCAGTGGTGCCTTGGTTGGTGCACCCTTTCGCGTCTGCCCGAAAGGACCCCACACGCTTGAAACTAGAATTCAACGTCACGTGCCCTTGGACGACAGCTACCGTAGTCGTACTGCCGGATATTAATAGAAAAGTGTGGCTTCTTTTCAATGCACGCGGTGACGGTTCCGCACAACGACGCGGAACCACCGCTAAGGACCACTTGCCAGCGAGCTTCAGTTTCGAAAGGGAAGTCGCAGCAGCACCCAGACAAAAACTGGCACGTAAGCTGAGAATAGCAGTAGCAGGGCACGAGTACAATGCGAAGGAGAGGGGAGCCGCGCCCTTATCGGGTATCTACGTGACAGGCGAGAAACAATGAGAAAGTTATCCGGAAGTGTTGACCGGTACATACGCCGGATTCTTCAAAATATGGCCGCAGCAATCCTACCAAACAGCTTTCCGAGCCGCCTTGGTTGCAGCTCACTTAAGTGTCCCCAATATTTAGGCGGCATGCTTGGTGCCGATACATTGCTTGCAAGCGAAGGCCGTGTTGTCTGAAACATTCGATGTGCCTCACGGCGTAGAAAATTGCTTCCGTGGGACTTTGCGGCAAGCGGATACCTCCTAACGGTATATAATTGGACCACATGCATTGAAATGAAGGAGATAGACATAAAGTCAACTGCAAAACGATTTTGTGCTTTTGGTCAACACATCTAGTTACCTTGTTTTCTATAAGCTTTCGGAGGAACCATCCGTGTAAGCATTCTACCATATTGAAGGGTAGCCCGCATCAAGCCCTTGCTACTTCAAACATTCCCCTGTCATTTGGCGACCAGCAGTCTAGCTCAGCGAATTTATGCATCTACGCGGAACAATTAGTTATGCTTCGAAGAAACACACCTGTCACTTCTACCTAAAGCGCGGGTACAGGTAAGCCGCTTACAACGCCCCCTACTGCGGCTGCTACGTTGTGTTTCGCAGGCAACAGTGGCTGCGAGCAGCGTTGTACTCACCGAACCACCGCCGCTGCCATCACCACCAAGGATCCGCCCAGAAGCCTGCCGTTTGGTTTTTTGCGCCAAGAAGGTACCTTATCGGCCACACCCCTCAACTACAGACTCCGTTGCTTTGTGCCTTAACGCGTCGTACTCTGCCATGCATGCTCCAACGGGGACACCACAAAAGTCTCAGCGTCGGCGGAAATTCCTCGCTTGTCTATCATGGCGGAAGTCGACGGGGCCCCGGTAGAGCGGGCGTCTGCGAAACTTACGGTAACGCGAGAAGAAAAGAGGGGGAGCCGAGAGAGCACAGGCAAAGCGCGGCTTTGGGGTCACTGCCGCGCGGGCCAGGAACAGGTTATGCCCGGCCGAGAGTGAAAGTGGGTCTCTGGGAGGAGCGGGACGTCTCTGCATGCAAGCCGGTCGCTGGTACAAAGGCGCCTCCGCTCTTACTTGGGAGAGAGCGTTGCCACTTCACCGCGCCCGCACGGGACGTTCGGTTGGCGGCACAGGACGCGGATGGTGTGCGTATAATTTGGGAACTGCATACACTGAATACTTTACGCAGTTTAAGTGCAGCGCCGCTACGGCGACCGTCTGCGTTTGCACAACGTCTGTAACTGTTATTACTGACCAGTCGAGATATTATTTTAATCATCCCCTTGAGTGGCGCTGTCATCGTTCCAAAGAATGGGAGGGGGGCTTATGCACGCTGTGCTGGAGTGTCGACACAGTTCACTGTGCAACGACTCAGCAAAGTCTGGCACCGCGCCATCACAGACGCCATTTTGCTTGCCATCTTTAGGTATAAAAGTGAACCGAGTCTAAATGAGCTGTTGACTTACGACACAGGTACGCAACTGGCCTTCCGGTATAAGCCTAGTGTAGGAATAGTGCAAGAAGTGCCACTTGCCCGGTGTTGAAGGCAATTATGTCAAGCGGAAGGGTCCAATTCTCGTTCACGAAGTGGTCCAGTACATAAGCATTGCCCCGTCTTTGCGGCGCCTCGTCCCAGCCATGTCCGCATGTTTTGTCTCGGTAGGAAGCGTGGGACACACCGCTTTGTCATGTATCCGGGTCGAGAATATTTAAGTAGCACTACGATTACGAGCCACGGTGTGCACCGCGTGTTACACTTCACCGTTCGTGCCTTGTGTGAACCTCAGTAGACCCACGAGTTCTGCACGCTGCACACAACTACCTGATGACAAAACGTGCGCCTTCTATTCTCACCGTAGCGTTTAACAGGGCGGTCGTTCCGACGGGCTGAATACGGGACAGCGTCCGCTAATTGCTCCACGCACGAGCTTCAAGAGGACCGGCGTAGGAAGCTGAGTTCCGCGCGCCAAAAAAGATTGGCCAGGGCTAAATGGAGCCGCCACTGGTTGCCCCGGTGACCGCTGTTCGGGCGGCTAACGCCGGACAAGCAACCGCTATGGTTCTTTTATCCTGTTTCCTCAGCAACGAGCATGCTCAGTTGTTGACCCGGGGCAGGTTCGCTGACCGTTTTCGTGCTCGACCTTGTTGTATGGGCACCTGGTGTAGGCCACAACCAAGCAGACTGACAGCCCTCATGCGTAGCCTTGGTCTTCTCAGTGAGAATGAAAGGATTGCAAGGCAGGTCACGGTATTAATCGACCTCTCGGTGACGACCTTGTGCTCTTGGGCTCCAGAGGTCGCAGGGTGAGCTCAGCCCTCGAAATAGTGGTGCGTGTGCCGCGAAGGAAAGGGCCGCTGACCGCTGATATAGTTGTCAGGGCGATAGGTTCTTCGTTATTCCTTCCGCAGGTTGCCGAGGAAGAAATAGAAACTAATCGCGTTCAATTGCACGCGGAAGTAATGATGGCATTATTAGCAGTGCTTATGCTGGTGTTGCAGGAAGATGTGTTATAGCTTTCCCGATATGCTAAGCGGTCTTCAAAGCCGCTGGCTAAGCGTGTTATTTTACGGCAGAGCGGTCCTTGACAAGAAGGGTGAGAAAGTCCAATCGAGCCAATTTAATTTCGTGAACATGTGTTTTTTTTTTTTTAAATAAATGTTCTGAGAAACAGCCTTTTCGAACCACCGCAGCTCGCCTAGTTGCACAAAAAGGATAAACGGAGTTATTTTTTTTTTTTCATTGTGAGTAGCAGTAAAATCCCTAACTGTAACACCTTATGCCATGTACCGGCTGTTGCTAACAGCAGGAAGTTTTTATAAAAGCGAAACTTTAGTCTTCTCACTGATCGCGTATGTAACGCGAAAACGCCCTGCAGGGAAGCCAACTTTTCCTGACGAGGATGATAGGTTACCATGGGTGAAGCGAAAGAAAAAACGGTCCCAGTGGCAGGAATCGAACCCCGGTCTTTCGCGTTATGAAGCCGGTGTCTGGTGTCTATCAAACCGCATCATTTCCACACGGTCGAAGCGGTTTAGAAAACTCAGACAGCTATAAAATCCGTCAGGAGAAAAAAACTTCGCGTTCAACCATCGTCGTCGTTAGACGGAGGGGAGCACGTATTTATATTTTGTCCACACCTGTTGGTGAATCATCGCCCTTTGAGGGGCAGTCAGACAGCCTACTTACCCTAGCTAAGAACTGCCTACCTTAAAAAGCGGATCGTATTGGTTGATACGTAGGCATTAGCGGATAAAAATGTAACTATTGGGTACGGTAATTAGGGCCCGCGGTGATTAGGGAACAGTGTGAGATGTTGAAGCGCCCTTGAGAACATTTTAATCTTTTCGGTAATTTCAGGAGGCCCGTGGCGCTGCCTTGTGTACGCGACTTCCGGCGTTTATCATTACGTCGCTCCGAAACGCCAGTGTGTTGCCGTAGGGTGTTATGTCTCCTCGCAGGGCATTTTTTGTTTGAGAGCGTGGCGTTACTACGGTGTTGGGGGCAATTCTTTTGTCCTGTGTTGTGCTTTCAAATGTAAACAACCGTTGCAAGTATCCGGCACACCGGTAATCTGCCGAGCTGTCCAAGAAGCACCCGCGTGCTGCGCGCTCATAACCGTGCCTTCATTTAAAACAAGAAACTACCTGTTTAGCAGCTGTCACCGTAAGATATCTCGAAAAATAGAGATGTGGAGACAACAACTACTTAAACGTGTGCATAATATACATATACAATTAAAGGGACTCTGCAACACTGTCGATAAACGTTTTCACTCTTTCCGGCGCGTCCGAAAGCACTGCGAAAGCTACAGTTATCGCCAGCACGGAGCAGCACTGCGTGATTTGCTCGTCCCAGCAGATACGCCTTCCGTTTCTGCTTTGCTTTTGCGGCCCTTTTTTTAAGTGGCGGTCGAATTCGTATATTGCTGCAACTTAAAGAAAGCCGGTCAATAGACGCTAACACCGCTTTAATGTCGTCATTTGAGCGCTCGCACATCGCCAAGACCGGGAAAAAGAGGAAATTCTTTTGAGCAAGTTTCCAAGTTATCGATGTGCATAGAGCGGCAAATTTTGGCTGAGGTACTTTGCAACCACTTACTCTAAGTACTGAGCGTGTTTTTTGACAGCTTTTTGGAAGCCTTTCAGATATAAAAAAGTAAGAAAAAGCGTTGCAGGGTCGCTTTGTGTTTTTGTACAACTTATCTTGGTGAATATTCATACCTCGATTTTCCTAACTTCGCCACCTTACATTTGCGCTTTTTGACTTTCATAGGATGCAAATTAAAGGTGTAACTATTTGAAGGACAGTGATCAGTTCCGAAGAGGAAAAAAAAAATTTTCGAAGTGGTAATTATCGTTGCGCCTTGTTTTCGCCCCCCTGGACAGCATGCGGTTTCATTCTGTCTGAGGGAGAGCCGCATGTTCTTGGAAGAAACGAACCATCGTTATCCGAAGTTTGTGACAGTTAGCTAGAATTATCTGATATTGGTTTTCTGGCAGAAGTAAGCCTCACTAAAAAAGATAACAAGCATCGGAGCTAATTCCTCCTTCGGAGGCATCGGTGTGATCACAGAATACGATGCCAGGCGGTGGCCGCATCCATACACACATAAACAAGCCCACCTCGTCAATCTGATTCTCATTAAACTAATGTAGCTGGTTGTCCCGCCGTGGACGCTAGACGGAGGACCTGAATTTGTTCTTTCCGATTACTAGTTGCTTCTGAGAAGAGGAAACGGCTGTTGTGGTGACAAAGGAAGCCCCACTACCCACTCATATCCTTGCTTACACACGTGTAGGTTCGGGTGGTGAGGGTTAAGATGATTGCTACGCGTAAATCTGTTCGTTAGAGAGGAAATTTTGCATACTAGTCAGGCGCGTTGGTATGTTGCGAAGTGTAGGTCTACGAATCATCGCGAATATTTTAAGAGTTTTCGGAATTTTAGAATTTCCCGTGGCGTGTTGTGTTTAGATGTCTGTATATTCACAGAGCTATCAGAGAGGCAAAAGCCCTGGTTTCTGCAAGTTTGGATCATGGTATATAATACCGAGTTCCAGATGCAAGGACGCGTTCCAAAGCGACGGGGGTGCTAAATTATACAGCGCTCTGTAAATAATTTTCATAGTGTTCGAATTCAACGCGAATTTTGCTCTGCCCGAAATTTCTGCAATAGTTGTACTAGGTTTTCAAGTGTGATGTCTCGGAATGGAGAAAAATCTACGGAATGTTTTCGCCGGTAAGAAGCAGGTAAGATCTTTTCCTTCGACACAGCATTTCGGAATTCGTAGCTGAAAATAAATTTCTAGCTACTGGCTAAGCGTTGCCACTCCTGCAAGGTTTGAAACAAACGGGGTAGCAGAAAAAATAGTCGGTAGTGTATTCACAAAGCCACAAAATAGGGCGCTCTGTACGCAGGTGTCGGATACAAGAATTTTCATAAAGGGTTTGGGGTTCGGTAGGTATAATGTCAGTAATCACTTTCTAGTTTGGTCAAAATAAAACTGCGAAAACCGACTATATTTAAATCTGGTGCTGCGTAACCACATAAACTCCTGCGATTTCGTAAAAACGCCGGAAGAAAAAAAAATCAGTTCACCAATCCAGTTTGAGGACTGCGACCATTATACGTTGACATTAATACAAACGCTGTCATCGTGTCCATTAGGGCTGAGAGCAGTGCTTGGACAGTAAGAAAAATTGGCCGCTCTTGTAATCTATTTCAGTAAGCAAAACATTTGCACTTAATAGATGAAAAAGCAAGTATACAAATATATTAAAAATAATTGCGCTCTTCAAAAATATTTAGTTTTCCCGCCTTCTGTAAAAAAAGGCGTTTGCTCCGCAGGCCGCTAATAAACCTTAAAAAAATTATAAAGAAATCTCTTCTTTGCTCTATGTGGCCCAGAGTCCTCTGCTAGCTCTAAGCAATGAACACACGGGATTCAGGGACTTCAAAAATGGGTTTACACAATGCTTCAAGAGCCGCGGCTGCTTGAAAGTCTAGCTGTAGTTGTGACCGCCGTCATCGTAAAACACCCTGCACGGTAGTTGCACAACTCCATTTATATTTACTGCAGTCAACCATACGATCCACCTCTTACTTTTTTTTCCAGCTCGGCTAATGGGCTGGGTGGCCTAATTATCTTCAGAAGCTTGCGTGAATGCAACACGCGCCACAGCTCTGTACACGTGGGCGTGCTTGCCATTTATCCTGAACCAAAGTTGCACGCGTATAGTGCGTGAGAACTGAATCCGATATACCTTGCGCCTAGCAACGCCGCGCATTGGAATCCCCGACACCGCTCCTGGTTGCGGTAAGCAGGCCGGAACTCACCGGCCCTCTCAAAATTCCATCACTCTTTCCCTTCCTTATTTAGAACGGGCGAAGATTACGCAGGGGTGGTTACGTCTACTCCTTGGGTTGAGCGAGAAGGCATGCAAATCAGTTGTTCCAGATTTTAATCGGAGGTATCCCAACGGGGCTTGTAAGCGTTCGGGCGAAGATGGATTTGCGTATGAGTGCATCGTTGAAGTATATGAGATATATACATTGAGGGGTCACTTGCTAATCACTTAGAAACCGGCTGCATAAAAGGAGGAGACATGAAAATGGAAAAAATAAATACAGTAAGCCTGTGTCTAGAGCACCATTCGGCGATGCTACAAGAACTCCATATAAGCCACGTCCATCGGCGTTTCGATGAAAAATGCCACGTCTGGCACAACTTCGCCATCCATTAACGCAACGTAATGTGAACTACCCTAGCATAACCTAACGAACAAAAAAAAAACGGAAAAATAACCTACGTCATGGAAATCATTTTCACACTAAAAATCCCCAACTCACCCCCCACAAAAAAGGAAACGAAAGCCGGACCTCGAACCACCGCCCTATAGTTACAGAAAGCTAACACCGAACCTCGACACCACAACGGCACACTGGATATCCTGAATTAGTTCTGGCTTAAAAATTCTAAAGTCGTTGGACGGTGCGCTAGCCATGGCTGTAGCGCTCAGCTGGAGTGCCGTCGGACGGCACTCTAGCCTTTGCGATACAGGAGACCCGCGCTACAGCAAAGTCTTTGGGAGAGGAATGCGGCGTCTTTACTTGTGGTATTTCAATAAAACGGGGATTTTTTTTATACTGCAGTGGGGACTAAGAAACGCTCCGAAGAACACTTGATTTCGAATAAAGAGAATTCGTTATAAAGAACGCCTACAGTATATGAACCCTGGGGAAGCACGCCAACTGTAAAAGGGATATCCTACACAGAGCCCCAAAATGTACTGAACATAGAACAAGTGGAAAATTTATAAATTGTGCGTGTTACAAATAAGTGTCTCAAAGCTTTCTCAAATTAGTCAAGATCAGTTAGATAAGAGTAGGCGCCGGCTACGCCAATACAAAACATAACTGCCATGCTGGCGTCAAAGCGCTAACATCGGCTGTCACATCCTACCGACCGATTCTCGCATGTCTCCGTGACAAGATTAAGAGTGTTCTTCGTTTCGATGATGTTCTGCTATAAAAAAAGAAAAGCTTCATGACGTTGAAATAACATTTCGGATTCCCATGCTTTAAACAATGGGGAATTACCAGGAAGCAACTTTTAATTCTGTGTTTTGCTTTCCTCCGTAATAATTGCACGGGCACATGGAAAGTGCTGGATATTAGTTAATCCTGTCTGTATCCGCTAACACTGAAGTGAGGTGTTTGAAATTGATATATATATTTCAGGTACTTAAACAGCGCTGAAGTACCTCAAAAGGATTTCATATTATCCCATTCTTCCTCCTTGGAATCTCGAAGATTCTTCTGTGATATGCCAGTGAATCTTATGCACTCACATGTTCTTCAATTAAATGTTCCCTTATGAGGTCATGTGCATGCAGAATATTATATGAATGGCTTTTAAATTCCGCACCAAATTTAAATGCTCCCTAAGACATCGAGTTGCCTTATGCTACCTTCAGCTGTATTTTTTTTTGTTTATAGCAATGAATTCTTGGAATATGATCTGCTAACGAGTGGTAAATGACACGAAGCGTGCATTGGGAGGGAAGGGGGGGGGGGGGGGGGCTCGTGCGTATGGCTCGCGCCTTAGCTATCATACTACGGTTGGCAAGGCGCTTGTGCAGGTTTCCTCACAATATCCCCGAAGTATAAAAGCGATCTCGCCTCCTCTATTTAGTCTTTCCCCTTGAAACAGAAGAGTCTACCTACCTACTTTTCTCACAGATAAACTACGATTTGGTTTCTTTGCAAATCGTGCATCGACTAATATTGCAACGGTAGAGGCTTGGTCGCATCCCATGTCCACGAAGACAATGACGACTTAGGACGGTGATGATTCGATTACAGGCAACGCGAAGGTCCCGAACATGCTGGTAGGAATTTACCGGTAGCTGATAACGCTGTAAAATACTGAGTGCCCCATATAGATACAACGTTAGGACAAAAATGACCCGTGTGAAAGGACGCGAGAAGGAAGAAAGTGTTAAAACTGTTAATAAATAAAGTGTTAATAAATATCCGTATTTATGTGGAATATGTATTTGGCGCTGTTTTTTCTCTCGACGGAAACAAACGTCAAGTAGCAAGTCTCTATCTCGTCGCTTTAAAACTTTCCACCAAAAAAGGCACTCGACGACTTCGGCACAAGTGAAAGGATCGAGCGTTGCTACTCGGGGTTCTAACAGTTGAGAAGACGTTGTGTGTTTCTTCAGCGGTCATATTGTCGATCTTCACAGGGAACGGCCCGTTTTGGAGGTTACAAAGTTGATGGTTTATATTACACTCTCCGGTTCGATAAGATAAACATTTAAGTGTAGCTTACGCGAAAATCAAAATATCTTTGTTTACCGAACGAATATTGTTTCCTACTTCAAAGATACGATTTCATGGTAGGCGTTTCTTCTTACTGCTAATTTGACATTCTTGTAACATTCCACAAAGCAACCTTTTGCATCTTGTTACCGTTGGCACACTCAGGTTACGTTTCCTTGCGTAATCCCCATCGCACCACGGTTGCTAACAAAATAAAACGAAATACCACACTTCACGGGCGGAAAAGACCGCACCCGGAATTTACGCACTTTTCCTCCTCATTCCCAAGGCGCCCTTCCGGATACCGACATCCTCTACGTCTCGGTAGCTAAACCACCGCGCACGGCACTCACCGTTGTTCGCCGCATGTTCTATGCAGTAGTAGTCCCTAAGCGGAGTTGCTGTAGCTGGGATCCGAGTGAAATCACCGGTTCTCGTCTGCGGCTCCATGGCCCGCCGGCGGTGCCTTTTATATCCGACACTCTTTCGAAGACGCTCTCCACGCGTCGCAACCAAACAACGTCCGCGCCCTCTCCCGTTCTTTCCCATTGCTGTGGCCGGCTAATCGCCTCCACCATCTCGGACGCCCTCTCCCTTTCTTCCGTGGCATCCACGTCCAGCCACCACGTTCGCTTTCTCCGTCCACTCCGCCTCCTTTCTACAGCCCCTCTCAAGAAATGCCTTCTTACCTGCGCGGCGTTGTTCGTGGCCTGCCCTCCCCGTTGTCTGTCACAACAGCAAACAAATTCGTGAGTCGAAGCTCCTGCAACCCTTCTTCCTCCCTCCGACGACCGGAAGGTTAGCCGTATTAAGTGGGTCGCGTTCGAGGGTCACTTTTTTTTCTTCGCGCTTACTGTCTCGTCCGTGCTTGAGGCTGATGCCCAGCTGCGGCGGTATACCGGCGAACTATGCGAAAGCACAACAGCGTTAACAGTAATTGATTCTGCGAGCGCACAAACAATAAAAGCGTGTACAATACACGCCCACCCTGAAGACCGTGCCTGGCTAGCAAGGAACCACAAGGCGAGGTGGTTCCATTAAGGTCCACCGGCGATCGGATGTCCTGGACCCGCCCTTCTGGCGGCATAACGGGCTTGCGGTGATGAGCGTGCCGGGATGGAGACCAGAAACACTTTCGGTGATGAAGGGTGGGCGACGATCCGCGGCGTCTTGCGCTTCCATTCGCTCTCTCGGGTCCAGTAGCTTTTCGCATAGTTACACAGTCGTGGCCCTGGCCTAGACGCAATTACACCACGCAGAGTATGCTTTGGATGTACTGGAGAAATGCCACCCACAGGCTCGCTGTCCAGTCATCGTTCTGACGTGAGACGCTCTATGATTTAGCGGTGCGCCCGCCGAGAAACCACCGTTAATAAGGCGCTTATATGGGCTACTGAGAGTGCCCAAGCGTCTTGGACCAGCATTGTTTTGTCTTCTAAATCGATGATAGCGGCCACAGCCGGCACGAGCCCAGCTTCGGGTCACGCAAACATGGAACCTGCACATTGGCACACGTCGCAACGATTAAGCCAAGACACGACTTATTCAGAAGCGGCGCTGAAATGTGTCTTAGTACAAGCTGTGGGTGTCACTTATAACAGTTTTATTTTATAATCGAAAGTAGCTTAGTTGTTGTTACGGAGGAAATTATTTTTACCACAGCGCTCTAAATTCTCACGACCAGGATACACTGCTCACAATTCCTCCGGTATCGAGCCGATTGCCTGGGTATATCCAGTCTGTTGCCTTTGCCTGTTATCTCAGGGTGTCAGAGCTGCAGCTAAATGTTACTTTCGAGAAAAAGTACACAAAATAGAGAGCACGCTCATTGTATTATGTTCCAACCTGAACGTCAAAAGCTTTTTGATATCACCCCTCTTGCGAATTAAATTTTTGCTATGATGTTTTATACTACAGGCACCTTCAACGTGCTCGGAGGGCTGTTTAGGGAGCTTTCTTTCAAGGTTATCTTCTTCATTCTTGGGTGTGTTATAGTAATTACTAATTCCCTTTCTACTTACTCTCTGTTTATTCCTTCGTCACCGTTACACCGTTCTGTCTTTACTTAGGGCTGAAAATGTTTGTTTAAAGTCTCGTCAGGCATGTTGTTCCCCGGCATTACGCAGGTCACGTGCGCCTGCACAAAAAATTATTTCGCACCAATCCGAACATCCCAGACAAGGTTACGGCTGTCGTTTGAACACTGCACTACTGTACTGGGATAATGACTTTCAAGGGTGGTCTTCTTATAAGCCTGAGTGAAGGGAATAGGGCTTTTCTTAAGCTACGGGATGCTGCGACACTGTTTTTAGGGCAAATCTGTGAAAAATAATTTGCGATTGCAGTGATCAAGGCACAGAAAATTTAATATTTAGAGCAAAAAGGGGCCGGACCGAAGAGTGTAAAAAACATGATGGGCACGAAGGCATGTGAAAGAAATATTTAAAATTTACTTGGAATAAAGCGTTCGAAGCTCCAGCAATTAAGGTACAGGAGGGACTGAATTCCTCTGCATTTTCTTTGGAACTGCCGTGTATTTAAGTGTTCTCTGCCTACGGGGGTAGTATAGCCAGCAGCGCTCCGACAACTTCGGGGGGGAGGGGCCTTCCTTCAGCACCCAAGATAATTGCTCGAGCATCTGCAACGTGTCGCGAGGAGTCCACTGGCTACTAACCCTCGCATGCTACCTTTGGAATCAACATTGAGAAAAAGGTGGACGAAACAAAATTTATTTCAAAAAGAAGCCAGATTCTCTCAGGTTGTGGCCGTTGCCCAGAGGGCGATATCTGGGGAGTGGAATTAGTGTAATGAATTTAGCCAGGAAAGTGACGAGTCAAGAGCGCCTGTGAGGGCATAAAGGGGTGGTTCGCCCTTCCAGGCGTGAGAATAGAGGTAATCGAAATACAAAAATACAAAATAAAACTTGGCCGCGCTACTGATCACGTCGCTGCAAATGTCTTTAGAAGACGATAGTCTTGCGCGGCCCTATTTGCCACGGAACTACCTCCCTCTTTTGTTTTATCCGCCCACGTCTCACACTTCCCTCTTGTGTCACTCCGCCCGTTGTAGGCTTGCTAAACTCAATGTTGCTGCGTTCGCACTATGTCGTATCATCTGTACGTAATGTCAGGACTTCGCGTTCAATCCACGGGCGCAAGCCTTTTTTTGTATTTATGGTAATCAATCAATCAATCAATCAATCAATCAATCAATCAATCATGTTTATTTACGTGCCCAGGAACAGCCATAGGCCTGAGTGCTGGCGCACGGGTAGTTACATGAAAACAAAATACAAGAAACATATAGCAAGAAACAAACAAGCGACAAGACACACACAAATTGAAGTAGTGAAAATGACAGAAATAAAGCACAGGCGGAGCCTGGGTACAGGTAAAAAAATAAAAAAAGAAGATGCCTATGTTGCTCTGCCCGTCGTAAAGGCCACACGAAAGGCAGAGCAACAAAGTTTGACAGTAATACAACAAAAACAACGGCAAGAGTGTAGAGACAAATTAAAAAACGAACAAATGACAGTAAACAGTTTCAAACATAGGCAACTATCAGTTGGATAGACACAACCGCAGAGAAATCAAATTCCAGAAAAAAAAGAACGACAGACATATCATAGGTGTTTAACATACTGTATTCAACAGCGTTGTACGGTAAACTGTAAAGGATTTCTGAAAGATGTCAAGGCGTTCAAAGAGGCGGTTGTAACAATTCTGTATTCTGCGCACAGGAGAATGATTGGAGTTGCGCGCAGCGGTCAAGAACGGGCGATAATAATAATAATAATAATAATAATAATAATAAAATTAATAATAATAATAATAATAATAATAATAATAATAATAATAATAATAATAATCAATCAATCAATCAATCATGTTTATTTACGTGCCCAGGAACAGCCATAGGCCTGAGTGCTGGCGCACGGGTAGTTACATGAAAACAAAATACAAGAAACATATAGCAAGAAACAAACATGCGACAAGACACACACAAATTGAAGTAGTGAAAATGACAGAAATAAAGCACAGGCGGAGCCTGGGTACAGGTAAAAAAATAAAAAAGAAGATGCCTATGTTGCTCTGCTCGTCGTAAAGGCCGCACGACAGGCCGAGCAACAAAGTTTGACAGTAATACAACAAAAACAACGGCAAGAGTGTAGAGACAAATTAAAAAACGAACAAATGACAGTAAACAGTTTCAAACATAGGCAACTATCGTTGGATAGAATAATAATAATCAATCAATCAATCAATCAATCAATCAATCAATCAATCATGTTTATTTACGTGCCCAGGAACAGCCAGAGGCCTGAGTGCTGGCGCACGGGTAGTTTCATGAAAACAAAATACAAGAAACATATAGCAAGAAACAAACAAGCGACAAGACACACAAATTGAAGTAGTGAAAATGACAAATACAGCACAGGCGGAGCCTGGGTACAGGTAAAAAATAAAAAAAGAAGATGCCTATGTTGCTCTGCCTGTCGTAAAGGCCACACGACAGGCAGAGCAACAAAGTTTGACAGTAATACAACAAAAACAACGGAGTGTAGAGACAAATGATAATATGAACAAATGACAATAAAGTTTCAAAAATAGGCAACTATCAGTTGGATAGACACAACCGCAGAGAAACCAAATTCCAGAAAAAAAATAGCGACAGACATATCATAGGTGTTTAACATACTGTATTCAACAGCGCTGTACGGTAAATTGTAAAGGATTTCTGAAAGATGTCAAGGCGTTCAAAGAAGCGGTTGTAACAATTCTGTATTCTGCGCACAGGAGAATGATTGGAGTTATAATAATAATAATAATAATAATCTTTATTAATCACCAAAGAAAAGCTACAGCGAAACGGGCCAATCTAAGCCAATAGCGGCTTGTGTGATGTGGCCCTTCATCGAAGACATGTGGTTTCTTGATAAATATACAATATTCTACATTGAAACAGAAAATAATTAGTAAAATTGGATATATTTACAGGAAATCGGAGTAAAGTAGCAGCACACTCCATACGGAGTAGTAGAACATCAGAAAACAAACAAGAAATACCAGAATTACTTATTTACATGCGACCCTTGAAGTAGAAATAATAAACACTTCAACCTTGCAAAGAGAAAAGTGATGAGAAAACAGAACTTACATTCACAGTGAATCGAAGCAGAGCAATCGTATACTCTAAACAGTAATGAACACAGACCACAATGCAAGAAAATGAGACTATACACGTAAATTGTACTCTTGGGACAGAAGCAATAACAATTTCAATTCAGATCCCGATTTCACAGAAAAAAAATTTATCGGGCAAGTTGTTAAAAATCTTTGGGATGTACACACGTCGTCTCGCTGCTCCATATTTAGTTGAAAAGCGCGGAACAACAAACCGTGTTTTTTTGCGCAGCTGACGCGGGGCGATATGAGGGAGCTTAAATTCATCAGTCCAGTAATGACGCAGAACAACCGTAGAAGTGAATAAAGATTTAAATGAATGAAAACCAAGTTCGGAAAAAAATGTCTTTGCCCAAAGATAAAGTTCGATTGTAAGCCACACTTTTTAATATATTTTTTAACAGGTTATCGATTCGGTCTTGCCAACCTCTGGAGCAGAAACCAAAAACCGTTATTCCATATCTTAAAACACTATATGCAAGCGCATGAACTATCATCTTTTTAATTGGGAAAGGCACCAAGCTTCTTACATTGAAGAGTAAACACGCCACGGATCTAAGTTTTGTGCAGACGTAAGAACTATGGTTTTACCACGACAAATCACTCTCGAAATGAATTCCGAGATACTTAATTGTATTTGCGTATTCCACGGGAGAGCATTGACAGGATGTGCAGTCATGGTGATGCAGAAATACCGGCAAGTCCATCTCACAAAGTTTCAGGGGATTTTTGAAACACATGGCTTTAGTCTTGCCATGATTGACGGTGAGGTTGTTTTTCGAGAACCAAGACATAGCTTTGTACACTGATTGCTGTAGTAGCTCAACTTCCGATTTATATTTAACATGCTTTGTTAGGAGGACACTGTCATCCGCGTACTGAAACACTACCCCGTTTGGGATTATTGGCACAAAATCATTTACAAACAAATTGAAGAGGAGAGGAGATAAAATTGATCCCTGTGGGACACCGGCATCAAGCGGCAGTTTGGTGCTGGAGTATGCATTACCTATAACAACCATTTGTGACCTGTCAGCAAGGTAGTTCTTAAGTACAGCTTGAAAGTACAAACTGGAATAATAATAATAATAATAATAATAATAATAATAATAATAATATTACAACGTTTCTTCACACTTCAAAATTACAGAACACTATCCAGCCAGCATAAGCCACATGGCTTGTGGGCGTCGCTGGGCAGTCACAGCAGGATGCGAAGTGGGACAACTCAGGAATAGAAAGCTCATGGAGATATACAATCACAAGGAAAATATCTGAGCAACCGAGCGAAATATCTGAGCAAAAATTTATTTTCACCGCGTTTGTTTGTTTTCGAAAAAGCGAGCACATACCTATATTTAATTACAAGAACACAAGTGCCGCTTATGTGTTGATATTGTTCCCCAATGTACCAAATATGAAGCATGTTTCTAGACTTCGTAGATTGAAAATGTTTTGCCTGTATAAAAGACTGGTGGAAGTATTTCTTTAAGGTTGGCCGGGTGGCTGGAACGAGGGACACGCAGACAGACAGACAGACCAAAATATTTCGTTTGAACAGCCCAAGAAAGGTCTTTAAAATGTGCCCTCCGCGTGGGACCCCAACACGCAAAATTATGATTACTCACTCGATTCTCCTGCAATTCAGCTTCACAAACTACTGAAATTTCTTTCCATTTTGTTATGTACTTGTCTGTTGATATCTCTTGGGCTGCATTTCTACGCCATCGCTGCATTATGGCGTAGAGGTAGAACACCCGCCTCGCGTGCAGAAGGACCGTGGTTCGAATCCCGGTGCCGGACAATTCCCACCGGATTAAAAAAAAATCCGCGTATTGATGGAATTGCACAAAGGGGCTTGGGGTGCGGCCTGACCCCGGCGACCATTGCTGGTAATGCACTCCCTCACCAGAGCAGGATTGGCTACCCTGGTGTAGTAACGGCCACAACCTCCCATGAATACGCCATTTAACCCTCGGCCCTCAGTCCCCAGAGGCTGCGAAGCAACTGACCACGGCGGCGTTCAGACCTGTGACGCAGCAGAGGGTGCTAAGAATCCCTGGATCCGGACAGGCCGCCAATGGAATCTGAACCTGGCAAAGTTTAACGCGCGAACCTTATCCAGCGAAGCAAGTCTAGAGGTGTTGCTCGAGGAATTAGAGGGCATTAAATGGGATGTAATAGGGCTTAGCGAGGTTAGGAGGGCAGGCGAAGCCTTTACGGTGCTGAAAAATGGACACGTCCTATAATACCGTGGTCTAGAGGACAGAAGAGAACTGGGAGTGGCATTTCTAGTCAATAAAAGCATAGCTGGCAGCATACACGAATACCATAGCATTAACGAAAGGGCAGCAGGTCTTGTAATTAGGCTCAATAAGAGGTACAAGCTCAAGGTGGTGCAGGGCTACGCGCCCACACCCAGCCACGACGACCAAGTAGTGGAACGCCTCTATGAAGATGTGGAATCGGCAATGGCTAAAGTAAAAACACAGTATACCGTAGTTATGGGGGACTTCAATGCTAAAGTAGGCAAGAGTCAGGGTGGAGACACGGCAGTTGGGAACTATGGTCTGGGCTGTAGAAATAGCAGGGGGGACCTACTAGTTGAGTGCAGAACGGAATAACCTACGCATAATGAATACCTTCTTCTGTAAACGGGAGAGTCGGAAGTGGACCTGGAGGAGCCCGAATGGGGAGCACAAAAATGAAATAGACCTCATATTATGCGATAACCCTGGCGTCGTGCAGGATGTGGAAGTGCTCGGAAGGGCAAGGTGTAGTGACCATCGTATGGTAAGATCTCGAATTAGGCTAGATTTGAGGAGGGACCGCAACAAGCTAGTACGAAAGAAGCCGATAAATGAGCTAACAGTAAGACGTAAAGTAGAAGAATTCAGGATCGCGCTGCAGAACCGATATTCCGCCCTTAACGAGGAAGCCGAGCTTACGACGCAGGAAGCCAGCGACAACCTTACACGCATTATCACGGAGTGCGCAGTAGAAGTCGGGGGCACTATGGCTAGACAGGATACTGGTAAACTTTCACAGGAGACGAAAGATCTAATCAGGAAACGGCAAACCATGAGAATCTCTACCGCAGCTGGCAGAATAGAACTAGCCGAGCTCTCGAAGTTAATCAATAAGCGTAAGACAGCTGACATACGGAAGTATAATATGGAGAGGATCGAATACGCTGCAAAGAATGGAGGTAGCCTGAAAGCAGTGAAGAGACTTCTTGGCGTGGGGAAAAATCAGATGTATGCACTTAAGGATAAGCAAGGCAATGTCATCACAAATAGGGATAAAATAGTCACAGTGGCCGAGGAGTTCTATAGGGATCTGTACAGTAGCCGGGACATACAGGATAATGCCGAACGAGACAGTAGTTCAGAGGAGATAGACATCCCACCAGTAACGACCGAAGAATTAAGGAAGGCTTTGAAAGAAATGAAAGGGGGCAAAGCACCTGGTGAGGATCAGATAACAGCAGACCTCTTGAAGGATGGCGGAGAAATTGTACTTGAAAAACGGGCAAACCTGTATACGCAATGCCTAATGACCGCAATGGTACTGGAATCTTGGAAGAACGCCAACATCCTCCTAATCCATAAGAAAGGTGACATGAAGGACTTGAAAAATTACCGGCCGATCAGCTTACTGTCAGTCGTCTACAAGGTATTTACCAAGGTAATCGCTAACCGCATCTCTGCAACCTTAGATTTCAGTCAACCTAAAGAACAAGCAGGGTTCCGTAAAGGTTATTCAACAATGGACCATATTCACACGATCAGCCAGGTGATAGAGAAGTGTGCTGAGTATACTGAACCCCTATATGTAGCCTTCATAGATTATGAGAAAGCATTTGACTCGGTCGAAACCTCAGCAGTCATTCAGGCATTACGGAACCAGGGTGTAGATACGCATTATATAAGATTACTAGAGGATATCTACAAGGGGTCCACAGCTACCATCATCCTCCATAGGGAGAGCAGTAAAATACCTATAAGGAAGGGTGTCAGACAAGGAGACACAATCTCTCCAATGTTATTCACAGCATGCTTACAAGAAGTATTCAGAACGTTGGATTGGGAAGAGGTGGGAGTAAGGGTTAATGGAGAATACCTCAGTAACCTCAGATTTGCTAATGACGTTGCCTTGCTAAGTAACTCGGGGGACGAATTGCAAAGCATGCTTTCCGCACTGGGCGAACAGAGTAGAACCGTGGGCCTGAAAATTAATATGCAGAAAACTAAAGTAATGATGAATAACCTCGGGACAGCACAGCAGTTTCAGATAGGTGGCGAGGCAGTGGAAGTGGTAAGCGAATATATCTACTTAGGCCAAGTTGTGACCCCAAATCCCAACCATGAGGCAGAGATAATTAGAAGGTTCAGAATGGGGTGGGGTGCATATGGCAGACATTCTCAGATAATGAATAGCAGCCTACAATTGTCGCTGAAGAAGAAAGTGTATGACAGCTGCATCTTACCGGTACTCTCCTACGGGGCAGAAACTTGGAGGCTCACTAAGAGGGTTCAACTTAAATTGAGAGCGACTCAGCGGGCAATGGAGCGGAAAATGATAGGTGTAACATTAAGGGACAAGCAAACTGTTGTTAAAGACATATTAGTAGAAATTAAGAAGAAGAAATGGACGTGGGCAGGGCATGTAATGTGAAGGCAAGATAACCGCTGGTCATTAAGGGTAACAGAGTGGATCCCTAGAGAAGGCAAGCGCTGCAGGGGGCGGCAGAAAGTTAGATGGGCAGATGAGATCAAGAAGTTTTCGGGGATAAATTGGTCACAGTTTGCACAGGACCTAGGTAATTGGAGAATAATGGGAGAGGCCTTTGCCCTGCAGTGGGCGTAGATAGGCTGGTGATGATGATGATGATGATGATGATGATGATGATCTCTTGGGCGCTCCAGCGCAATTTGTATTTTCGAGTGCTGGAAAATATCGTGCCACCGCCTGCTGCCTTTCTGTCTGCCGTTTTGGCTAGAGAGGACTTGGTGACAAAGTGCCAGTTTTTAGCTTTCTACACGCTCCGAAATTCGACCCCCATAAATGAGAGGTAATTTAAAAACAAGCATCAGGTTTCTGCAGCAACGAACCCTTACAAAGCGGGGGCACTGCTGGCCATGCATCTGCGGAGCACGGGGCAAATGAACGAAAATATGACACCCGGACTGTTCAGTTCATTGCGAATTTAGATAATGTGAGCGCACACCTAATCAGCGGTGTGCGAACACTACAGATATATAAAAGTTCTGGACTTGCAGTCTTCCTTCTGAAGTAAAAGCCCTAACATACCGTGTTTCAGTCATTTTATCTAACTGGAAATGGCGATAGTGCGCTTAGTTTAGGAGTATGGAAATTACTAGACAGTATCCACTCTTCCAGGAAGCCACTGCTTCCCTTTGAATAATGGACACCAATACAACACACCCCATATTCGCGACAAAAGAATCGCCCTAGCAAAGCCAACTCCGAATGCGCCTACTGGCCAGCCATGCTGACCTTCTTTTTCTAACGGCGTCGCAATTTCTCCTACCTTTCGCACGGCGCTTGCCGTCAATAGGTGGCGTAAATTTGTTCCGCATGTCACTTCTGATGTCAGCTTCATACGAGGGAAAAAGAGTACCGACACCCCAGACAATGGCGCCACTGGAATACAAACAAAGTGATCAGACCACTCACTGTTTTTTTGTGCGTGAAGTTTCTTTAAAACCAAACTGGCACATTTACAGAACGGAACGATTTAAGTACCCAGCATCCCCACGTGGTCTAGTTCTTCCATAGGTGGGCGCATTCTAGCAACTTTCTGAGTGAAATATGAAAACATTATTGTTCTCAGAGCGGTTGTCTTTGATTAGAGTCTCACGTATGGCTGCGTTTATAGAAATGTCCTCACCGCTTCGTGTTATAGCTCCTAACAGTCTGACTACCAACAAAGCACTCCCGAGAAAGTACCACCGATTGGCAGGCACGTTGTGCGGCACTGCCATACGAAGAAGCGGCATACACTCCTCGCCGTTTATAGAGGATGATGATTAGGATGGTGATAAAAAAAAACATTGTGATGGTTTCTAGCGTTCACTTCGTATCGGAGTGATACGAAGTGTCTCCTCGCCATCGAAGTTGTCGGATCTGGGTTGTACCGCTCATAACTATGGCAGTGCGATTAGAGGCAGGCTCAGCAGCTCAGCACACGCCTTAAAGTTGTTGGCTGCCGAAGGGCAGTTGTCTCTGTCCGTCACCCTCAAGACATCAATTATGACGCTGCCGAGGAGGCGGCATGCAGGGCCATCGCCTCCGATATAGTTACCGAATACTTCAGTGACCTCATTTCTCCTATTCACCGTGTCGCCAGTATCAAACGGCCCCGAGATCTACATCTTGTCGACCCTGGTTCACGCACCCAGTTAATAGCGGAGCTTAAGGCTTTGCCCGCATGCTTATACCACGGCACGCTGCTGACTCGAAGGAGCATACACAGCGTTTTCTCCTCGCAGTACGGTGGTAACGACATCCTAGCTCATCGTCCGGTTCAGCGACAATCTTTACCCCTCCCTCATTCCAAGCTAAACAAGACTGAACAACCCAGATTTTGCAGACTTCAGGCGATTACCTGTCCCCGCAAAATCCCACTCTACGCAATCTATCCCACCATGTCCTCCCAACGGGCAAATTCCGTTCATCGCTTTGCACTTTATAGCACATGGCAAGACAGTGATAGCATGCTCCAACGCTGCTCGTTTCCAAACGCCGTTCCAAGGGCAGTGGAAGAACCAGCTAGTCAACTCAGGACCTCTCCCACGCGAGAAAACGGTTCGTGGATCTTCTGTTCTGCTCTTTTATTGAACGCCGATTGCTCTTCTTCCTCGAAAGGAGTCGTACTTACTCTACGTTCTACTCTTCTGTCAAATTTTTGTATAGGAACGTTTCAATCTTTCTGTACTGGCCTCCTCGGTATTGTAGTTAAGACTCTGCTTATTACCATTTAAACCCCGGTCTTCGGGAGGCCGGACGTTTCCTCCCATAATCTTTTCCTCCCATAATGTTGGATCGTAATAGATACTACCATGATCCAGAAAAACGAATTCACTCGCTTCTGCTTCCTTTCTGGAGATACATACCTTATAATTTTGGGTATACTTTCATCCAAATCTGGCTTCAAGCGCGCTGGTGTACCTTGAAGAGTGGGAGAACTAACGCTTAAATGTTTGGAAAAACATTGCTTTCAGATGTTATACTTCTCGTCCTTGTATTTCTGGGACAGCGTTTTCAATTTTCTGAGCTCCCTCAATTTATTGGTTCGCTTTTTTGCCTTTGTTTTGTTATATTAGCTGCCTTTCCTTCTTCAGTGATGGCCACACATGAATTATATATTTAGCCTTGTAGTCTTCTTTTCCCAATTATATGTCCAGGTCGTTTGATCTGCAGAGGCATCCCTTGCCGAAGCCCCGGTCCCCAAACGAAAGTTTTCTGTTCTGACGAGCAAAGCATTGAAGCATGAGCTAATAGCTGGGTGAATTATTTTATCACAAGTGCAGGCTTATTGTTATTTAGTTTGCAATCATTCTGCATGCCCTTCTTTGTGGATTGGAATGACGTTATAAGTTTGTAATGTTTTGCAGGTTCTGGCGTTTTTTATGGTTGCTGCATGTTTTCAAGTGAAACGTAACTTCTATTCTCAACTTACACTGTTGCTGTTGGGTTACTGCCTGCTTTTCTTCGTTCCCTTTATCTGCTTGAGCGCTTCCTAAAACTCATCTTCAGTTACTGTTGAAAGCTCCTTTACAAAGACCGTTCAGTCATAACTAAACGGACTTTCATTGTCATTGGCTTGCCCCCTCAGTTATTGGCTAATCGTTGCTAGCGCCAAAATTGTTGTAGTATTGTCACTGTTTTATTTTACCTACGGTCATTACGTTGCTTCTCCGTTTGAAAAGGCGGATAATTTAAAACTGTCAATAACAATGCATGTTTTTTGTGCTTATGTTGCTCCTCTTTTTTGTCATAGAATCATTTTATCCGCATTGTGTGCCCAACCCTTCATCAGTGAATAAATTTTGGAAACTAGCTCCGTCGAACTATTTGCCTCTTTGCCTCATCGTATGTGACGCTTCCTTATTCATGCGTATGCAATGTGTCTTTGTTTCCTGAAACAGTTCGACAATTAATTTCTAGTTTTACACAGGGTGCTTATTCGGTGATGCTTACTTAGGTGTAGTACAAGGTGACCTTAACTGTCTCGAAAGTTCTCCTGCTAAAGGTGGATTTCCAAGACGGACCAGGTCGCTCTTTTGGAACGCGGTGAGAGCATCCTGGGAGAACACATCACTAGAGGGCCGCCGGCTAACTGCACCGGGTAGCGGCCCTCAAGTTTTGGCGGCGGACCACGATATCAAGCAGCGTGCTCAGGCAATGCCCGCGTAGCGTGAGCAGAGCCTGGTCACTTGCTGCAATAGTGAAGCGGCTACCGCGGCAATTTTTATGAGCCCAAAAGAGGATAACAAGCTGGACTAAACATATCTGTGGAGGAGTTAGCCTTGGAGAAAGGGTCCTTCAGGACCCATTGAGTCCATGCGGCTTCTTGGGCTGTCTTTACCACCCAAAGCTGGTCGTTAGGGTCAGAGCTCGAAACAGCCTAACTCCTGGCGGTTGAGGCTTAGGCGCATCACTGACTTTGGGAACCTTGTCTGTAGTGTTTTTTGCGCACTTCAATAAACTCTTTCTTGATCTTCTTCTTCTTAGCTTCACAACACATACTTCATCCCCGATTTTACTAGCGGCTCGCATTATTCTTGCTACTGCAGTACCACCCATGATTTTTACATTTTTCACCCTTGGGGGGCTTTGTTTTCGCCATGAGTCTCATTCCGCCGAACGCGTATTGGTTCTATTGGCAGCGTAGTCCGCCATGTCACCGGCGCTCACCGCGTCACCCTTCCTGGCACGATGCCCGCGGCTGCTTGAACACGAACGGCATGTGAACGGCGGATTCTCGTGGGGTTCGAAACGATTCATGCAGGGTTGTTGGTTTAAATATGTTATGGGGGCCAGCGCACTTCGTTCGGACGCATGTTTGGGCGTTGAGCCGGTAGACCCGCTCACGATCAGGCTAGGCATGTCGATGCGCTCTGTATCCGACACCACCGAGCCGTACTTGAACCGCTTATCCCGTGACCGATCAGCTTCGGACTTGGTCGTTCTTGTTGATCCACCTCAACGATTCCGAACGAACCACTCAAGCTATTCCTTAGGTCGAAATCTAGTTTATTCACCGCTTAAAACTAGAGGTCTTCGAATGCTGTTTGTCTCGAATAAATTGTGAATAAAATGTAATGTTACCCGCCGCGGTGGCTCAGTGGCTAAGGCGTTGCGCTGCTGAGCACGAGGTCGCGGGTTCGATTCCCGGCCGTGGCGGCAGTTTTTCTGATGGAGGCGAAAAGAAAAACGCCCGTGTGTTCGAGATTTCGGCGCACGTTAAAGATCCCCGGGTGGTCAAAATTAATCCGGAGCCCTCCACTACGGCGCGCCTCATCGCCTGCGTTGCGTCGGTGCGTTAAACCCTACAATCAAACAATAAATAAAATGTAATGTTTATACGAGAAAAAAAAACACTGAGAAAAAAGCTCTTTTAACTACTGGATTGACTAAAGAAATTTTCCAGTTATACAATCGCATCTTCCAAACACCCAATGCTGCTTTAGAAGTACAACTACTCTTTGGTCGTACGAGTAAACACGCGTGGAAGAAAATAAACAAATACGTACATTCGCCTTCTCAAAGTGAACGCGTCTACACGGGCATCATTTATTCAGGAATGTTTAATTTGGGTGCTGTAGTTATTCAAAGGGCCATCTGCAGTGGAATACGTTATTGAACATGTTGATTCAAGCCCCAATGCTTGCAGTACGCCGAAAACCGGGCCGAAGCAGAATATTTGATGACGTCAAGGTCTGTATTCCCGAATCGGACAGGAAGTACTCTATTCGTACTCGGGTAGAGGCAAATCTTGTTAAATGCATCCAAATATACTGAACGGCTTCTCAACATTTCTGAAAATACGTTGCAGTTTGTGATTATGTATCTGCAGGCAACATATGCAGTTGCTTCCTCCTTTAAAAATTGAACCTTGTTTTGTCCAATAAAGATGTACAATTAATAAGTATTAACACTAAATGTACTCTTGTTGCTAGAATATAAACATATTTTAATTAATGGTAATTCCACAAAAGCACGTCAGTGGGAGTATTGGTGTGACATCCGGCTCATGGGTAAAAAGTTTAATTTCGCTGGTAGTCCTTGATGCAGTTGGTGCATGCACCGGGAGTGGTCAAATTTCGTGTGGAATGTCTCCAAAAAGATCCAACACAATAAATAACGAGTGAACGTATTTAAATTCACGGGGAATAACCACAATGCTATCAACAAGTGATCAAGTGTGTCAGTAGGCGTGTTCACATAACCTGATTCACACCGAATAGGTTTTTACGAAGGCAAGCATTAGCTGCAGCAAAAGCTCCGTTAAATAAATGCTTGCAAATTTCCTTAGCCGCGGTAGGCGCATCCCTAAAGATCTGGTGCTTCTTCCGGCTGCTTTCAAGCAGTTATTTTGTTGGTAAGCTACGTGACTTGGGCTAGTGAGCATTTTCTATTTACAGTCCAGAACGGCCCGCGGGCACTCCGTGGAGTGCGTTCGGGCCGGAAGTCCCATAACAATACATGGGAAAATCGAGCGCCCGATCGCGTCTCGGGCAGTCTGCGGACGATTCAGGTGTGATAATCGAGTGGGCCGAGTATTGCTCCGCGGTATCACCATTTGGCGTGCTGGGCTCCACAGCTGAAGCACTCAAGGTGGGGATTGTCATGTCACGTAGTGGATCATAAAGTTATTGGAGGTGACAAAGCGAAATTTGGAATGTTCTGCAGCGAACGGCGGAAGCTGCTGGCTATGGCGGTGAAAAGGTAATCGGGCGGTATGATGCCCCGTAGCACGAAATATTATGGTACGATACTTCAAAAAAAATTGTCTATGTGCGGCGGAGAGAGGCAGCAGTTAGGTAAAACTTAGACACATAACTTTCTATTGATAGCGTTAAAGCATCTATATTAAGAAAGACTGCTACATTGTTTGAAACAAAAGTACCCGCAACTTGTCAGATTTCTTAGAATAAATGTTACAGAGGAGCCGGGCTCATTATAAAAACATGAATAATTTACAATTACTACCCTCTTGTGGGGGATTCAAAGAATGTGAGAATGACCACATTGCCTAAAACAATAAGAGGCAGTTATCAACAGCCATGGCACCAATGCATTGTAAGTTAAGGCGTTCATGATAAGGTCATCAGAAGAGAGTAGGCAGTGCAATGGCTACTTTTTTAGATGCCAAGCTTATAAATTGGTGATTAGAGATCTTCAAGACACCCAAGCATGTCTCGCAAAAAGAAAGGAGGAGGATTGTATGCATCCATTGATCTCTCTAAGGACCGTAGTCTTTCTTAAGCTACTTAAAACCGGAAATTTTGTGTTTGCGTCTCCGTCCAGCCTTTCGGCCAAAAGTGCAAATAATTCTTGAACGAGACGTTTATATAGCCAAAACATTTCTAGACAACTAAATCTGGTGGCAATGCTCACACTTGACAACATTGTTTAGCGAAAAGGAAACATTACCCGCCGCGGTGGCTCAGTAGCTAAGGCGTTGCGCTGCTGAGCACAAGGATGCCGGTTCGGTTCCAGGTCGCGGCGAACGCTTTTCTGATGGAAGCGAAAAGCAAAAACGCCCGTGTGTTTGACATGCGGCGCACGTTAGGCACCCCCAGGTGTCAAAATTAATCCGCAGCCTTCCAGTACGGCTTGTCTCACCTCCTGCGTTGCGTCGGTGCGTTAAACCTCATAAGCAATAACAAAATAAAACTTTAGGCATATTTGAATGAGTAAAGCACGTTGTTGGGCTAGTTGGTGTTCCATGATAACAATAAAACTGCGCAAAAGGACGGGACGGAAGAAGAGGACAACAAACCAGGCGTGTATTATATTTGAATGAATACACAAATAAGGCAGGGGCGAGAGAACACCAGTAATTTCGACATTTGCAGCGAAGGGAGCAGATACGTGTACATTTTTTTCTCTATATTATCGCCTGGCTTCACAAAGTCCGTCTGCTGCGCGATAGCCGGTTGAGAAGTTGGCGCATAGCTTTAGGTAGTGCACAGGTCGATTTGCGGCGGCCTCTGTCCAGCACAGCAGCCCTGTCCCGGCTGCCAACGTTGTGTTCCCGAACATAACCTCACCCATTTTGTATTCCGCAAAACCCAAATAACTACGTTTAGCCAGCTCACTCAGTAATGGATGCACGCGAAAACGAATACCCGCCGCCAGCTGCTAACCACCGCGCTCAGATAACCGCTGGGAGCGTTGCAAGGGTGGCAATACTGCGTCGACGGCTTCGTAGTTTTTAACTTACAAGCAAAGTGGTGCACCAGTAGGCTTCCTCTGAAAAACTGTGGACAGAATTTTAGTAAGGGATGTCGGACGAAGTAATTGTTTATATGTTTATATACATCCTATCGTAAGAAAGTTGGCGCAGCTCGCACTAGTGGTGCAAGGCAGGAGAAGCAGCAGAGCTGGGGGCCGCTCTCTCTTCGTCGGAGGCCCGGCTGTTGCACCTTAAATGGATCTACGAACTCGTGGCTGAACGTTCTACGCGACTGGCAGGCCGGGATCGTTTTGCCCGCGGGCTTTCAAATCTCTTCCGAAGTAGATCGCGTAAGCACACGCTAGAACCGGCGGCAACCGGCTTCGCAAAATCGGCGTCTGAAGCGAGAGCTGTTCTGTGCTCCCCACTTCAGGCGCGAACGCACGCGAACTGGGGGACCACCACGTAAGAGATCACGCCTCGAACGCTGTGCAGAGCGTCACCAAACGTCGAGCTGGACGACGCCGGGCGCTCCTCACAAGGAACACGCCCACGTGCGCTCGGTATTTTTACTTGGTATTTTTGCAAGCTCTTCACCTGGTGCAAGCCCACGCGGAAGCCTGGGCGACGCCGGGTGCTCCTAACGAAGCGCGCACTCACGTGTGCTCGGCCCCTTTTAAAGACGCATGCACCGTGCGATAATCTCCGGTGTATTCGCCCATCAGACGGCTGTCATGAACCCATGCTGTTAATAAAAATTTACCAGCGCTCTAAGTCAATGAGAAGTAACCTTTCTGTTACACCGTTTGGTAGATCCAATGGTCTAAAACAGCTCCAAGATTGCAACGGGTGTTTTAGTTTTTACGTCTCCCCTAGGAAATACCGTAATTGTTGGAACTGGCTTGACGGTGTACTAGTTACGACGGCTCTTTGGACTTTTCTATCCGCCTCAGGACCGAAAAAGAGTCAGTCACCGCTCTATCTCTCTCCTGGAACTACAAATTTCTCTTTCCTCCGCGTCTCACGTTTATCCTCATTATAGTATTCATTTTTCGTTGCTCTCCTTTGTTTCCTTCCCCACATTAACTCACTCTCATCTGTTGTAGCAGGTTGGGTCGCTAGTTGGCTAAACTTATCATTGTTCGATAAAGACTTTCCTTTCACGAGTTTTTGTCTGCTGTCGATGGAGATAAGTATGAAGCCAGCAGACAAGATATGGGCTGAAAGAAAAAAAGGAACTATGTACGCTGATGTGGATATTCATATGAAGACGTATTATATAACAAAAGACAGTAGAATAATGTGCCGCTCTTTCTTTAAAAACAGAAAACTCCACAAATCTCGCTACACGAGTAGCCACCCACAGATAGACTGTGCGCAACGGTAGCGTTAAAACAAAAGTGCACTTGTAACGTATGGCTTGCGATCCTCAAACACCGCCGCTCAATGGAAATGCTTCATCCCGCGTCAGTGAAGACAAGGGAATTCCACGAGCAGAAGTTTCAGTTAGGTCATTCAGTGCAGCGGAGAAGGCTGGTTAGTAATCATTTAAACCAAATACGGCCTGTTATTTGCAACTAAGGTCTCTTACACACCCGGTTTTTTGTTTCTCCTCTACCTGAAACTCAGATGCTATGTGCTTGGAACTTGAGAACGCTACCTGGTGCGTGGCCGAAGAGCTTCGACGTAACTTGAGAGAGGTAAATCCCCTAAGATCACTGCGACATGCACAAAATAAATAAAAGCAAAACATCGAAGAAATCTAATAAATTCGCATACCGAAACGCAAAAAAAAAGAGAGCAACGAAGGCGCAAATAGAGGCATCTCTCAAAAACCGAAGTTCCTGTCAAATATGCACGTAAGGCGGAGCAGAGTTTTGTTCTCGTAAGGCCACTGTTACGAAAGTCCAACAGGTGGGAATCACAATAACTGAGCCAGCTGTACTGTCATTTACCAGAATAATGTTGAGGCGACGGCTTGTTTTACCCGTGAGAAGAAAAAAAAAACACCGAGTAACTTTCAGTTATTATAATTTATCACTTTTTCCGCTGAAAACTATCCTCAGGACGGCTGGTATGAATGTCACCTGAAGTAGCATTTACTGACATCAACAACAGTAGCGTTTATTGTTCACATTTCTCAGCCGCAAGCCAATCGTTTTAGTGAAAATTTCGCGCTTTCATGAGCACGAACACTATAATTACTTACGTACATTGTAAAATTATTCACGTTAAAGATGAGAAAAAAATGAAGGGTATCTTATTAAAACAAGGCACCAATAAAACGATCGCAATTTTATAGGGTACGCGTAAGTTCTGAAATAAAGAAAAGGTTGCCATCGCTGTTTCTGATGTAACTTTGCAATCTTTGTTCTACGTGATCCACGAATTCCAAACAGTGGTTTGTACTTAAGATACACCAATACAAAAGACAATTGCTTCATAATGAGTCATAAGACAATGATCTATTGTTGCCGGCTTTGACCTCAAGCTTCAGTTGAAGGACAACAAGGGAGTTATCTAAACAGTGGTTGCGGTTTCGAAGAAAGTATGTCAAGAGTAAGAAGGCTGCATGCACGGAGATACGTTCGTATTTGTCGTGAACAAGCAGGGCAACATTTTAGGACTAAATCATCTGACCTTTTGGTTGAGGGGGGTAGTAATCTGCAGCCGGAAGCAATTTTTTTAAGAGGCAGCCATACAACGACTTCGGGTGCACTCAATTGCTTACAGAGTATTGTGACGGGGATGTTCGGCTATGTACGGAGCCGACGGGTATGCGTCAGTGTCTGTCTGATGAGAGCTGAGCAGCTAGAAGAGGAAGTCGACGACGATCGCTCTCGACTTGGTTCATGCGTAAATCTGGACACTCTGCTCTGGCTTTCCCCTTGTAAATACCTTTGGTGAATACAATACCTTCCCCGTAACATTTTGGTGTGAGGTGCTGGGTACGACACACGCAGCACGGAGCTCCGCAGCGGACGGCAAGTTCCCCGACCAACGATGGCGCCCGAGGGAGCTACCGCGACTGCTTCCCCATTCATCGTTATCTCCCAGCAGCGTGACCCGGGCACGTTTTGCGGCACAGATGATGTTGACCTTGAAGACTGGCTGAAGACGTATGAGCGCATTAGCGCTCATAACAGGTGGGATCCCACCATCATGCTTGCGAACGTGGATAACTCTCTGAGGGGGGCGGCCAGGACTTGGTTCCGAACTAACGAAGAGACGGTAACAAGTTGGGACGACTGTAAATCCAAGCTGCGCGAGCTGTTCGGGAACCCTGTAGACCGTCAAACTGCCGCTAAGAAGGCACTGGCTTCCCGTGTACAGACCCCTACCGAGCCTTATGTGGCGTACATTCTGGACGTGCTATCCTTGTGCCAGAAAGCTGACGACCAAATGGCGGAAGCGGACAAAGTCGGGCATATCCTCAAGGGAATAGCGGACGACGCTTTCAATTTACTCATGTGCAAAGACTGCACAACCGTGCAATCAGTCATCAAGGAATGTCGCCGGTTTGAGCAGGCAAAAGGACGTCGCCTGACCACTAGTTTTACCCGACTTCCAAACACCGCTCCAACGTCGTCGTGCGAGGATCGTTGTCTTTCCGAACATCGACCCCCGGAGACTGACGTGAGCCCAGCTACGACGGGAAGTCTAACCAGGCTTATAAGACGAGAGCTCGAGGCTATGGCCCCCACGACGCTTCCCCAATCGGAAACGTGCCTCCCGTCCATCCCTCTGATCCAAGCGGTCGTTCGGGAAGAAGTAGCCAAGCTCGCCTTTCAGCCGGTTTGCGCTGTGAGAGGCCCAGGCGTTCACGCGCCTCACCTTTCCTCGAGCTACGGCGGCCGCAATGAATACCAACCGTCCACCTATCGTAGCCGCTACCTTTCGGAATGGAGGACACCCGACGACAAGCCGATTTGCTTCCACTGCCGCCGAGTCGGGCATGTTGCACGGTACTGCCAGAGGCGTTCACCATTCTCATTCCGGCAAGACCTTTCCAGCTACACGCACCCTTCTCAGATGCCTCGTCGCTTTACTCCACCGCCTTCGCCGCAACCAGCAGACGCCAACGCTCCGTTCCGCCGTTACAGCCGATCGCCGCCACCCCAGCGCCGTCAGTCCCGTTCGCCACAGCCTCGGCGTCCCCTCTCGCCGACGCCGTATAACAACTCCCGTCCGGAAAACTAAATGATGCAGCTCTCAGAGGTGATGCTGCATGTCCGACGACCACCGAAAATCCTCTGTTGACGCTTTGTACACGGAAAAATTTGCTGGAGATTCAAGTTGACGATGTTGCCGTTACCGCCTTGATTGACACGGGTGCACATATGTCTATTATGAACTCGGAGCTTCGCCGCCGCCTTCGCAAGGTGCTTACGCCCCCCACTTCACGTGTTGTACGGGTCGCTGATGGAAGTACGCCCACTGTCGCCGGGATGTGTGCAGCGCGTGTTACTATAGCTGGCCGACAAACCGTCGTATTGTTTACTGTGCTAGACCAATGCACTCACGACGTTATTCTTGGCCTCGATTTTCTCGCGGACCATTCAGCACTCATCGATTGTTCAGCTGGAGTGCTTCACTTAGAGCTTCCTCCTTATCACGGCCACGACGATGTCCGCAGGCAGCACTTCTGTTCCTCTGCCGACGTTCGCTTACCACCCCTAGCCACTACACTCGTGTCCTTGCAACTGTCCCCCCTTGTCCCTGATGGTGATTACCTCGCTTCGCCTCTTGCTGACGTACTCTTCGCGCGTAATGTGATGACGCCGCACGCTGTCGTAACGGTTTTGGATGGTCGCGTCCGACTGCCGTTCACTAATTTTGGCTATATACCGCAGGTTATCCCAAAGGGAATGTCGCTAGCTACACTATGTACCATTTCACAGTGCGAGGTGAATGCATTAGCCGATGTCACTGGCCGAGACTGCCAGCGCGAGGCCAAGCCCACTTCACCTCTGCCGCTCGATCTCGAACCCATGATAGCCTCTGATCTGCCAACTGTACACGCAAGGCAACTTCGTGATCTATTGTCTTCGTTTAGAGACATTTTTGACCTTGACGATCGCCCTCTGGGGCAGGCCACTGCTGTTCAGCATCGCATCCACACAGGGGATGCCAATCCCGTACGCAGACGGCCGTACCGGGTGTCCATGATGGAACGCCAAACCATTCAAGCGGAAGTGGACAAGATGCTTCGCAAAGACATTATTGAGCCTTCCACTAGTCCATGGGCATCCCCCGTTATCTTGGTCAAGAAGAAGGATGGTACATGGCGCTTTTGCGTCGACTATCGTCACCTCAACAAGGTTACTACTAAAGACGTGTACCCACTTCCCCGCATTGACGACGCGTTGGATTGCCTCCACGGGGCGAAGTACTTTTCTTCCATTGATCTCCGAACTGGATATTGGCAGATTGCCGTTGATGAGCTCGATCGCGAAAAAACAGCTTTCGTAACGCCGGATGGTCTTTATCAATTCAAAGTAATGCCCTTCGGCTTATGTAACGCGCCAGCCACGTTCGAGAGGATGATGGACTCCCTGCTCCATGGCTTTAAATGGTCTACATGTCTCTGCTACCTTGATGACGTCATTGTTTTCTCGCCCACGTTTGAAAGCCATCTGGAACGACTTGCAGCGATCCTTGACGTTTTCCGACGAGCAGGACTACAGCTGAATTCCAAGAAGTGCCGCTTCGGGCGACGCGAGATCACAGTACTCGGCCATCTAGTTGACGCCACTGGAGTCCGCCCCGACCCTGAAAAGGTTCGGGCTGTCAGAGAGTTCCCTCAACCTCGCTCGCCCAAAGACGTCCGAAGCTTCGTAGGCTTGTGTTCATACTTTCGCCGCTTCATTCGAAATTTTGCGACTATCGCCCAGCCACTCACTGATCTCCTGCGCAAGAACGCTACCTTCTCGTGGGGCCCAGAACAAACGGAAGCCTTCCAAACGCTTACAAATGTACTCACTGCTTCTCCCATTCTGGGACATTTCGACCCGTCGGCACCCACTGAAGTCCGTACAGATGCGAGTGGACACGGCATTGGCGCTGTTTTAGCGCAACGACAAGCAAACGGCGACCGAGTCATTGCTTACGCCAGCCGTCTTCTCTCGTCGTCAGAGCGGAACTACGCTATCACGGAGCGCGAATGTCTTGCTCTTGTATGGGCCGTAGGAAAATTCCGTCCCTACCTCTACGGGAGGCAGTTCACAGTTGTCACCGACCACCACGCCCTTTGCTGGCTCTCCTCCTTAAAGGACCCCACGGGCCGCTTGGGGCGTTGGGCTTTGACCTTACAAGAATACTGCTTTACTGTATCATACAAATCTGGTCGTACACATCAAGATGCGGACTGCTTGTCCCGGCATCCCGTCGATCCACCTGGTTCCTCTGCCCAGGACTCCGACGCCTGTGTCCTGGCTATTTCTGATTTGATTCATATTGAGGATGAACAGCGTCGTGACAACAGCTTACGAGCGATCATAGACAATCTGCGCTCATCGGCACACGATCCTTCGCTGCAGGCATACCTAGTACAAGATGGGGTGCTTTACCGCCGCAACTTTCGCCCTGACGGCCCTGCTTTGCTCCTGGTTGTTCCGCAACACCTTCGAAGGTCCGTGCTCCATCAACTGCACGATGCACCTACTGCAGGCCATCTAGGTCTGACACGCACCTATGACCGCGTCAGGCGGCGCTTTTTCTGGCCTGGCCTATATAGGTCGGTTCGACGCTACGTCAGTGCTTGTGATGCCTGCCAACGACGGAAAAGGTTAACAACGGCGCCGGCTGGTCCCTTACAGTCCCTCGACGTGCCGAGCGAACCGTTCTACCGTGTAGGGATGGACCTCCTTGGTCCCTTCCCTTTCTCAACCTCCGGGAACAAGTGGATTGCCGTGGCAACGGACTATGCTACCCGTTTTGCTATTACCAGGGCGCTACCTACAAGTTGTGCGACTGATGTCGCCGACTTCCTCCTTCACGATGTCATTTTACACCACGGCGCTCCACGTCAACTTCTCACCGACCGGGGACGATACTTTTTATCCAAAGTGGTAGCTGATCTCCTTCGTTTGAGTTCCACGACACACAAGCTCACCACTTCTTACCATCCCCAAACCAATGGACTTACGGAACGTTTTAACCGCACCCTTACGGACATGCTGTCTATGTATGTCTCCGCGGATCACAAGGATTGGGACTTGACGTTGCCGTATGTGACTTTCGCGTATAACTCCTCGCGCCACGATACGGCTGGTTTTTCACCCTTTTATCTCCTATATGGACGTGAGCCCACTTTGCCGCTTGACACCTTGATGCCCTCATCGATCACTCCACCGACCGAATATGCATTCGAAGCTATTTCTCGAGCAACTCTAGCCCGTGAGGTCGCCCGCGCCCGCCTTTCGGCCTCGCAGGTGTCGCAGAAAACACGTTATGACCTTAAGCACCGTAACGTCTATTATCCTCCTGGTACGCTCGTATTGTTATGGTCGCCTTCTCGCCGCGTGGGCCTCTCTGAAAAGCTTCTTTCGCCATATCATGGCCCTTACAAGGTCCTCCGGCAGGTCACCGATGTGACGTATGAGATCAGTCCTGTTGCCGCGTCCACATCGTCTTCCACGCCGAAGACCGACATCGTGCATGTACTGCGGCTAAAGCCCTACAATTCTCCCAGCTTGGACGCAACACCTTAGTCAGCACCGAGTCGGTGCTTTCCCGGCCGGGGGGCTATGTGACGGGGATGTTCGGCTATGTACTGAGCCGACGGGTATGCGTCAGTGTCTGTCTGATGAGAGCTGAGCAGCTAGAAGAGGAAGTCGACGACGATCGCTCTCGACTTGGTTCATGCGTAAATCTGGACACTCTGCTCTGGCTTTCCCCTTGTAAATACCTTTGGTGAATACAATACCTTCCCCGTAACAGTATTTCTATTCACGAAAAAAACATGATGGTGCTATCACCAACTAAACTTCAAAAAAATGTTTCACCAGAAGCGTTGACTTCCCCAATCATGCCCCTATGATTTCAAAACAAAGGAAAGCATAATCAATGCACCTGCGACAGCTGATCGGACAAAAGACGCTAGAAGGAGAAATAAAACGCGGATTGTATTTTCTGTAAGCAACCTCTCGTTGGAAGCTACGGGAGGGACACATTGGCCATCTGAATGCGGTCAGACAGCCCGCCGTGGATTCAGCAATTTCACTTTGCATGAATGTTGTCTAGGGTTGAGCATGAGAGCACGCTCGGGTTTATATTGTACGTCCAGGGAGTAGGATAAACGTAAAATATTCCGTGAAGTCTGGATATTTGGGGTTCACTGGTAATCAGGTAATCCGTGTGCGAGGGATAGCACAGGTAGTGTGTTTGTTAGTTGGTGATCAGGAAGGTTACATAATGTACAGGGTAGGAATCGGTTACGAAAGCGTGGCGAGTTCTGCTGTGAAACGCTAATAATGTTTTATACCCAATGTTGATTCATTGTATTTTTTGTTTGTATCTGATTGTATTTCTTTTTTGTATTTCTTGCTTGTCTTTTTCGCTCCTTTTTTTCTTTTTTGTTTTTTTTTGTATTCAGTTAACGCTATCAATGAGTGCTTTTGGCAGTAATGGTGGCCGCTGCTGCCTGGCGACGCAGCACAACCCCCCTTTGGCGGGCCCCTTCAACCTTTCTATGTATTCCATGGTAAAACTGTTTGATTATGACGCATTTCCAGCCTGAGAGCATTTCTTTACTGCGAGACGGGTTCTTCTGACGATTTGGTATTGCTGCTTGTAGTAGTTCACTGGTGTCCATTGGTTGTGTATTCCCTACTCTTAAGTTGCTTATATTGGCGATGGAGTGCTAATGGCGCGTGGTAATCGCAAGCTTTTAAGAGAAGCCCTCTGGCTCCGCGCAGGTCCTCAGAGTATGATTGGGGAATATGGCAAGGTCTTATTCGAACGAAAAATTAGCTGAAAGAGCTAGGCTGGTAGTAATGGTACTTCAGCAGTACAGCTGTTCAGATACTTCGACGCATTAGCTGGATGCTAGTTCGTTCCTCCCACTAGATAAGATACCAAGAAGCGTGCGGTAATCAGCCCATCATTTCATTACCTGAAATTTCTTTTTCTTCACCGACCGGCTGAAAGATTATATATTACGCTGATTAATCACGCTATACAGCAGTTTAGTGCACGTTACTTGATATTTTCACGATAGATGTGATGAAAAATACCCCAAAACATTGTGCGTGTTTTTTCATCCACGTCCAGTACATATCTCGCATGAAGGGAAACACAAGCACAAGAGTGAGTACAGATAAAGCATCGTATCAGGAGTAAAGAAACCGTGAAAGATGCATAGGGTCGCTGCTGCTGTAATTTCTACCGTCAAATGAAAGAAAGAAGTCGCGTCAAAGCGTTCGGTTTCAACGTTGTCATGACACGCGACAGCTACAAGAACCATCTGACGTGCTTTATTGACGAGTACGAGTCTGTCGTACGGCTTTCCATCTACGACAGGTCGCTCGGGTCGCCGGCGATATTTCGCGCTGCCTCCTCCCAGCAGAAAACTGAGAGAAGCGGCCCCGGAGCAATAGCACCACTAACGACAACGACTTCACCGCCGCAAGATTTGAGGTCAAGATCGGCAGGCGCCGGCGGTGTTGCAGGCGCTACTTGTAGGCCAAGAGACGTGAAGCGGCCAAGATGCGCTGAAATAAGAATGACGCATGCGCGTGTCAATCTGGCAGTCTCTTCGCAAGTCGCTTGGCGAGCCTACTGCTTGTTTTAGATGCGAAGCATTTCATGCTAGGGGCTGTGTCCCCTCCCTCCCTCGTTGTCGTTGTCCGCCGTCCGCACTCTACTGCGCATGCGCGTCTCTTCCGCCCCGTCAGCGTTCGGGCTGACCTCGGCGCAGTATACTATAAAAAGCAATATTTAATCGGTGCCCGGTTTCAATCCCACGACTCTCTGGCCGCAACGGGAGGTACGTGGCGCTCTTCCCACTGCGCTACAAACCGAGACGGGAGCATGTGCTACGAACGCGTCTTATGTCCTTCACTCATTCAAACTACGTCAAGAAGCTACTGATACAACGAAGACACGCGAAGCTGAACGTCAACGGAAACGACGAACTGAAAACTAATGGGAACTTCAGTCGACCCCATGGCTGCTTCGCATACTACTAAGGGTTCCCCTACGGGACGATGGTGTGATTTTTCGGCTATGTTCGCATTATGGTCACAACGGGCCAGATTCTAACACCTTTGGGAGAAATGGGACTCACGTAGCTTTCGCACCATAAAAAAATGTGCGACATCGTGCAAATTTGTGAATTTAGTGAAACAAGAACAAGAAAATAGCAAATAAGACGCAAAAATTAAATATTTTATTTCATTGCGTTGAAGACGAAATACAACCAAGAAATCGCAACGCGTCTGAAACAAATCGATGACCTCTTCTATTGTCGCAACTTCCTTCTATCTGAAGAGCTTGGGCACCTGCCGTCCTATTCTATAATTTACGTAAGATTGAACGCGCCGAAGCAACACGCATTGTAGAATCGGTGTTCTAGCAAAGAGGAGGGGATAGTTATAACCATGCATGTATTTAAGAACACTTGAAGAAATTTCGCCACATAGTGGTTTAGTCTTCGCAACAATAAAAGGTGAGTGTACAGGATCCGACTTATCGAGAGCGCAGCCCGAGAACTGGTTCTCAGTAGCAGTACTTAGCCACTGTACCACTGCGGCGACACCATAGTTACCTTTTCGTGCGGGTTAAACTGTTCTGTTTGAATAAAGGTGATGCTGTGCTTTGTGGTCACTTTTCTTCACAGCACCCCTTAGTAGACGGACTTCTGTTTAGTGTGTTCTCTATTGACAAGCAAGATTCTGCACCGGCCCCATACAATATTCATTTCTTTGTTGTTAAGTGACCGTTTAAACCTTTCGTGATAGTTATTAGAATGTGGTTTCGACAAAGATATCAACAAATACCGCATTTTGTTGTTAAGTGACCGTTTAAACCTTTCGTGATAGTTATTAGAATGTGGTTTCGACAAAGATATCAACAAATACCGCATGACAGCAATTGGTTAAACAGTGATCTTTTAAATGGGAGAGGAATGTGCTTAATTAATGACCGTTCCTGTAAATTCTGCTCGTGTCCTGTCAATCAAAAAGGTCAGCCATGATAGAGCGCTTACTTCGGAATGTGCAACCTGTAAATTGTATCGAACACAACATTTTACGGTACTACACTTAAAACAGCACTGATCAACACACTAGCTTTTCTGCAATGCAAGATAGTCGTGTGTTTCAAGAATAACAAGATGCAGCTTGAAGAAGCATAATTACGCCAGAGTCAAAAGAGATTCAGCATGCCTAAATAAGGAACCTGAATCTCCGCAGGGGTGTCATCCTGAAGGTTACTGAAAAACACCTCAGTCTTTGAAGATAGCAGATTTCAGTCACGGCGCACATACCTTCATTAAATTTCTGCATCCGCCGACCCTAATGCTTATATAAGTGATATTATAATGAAATAACTTATTTAATGATTAACAGGTAAGTGGTGGTATTTGATTTATTGAAAGTATTAATTGCGGGGTCCTTATAAATGCGTAATGAGTCTACCGTAACGGTATGTTTAACTTAACAACGTGTTGGTTCGAGCTAGTTGGTACTCCATTAGAAGATTTTTCCACCGCCCGATATTTAGACAGGGGACTAAGAAAACACACACATGCGATATTGCGCCCAAAAAACCATCACAGAAGAGTGACGTCAATTTCCTTTTAAGACAAGGTTATTGTTGGTTACAAGATTGTTGGAACACTATTGGTTGAGTGATGGAATAAAATTTCACCTGCTTTTAATATGTTGAGTGTCGAGGATTCACAGATACGGTATACCCATTAGTCTATATGCATTTCGGTGTTTTAAGTTCTCACACTCGGCCCAAACACGACCGGGGGAAACATCACCTTGCTTCACCTAGAGTCCCACCAAGACGAATGAAATATTTCAACTCCTTAGGGACAACGCTTTGAAAAGCTCCTCTACTCAATGGTAATTTCAAGACGATTAACCTTAGGGAACTCCGAGACCAAATATTTCCAAGCTCGCCTCTCCGAAACAATAGCATGGAATGAAATGCTCAGATTGTCTGTTGTCACGGTAAATAAGACAGCCAGTGGGATTACATTATAAAGCTTTTCTACGAGGCAATAGTGTCATCGACCAGTTGCAAACCGTCATGCTTGACGTGCAGGTATTCGCTACCCCGCAATTGTTTTAATAATTGGGGCATCTAGTAATAATAAATGTGGTACAGTTACCAAGAAACTTTCGTTTTCTTTATCTAGCTCAGTGAAACACTAAACGGGAAGCATAGATTCTCACTTGTTAAATGCGGTGGACATTCCTATAAGAATAGGATTGGTTCACAACTTGCACGGGTAAAATGCACCTTTCAGGCACGACGTGTACTAATTTCAAAAAAGTGAACAGCCATTCCACTCTCTGAAGGTAGATGACCAGCGAACCTTTTTAGTACACGACATAGAGGGGATGCAGAATTTAGATGAAAGATATAAGCATATTTCATTTCTTTTAGAACGTCGTTGGTGGTCATACCTAAGAAAGACAAACACATATTTTGTGCACGATTTTTCCCACGGAGGTATGCCACCCACCTCCGCCAATTACATTGTCGTTGGCGTTCTCGTCATTCATCTTCGTAGGCGCACTGCTCCAGATGAGTGCTTCTAGGTTACAACCAGAGATGAAAGGCTTAATTCAATGTAAAGAACGGTGGCTTGTCGACTTAAAGCAAATGCAAAGCCAAATACAAGCCACCGAAAACGAACGCACTCACGCACGCACGCACGCGACAGGCAAGCATGCGAGCGAGGAAGCAAACAAGACAACACACAGATAAACAAACGCAAATGCACACGAAAGCTTCTCAAATTATATTTTTGCCGGAGAGCAGGTTTAATGGTGACCGTGTGGCGTGGTATTAGCAAAGGCACCGGGACGTTCCTTTTCCAACGCCTCACAATATACAACGTCTCGCACTCCAAAGAGACGTGGAGCATCGCGAGGTCTTGTTCCCGGGCATCAAGAATACATAAAAGTTTAGCCATATATGCTTCACCTAATATATGGTAACAAGTTTTATGTTGACTAATGTGCATGCGAACATTCCGTGGGACCCTCAGGGACGCACACATCCCGTGAGCTTTCGTGATCATTTGTGAGTCGGGCATTTTATTGCCCCTCCCCCCCCATGTATACTTCGCGTTACGATACACTTAAGGTTTCCTGCGCTATGATTTATTTTTGTGCCGAAGCGCATTCAATAATGGCGCCGCGCCAGCCAATAAGCCTTGACCCAAAACGTCAAACTCATCTCGAGCGCAGGCTCCCGCATTATTAGCCTCGGCACACGAAGAGCACAATTTTTGTCCGAGAACGTTCGGCAGAGCCCGGTGTTTAGGCGCAGTCGCGTGAGCGCTAGCCTCACGCACCTCGCGGACGAATTTCAAAGCGGCTACAAACGCATCAAGCGAGCGTACCGAGCGGTAGCCCGGCCGGCGGCATTATGGCGATGCTTTCACGGGGGTCTGAAAACGACTGATCGTTAAGGGTCTCGCCATAAAGCGGCTGACTTTCCTCAAGTCGGCGTAAAGCCATGGTGCTGCTCCACCGCAAAAGCGACACCAGCTACTACGCACATTGACCCGCAATTCACACGCACACAATGTCGGACCGACGTTAGAAACTCCGGAGCAGCAGCATTTTTCTTGCTTCGTCTTTCATTCCGCCTTTATGTGACGTTCGCATGCGCGCGCAGTCGTTTAGAAATGACCCTCTGGGTCCCCGCAGCGTTTGGCAAGAGCGTTGAATATTCACGCAGCAACAGTGCGGGGGCTTATGCATACATATACGTGAGTTATCTCCCGAGACGGGAAGACAGCTTGCATTGAGTCGACAAACAACCGCGCGTACGGCGTTACCGGTGCGTTACGACACGTCCTTCGGTAAGCACACGCCTTTTGGAGCGAAGGTTCTTCATACGCGTCCATCGAACGCGGAAGCGAAGATCCTACACAATGATTTGAGACGCGAATGCAGTAAAGTCTGCGTCATCTCTTATAATTTTCAAGTGGCTACGGCTGTAATGCGGAGGCAGCGTTTCTTCTTCAGTATTTATTTCTTACCTCGATGTCCTTGCGGCAAGAAACAATCGCTCGTAATGCATTAGGGCAGCGTCTATGACGGGACCTCAACCCGTAGATGATGCCCTTTGTGGGCGCGCAATCGCAGCTCGGGAGTTAACAAAAGCGTGTTTTTTTTGTTATGGCGGGAAAAGAGACCCGGTGGTAAGTGATGCATGTGAACATTCAGCCATATTTTGTGCATTAGAAGGAATTAATGCGCGGCTTGACATAACTTTGTCTACTTGATGTGAAAGAGATGTTACCGGCAAATGTTTACTTGTGGCCTTGCACCTTGAGAGTTGAGCGAAAATTTCATCGTGGGCACATTAACGAGTTTTAGCTCACCGTTTTTCACGGTCCACTCCGCTCCGATAACAAGCGGGAGCGCCATTGCGCATGCGTGGCGCGTTTGGCCGCGAACGGCATTGGCTCCGGCTGCGGTGACCGGGCCGCCGATACCGGAGCGGACCGTCGAAAACGGTCAGCTAAAACTCTATTATCTTCCCACAGAGTTCCTCAGCGTACCAATGAATATATTGGGTGAAACAAAGTATTCTTCTTCTCACGTCAAAGAACCTTAAAGTTAAAAAAAATGAAATACACTGTAAAAACGACCAACTTAAATACCTCCAATACAACTTTTAGCAGAAATGCGTGAACGCTTACCTAATGACAGTTACGTTTGTGCGGGCATGTATATTAAATACTGATGACTGATGGTGGTTGGACGGTTGCAAGGCAGCTCGCTGTATGGATCGAAGGCCTATTTTCTGAACACGTTACCATTCCAAAGGTCAAAATAAGCAAGCGACAGAATGGTCTCGTATCAAGAAATAATCACTCATTGCCGCGTCGGCAGCCAACGTGGTGCACACATGAGCACGCACACAAAAGCACACTTGGTGACTCCTCCAAAGTAATGCCTCGTGTTGTGCTCTTCTTGTGTATCGTCTGTCTGCGCTTTAAACATGAATCAGATCCAGCTAGCTCAACTTTCTGTTCTGATTCCTCGCCAATGCCAGCAGAACTGAACCTCATAATACTCTCTCTCAACCAATCACCAAGATGGAATAGATGCGGAGCTCCTGCAACTGTACCACGCATCATATGGGGATGCGTGAGAGTCCCACTGCCCTCATTTCCTACAATGGACCTCGGGAGGAGGAGATGACGAGCTCCGACCAGGAGTTTTAAAGCACAGCTATAATAATCTAGTCGAGCAGAGTTTCGCCGTTGCCAGAAATTTGACCTTCATTTGACCGCAGCTGCGCCGTTGCGTTGGCAACGCACGTGACCAGCCGCGCCGAGCTCTGCCGCTATCGTTCCCAGGTTGGCGCATGCGCTCTCCGCAACTGGGTCGCCGCCTGACCACGTGACTCGGCACGCGCCTGGCAGTGAGGAGCCCCGCACTGACTAGTCAGTGCAACCTTGGCCATGGATGATACCCGGGACGGGCCCCCGTCTTCTCTGAGAGCTGCGCAGCAGCAGGCGGATTCGAGCCACCGTCGTCAAGCGTGGTCTGTCTATTCATGTGGGGTTAACAATGCTTGTCTTCCCAAGTCTAACCCCAGTCATGTCCAGCCACAAATGAAGCACAGCCGTCATTGCTGAGTTAACAATGAGTGTATAACTAAGTATAATAATTGCAGCGAAATCAAAGGTTAAATAAGTGAAAACAGGGCTTAACCACGCTAAACGATACTTGCATATCCAGGGTTAGCCGAGCTAAGCCGCAGCCATTTTTGTACCTCCCTGTTCATCAAGGCTGCATGCCGTTGTCTGGTCGAAACTGACAACCAAACCGCATTCTAAGTGCATAAGGGTCAAATGATGTGTTTTTTCTCTATTTAGTTTGTCTTTCGGCGCGGTTTTCCCACTATTTATATGCACAGCTGAAAGCATGTCTGCCGTGCCGGCCGCTTGTATGATGGAGGCGAAAAGCGAAAACGCCCATGCGTTCAAGTTCCCGAGGGGGAGAAAATTAATCCGGAGCCCTCCACTACGGCGGGTTTCATCGCCTTTGTAGAGTCGGCGCCGACATTCAAGCAATGAAAGCATGAATATTTTTACGTTTGAATGGAGTGTGTTGCATTAGCGTGCAAAATTTTAATTTCAAGGCTAGCAATGGGCCCTAGCATTGACCTAAGAAACAAAATTTAAATACCGACTCGGGATTGACGAATTTCTAAACTCCAACCCTGACTCTCGGCGGAGCCATCGGGCCAGCAATCCGGAAAAAAATGAACTATCTTAGCTATTCCGGATAATCAGGCAGCAAGAAATTAGTGAGAAAGCCACTGGGCGAAACATACAAACGGGTCTACAATTGTTCCCTAAAATGTCAGCAGTTTATGTTGCGCAAGCAAATGACATTTCTACAGTGCATGACTTCTCAAGGCGACTGAGGTATACTACGTCGTACTCCCTGTCATCTGCCACCTTTATTCGTGTTTCGCACATTTTTTTAAAATTCGAGTGTTGGTTGTGGAAACATTTGGGAGAAGGGTTTATAAATTAAAAAAATAAGCAACGGGTATGTTTCGCTGTTTTATGTAGTACTGAAGCACTCTCGCCAAGCTCTCCAGAAGCGCATTGTATTTTAATACCTTTGTTGAAATTTGCACATGTTTGGCAGTGCCTTGTCAAAGTACCCACGAAGACCGGTTTATCTGCCATAAAATATTTGCCTATTTTAATTACGGTAATATATCTGGTCGTCAAAATTCGGGTTTGCATGAGCCGAATGCACTCAATATAAAGCAATATGGTGCAGGTATTTTTAAAGCGCAGCTTTCTGTGTTTCCCTAATGGCGATCATCCCGTCACAACGCACTGCAGTCAAGCCAACTTTACATAATGAGTTTCACAAACCATTATGATCATGAGCGAATGCACATAAAGCGCCTCAAGAAAAAGCACTTCCAGAAACGTTGCAATCTCGCCTGGTAACCATCAGCGTAATCACTCAGTAAAAGAACTGTTCCCTGGCAGCCTGAGAGATGTGGTGTCGTACATCAGAAATGGTGGGTCATCCGTAACTGTTGTTCAGGTGACAGGAAGGCTAAGCATTGTGCCTGGTCAATGTGAACTGAGAAAATAGGTTACAGGTGGATTCGTGAAGCTAAAATCACGGGGCTGGGTCTATATTTTGCAGATATTAGTATCTTCATGACAACAGATTTCAGCTTTTTTGTGCTGCCTGAAAAATGGGGTGCATGCTGAAAATTTGAAATTTTGAGCTTGTAATGCTGCTTATTTTGCAAAGCGGCAGTCTGGGCGACCTAGGCACCAGCCCAGAAGTAAGGAGTGCTATACTTAGCCACGAAAACATGCCATCATGAGCGTCTCCCTCGTTATCAATCTGATGCCCATCCGACTGCGCCATTCTGACATGGTGTCACAACCCCATTAGCCCGCTCGCGCAAACGAGGCGCGACCACAGTTATTTAAATTTAAAGGGTGGCCGGCCCGTGCGTGTGCACGTGTGCAGAAGTTGCTGGAGTGACTGAGAGTTCACAGAGGTGCACGAGTACGTTTTAGTCCAAATTATTTTTACTGCATGAACAAGTCGAGGATACATAGGGACAGACGACGCTTGACAAATATTTGAAAAAAAAACATGAGAAAAAAAAAACCTTTACGCAGACATCAGCTTTGTGAGCGCAGACACTAAGCTGGGAGACGCTCAACAATAGGCGCACGTACGCGTTTCGCGGCTAACGCACGGCGTTAGCTAGACAAGCAACATCCACAAAAAAAAACTAATACATAATGGAGGGGATACATAGACACTCAGTGGGGGAGCTTACATCTTAACCCTAGCCAACACGTTACAACAACACAAAAAAAGCATAGCACGTACGAAAGCTGTAAGCAACACGAGAAACACTGGGAGGAGGCATACATCTTAACCCTAGGCGTGGGTATGGGTAACCGCGAGTTCAATGACGGAAAGTCACGGCGAAGTCGAGTGGGCTTCGCTGGAACAGCCGCTTACCTTTTTCGGGGATCCGGGGGGCGGAGTCTGGTTGGCCGTGTGACCCGCGACGACGAGGCGAGCTCGATACCGTAGACGAAGCGCTGGTCGTTCCGCCGAGGGCCTACCGACGGACTTCGCTAAAGCCGCGTCATTCCCAGCGTTTTGCACGTTGAAAAATCTCCAGTCGGCCGCGACCACCTCCCGCTCGCACACCCTTAAATAAACTTCGCCCGATCGCCCAACTGTTCCGCATATTTGCACCTCCGCCGTCCCCATTGGTTCCTTCTTTTCCTGGGCCCCCGCTACCACGCCGCATCTTGGAGTGCGGGGCTGCTCCCCCGATTGCGACGTCGCCTTCCCGGAATCGCGGAGACGCCCGAGCTGGCCCGCAGCGGTTCCCCCTGGCGCACTGACCTCGCCTCCCGAGAAATCAAGATAGCCGCGAGCGAGCCGAGCTACCGCATCCCCGCCACGTGCCCTCTTAGGAGCAGTGACAACAAAAGGCAGGAAAGAAACAAACACGGGAAAGCAGATGGGGTGACTCTGGTGCCGAAGCGCCACAAAAAAAAAAAAAAAAAAAAACCCTCCCCTGCTGAGAAAGCCGTCATGTGGACCGCCCGAATGAGAAAATTGCGGGCCTGGCCGGCCGTTTGTGACACACGGTCAAAGTAGTTTGGATTCGAAACGAAGCTTTCTTGGTTTCCTAGATGGCGACCGCCCGTCACCAAAACTCTGTGAACTCCTACAACCCCAACGGCAGCGAATGAATTTCTCACGACAAAGCGGGGCATTTCAACCATCGTTGCCTTCAGACAAGGAGTCGCAAGTTATCTTTATCGTGCTTAAACATGTGCTAGTCATTTCCTTGGCCAAAATGGTTCGTGTGCAGGTTTGCGACTGTCAGAAAGACCAGTTGATTTTGTAGCATTCGAATACACCACTAAAGGGCTGAATTAATTATAAGTAGTTTAGGTCGATTCGTGGCCACCAAACGAAGGGCCCAAGTTGACTCTCCTGATAGGTTTCAAAGTGAAGGAGAAGGAAAAACGAATAGAAAATAGTTGGGAGGTTAGACAGGTGTAGCGCCCGGTTAATTAACTACCTCGCACTGGTGTAGTGGGGTTCAGGGGATAAAAGAGGAACACGAGAAACGAAGGAGAGAGTAATGTTGTAACGCTTTCTCCTGATACTTTTTTCGCACTTAAGATATTCGTGTAAATAGACAGATTTAGTTGGGCGCGCGCTCTGGACGAGCGTACGCCCCGGCGGGGCGGCTCGTGACTGCGCATGCGCAGTACGCTACGTAAACGCCCCGGCGATGCGGTGCTACGCACGCAACGGCTGGGAGCGTATGCTCCGGGGCGCTTGCGGGGCGCTGCGGACCTGCTGGGAGGCCCCTTGCATTCAAAATGGCTGCTGCCTCGGCGATGTCGGCGGCCGGTCGTGGCACGAGGTTCCCCGACTGAAAACGCGGACCGTCGCGTGTTTTTCTCGTTAGGCGACAACGTTTCAGTTCCAACAGGCATGCAGACCAGAAATGAGCGACCAAGGACAACCTGGATGGCTCCCGAAGCGGGCGGCGGTGTTTGTGTGCGTGTCGCGGCGGTGGAATACGCGCAGTGTTGGTGCAGATCGGCGGCCTCCATTTAGGGAATTCAAGAATTTTCGCCTGCGCCGTCGTCGCGCCCTCGGGTGCGAGCCGAGGACGTTGCGCTACCGTGTGAAACGTGAAGGATTTGTAGTTGGACTCCACGAATAAGAGGAAGTGAGTAATAGGAACGCACCGTGTATCTTATTGAGTTGCTACACCCGGGTGAAGTGTATCACTAAACCGCCGTGCCAGCCTACCCGCTGTTTCATTTTGCGTGTCGCATTAGCGTCGCATGCCATGCTCAGTTGTATTTGTCGCATGGTCCTGCCATATTTCAGAGCTGAATAAAGTGAGTATCCCGAGCACTGCGTGTTGCTTCAAAACTTCGGCGTCGCGCGGTTGCGCAAAACAATCGCGACGGGTGTATCATATTTTTCCGTAATACTGAATCAAGGTAAGAGGGTATTTTTTATCGTACTTGCAAGATTTTTACAATCGAAACCAGCATTAACGCATTGAAAAAAAAAAAAGAAACGCCGTCCAGCTACAGTTTGCCTTGGTTAGCCACGTAAAAAAGTTAAATTTGGGTTCAACAGGTGGCGCCGCAAGGTTAAATTTGGGGTACTTCGCGTTGGGTTCAACAGGTGGCGCCACAAGCGTTAGCGCACGCTACGAAAAACGCTGTACTAAAACTATCCATGGGCGCGTCGCGACGAGCGTACGCTCCGCTTTACGCCCAGCAATACGCTAACGCCCGGAACGCCCAACTAAATCTGTCTAATGTGGTGTATGGTTCAGAAAACGAGGAACCACTTTTGTCGCCGTCTGTGAATCTGACGGTAGGATAGACGGTCATAATGACTTCATTCAAAGTAGATTGAATCTGAACGTAAATTCTGCACAGTGACAAACTCCAATGACCATAGGGGGGCAGGCTCACTCACGAGTGCACTCACACACATACACACCCAACTCACGAGTGAGGGATCAGTGAGCCTCGCCATCGTTTTGTACGGGTGAGTGCGAGTGAAGGCGAGCACCACTCGCAGTGTCACCACTCGCGGCGATCCCTGATCACCCACTTGCGATCGCGGGGGCACTCGCTAGTTGTGAGCCCCACACGTTACTTGCGAGTGCTGAGCCCCGCTCACCACTCGCGAGTACGATCGCCACTCGCGTCCACCCCTGCTTACTATTGGCGGTGAGATGTTTGAGTGGCGCCCCCTGGCTCTGGCGTCAGCTTAGGGACACACGCCGCTGTCGTCTGCTACACTTGCGCCGCTGGTACACTCGCTCCGCTGAGGTCCGCTTGTGACGGGCAGCAAAACCTAAGCTAAAAATCGCCCGCTTTAACCTTTTAGGGCATCGAAAAGCGTATTTCCAGTAATTCAGTTGTTTTTCCAGCTTCTGACAGCTCTTAATAACTTCAAGCTGTATACCGCAAAAGTTTGCAACGAATGAGGAGAGAGAGACCAACTTTCTTCAGAGCATCGGCCACATAATCGTGTGTAACTCCTCCTTTCTACTTATTTGCCAGGTTCAGGGCTCAGAGCTCTTCGATAAGTATGCAGAATGCGTAGGCTCCCCTAAAGTATTTTCGATATGTTCATATAAATATTCAACGGTCTAATGGTACGCACCAAGCAGCGCGTCCCTACACGCGCATCGCAAAGCAGGAAACAAAGCGGTTGTCTTCTATTTCTTTCGTTGTTGTTGAGTTGTATCAGGTGAATGTTTTTTCCAAGGCACTAAATTTTCTGTGCCGCCACGCACGTCTTATTAGGAGGTTTGGGGATGTTTGAGAGGCGCAAATAGTTCGTGTGGATATGTTCTTCAGGCTGTGAGGCATACACTACAATCTTCAGAAATTGGCTTTCGGTATGGCTGCATACAAGAAGGTGCATATTCGCTGCCTGAGTTTATTCACATGCAAATGCAATGAGAAGGTTTGTGCTACGCCACCGCGAAACGGCGCAGACGACGTTGTCCAGAGTACTGGAAGGCGACTTTTCCGCCCCCAATTTCGTTCGTAACTAACGAACTGAATCTCAACATGAACAGCTATGACATGATTACGGTGTTGAAGGCTTCATATACTCTCTGAGAAACGCAAGAAATGGTGTACGTGCCGGTTTTCAGTATTATGAAGAATCATAACCGATGAATACCTCCAAGCAGCTATTTATTTTTTTCCAACCCCTTCAGGCGCAAAGAACAAATCCTTGCCTACTCGGGATGACATTCGATGAATTGAAGAAAATTATTCTTACTCTCTGTCCTGGACTGAGGAACCCGCCCACTAACGAGCTCGATTGTACTGCTAAAGTTTTTTCCCCCTCCCCCTCCTCCTCGTACTCTTGAGTGCACTGTTACTAATCTGAATATTGGGAAGGCATGGCTGTCGGAAATGTACCGAAATGTCCCTCAGAGGTCTGAAGAAACATATTGTTACTGTATTGTTACCGTACACGTTTCCCGTTTGGCTCTATAAGCCTCCAGACTGGTCAAAAGTCTGCATCAGCACGCGCCTATACACACGCAGGTTATTTGGAACTCAACTTACATTTTTGCGCCCCATAGTGCATGTCGGCACACTTTCATGCTATGACAACGTAAAGTGATGTGATACAATACTTTCGAGCGTTCGGCAAGGTTGCAAAAACTGTTGTACCTTACATACGATTACCAGGAATCGTAGTGCCTTCTGCCAAAGCCGAGAGCCCCGAAGGCCTGGATTTTGTTTTGGTCTTGCATTTTCGCTGCTGTCGGTTTTTAGACTCAGGATGTTCCCTTGTCCGAAAGATTTCTGAATACAGAAGCTGACGCCTAGCTCCGACTCTCCGAGCAGGACCGGCTTTGCCGGAAAGGGGCCACGCCGGCAATGTTTCTTCCGAAGCGGTGCCGAAAACTATACTGTAAATCACCCGCTCAGCTAGTGTATGCGATTTTATGTCTTTTCTTATAATAAAAAGTTGCGTATACGCAAAAACCTGGTGCGGACAAACATCAAAAGTTAACCGAGTGCAAAGAAACAGCATGTAGAGCGAGCCCGAGTGAAGCAGACGACAAATGCGAGAATCCCTAAGCCGACGTCACGAATAGGCCCTTCGCAGCGCCACCCGTGGTCGCGCTCACCGCCAATACTCGGTGACAACTTAAAGGGGCACTGACACAAAAATTTTGCATCTTGTTTTTTTTTGTTGCGATTAGTAGTTTGTGACCTACTTATAACCTGTAGAAACCTCATTTGCTTCAGCGTGCGACGGTTGTTTAATTAGAGTCATTTTCAATGCGGCCAGTCGCAGTTTCGGTTTCAGCGAGTGCCGCGAAACGATGGATTTTGTGGATTTTGTGTGAACAAAGCTGACCACGTGACCGTCGGAGGGATATCACAGAGCAGAGCCGCCGTAGCACTGTCGAATCCGCATCGACGGCAGTTTCTGCGAATGCCCCCACGTACTGATCTCGTGAGGCGCTTAATTAAAAAGCGACCGTGGATGTGACGCAGGCGCTGCGAGTGCAAATGCTACCGCGGCTAAAGAACGACGCTCGAGACGGTGGGTGGCAAGACGCGCGCTGGGAGCAGCCGGCCGGTCGGCCTACAGGTCCGCCTACAGATGTGTTTGGCTTAGCACTGCGGCGGATATTCGACTGCCGCTCTCGTAAGCGGTGCAGATGACAATTTTCAATGCAACCCGCCATCGCATCATTAACTCCTTTCTCATGTAAGCCACCATGGTCGGGACTTGGGACAATTTCGTGCAGTGGTAACAAGCTATCACTCGAGCTACCTGCGCCGGCCTGGGCCACTTCGCGGCCGTGGCCGCCGCCTGCACAGCGACCGTGCGGCTAGCTCAGTGGGCTTTTCGTGCCTCCGGTGCGTTTTCGCATCCAATGGTAATAAACAGTACTAGAAACAGAGTGCCTGGAATCGCTGTAGAACTTTGGTCGCGGCCAGCTGCCCGATGAGCTGAGGAAATCACCGCGCCTCCGCCGCCAACGATCGGGTCGTTCGTTCTCGAGAGCAGAAGCTCCGCCCTCCGGCCCTCCGATTGGAGCGGCGAGCCGGGCGAGCCGGCGAAAAACGCCGGCAGTGCGGAAACGGCAAACACAAACTCGGGACGTGTTTGCATGTTGTTTATTTACGCAATATCCTCGGGATGTCGATTGCGCGTGGTCCTCTGCTGGCTGCTCGGTTGCGTTTCGCACACTTTAAAATTGATTTTAAATATGTTCTAGGCTGTATTCTCGGCTGATATTTTGCAGATGATGTATATGTGTTCCCACCAATCTATCTCCGAAGTTATCTCGCCTTCAAAATTTTGTGTCAGTGCCCTTTTAAGAACGGCACCGGAAGTTGCCGCTGTGCCTTATCACCGTAGCCGGATGTTTCTCCGTGCAGCGCAAGTAGGGGGTTACTGGGAATATTTTGAACATGGCGTGAGCCGTTCCCGTGATTTCTTGGACTTAATATGCTTATAAACGACTCCAGTGACGACAAACAAACTGCGTGAGACAAGGCAGACGATATCACGCCTTCATACCAAACCCCTTTCAAAACGCGCGCGCACTGACGTCACGGGTCCGGCGCTTTGGCGGAGTGATACACTACATGAGGTGGTGCCGTTCTTGAGTTGTAACCGCTTGCTAGTTGTGAGCTCCACACGCCACTTGCTAGTGCTAGCCCCGCTCACCACTCGCGAGTATGAGCGTCACTCGCGGCGAGCCCTGCTTACCACTTACGAGTGCGGGGGCCACTCGGTAGTTGTGAGCCCACACGCCACTCGCGAGTGCTGAGCCCCGCTCCCCACTCGCGAGTGGCGAGTGTACTCGTGTGATTTGCGGGGTTTACTACGGTGGGCGCCACTCGCGCTTGTACTCGCCGTTGGCTATTCGTCGCAGCAGCCGCTTGCTGTGATGGTTCTTAATTGCGCGATTGTGTTTAGCTTCGGAAAGGCGTCGTCTATGCACTCCTGCTATGGGACTGTGCACTCCTGCTAAGAGGCGACTCTCTGGTGGCGTGTTGACTTCGGAATATGATTTCGACATACTTCTGTCGCCGTAATGCATGGATACATTTCTGCGTCATGACTCACAAAGGGACTGTTGCGCTCACCAGCGCGAGTGGTGTCGACTGTAGTGGTAAGCATAAAATCGAGTGATTGTGAGTGGTGACAGCGAGTGGTGAGTGGTGATGGAGGGGGATAAGCGTGAGTGAGAGTGAGGGCGTGAGGAAAAATATATTTTTTAAGTGAGTGTGGGTGAGTGGCGTCCCGTTTTGCAGACGTATACCAGTGACTGACATGCATAGCCCACTTTATTACATTTATTGAGCTTTCAAAGGAGAATTACTTGGACTGCCGTACCAGACAAATATTCTTCTCCTGCAGCCGATATGTATGTTTTTGCGGAGGCGCTATAATAATAAATTATAAGGGCGATGTTGAAGAAGGCGTCCTATGGCTTTAAAAGCCACAAAAGATGTTCGAAACTACGGCCACACTTAGCCTACTCGTTTACGTGTTAAAGGGCTGGTGAAGAGCTTTTCATAAAAAAATTTGTTGGGGGCACTACATTATGGTTTTCCTGACGCTGAATTCGAAAAACATGTTTATTTTATGTGTAAATACACCCAAACCAACTTTTTTCGTCAAAACAACAGACCCCTGCCCTCGGGCGCGGTGAGAGCCCTGACTGCCTTTCGCGATTGGCTGGCGGCAGATGACGTCATATTCGGAAGTGCCGGCGCTGCGGGGACCGCGCGGCCCGAAGATCTCATTCTGTTCCCGTTCAGATACGGGCTAGAAGGTCCTCTGGTGAATGGAGGGCTCACACAATCTTTCCTTAGAATAGGAGAGCCTGAGGGAAGTATAAACGATACAGGCTCACCCGCGGCGAGCTTTAGAAAGGGGTTCTCCCCCGACGACTCATGGCCGACTTGTTTCTCGGGTGCAGGGAAGTTCGCGCAGATATTGGTTCGCCGCTTTCACTACCAGCGCTAGTCACAATTCCTAGTTCAATTTTTCAACCCACCATCATCCTCGAACGTGGAACTGTGTTTTTACATTTGGACAGGCGGCAACAAGCTCTGTGCAGCGGCCTGCGATGCGCACCGGCAGCGCGGACGCCGCCGGTCGCCGCGTCGCGCAGAGGTGCTGGTGCCGGGTCGGCGCTCGGCCGGTCAGCGGAACGTGGCATTGCTGCACATACGCATGTTTTAGAATAGGGGAGCCGAACGTTGGTCGGCCCCCAAAAAGTAGAGGAACCCAAGCGCAGCACGCTGGTCCCCGACGAGCCTTAGAACGCGTTCCCCAACAGCTCCAGCCGGCTCAGGTTGCACGGGTCGCCGCTGATGTTGGGAGCTTTAGGCTTAGCATCAAGGGAGATAGTTGGTCGCTGCTATCTCTACAATTACGAATGTCTATCCTAAACACAGTTTTTCACCACACTATCCTCCCCTTTCTCGCATATGCAACCTTATTTCTACGTTGATTGATTGATTGATTGATTGATTGTAGGGTTTAACGCGCCGACGCAACGCAGGCGATGAGGCGCGCCGTAGTGGAGGGCTCCGGATTAATTTTGACCACCTGGGGATCTTTATCGTGCGCCGAAATCTCGTACACACGGGCGTTTTTGCTTTTCGCCTCCATCAGAAAAGCGGCCGCCGCGGCCGGGAATCGAACCCGCGACCTCGTGCTCAGCAGCGCAACGCCTTAGCCACTGAGCCACCGCGGCGGGTCCGATTTCTACGTTGATAGTCATTCTAGCGATCGGTGCTGTGCTCATTCTTGCGCGCAGGTAACGCCATCCATCGGCCTCTCGCCGCATCTCATGCTCGGACAAGTTCATTTGCTGCCATCGGCGAGCCTCCGCGACGGGTCGGCGCTCCGCATCGCGATACAAATTCGATCACCTCTTCCGAAATCACCTTGGATGACAATCCCTAGCACAATTTTTAACCACACTATCATCCTCTTTGCACGTTTACCTTGCTTTTCGCGACGGCCTTGATTCTGGACGGCAGCGAAGAAGGGTCGCTGCCGCGGCATGTGTGGTGCGAGCCGTTTCGTGCGCCGTACGGGCGTACGGATCATGACTAGAGAGTGTGCGGAGTGCTTCCGCGGGCAGAAAGCGCTTCATGCTTTCAGCTCGCTTTATTTCTTCTTAAAATCTAGCTATTCAGCTAAGCTGTCGTCAAAGCCAACAACGTTGATCGGGAAAATGAGCAAGAAGTTCGGGAAGCCCAGAGCGCTGTGGTCCCGCAAATTTTCTAATTCCCTTATAATAATGGATCAGGGTATTGAGGTACCTCCGTAATTGTTTGAGCCAAGTCGCTTCGCGTATGAAGCACAGATCACCCGACGACACGGCCGGCCCCTCGACTACTCGTGAAGGCAATGTAGTAGCTCGGGCGCACGGGTCTGGTATCTAGGAGTAGCTTTATAGGGAATCACGCAGTAGCATTACGGTTAAAAATCGACGCGGAAGCAACTCTAGACAATGATGATTAATTAGTGCAGATTACACGCCTGCTTAAACCGGAACTTCGCCCAGAAAACTGGGACACAGCGAAGCGGCGGCGCACGTCGCTGGCCGTCTTCCGAATATGACGCTACTTCCGGTCGCTGCCGCTCAGTTTCTCGGTCTTCCGGCGATGCGGCGGGGAGCAGTGGGCGGGGCGTAGGGTCAACTTTAACGACGAATACAGCTGTCCCCAACCAAAAAATTACGAAAAAAATTTACAGGCATAAACTGACCAATGTAATAATAGTAAAAAGGTAGAATTTTGCACGGTTTTCAAAGGACTTCCGTAGCCCTTTAAAGCTATTTCTTATGATAAGTATTTATTCGCTGTATCACGGTGAAAACATCTCCTTCCACATCGCCATGGGTAAATGGGTCTGGACAAAGTTACCATTTGCGTTGGAATTGTTTATTTGTAGAAAATAAACTAAGTTGCTCCGCCGAGAAAATCAATGTCGAGCGAAGAACCCCACGCTTCACCAGTATTCATGGCTATGTTTCAAATAGGAGGGACTCTTGAGCATTCTGTGAACTGACACTTTATCATAGCGCTCTCAAGTGCTCAGTCATGCTGTCGTGGTGATTCTTGGCCTAGTCAAAAGGGTAGCAAAAAAGATGACAGGAGGTATCAGCGCTTGAGAATGTGAGTGCACAGGGGGGTATACAGAGCTTTGCACTGGACGTTTTTAATCACTTGTTGCGCAATCAATAAGTCAAACAAACAATCGGAAAATCCCAAATGCAATATGCCATCCGTAATATATTCAGGCGTTATTCTGTAGCGAACGCTCCTCTCCAGGAGTCGTATTTGCATGGCGACTGCGCTGCGCACACAATCTAATGATTCAGTTCCGTGATTGAACGCCTGGAACAAAACTGCCGCTGTGTTGCTCGTCAGACAAGAAGCTTGGAGCAGGCCATGTGCAGCGGTAGTAAAGGTTGCGTAAGGGTTCTCCAAAGGCCCGGTTACACCATTTGATTGATGATAGCGAAAACGAGTCTTCGACAAGCGTACAATATTTGGGACAGAATACGCTACTGGCACTACGTCCTTTGTTCCTTTTCTGCACAGCGATACGTCCCTAAGCAGAAATGAAGCAAATGATGAATACCCATTCTAGTTGGAGGGCAGTGCTTTTTCGCGAGTGGTAATACACTATACTGTTTTTTTTAACAGTAATGCTATTTTACAATTCTCGACAGACCCGCAATCAAGAATCTGGAAAAATGCACTCTTCAATGCAACAGGACCAGCTTGAACACTTGTGTGAGGTGCTTTTTGCCCCATCAGGCGGTACAGATAGCTCCCATGACTTTATCAGTGTTCTGTAAACGGTAGGGGGGGGGGGGTGTTTGTACTGTGCTTTCATTTCAATGTACTTTCAAGATGTCACTCAAGGGTTAGCGTGGTACGTCTTCCATGGACGATACTATACGACTCCTCTACTGCACATGCTTTTGTCAAGGTTTTTGTCAACTCCGAATGCTTTTATAAATACGGCGAATACACTGAATCAAAAGCTTTTTCGAAATTAATAAATGCCGTGTTACGAAGTTTGTTATAGTCCGCGGACATCGCTATTATCAGGTTGGTGCAATAAGTGATTCATAGTTGAGAAACGTTTCTGAGATTTGCGATATGACAACGTCGATTTTTCAGGTAATTTTTATATCTCAGAAGAATGCCTCGGGGAACTGAAGTCTCTTTGTGGTCTTTGTCACCGACTCGCTTGTCAGCGACTTCTTACAGTGGGTATCTTCGCTTCCGTTTTTTCGTAGTTCGGGCATTACATCAACAGGCTCTTATATTTCTACGTCGTGTTTGTGTTTTCTTCGTCGCTTTAGTTTATTTTTCTTTTGGCCCGGGCTGACTGAACGAGCGGACTGGCAACACACAGCACAGCTTTCGAAGAATCAGTTCGGCGGGGCGGGGTTGCGCCCGTTTTGCTCACGTTAACTAGTGACGGGGAATGCAGTATTGAAAGTTCTGTTCCGGCGCTTGTAACGCGCGGTGATGGCGCTGTCGTAACGGTTTGGTCTCCTGCTATGGAGACGCGGGTTCAAACACCATACGAATTCGTTGTTCGTTCGTTCTCCCACAGCGGCGGCCGTTTTGTGTACCGGAAAACACCGGCGATAGTTTCTAGCACAATGGGGCACTTCAAGTCTCTCCCCTAAAAACTTGTACGCAGCACATGGTAGGCTGACGGGTCTGCGATTTCTATAGGGTCCTCTCGGATCGCCTTTCGGCGAATTATAATTGTTGTCATATTTCTAGGCCAGTGGTTTGTCGCGGCGGCCGCGAAGAGGATGCGACACGTCTCAACGGTAGCGATCCCCAAACCCAGACTTGGACCACGGATTATTTCGAGCTATAATCTGGTGGGGAATATGCAACGCGTGGCAGGCTCTAATTGATAAGGGCTCAGTCCCGGTATCGTCGCTCTTGCAGTGTGTCCGTTGGCCGCACCAGAACACGCAACATTCTGGGGCGTCGTCGCAGTGCCGTCATATTAGGAGAGCATATGGAGAATAACTCTCGTAGCTTTCTAATTACCGGCAATATCGCCAGCACAATTTAGTAGACACGCGTTTATTCCGCTGTTACCTGCGGATTAAAACCTCATCATTACCATGAGCACCCTTCTACTTCGTCTTTAGTTATTGAATTAACATCACGAGGCTACATATGCACAAAGTAGATGAGCCTCGGTAACGGCAACCCTAAACAAAAAAAAAGGATCGCTGCAGCTCTAAAATAGTCAATTGAAGAACAAATTTTGCGTCATGCATCATCACTTCACGCCTATGCCACCACCTCTACAGTTTCATTTTTTTTCCTAAAATGACACCATTAATTTTTAAAGCCCCCTAATGCACGTCTTCAATCGTTAACCACTCCAACCCCAATTGCACGAATGAATATTCCGACATCCACAATAAACATTTACTTCTCTCTCTCTTTCCGCCAATAAACCCTGGAAAGTCCCTCCTCCACAATCTCATTGCAATGCGTGAACGGAGCCCATTTCTCTCAAAGCTAGAATCGCAGTTGAATTTCATTCAATGACTTCTAGACGTGGCAGTATACTTACTGTACTATCATTATTTCACCAAATTTCTCCAATAGACTTGAGCGTAGACTGCACTGCGTAGAGCGTAGACTGCACTGCGTAGCACTGCGTAGACTTGAGCGCCTCGCGTATGGGGAAAATAGGCTTGTAACTATGGCACGTTAAATTAAGAAGCCACTGCTTCCTGATTCTGTGCATTGCGCAAATATAAAAACACTCCCCAGTTTTGCAAAAGAAACTTCGGGAAAAAAAAACATTCGAAGTTTTAACGTTGTGTGAAGTGTTTCAATGTTTGGCGAAGTCTTGCTTTTGAATGGATTGTACGTACAGCGGCTATTTGTTGTATCCCGTAAGTGCTCAAATACACCATGCTTCGCCTAAGCTACTACATGAAGCAAACATATCCAAGCCAGGATGATAATAGTGTGCTTCGTTTTCGCTAAGAGGTTGATCTCACGAGCTACTTCTGGTCTACCACGAGACAGCAAGAAGAAGGAGAGTGCTGTGGTGTATCTTCCCACACAAAACTCACACTGCGTCTTTTTGAAATATAGCATTCATAACGTCTTCAAGACTCGAGGGCCAGACCAATAGTCCTGTGGCCTGGTAGGCGGGTTGCTTTGTCTTCACCAAAACAAAGGAAGCTCACACTAACGCAGAAGCGTGAAGGTAGCAAACCTGTACGCAACCTTCCCGACAATCACGATGGTGTAAGTCCACGATTGCAGCCGATTTGTTTCTTCTTCGCGGCCGCAACGACCTTTACTACACCATTTTTGCTGCAAGTGCGAGCTCCCTGCATTTTTTGAGGAGTGATAATTATTGCACATCACCTTGGAGGAGCGTACGCTACTACGTGCCCTTCTCGTTCCGATCAAGTGTTGCCCCGAATACGGCCAACGCTGGAGATTTTTTCGGCCAACCTAGGACAGCCTGTCTAAATTGGCACGCGCGGCTTGACAAACGTGCTTCGGGGTAGCTGGGCGGTCGCCGCGAGAAACGCACACACGAGCGCTCGGCCAATCGTGGCCAATCTCCCAAAGTGGGTAAACTGGGCCTGACAAACAGGCGCTGGAGACGCTGGTCGGTCTCTCAGAGACGCGCACACAAGCGCTCGGAAGCTTCTTCGTTTTAGGGGCGAAGCTCCTTAGGGCGTGGGTATGTCCATCCTCGACGTATGTATGTAGCCACCTCTAGTTTAGTTCTTGGATTGTTTACTAGATGGCGTGGCTACCTCTAGTTTAGTTCTTGGATTGTTTACTAGATGGCGGGGAGCGTTGTAATAAAATCCGTTCGCTGTTGGCGCGCGCTCGGAGTCGCCCGATGGATAAGGCTGCAGATGTGCGAGCCCGCGAGGCAGAAGCGCTCCGTGAAGCTGCGCGACGCCGCCGCCAAGATCCTGCCGTACGAGAGCGGGAGGCCGAAGCGTGTCGCCTGGCTGCGCGACGACGCCGCCAAGATCCCAGCGTTCGAGAGCGAGAGGCCCAAGCGTCACGGCAACGGCGCGAGGACCCTGCCGTACGCGAAGCGGCACGGCTGCGGCGCGAAGAGGATCTCCAAAACGTCAGAGAACGGGAAGCGGCGAGAAAGCGCGCGTATCGGCAGGCAGACCCCGATGCAGTGAGAGCTCGTGAGGCGTCTGCAAAACGCATCAGGCGAGCTCAGCCCCAAGGTGCCGACGCGCGGTTTAAGCGAGACTTTCTAGACGTTACGTTCGGACACAGATGTAGTGGGCGAACTTTCACTGAAGAGTCACGGTTTTACCGATGATTTCCCCTCAGGAGCTTCGCCCACTCATCATCATTCACACCGTGGATATGCTGTGAATTTTTTTTTAAACTGCTGGGCGGTCGCCGCGAGGCACGCGCCCACGTGCGCGAGCTCGGCATTTTATTGGTATTTTTAACTGCGGAGAAGAAAAATTACGATTTGCCAAGCAACTTTCCTGTTAAAATAAACCGTCGCAGTGATCGCACACACACGAAGCTAAGAAGCAGGAGCGAAACATAAGGTATTGCACACGTTAAAAGGTAACACCAACGCGAAAGAACGCCGGGATCATTTACAGACAGTAATAAGAAGAAACCACCTGGCGTGCACGCACGTGCAACAGAAATATGAATGCGTGACTTTGAACTTTAACATTCATAACGTATTCAAAAGGCTCGCAGGCCAGACTACTACAGCAAAGCGCCAGAAGACAGGTCGCTTTGGATTCACAAAAAATAAATAATGAGCACACAGAAAACTAGGAAGCGGTAGCGAAATGCAAACGGTGAAGCACGTTAAAAGAGAACACAATATCTAGCAGTGCGCAGCCGTGCACTGTATAGAAAGTGATGAGATAAAATTCCGGCAGCATGACGTCCTACCGCGGGCCTCAGCATCCGGATGGGTAATAACTACGCCAGACTCACCAACGATGAGTTTATCAAGAAAGGGCCGTACGCGCGCTATAGAGAGTGTGTGCGAGACCGAGAGAGCGGGAATGATATCGAAGGACGTTGCGTGACGCGTTGTTCATCCATCTCTCCGCCACGCCGGCGAGGCGCGCAAGATCATTAGCCTAGAATTCTGCGGTGCGCGAATCCCGTCACGGAAGGATCGGCGGAAATTCCTGTCCTTTCGGTAAGCTTTATTGCGCGCTACTTTTCTCTATTTTTCCCGCCAAGTTTTATGTCGCTCCCCTATTCGCGGGGCGGTTCGGTTGAAGACATTTGCGGGCGTAACGTTGATGAGCGCGTTTAATTAGAGGAGGCCCTGATTGCGCGGTGTCTCGTTTAATGGCTCTGTATAGGAGGAATCAAATAATGAATATCTGTGATTGCGTGCAGGCGCATTTTAACGAAAGCTGAACCATAGGCGAATGTAATAAATTAGTGTTCACAACTTTGGATGGGTATTTGCCCTGAGAAATCTGAGAGGTGCTTTGTTTGTCCTGCTCTGAGTTGATGAGTTCTGCTTTGTGAGATGTGAAAGCCTGCGGACACAACGAGCCGGACATGCCGGCCATGGAGAACTTTCAACGGCAAGTTCGGAACTCCATGTGTTGTTGCAACAGCCGCGTATCAGGAAACCGGAATGGAGCCGCCAGATGTGCCGTTTCTCCAGCCTTTCGCCACTAGTGTAAGCTGCACTATTTTTTTTTCACTTTTGTGAGAGAAAAAAAGGACAAACGAAGTAAGCATGGCGTGCGAACAGATTCCCGGGTAGCTGTAGGATTATAAGGGATTTTAACAAGATGAAAGGCTTTTCCAGTGAGCCTGAAATTGCGCGAGGAAGACCATTCGCGCAATATTACTATTAGCGAGGAAGAAGTCCCTTCGTGCAGCAGACGGGCACCGCTACAGGTTGGTGTCCATTGTTATGTGGCGCGGCTTTCTGGCAAGGCTCACCTAGCCACCACGGTCACTTCAACGTCGAAACGGTGCGGCGCCAAGGGCCGGGAGGGGAATAAAGACAGCGCACCCTCTACCAAAACGTTACGCGGCGGCAGGACGAAATGCACGAGCCATGGTGGGTCAAGCAATGATTTAATGAGTGACAATGACGGCACGGGCGAACCAAGACGATCGTACTTTGACTACGTCATCATCTTCACTCAAGCTTCCGTTGCGCATGCAGTGCACCACTGCCTACTTTATCGTTGTCTTATAAGGTCACAACGCGGTGAAGTATGTCTGAAAATAATTTTCGCCCGAGAGAATGAATGCCACCACGCTGATAATCCAAACAGCATAAAAATGACAATATTGACGCGAGTGCTAAAAAGAAGGCGTCACTTTCTCATAGTCTTTCTCGTTATATAGTCGCACTGCGTGCAAGCGCGGGTTATTGTTTCTTTGTAGCTCAACGCCTGCAGACGGGCGCTACACTGCAAAAACATTAATGAAACAACCGTGCTGCATACCGCCACCTTTTGGAAAAGGCGTTGGTTTTAATACATTTTTTGTTATATTTTGAGAACCCCCAAACATTTGAAAATGTTCTGCGGAAACGATCATGTTCTTGCTAGCTGAAAACTTCTAGCCAATTTTCTAACAGCTGGTGAATGGTTCTGAAGCGTAAAGTAAAGTGGTGCGGTAAGCGAAACTGATAACGCAGCGAATATTAACAGCGTGTATTGAAACTACTCTGGTACCTTTAGTCTGATACGTAGAAAATTATTCAAACACAATTTTTAAGGGTTCCTTTTTCTAAACATTGCTTCAAATTTCCTTAAGGGCCCCGCGAGCGTCTGGGTTGTTAATTTTGCGCGCGCTTTATGCTCCCCTAGTGGATGCTACCCGGCTCGTCATGTTTATCGGTAATGTTCTTAGTAGAAACAGAAATAACATAGGCTGGACGTTAAAATAATAAAAAAGAAGGCGCAGTCATGTCCAGGCTAAAAAAGGGACAAAAGCTGCAGTTTGATGACAATCAGTGCACAGTGAATGCTCCGACCGAAGACCATGTGGACGTGAAGGTATCGGAGAATGCTGCATTGCTTGGGAACTTGGATAACAATTGTGAAGTGCCGCAGCGAGAACCTTTATTTTAAGGTAATATGAGTATAGCTCTGCGGACCGTATCATCTGATTTTGCACAACTGGCCTTGGTTGCCCAAGACATAAGCCTGTCAATCTTACTCTATGGTATATATTACGGCGAAGTCCCTTGGGTGCTTGGGCTGTCGGCGTCTCCTGTCACCGTCGTCGTTTCATGTGGTCACGGTACTAAAACACCGGGGCACTCGTTTCCCAACGCCTCGCGCTAAAACGCTTCGTGCTACAAAGAAGCGAGACTTTTCCAGCAAATCTGTATGGCTCTACCGCCAACGATTTTAATAAAGACGATAGTCTTTCTTGGGCTAATTACACCTAGAAATTTTTGTCTGTCTGTATGTCTGTCTGTCGGACTGTGACTAGATTCAACCACCCAGCCAAAGTAAAATGTATACTGCGCAATAGTCTTATATACTCACAGCCAAATGTGAGCGTCTAAGCCCGGTTTATATGTCCATACTTGTCAACATTGTTGAACATGAACAAGACATTACGCATATATAAGACCGAAAATTAATACGCAAGGGATATTTACAGTGTACCTTTATTTAGAAAAAAAAATTCATGGATGCATGTTTTTTTATAGCAAATGATATTCTACATCTACTGCAGAAAACCGCCGCCAGCTGTTGCCGTACTGTAGCGCAGGTATCGAGGAACCCGGCCTGTAGCAGTGGAGCGCGGTAAATTCAAATCGCCTCGAGCAAACCTTTAGTGTGTTTACCTTGGTATGAGCGCCACGGAACATGAACAGCATGAGAGATGAGCGGGAAAGCAAAGGGGGGGCACTGGCTTCGCAAATGTCTACAAAGACTATCGTCTTTTGACGGCATTTGCAACGAAAGGAGCAGATACGCGGCCATTTTTTTTTCCGTGGGCAAAACCGCCATGTCGCCAAGACGCATTTATACACTGCATGGTTCGCTCCTTCCCAGGTTTTGCGTTAGTAGATACGGCCTGGGAATTTTTTATGCTGGGTGACGCTTCAACGATAGCAACAGAAGTACAGCAGATAGTTGTAGGGAAGCAGGTATTGAAGCTGGCCACCGCACTCCCGTAGCATGTTGCACCAGTGACAAGTGCCGCGTGAAGAGGGGTGAGCACCAATCAATGGGTGAGACAACACATCTCCAAACGAAAATACGGGCAGCAGCAAAAGCAAAAAAGAGCTCCTGGCAACCAATGAAAGCCCTAGCTACAAACCAGGTAAAATGTAACTTTCCGGGGCGAGATTATCAGGTTTCTACACGCAACAAAAAAATTATTTTCGGTTTACTCCAAAATTAATTTCTTGTTTCTTTTTGCGCGAACAGTTGTAACTTATATGAACAATTCTTTTTCAGTGAAATTTCGCAGAAACATTTCTTTCTTACTAGGCGCCGAATGTTTTGATGTAATCATGATTAATTTCAAGGAATACAGACAAAAATGACCAATGTTTCTGTTTTCTTTGGTGTTTTTGCTATAACTTGATTCCTAAACATTGGTTGGCAAAGATCCTAGCTAGTTGCTAGTTGCACAGTAGGATTAGTTGGCCACTTCTGTGCCAACACTTTTGACATTCCTGTAATCCATTCAATAGTTGTACATCTTCCGTAAAAGCGAAGTCTGTGATATTTTTTGTCACTAACACGCATCAATATTATTATTTTCACTATTTTTCGCTTTCGAGTGTGATAAACAACTGCCTTTTATAAGGCCCATGGGAAACAAAATTTACCGGTTAAAATGTTTAAAAAACTTATAAAGGGGGGGGGGGGGGACTTATTGGAGAACAGACCCGTGGCGAATGTTTTTTTTTTTGTTTTTTTTTGTGCCATCCCCGGTTTCTGGAGTGACATAACGATGCTCTCCGGTTGGACGTAACGGAAGCGGGTGGCGGGCGGAATTCGCATCGGTATTTACGTGCAAGAAGCGCAGGAAGTGCAAGAAGTGCAAGTAACGTGCAAGAAGCGCAAGCAGCACCGCATAAAGCGGGAAAATTACCCGGTGCTAGCATTAAAAATATGGTTGGCGAATAAAAAAATTGCTATAACAGGCTCACTGTTATTTTCGTGTTGACATAAATAGGTGATGACATAAATGACATAAATAGGTGATATTTGTGTCATTTGTATACATGTAGAAGAGTAACAAATCTTCATCGACGTTTGTGTTCGAAGAACTTTATTGATTCAATCGAATTGCGCGAACCAATGTGGCAAATGGCGGTTTATTCGGAAAAATTCTCAGCTTTGTTTGGACTCATGCAAAGGAAGAGCCTTTTTTTTTTTCGCACGGCAAACCCCAGCCACAATCTCATGTGAATTTTTGGGTTGACAGCCGAAATTTCAGAATGAGCGCAACCATAGTAATATATCGTCCATCCACACTTTCCCTGGACACACTACGCCAAACTTTGCTTCGAAGGAAAACTGGCCTCCTAAAGGCAGCAGTACCGCCAATTGGTTGCAAATAAATTCTTTGATGTTTTATTAGGGAAAGTTCAATCCTCGCTCTAAAAAAAACAGTAACGTGGAGCACGTGTGGCGATTGATGGGAAGGGTAATAAATATATCACAGATAAGAAACGGACGGAAAGGGCCGATTTTAGAAGTTTTATTGTAGAGATATTGTTTTGTTCTATTTAGAAAGGTTCTGGCTGAACGGTGGTGTAGCGTGCGGTTTCCAGTGTTTTATAAACCATTCATTACACCCGAAGGAGCTCTGAAATAGGGCAACGTATTACCCGGGGCTGTCTTCGGTGGGCTGGATGCACGTTGTTGAATTTCTCAGATTTCTTTAAAGGGACTCTGCAACACTCCGAAAAATGCTTTAGCTGTAGCTATCGCCGGTACGGTGCGGCACTGCGTGATTTTCTCGCCGCACCTGATACGCATTCGGTTTCTGCTTCTCTTTAGTGGCTTTCTTTATAAAGTGGCTATCGAATGCATTCATTGCTGCAACTGAAGGAAAGCTGAGCAATAGCCGCTACGCCGCTGTAGTGGCGTAATTCCAGCGGTCGAAGAACACCATAACCGGGAAAAAGAGAAAAATATTTTGAGCAAGTTTTTAAGTTACCTGATGGGCATAGATCAGTAATTTTTGGCTGAGGTATTTTGCGACCCTCTTATCTAAACACTGGATGTGTTGGTTGACGGCGTAGTGCCAGTATTTAAGATTTCAAAAAAAAAACAAAAAAAACGTTGAGAAAGTGTTGCAGGCCCTCTTAAAATCAACGCCAAAAGAAGGGTAAGCGGAAACAAAGGAAAGGGAAAACATACAACCACCGAAGCCTGGCCGCAACTAGGGTGTCCGAAACAGTCATGTTTTCACGTGGAAACATGCGCTGAACGCATTTGAAAGTAACATTGTTATTTAGCGCCGGATAAGTTAATAGCTTGTGTGTTTGGGGGGGGGGGGGGGGGGGCGAGGGGAGCGAGGGGCTTCGCTTGCGCTCGGACGTGCACGGAGGGAAGGTCTACGGCATAATTTATAATTTAGGCCACCTGGTTTTTTCACGTCTCCTCTAAAATCGGCACACAGGCGTAAGTTGCTGCTGACAACAACGCGAGAGTAATCACAACCAGCGCTGTGAGGATAGCTGAACAGATGAGAGAACAGCTACACAGGTCACTAGGAGTGCTCTCGGCAAGGCGCAAGAGGCTACATCACAATTTCTGCTAGAACTTCCTGGGAGGTATGAGATTATTCCTGTCCACCGCTGGAGTGCGTTCGCAGTCACCGCCTGTTGGCCGCGCGGACGGTTGCAGAAGGATTTAGCGTCACGCTTTGATTTTTGTCGCCCCAGCACCCACTCCTCTGTTATTTGCACACACAGTTTGAGACATACTGTGTCAGTGTTTCATAACTGGTGAGTGTCTTCAAAGTTGTCTCATCTCCTTGAATGGCGTTGGCTGCGCCGACTGCGAGTCACGACGTAGCAAATAGGGCACCGACGTGTCAGCAGGAACACCAAGGAGGTGTTTGCTCGTGTGGTCTGCAATGTGGCCAGAACGCCACATTCGTGTGTCATGCACATTAAAAGCTCGTCGCAGTACGTGTCGAGGCCACAACGGAAAGCACGTAACCAGGCAGGCCCATGAAATGTGGCGTGGTAGGAGACAACATAACTAGGCGCACTACAGGTGACGTCAGACGTGTGTGGCACCATGATTAGCCCTCAAGGCCGATAGCGCTTTCGGAGGGTTTTTCTCTCCCTATCCTGCTTTTCTCTCAAGCAGATAGAAGGAGGGGTGGCTTAATGTTTTTAGCAAAGGGAATTATTCACTCAAGAGACTCTTCGTCGTAATGTGTTCAATGTTTTATATGTGGTGGTTTTTTATTATCGTTAATATACCGATGCTAAATATATTACAGTCGAACCTCGTTATAACGAAATAGTATAGGGACAGCAAATTAGTTCGTTATATCCGATATTCGTTACAACACTAGAGGTAAAAACTGGCGTTAAGAAATAGACAATCTCGCTCACTCAAGAATGCCTGATACAAAAATGTATTTTTTTGGCTTACAACCTACTATAAGCAAGGTAACCCTTACCTTTTCTCATTTTTGAATTTCAAGATTGAATGAGCCGGAACATGAGTACATGAAATTACAACAAAACAAGGTTAACATGAGAAAACAGGCCGGCGCCTTTACTTATTTGATAAATGATGTGATCTTCATCTGGTGGTTACTCAAAGCACAGAGCAGGATGGAGTTTTCCACAGTGCCCATGAAGTAAAGGGCCGTTATACTTCTGCAGTTCCGGATGCCGGAGTGTCCTTCGAAGTAGCTCCTCAGCCTTGTGGTCAAATCTTTCTTCGTTATATCCGATATCGCGCGCGGCTCACAGTTTCAGTTTTGTTATGAAAGAATAAGTGCTATTGAAATGAAGCGTCACTCACCAACTTTCTCATTAAGTTAGCTATAGCCGATAATTCGCTATATCAGTGTTCGTTATAACGAGGTTCAAGTATAATGTGATTGCTGTTGCCCGGGGTTGCTCGGGAACTACTTCTACCAAGCACGGGCAATATCATAGCAGGTTTTGGATAAAAAATTACTACCACGGGTGCTTCAGCTGTAGGCCACGTTATCCCATTTACGTGCATATCCTTAACATTTTTAAGAATAGTACCCATCATTCAGTTTAGTGAAAACACCGTATACTAGGAGCCATATATCGTTATTTTAAACACCCTAAAATACCCTTTTATTGCCTATCACGTTTCTCTGGCCACAGGATGTACTTCTAATGGGTCCACCTTGTTACGCCCTCACTGGACAGTAAGGGCGTCAAAAGTGTAATGGGCAGTCACCTAAACAAGGACCGGCGTCATACCTAATGGGTGATGTAGTGGCCTACGGAAGCGCCGTCAGCAATACAGAACGCCGTGAGCAAGGCAACGGAAATTAATAATGCGGAAGAAGCAGCGGGATTTATTCCCAAAGCAGCGCGACGGAAGGATCTACACAACAACAATACCTGTGGCGTCATTCTCCATGTCCTAATCGCTGTTTGCCCCCAATCGACGTATAAATCCGCCATCAATCCGTCAGCCGTCAAAGTGAAGGCGGAAAGAGAAAGCCACTAATCACACGCGAAGATAGAGAAACAAATCTTTTTCTCATCGCCCCAAAGGTAAAAAAGCCCCGGGGGTTCAGTAGTACACGGCAGTATGGATTCGAACAATGGTACCGCGACTGTGGCCACATATAAAAGAAAGTTCACAACTAATATTCTACGTATTCGTGTTCGTGTAACGAAGGCACATAAAAGAATTTCAGTACCTTCTAATAAATGAGAGTCTCTTCAAGGATCCGCGTTTGCAGCAAGCTCGCGTGCTCACTTTGTACGAGTCTACGCACTGCCCGTTCTCGCGGGCTTTCACTTCCCTCCAAATCACTTGCCTCGACTGGAGAGAAAGAGAAACCCGTTCATGGCCGATGGCCTCTGAGCCTCGTCACGTATTTATTACCAAGAGAAAAAAAAGGAGATACGGCGTACATCATAGACGTGCAACCGTCCTTCAAAAAGACGTGCTTCGTCAGCCTCATTAGATCTTGTAGGGCTCCTGGTCGCCCCAGCTTTTGTGAGCTGGCCTTCTCCTTTTATTGTCCGCTCTCAGTACTTGTAAAGGGGAATGAACGCTACCTTGAAAGGCTGAAGGGTAAGGAAAATATCCATTTTGACCAGTACCGGGGTTTTAAAGCCGTGATATTCAATATGTTTGTTCGGAATAGACTTGCAAATCCACTTCTGGTAAAGGTTAACGCTGACAGTCGGAGTTCATTTGAGATTTAGTGTCAAAAATGTGAATGTAGCTAGATGTCTCATCCGCATTACCTGAATACCTTCCAAGCTTGTTCGTTAGTGGCACAAGGTTATCATGCAGAAAAAAAAACTGAATTCGTTTTAATTAATATTTATTGGAAACGTACTTTACCATGAATGAGCATGAGATCTGTTTTGTCCCTAAAACCCGAAGTTGGACAATATAAAAAATAATGAAACTAAAGACAGCAGAAGGAACACTTGCTGTTCTAGATGCACGATTATTCTGTTCATACCCGCCAGTCCTTGTTTCGATGTTATTGCTGGGAATATGACCATCAATATAGAGGGGCATCTTAGCATTTCTTAGGAGTTATGAATGCTAAGCATCAATTTTGAGATTTACGCCGCTCAGCGCTTCCTCGAATTTGGTGCTGCTTGTAATTTCGCGTCTTGGCCTATTGTCATATACCTTTGACTCTTGGCCAATTTTATATGGCCAATTCACTTCTTGGAAATCCTACTTGGGGATAATTGTGAAGAGGTTGACGCCGTAGTAAAAATAAGAAATGGCGAGGCGGACCAACAAATATGCGGGAATGGGGCCAATTGTCAGCGCATATATTCAACCAAGGCATGTGCGTGGCTGATAAGCCTGCTTTGGCATTTGAGAAGCACGGGTGGGCATGAAGGCCTTGCAGCCAATTCAGAGTTGGTGTGATGAGGTTAGCTTCTCACGGAAGTTTTTATTTTGACTGAACAATTCCCTTGCGGGGCACGTTGTCAGGTCTGTAATAACCCTGACTTCAAATTTACTGTGCGCTATAGGCTTATACGTGTGACTCGGTCACTCGAACGGACAAACCATACTTTGGTGCGCAACCGTATCTTAGTTTCTGTTCAACTGCCACTGTCACTCGTGTGATTATGCAGCGCACACTAAGGTTGAATGGGACTTACGAACTATCCGCTACTAAATAGAGATAAACGGTAGGACATAATTTTGAAATACAAAAAAAAATAAAAAAACATAGAAAAAGGAGTTTCGCAAAAGTTATCTTTTGTGAAGACTAAAGTTGAATGTGACTTACGAACTATCCGCTACTAAATAGAGATAAATGGTAGGACATACTTTTTAAATACAAAAAAATTAAGAAACATAGAAAAAGGAGTTTCACAAAAGTTATCTAAATCAGAAATATGCATCTTAAACATCTCCCCACAAAACCGAAGAATTAATTAAAAAGAGGTGCGCCAAATAACGTTCAAAATACGAATAAAAAATAGCGTAAACCGAGGAACTTGGCAATACACCTGGCATCTTCGGTAGAAAAAAGTCGTAATTAGTGAAGTAGAGGCCCTTCATCTTTATAATGCTATAAATTTAAATAATCGACGAAAAGCCGCAAAATAAAAATTAAAAAGAATAAAATAATGCAACATCGTTTGCTAGTGACGGACATATTTGGCTGTAATGAGCTAACACTTCACACAAACGCAATAAGAATGCTACGCATCATTAAGCAATTCTCTAAATTTCAACACATTTTTTCACTTTTTGGGCCACCTTTTTCAGGCGACTCAGAACGCACGTTCGTGAAACTGAGATTTAAGGTTCGAGATTTAAGGCTGAGATTTAAGGCTCGAAAACGTTTAGATTAGTACTTAGTATTTATACAGAAGGTAATGCGCATTTTTTTTCTTTTTGGTGAAACGCAGTTTTCATACTAGTTGTGCTTTCTTACGGAACTTTCAATAGCATGCGAGGGGCCTTGCTTTATTGCTCGCGAAAACTTAGGTAGTTTCCATTCGCTACCTTTGAGTTTTTCTTTACAGGAAAGGGCTCGTCTGAGAAGAAGACTGCTCTTACAATTGAATATTTTAGGTACTTCTGTTATGACATTAGCGAACCAGAATACCGAGAATCTCTCGCCGCTAGCTTTAAAGGAGCACTGACACCAATTTTCGGCGTTAATATTATTGCACAGTTCGCTTCCTTCACTCAACAGAATACCCTGGGTGAAATATGAGCGGCTTGCGACGCGAAGAACATAGTTTAATTGGATCTCATTTATCGCGCCGACGGAGCAGCGCGCGGAGCGGCACTCAGCAAATGGACATCAGCGTGACATCATCCAGTGAAAGCCAAAAGAAGTGACGTGGCAGCGCTCCTCAAAAACTCGTGACGTCACTTCGTGCGCGCGGGCCCCACGAGCGGCGAGCGGGCGCAACACCCCCTCAAGCGGGCGCCGGTGACGTCCGGACAAAGCGGTGAGGTCAGGCAGGGAGTCCGTCATATGCTCCGTTCGGGATGAAAGCGCGGGAATTTGAAACAAACGATTTTCAGGCCGTTCAATGTAAATAACTATCGCACGCTGAAGTATTTGAAGTGCTGTTTTAGGTTCGCAAGGCCTTCAAGCATCGATAAAAGCAATAAAAGTGTAACATAAAATTTTCGTGTCAGTGCTCCTTTAATGGAGAGGAAGGTACCACGACAGCTCAGCGTACCTTTAGGTTCAGTTCAGGCTTTTGTACGTAATGTTTAGCTGTTAAGCAGCGTTTTCCTAACAACAGTTTGCATTTAGCGTCGCCACTATCGTAACCTTTTTGAACAATAACGTCATCTGGCCCATTTCCGAGTTCCATTTGCCATGTCTACGTTTCCCATATTCCCGTTTAGTGTGTAATACAGTATTTACTCGCATAATGATCGCACCCCTGAAGTTCGTCGTCAAAATACGACTTTTTTTATTTCCCGCGCAATGATCGCACCCTGAACTTTCCGCAGCCATAGCTCGTATGTGTGCCAAGTCTAGGTGACGATGGTCGCGCTTACCGTAGTTTCCTCCTCTTTCAAAGCGGACATGTCTACGTTATTCCCGCGGACTTGATGATATTACCGATATCGGCAAGTATGAGTTCATTATTGGTACGGAAGAAACTCTCACTAAATGCACATAATTTACTCACAAGACATGTAAGAAAACGCGCTCGGCTTGCGCGTCGGCAGCCGTGTCTTGATGTCCCACGCTGTGACAGCAGCAGCCACTTATTGGTCGACCTGTTCTCACTCGCAGCAAACTCGTTCCGGCGCGTTTCGTAATTCCATAATTCCGGCGTGTTCAGTAATGAAAACACTGCATTTTGCGTCCCTCGGTGGTGATTCGGTGACCGGCGAAGTTTATATTATGTTTTATTTGTTATGTTTACTATGCTCATGAGACTTATCGTAAACACTCTGACCTGCAACTTGCGTTTTCTGCGCTGAAACATTTTTCGCAAAAATTTACCTCACGTAATGAACACGCCCCTAAATTTGCATCATATTTATGGGAAAAAATGTGTGATCAGTACGCGAGTAAATACGGTATATGAACGACGCCTAATACGGCAATATGTTTTTGTGTGTCACTTGACATTGATACCTTCCGGGGCCTTACTCAGAAAATATAATTCCTTCTGCTCTGATCTGTAAACAAGAAAATATAAGGGCCTGTAGGTAAACGGAACGTCAAAAGAAAATTTGACCGTTTGCTTACGTGTCAAGGGCCAAATCTATTCGGCATAAGCTGTGCGTTGTAATCCCTCTACTACGCAATGGCATTTTTCCCGATCGTCTTCGCTAGCCCGACAGATGTGCGTGCGGATATTGATTGCTTAGTTGGCCAATGCAAGCCACGATGGAGAGGACTGATATGCGGAGTTCCCTTTCGTGTCACGCTACGTGTTCTTCCATTCCCTTGACGCGCACCTTTGTTTTGTTTGTTGTTCGCGCGTCTTATACGTACGGAGTCTTGGTCTCACAAAAAAGATCGAATAGTTTGATACTAGGTGCTACGATGTTACATCACAAGTTCGGCGCGTAAAATGGTCCTTGTTATTTCTTTTGCGGCACAAAAAATCATCTCATTTGCTCGGTCATCCTCAGCCGAGAGGCCAACGCAAATGGGACCCGAAGATTGGCGGGACGGGATATTACGAAAAGCGGTTGTAGTATTCCGGCCGAAAGTGAGAAGCAGGAAAAATGTGGCCAGGTAACGCAGGTTAATGCTCGTTAATATTGCGCACACCGATTAACTCATTTTGATGCGCTTTAGGGCGACGCTGATGGTAAGGAAAGTTAAAAGTATATTTTTGTGTGTGTCGTCGAACATGCTCACTGATGTGATTTTGCTGGCTTGATAGGGATTAAAAAACGATAGCGAAACGTGTACCGCTCTCATCTGTGAAGAACGTTCTGACCAATTATGTGAATGGCTTTCTTCCTTCGCATTTCTTATATATTCGCAGTTTAGTTTCAATAAACTTGGACGATTCTAGCGGAGATCTGGTTATTCTAAAGGCATATGCATGAGTGAAGACCTGTGTGTACACACACAAAAAAACATGTATTCATTGGAATAAGACGGCTGAAATAAGTATGCATTGTTCCAAATATGCGTGAACAACTCAATACAAAGAAATAGTACGGTCACTTGCCAAGTACTGCAAACAAAAGAACGAAGACATTATCCAACATAAACGGATGGCAATTTCTGCTGAAATCTAGGGAATGAAGGAAATACAAAATTGGTTTGCCAGAACGGTGTATAAACGGCGAAGATGGCAACTGAATAGCCTATAGAAAGGAATACAAATATGATTTAGAAAAAGCACTGGGTTTATATGCAGACTTTCGAAGCATATCATCGTGCAGCATGTTGTTGGGCTATTTGGTGTTGCATCACCAAGAAGAAAAATTGCGTATTAAGAACAAGACTAAGATGAAGGAGACAGGACGGCCCAGAGAGGACAGATATCTATGGAGAACGAAAAGTATACGTTTCTCGCGGTATAGAAATTTGCGAACAGTGTGTGTCCTGAAAACGCTTTAAGCAAACTACAGTTCTGAGACGTTCAAGTTATTCCGTCTTTGACATGCTTAAGCGGGACTCTCAACAAAAATGCGACATGTTACCTAATTTTCAACGCATACCAGAACGCGAGGCTTCGCACCATTTCTACTTTCCTGGTAAACGTAATGAATGTCCCTTGGACGCTTAACGTACTTCCTAATTTTCTGCACCATATACCAAGCATGTTGAAGTCTTTTTTTAATTATTTCCATATATTTTGAGCAAGAAAGTTTCCCGCATAACGCAAAGTCATCTGCGAATGGCCTCTTGCTTGACCTAATGTTGATGCCGATGTCATTTAAATAACGAAAAAATAATGACAAAGGTGCGATGAATGATTCCTGAGGCTCCCCTGTCGCCACGTTTCTGGCATTAGAGGTTGCATTGTTGGTAATAAAGGTTGATGCCTACAAACAATATCGGCTGAAAGCCAAGACAGAGGCTCGTTTGTAATACATACATTCATATTTTCTAAAACAATTTATAAAAACGTACATCAAACACTCTCCTAATACAAAAAAAAAACGCAGTGAACTTTATGGCGGCTGTCAAATAAGAGTGCAACATCATGGGGGATTTGTCGTTGTTTAGTGGCGCAGAAAAGCCTTTCCTGAACTCAAGCTGTTGCGTGGAGTGTGTTTGACAACGTTGGCGTGCAAAATGTGTTTAATTACTTTTAAGCATAGATTTCTAGCGAAACGGGACGGTAATTGCATGCAACATAATGTCGTCAGTTCATATGAATCTGAGAAACATTTGATATTTTTCGTTTGTGTCCCCGGACCCGCCACCGGCTTTATCGATAGCAACCAACCTATGCATCCGGTGACAATGGGAGCCAGCGTGCACAAACACTGCTGTGTAGGGACGGCATGCTATGACAGGTTGCCCTACATTTAGTTCCTAACCTCGCCGTCTTCGCTTCGCTCGCACCGGGACCTGTGACTGTTCGTATAAAATGTATAGCGGCCGTACCAATCACTACCGATTGTACAGATCAGTAGTTGTAATATCCGCGAGCACCGAGAAATTACCATTCAGTCTATCCCCGCTTCTTAGCTATGAAAAATTCAACGTGCACATGTAAACCACACTGCTACCATATCTGCCTGCGCGACTAGCAGTTGTTTAGATTTTTTATTCGTTTGAAAATTTGCAAACTCTATCAACCTCGGATTTACGCCGAGAAGCTTTCTTTGAGCGTGAAGCTCGTCCGCGCGCATGCAAACATTCACAGAGAGGGTTTAAATTCGTATAACGAAGCTACAACAGAGTGATTCGGGGCCTACAAGTACCATCGTGCTTGTCCAAAAAGAGCACTTTTTAGCGAAGGCACTAATCGTCAGCAGCCTCTTCAATGGCTGAGGCGTTCTCACCGTAACTGAAGCTGCTGTTGTAAGAGCTCCCTCAAAGTGGCTCACAAGCCCAAGAAATGGCAAAGTTGGCCTGACAGCCGTCCCCAAGCAATGCCTGCGCTGCGAAGCGCAGTTACCTTCCGGATATCTTTTGGAGCCACTGCTTCCCGTACTAAGCAGCGGAAACGTGCTCAGCTGTACGTAAAGAACACCATCGCGTACGATGGGTTCATTGAAAGCTTGACTCAAAAGTGGTGGACGGGATCTTTGGGATATATTTTCGCGAAAGCGCTTTCATGGCTTGGCTTGTCGCCGAGCCTTCTACCTCTGTCGACTGATGCTGAGCTATACAACCTTGACATCATACTCACTGCAGATACTTATTCCCGGAATTGCTACCCATGCTGCTGCGACACTGTATCCACGGAACTGAACGCAATACTGCGGGCTTGTTTTGTGCGTTTATTTGTTATACTCGAGTTAGGATTCGTGTAGTGAGCCAATAGAAATTGGCTGCATGCCGAGTGTTTCTTTCTGTATTTTTCTGGGGCACCTTTTAAAACAGTGCGCGATGTGCTTTTTTGTGTTTATTACTTCTAACCCATGCTATGGAACAATACGCGCTGAATACCTCCTTCTGCTTTTTCTGTTCCGATGTACGCGGTGTGGAACACGCGAAACCTTATGGAATGCATTCGCAAAGGATTAGCGGTTCCGAACAATTTTTTCTGACTTTATACGGGTGGTGCGCATTCGGCATACTTCAGCTGGGTGTGTGGTTTTGCCAACCTAACCAAGTAACCATTTCACGTTAAAAAAAATGAAGGACGCCCTCCCTAAGGCGTAAGACTTGATGGTATAGCGAAGCTGTACGCAACCATCACAAGCATCACGGTGGTTTAAATCCACGATTCCAGACGATTTGCTTCTATGCTGCCGCAACGACCTTTACTCCATCATTGTTGCGATGTGTGACCTTCCTTCATGTTTTTGGAAGTGATAATCATTGGGCATCACACTGTAGGGGTGTACGCTATGACACGCCTTTCTCGTTCCGAGCAAATGTTGCGACGATTACGGTGAACGCTGGAGTTTTTCGACCAATCTTCGCCAATCTCCCAAGTGGGTATGCTTGGCTTGCAAACGTGCGCCGATGGCGCTGGGTGGTTGCCGCGAGGCACGCACACACGAGCGCTCAGCATTCTCTTGGTTTTGTAGCGTGAGCTACACTGGCCGAGGTTGAGCAGTTTCGCGTGGCTCCTGGAAAGCCGTGCTGCGCATGCGCGAGGAGAAGTACCACCATACGGCGCACAGAACGTTGCTGGCTGCACGGCGTCTCTCAGGCACCCCACGCGCCAGCGTCTTCCCCAACCTCCGTTCCGCACGTGGCGGCCCCGTCCACTTCATGATCACGCGAGGGGTGGCCGGGTGTGGAACCGATGGCTCATGCGTCGCAGCAACACCGGCATGCGACCGTGGAACCAGCTTACCTCTGGGGCGATTGGTGACGTTGCGCCGGAGCCGCTTGATAAATATACACGTGTCACATAATGCGTATACAGTGTGTGTGTCATTGAAGCAGCAGTAACCATGATAATCAAGATAATCCTAGACAACCAGGACAGCTAAGAATAACCAGCTGAACCTTAGCTCACTCCACGTATATCCTGGCATAGCCGAGGTAAGCCACTGATATTTTTTTAAACTGCTGGGCGGTCACCGCAATGTTGACCAATCGCCCTAACTGCGCATGCTTGACTTGACGAACGTGCGCAGGGGACGCTAGGCGGTCGTCGTGAGGCACGCACACATGAGCACTAGCCATTTTCTTGGTTTTGTTAACTGGCGGGGGCGCGCCGTGAGGACCGCGTTCACGTGCTTGCGCTCGGCAGTTTTTTTGGTATTTTGAACTACGGTCACAAAAAATTACTGTTTGCTAAACAGCTTCGCTCTTAACCCACATGAGCGCAAGAGATTTTATTGGGTTTATTAACTGCCGGGCGGTCGCCGCGAGGACCGCGTTCACTGGCGTGCGCTTTGCAATTTTTTGGTATTTTTAACTGCGGACACAATAAATTACAATTTGTTCAGGCGCTTCACTCTTAAAAAGCTGTAATTAATGCACACCGTCAAGCCCGCAGAAGCCGTGCCCTTCCCACAAGGTGAATGGAAAAAGACTGAGCAATACGGACAAAGGAACAGACAAAATAACAAGGATGGCCGGCCGTGAAAACGGGTAAACAGCGGAGAAATGGTAATCAAATGCAGGGTAAGCCAGTGTAGTGGCTTCGGAAAGAACTAAAACAAATCCGTCCATTAATTGCGTAAAGTGCTGCTGAAGTATTAAATCGCTCCAGCAGTTGTTTGAATCCGTGCATGTCAAAAGGTTGGCTTCCATGGGTTGTGTAACAAGATTGAACACGCAATGTTGGTCACATGACACTAACGGCCGGAAAACACAGGGCTAAAATAGCGGTTAAAATATTAGGCTTTCTCGAAATCTTCCGCTGCAGTATTGCTTGCTGCCTTTAGCGAGAGCTGGGTTCGAAATACCGCTTTTTTATTACTTTTCGTGTATATCCAGAGTTTCATCCGGTTGCTCTGTAGTCGTTATTGAAAGGAATAAAAATATCGCAACTTAGCTTTTCTATGTTCAATTTGACGAAATTAATTTTTTTTCAAGGCTTATCCGCATTTTCTGCGCAAGGGGTACACCAACATAGTTGTATTAGGCTGCATGAATTTCTGTTCCTCTTGCTTTGTTTTAATTCAAAACTTGGTGGCAGTTGTTCGTGTAATGGTTTTATATTTGTGCCACAAAGTGCAGCCTGATGATCTGACACCAGGCATAATTACCTTTTGTGCAACTTGTTTTAAAGCATACCTTAAAATGCCGAAAATACTGTAGCCTCGTCTCAAGGACAATTTGCGTTAGGGAAAGCAAGTTAACGAAATTGGCCATTTATGTGTTAAGACTATCGGCTATACCTGGAAAAGCAGGCTGCCGATGCCAATCAAAGACTGTTAGGATTGCGTCTACACCTATAACAACATAATCACTAAAAGCCCACTCGGCTTCTGTGAATAACTCACATAATTCGTCTGCGCCGGACGTAGTTACCCGTTCGAGGTTTTAAATATGATTAAAATTGAACGCACGTAATCTGACGTATACTACTTTGTCACCTAACTGCGCAGCCGCAAAAGCGACAGACGAAAATTTTGTATGCAATGAAAGCAGTACTGGTTAGTTCTGGTGGAAAGTCTATGCGACCTTCAGATTCTTGAGCTATTACACAGCTGCGCTATCGCAAGCATGTGCTTTCACAAGCCAGACGCCTGGGTCAATGCCAGCGCTCTCCGAGCACGTATGGCGAGTGGGCGGCGTAGCTCTTACGGCCCGTGCGTGGCATATGCTCGGCGGGGATGTATTACGCAACACTGCCGTCTAGCAGCAATCTTGACCTCATTCGGTAACTGATTCCTACTGTATACAGGGCGGATTGTGGTTTGAACACAGCGTAGGATGCGTGTATAGCTTTCTCCCACTTTGCCAGCCCCTGGAGTGCTGTTTCTTCCAGGGCTTCGATGGGTGCACCGTTTGTCAATCAGCGCACTGCGTATAGAAGGTCGTTGTCGGACGTTTGCGCGAATCATTGACAGGAGTGTGAGCACATGCTAGAAACAGCTACGCACAAAACGAAGTCTTGTTTTGCAAGTCTAAGCAAGTGTGTGGACATCTGTTCAGCCAGCTGTGCTTGAAAATAGAGTGAAGCAGTTGACCGAAAAAGAAAACTGAAATGGCCGAAAATGTAAATAAATTTTTTGAAGAACACTGTTTCGTAGTTTTTCTCTTTAAATAATTTTCATAGACAGGTCAGGGCTGCAGCATGCTGATATAGCTTATAATTACCGCTAGCACCGGTCTACGCAGACGGAGACAGCCGTATTTCTCATTTGTTTATTTGTATTCCCCTCGAGGTGTAGCCTGTCGGATGTCCCTTACAGGCATACCACTGACGCAATTTTGGTCATGAGACTGTCTCTACCTACGTTTCACCGTAATAACCGCTCACGCTTGTTATTTCTCTTGAAAAAAAAAAAAACGCTTTCCCGGCCTTACCTATTGCAGGCCATGGAGCAATGAGCAAAGTGCGTATTCTTTTGAGCACCCTTTTTAAATGTAGACCTAAGCCTGGCGGCATGACTCCGCGGGAAGGCGTTGCGAATCCCGAAAAAGTGGCTGGCCGTTCGATATTATAAAGCAAAGCTTCAGATGCCTCATTGAACGCGATGTAGTTACGCCAAAACGCACTGGAGAAAAGCCACCTTGGGTTTCCACAAAGGGTTTCCACGAAGCCACATCAAGCTCGTGACGGTGTTCCGAATAAAAACCAGCCGCCCCAAGAAAAGTGGTGAGAATCGAACCCAGGTCACTAGCGTTATCAAGCCAATGTTTATCCGATCGCGCCATCCGGACACTCTATTAAAGCGAATGTTTTTGCGCCTCATTGACGGCGATGTGCTGATGTCCAAAAGCAACGCCACGCGTTCCACCAAGGCACGCAAAACCCACCTTTACTGATTGGTTTCCATAAAGGAACATCAGTCATAACACACACGTTCACAATGGGAGGTACAAAATACGATAACGCACAAAACGCGATACGGTATAGCATTGGAGGAAATATTCGCATTGAAATAGAATCGCTGCTGCTGATGAACGTGCCATCATCGCATTCGGGTCGCTCAGCATTTACTCTGGGTTCTTTGCACGGGCGTCAGATTTGCATTTTGGCTGAGTTGAAGTGGACCTTGGCTGTGGACTTTGGTAGTTTTGGTTTCGCACTTTGGGAGCGTGGCTAATGTACCTTAATTTGATTCAAATTTCCCGGAGGAAGCTTCGCATTTTTGCCAGCTTCCTCTTTAGAAAGAACTTTGATTATTAATATTATTTTCAATGTGTGCAGCCGAAAGCAGTTAAGGGGAAAAAAAAACGTTAGGAAATCTAGCTTTCATAGAATGTAATTTTCGCAGTAGTGTTTTTCGAATTTCACCGACAAGGCACCGCTGTATGTGCACGGTTTTCTAAAGATACCCAAATTTAAAAAGGCCGCACGTGTGAACCCTTTCGTAATTCCTGTCACCTTGTTACGGTAACAAAATGTTATGCACGTGTGGCCATGTATGCGCGCCGCAAAATCAGCCACAATTTGTTAATTCAAAAGTAAACCACCTTCCTGGAGTCAATTTCGCTTCTAGCTATCTCACACAAAGCGACAGCGACCTTGTTTTATTTGATATTTTTGGTGAAACTTTGTCTTTGAGCACCGCACTTTTTTTCCCAGAAGTCCATGAAGCCGAGGGCGTTTGACAGCCATGCGGCGCCTCACAGACGAGCTTCAAGGCAGCGGGAACGTCCGCCTCCCTCAAGTGACCGCGGACGTAAGATGACGAACCGTGAGAAACTATTCCTTCTTCCGCACCGTGCGTTCGCAAGTGCATTCGCTACTTCGCGAAGTGGGCACTTCACCTGTGTGCGCATCCGCCCCTCTTGACGTTCACTGACTCAAAGGTCGCGCCGCCGAACCATAGCCAAGCATGTGCGCTAGGAAGAAACGCGGACAATAGAAGGACACGCATATAGCCCTCTTAACGCGCTTTTTTTTTTTCGCCGGCGAGAGAGATGAGCCGGTCGCGTCCCTCGGACCAACAGGAGTGCCGGACATGAATAATGCCGCGCGCCCCATGGGGCTCAACCCGTCGCTGTATAAACAGTTCCTGGACAAGCGGGGGTATTTCCTCACTGTATATCGCTATAACAAATACTGCCCGAACAGAAAATAACTTCACTAACAGAAAAAAAAGCTTCTCCTCGTCAATACTTCGGGAATTAGCCGCTGGAAGAAGCAAAACATAACAGCGCTGCTTACAAAGGACCGCGGGGTCATCCCGACAATGCGTAAAGCATTTCCCTCGGAAGAAGCCAGCACCGTCGCCGGCGAGAGAAACGTCGATGGCTATCGAACGCTGCGGACCCAAGCACGCTTCGAATGCGGTCCCACCGGGCCCCAGGAAGGTCACTTCCCCGAACACCTGAAATAACTTTCTTCAATCGCGATGCAAATTAGCGTCCTCTGCTAGGGCACAGCTTCGCAGCCCTACGGCGCTTTTAGTTGGCTCGTGTACGCGGTGGCCGCTCTAAGGGTTGCGCAGGTAAGCGACCGCCGTCTTTCATGACGCTGCCTTCATTACGTCTTCGTCTCCGTCGCCTGAGGCAAGACGACGGACGGAATAGAAGGTAAGGATGGTGTATTCCTGTCACTAGGAGCTGTTTGACGAATTCGAACGCATGGTACATCCTTCTCGGACAGTCCTTAAGAGGAAAGACGAACAAGTTGCCTGCCAGAAGGTGAAGAAACGACGGACTAATTGGTGTCGCGGCGTGTAGACTCTTGTGTCTGACGTTTCATCCGGACTTTTGAAGCATTCCTTTCTCGAGTGAGACCACCCCGTTGAGCGTTGGACAAAAATACTCGCCGCTTTTGTGCCCCGATAATCTAGTGGTGGTAGCCCTCCTGACAATGGCATGGGAGAAAATATATTCCGTGGGACGAAAAAGGAGCTTCTTCTTAACGAGCACATTGGTGAATATAAATGTGAATTTCAGTTCACCCGTTTTGACAGAACACAAGGCTAATCTGGTGTACGTGACACAGTGTCGCCGTTGCTGCCGGTTAAATACATTTTTTCGCTGACATTTTAAATATATGTAAAGTCATGTAGATGGTTCAATCCGTCTATGTCCTAACATGAGGAAACAACAGGAGTTATTGGGGGAAAATATAATATGCCTTCGAGAAGGCTACTTTAGCCAGAATGCAGTATATTGGAGACGATTTCATATAAGAAACATAGTCAATGAGAGCTTGCTTCTGGGCTAGTTGGTACATTATTTCTGGCAAAAACACTGCGCTATATTGAAGTTACGACGTAGTCTGCATCGTGTGTTCCGCCGTCCTTCGTCTTCGTAACTTCAATTTAGCGCAGTGTTTTTGCCAGAAATGATATAAGAAACCCAAGGGAAAAAGGTGTACCTTTCTTACGTCAATGTTGAGCCGAGCAATGCTCCAAAGCACTGCTCCGCACTATTTCAGGCGTGAGAAAGAGGCGTGCCGCTCAGTTACAATTCAATGCTTAATTAAAAAATCACCCTCTGCAAGCTAACGCATTGTCTGAAAAAAGTGCATCCATTCGGCCGTTCTTATTGAATGCATAGAATGGCAGACTGGAAAAAGCTGCTCTTGCACGCTACAAAACACTTATTTGTAAATTATAATCGGCAGCTGTTGTTGTTGCTTTGTGTACCAGCCGATAATTTTAAAAGAAGTGTCCTAATCTAACAACCGCCGCTAAAAGGGGATTCAAAACAAAACACAACTTTGGTTCGTTAAAAATGGCATATACAAAATATCTACGCGGCCAATTCCCGCGTCAAGTTGAAAAAATTGCTTTGAACTTAGAAAAAAACACACGATGCAACGGAACACACAAGCCACATTTTCACCGGTCTTTACGACAACACAATAATTTATTTGTACTATTGACAGCAACCGCCCCCCCCCCCAAAAGCAAACAAACAAACAAACACACATTACTCTTTAATTGCACAGATTCCTGCAGTTTTGTCTGATTTCCTGACTCGAATGCTAACCTGTAGTTCACACTAACAACTTTGTATTGTTCCCGCCGTGGTTTACCGGGTGACTTCGTGAACCGCAAATATTGGTATATTTAAAAGAAATCTTGTGTTTTTTTTGTTAAAAGAACCTTTTTAGGGGCTTTATTACGTTCAGTGAGTTTATAAATTAGTTGCAAACGAATGCTTCGTAGTGGCAGTGTCTGCCTTGTTTAAATTAGCCTTCAATGTGTATCTCTTTAACCTATGATCCAAACGGGAGTGACATGGTCCGCTAATAAGCGACCGGAGTGCCGACCGCTACTCTACTGATTTTTGGCCGCTCGTGGTTAACCCTCGAATACCCAATCTCCAGTAAATCTGTTCTTCGCGCACCGAATTCTTAGCACTGCCATTTCTCGCTCATTAGGGTGGCACAAAGACACATGAACAAAGAGGCAGCCTGCAGGCAGGCACACAGGCAGACTAGTCGCCCACATTTCTGTTTTGTTTCTCATTTATTTTTAGTCGGCTCCGTTAAACGTTGTACTCACTCAATCTACCCGAAAAGAGACGCGTAAATTCACGTCATATATTCGAACGTCAATTGTATTCATCTAATTTTTGGTGCGCACGGCGCTGAACGTTTTTATTTTGACATTTTACTTTTTCGTATGATCAGTACGCGGAAAATTTCTTTCCCTCCCTATTGCACCATTCGTTTTCTTAAACGAACTGACCGGCGCATGAACAGAGGAACACTTCAGCTACGTTATGGCTATTTGTAGGGGAGGCCGGACATCATCCTCGCACAACATAACGCATAAAATTATTTAGGCACAGTCAATACCTGCCTCTTAAATTAACTTGCATGATGGCCCCAAGTAAGTCATTTCTCGTTTAGCTTGATAGCAATACAGGTATTGTTCTACCTATAACTTTAGCAAGAGAGCCTTTATTGTTGGACTTTTGTAACGGTTTCTTAATCTGTTGTGGGCAAATATGGGCGCAACTTCACGAAGGTCAGGAAACAACCTCGCTAAAATACAAGAGAATTTGAGCTACGGAAACAGAACCCGCTAAAAATTATAAAAGAGTTCGCCGGCTTGCTGAAGTTCAAAGCCGTAGTTAAATCACAAAAAGTTAAATTAATGTTACAAAAATGGCAGCATCTCTACTCCGTGGATAATGGCGATGGTGCGGAGTACGGGGATTCGAAATGACATCGAAGTTGCACCCCGAGTGACATCCGATTTGCACCCCGACCGTCATTAGATTTGAGCCGTGAGTTTCAGCTTGATTATTCTTTAAATGAAACTGCAACTCACGGCTGGAATCTAATTTCGCTTGATCTTCGCTTGATGGTGGTGTGCGCACGGATGGACGCGGACGGACATTGGGATGTCCTGAGGTACTCCGCCCCATTACAGGCGAGGGAGTAAACCGTTTGACTCTAGCGTACTAACTCGCGGTCGTAGCCAAATGGGTAAGACGACTGACACTGAGTCTGTCTGGTCTACCAGACACAAGCTCGAATCCTGCCGGTGCCTGTGTGATTTTTTGCGATTCTAAATTCTATGCGCATGGACGGGGACGGACATTGAACAGTCCTAAGGTCCTCCGCACCTAAAAGCGAAAGGGGCCGCGTCTTATTCCTAAACACCGCAAAATACTTACTACCATAGTCTTCGCAACTTGATTACCCTCATCTTAATAGCATACATAAAAAGGGGTTCAATAAAGGGCCTAAATTCGCTACTAAGACGGGCGCGTTACTGCTTTTTCTCTGACGCAAAAAAAAAAAACCGAACAGATAACAACTGAGGCCGTAACGAGCAGTACACGCTTGTCACTTGCTCACTGACTGAAAGGCTGACATGGAAGATTACAAGCCGACATTTTCAGCACGGGAGGTGCTGTTGCTCTCCATCCTTGGGTAACCTAGGTGTGTACAGCCATGTTCGAATACGGGATGAGTAGAATCCGACACTATTAGCCCGTGGAAAAAGTTACTGTTCGAAAGACATACGTACTAACGGAAACCTCGGTATATGCATTTTCTTCTTTCACAGGAACACAGAAGAGAGGAAAACACAACAATCTCGTTCCTTTATAGACAACTCCCTCACTTGCACGCAATGTCTCTTAGCTTTCCTGGGCCTGTTGTGAGCTAAAACAATTCATTTTTATTTTTTACACTAGATATCCCTTCAGTACAGTCTAGGAAGGAACTGTGCAGTACTTTAGTGAAAATTTTCAATATAGGCATGTTTAATGTGTGGGTATCCCAGGATCTATATTCCCAGGATCGCAGAATCTATATGTAGGCCTGCCACATACGTTTTTCGTGTAATTGACAGGTAAAGTCGGAACGTCCACTTCTGAAGAACGTTCTCTGATCGGTAGAAGTGCTCCTATCGGAGGTTTTGCTGCAAACATTTTACAAATATTTGAAACGTTGACACAAATACCGCCGTATTAAAATTTAAGAAATGTAAAAATTCTGTCTCACTTCGACAGAACGTAGTTAAACTTCTCGAAAATTCAAAATGCTCCTAAAATAGTGCCAACTACCTTGTCTAGATCCTAGCACTTAGATTAGGTGGCCACGAAGTATCCACGACGAATATTACGGGCGTACTACAATAGGGTTAATTAGAAACTCAGTCAAAGGCAATGTATATCTCTGTGCATATGTCTCGAAATTGTGTGGGACTGGAGTGTCGTCATTGAAACAATATCGCTGGTATTGACTGGCTCTTGTGCAGTTTTAGGCACAAAATATTTCTATAACAAACGAGGAAAATCACAACGGGAGCAAAGCAGTACCTTTAAGAGGTACCGGGGGCAATGAAGAACACACGCAGTGCCGCTTGGTGTCGGCATCAACTATAGCTTTCGCAGGCCTTTAAGGTACGATTGAAATAGTGAATGCATTTATCCTCAGCGTTGAGGGTTCCTTTGTGACGCACCTGCTTCTATTTCTACCGTACAGGAAGACTTGCTGGGGCAAACTTGTGGCGCAGCGATGCAAAAGGTATTATCAGACTCGATTGTAGAAATTTATTCACGATAAAAAAAGTACGATAACTCTACCCACTAGGATGCTCTAAAAAGGGCGCCTGATTATTATTTTGACGTTCATGTATTGTCTTTCTGGTAGCAGTATAAAAAATGGCCAAATAATTTTTGTTGGGTGTATAGAAGCAACGCCAGCTAAATAAAAATATCTTGTTATACGAAATTATTTCAGCTAAATGCGTGGCATTTTACTGCCTCCCATCGGCTGCAAGAATGCATTCTAAGGTCACTTCTGCACAAGGAGGTGAAGTTAGGTCACATTGTTGACCTTACTAACACGCAGACAATGGCACCTAACTGGTCTCAGACTCCATTATAGTAGCATGAATTTCATCACTGATGCTAAATGTTTCCGGATAATTAAACGTTAAAGCACCTAATGATACCAAGGTGGGGTTTGCACTGGTGACCTTGAACGGTGTCAGGGCCTTGCTCAACTATCTGACGGGCGTATGAGGACATATAGATGCAGCTTCGCTGCGTCTATCAAACACAAATCACGGACGTCAGGATTCGTGATTGCGCGGACTCGTTGCGCTACGTAAATGACTCCCTTGGCAAGCCGCATCCAGACTTATATGGGCTTCGCTATTCGGACGTGCTGCGTGGCTACGCAATCGTTTCCGTGGAGGTTTTGTATGGATTTCATGGTGTATGATATGAGGGGCTTAGGGATATGGACCTTGATGACGTAATTTCTCACAATATCTCCTCGATAGGCGGTAAGGAGCCTGGCGTCTATCGCCAGCATCGCCAATTTACAAGCCGGAGATAATTCGCCAATCCACCCCGCTGTACGTACAAAGCGGGTTGTTTTACTGTCTTCTTTACGTTCCGGTCAACTCGCCATCTGCGTTGCTTTCGGGCCGTACAAGAAAAAGTCATCTTAAGGATTGCTTCTAAGATGGAATTTGAGGCCGCAATGCTGCATAGGATGTTCAGCTGGGATTTTTGTGCCCGAATCGCCGGTCGTTTGATGGGAATAATGCATTCGCTTCCTTGCACGCCTGTGCCATTGTTGCTTCGAAGGTCCCTTCTGACGACGAACGACCCTTTCCGAGCACACCACGACTGACCACAAAGCCCGGCTCCTATAACGCAAACACGACCCCATTAACTTATTGCGGCCATCGCGTGTAACGGTTTGATGTCATAGGAACGCTTTGCTTTGCTTCCACATAGCTGGACAATTAGGTCTGTCAGGACAACTTGTTGCTGGGCATGCTGGTTTTGGGCTGAGAACATACTGAGTAGCGCAAAGAAACACACACAAGAAAGAGGACACGGGACAGGCGCTACACTTTCAACTCTTTATTAGCGAAGATAGCATCGTACATTTATAGCGAAATTCCCACGTGCGCAATAGACGTGCCAACAATCGTTATCGAAAAAATTTATCTGAAAACCGCACCTCAGCATTGAACATTATGACCGGAGTATCGCTAATGCACTCAGTCCCGTTCAATGTTATCCGATGTGCCTCCAGCAGTTCACATGCCTTCGGATTTTTGCTTTTCCCCCAGTATTTGGTCTTGGAAAATTGTGGCTCACACTTTGTGCAGGAAAGACAATGCGTTGTCAAATGCGCACCATTGTTGGACTTTAAATTTCGCGCATGCTGCCTAGGGCGGTCGTTCAGACATCTTCCAGTCTGCCCGACGTAGGACTTCCCCAGGTGAGGGGGATTTCATAACCCACTCCCACTGTGCAATCAACGAACGGCGTCTCATGCCGTTTTTCACAGGTCCTTTTTTTTTGCTATTGCTAGCAATGCGAGAGCAAAGCTTACCGAGCTTACTTGGGGCTGAAAAGACGACAGGTACACCGTACCTCGTCGCAACCTTTTTAAGGTTGCGCGAAACCTTGTGTCTATCCCCGACCATGCGGTTAACCCATAAAGTTTCATACAATAACAACTACAGAGGAATCTGGCGCTACGATCGTACGCAGCGATGGACGTGATGGGTAGTTCTGGATTCGGATTGGCACCCGATGGCTTCCGGAAGGTATTATGGATTGGATCGTGCAGCCAGTTTCATTTTTGTTTTGCACTTGCGTGAATGCATTTGCCTATGTTGGAAGAAGTGTTCAAAAATACGTTTCTCCTTGAACTGAATCCGCACGCGCACTGATGCCGCTCTGAGTGGAAATGTTTTGTGACTATAGTTATGAATCGGGTGGGTTATGAAGTCATTGCCGGCACAGTGAGCACGAAAACACACATAACGGCGCTGTATGCAGCGAAGTTGCCTGCGAATTAGCTTGAGATTAGCTTGAGATCTAGCTTGAGATGACGTGTTAAAGCAGTTTGCAGCAACTACTGATTAATAAAATGTGTCTGCTTCTCGTCGCAAGCAGCTTAGTTCTGTCCTTCCTAAACGACACAATTTTAGCACACAACCGATTAGAAGGTAGACATCCCTCATTCAACGATGCATTGAACAAAAAATAAATATTGCGCAGTTATATCCACATAACGCTTCCAAAAGCATTTGGGATAGTGTTAGGACCGGTAGACGTCTTTCCGTCTAGTTTTTAAAGAAAGAGAAGAATACCATTTACTTAAATCTATATATGGCATTATGTTAGGCGAAAGAAGAGAAGGTTCTATCGGATTTAGAGTTGCAGACGAATGACCAAAAATACTGTGAAATGTACTGTTAAGCTCATTAGCAATTTCGTAATGGTCAGTAAGTTCACAGTCGTCTACGTGGAGCTGGTCAACAGACTTCTGGTTTGCGCTGCTGAGCACGAAATCGCGGGTTGGATTCCCGGCCACGGCGGCCACTTTTCTGATGGAGGCGAAAAGCACAAACGCCCGTGTGTACGAGATTTCGGCGCACGTTAAAGATCCCAAGGCTGTCGAAATTAATCCGGATCCCTCTATTACAGCGCGCCTCATCGCCTTCGTTGCGTCGGCGCGTTAAGGATATTCCAATATGCCAACAGTGTCGAAAAAAAGGCCTGATAAGTTCTACGGGTAATAATCACTTGAACCCACATAGCGGAGCTAATATAATTATCGTTGGGGCATACAAAATGCAAGTTATTTTATTTTTTGTTACAAATGAATTTCTTGAGAAAATGCTGAGAAATTTCTTTCTTTAGACGACCTCACTGTGTTCAGTGCAGTAATGCAATCGAGAGAAGACACATATCATCAAGGTGCAATTAAATTTTTCGTGTATTGTGTGCAAACACCAGTGAACTACAGTAAACAGGGGTTGTGATTTCTTATAAAATTTATCATGTGCATGCCCATTTCCAAATTAGGCTAGAATGAATAAAGCAGCTGCTTTAAAGTGTTCTCGGCGGTTTTTATTTGTTGCCGCATTTCAAATTGCCGGGATAACATCCCGAAACATGTTTGTCTTTTGTCACGCACATTGTATGCCTTCGCTCTTTTTTTCAATTCGGGTAAGAGTGTAACAAAACAAATTTTAGTTCGTAGCGTTCTTTGCAAAGTATCTCCACAGCCAGGACCATGTGTAACACCCTGCATTTCCACGCAAATGCAGATTTGGCGGAATCTACCTGTAATCATTATAATATTTGATTGATTGTAAGGTTAACGCACCGACGCAACGCAGGCGATGAGGCGCGCCGTAGTGGAGGACTCCGGATTAATTTCGACCACCTGGGGATCCTTAACGTGCTCCAAAATATCGTACACGCGGGCGTTATTTCTTTTCGCCTGCATCAGAAAAGCGTCCGCCGTGGCCAGGAATCGAACCCGCGACCTGGTGCTCAGCCCCGCAACGCATTAGCCACTGAGGCACCGACACGGGTAAAATCATTTTAATAGCATCAACGAATTTAATTTGTCCTGCACAATCATGGAAAAATAAAAAATAACAAAAAGTGCAAATTTTTGAAAAGTGAAAACGGTGTAACGCCTTGCAATTGCGCAAAAATGCAAATCTTGCGGATGTTCCACCTGCATTCGTTATAATAGCGTAAATGGCGACAGATGGCCGAACAGAATGTAGAAAGATAAAAAAAACGAGATAAATAGCAAAAAAAAAAAAAACGCAAAAAGGGGCGAACCGTGCAAATACCCTGCATTCCAATAAAAATGCAGATTCCACCAGAATTCGCCCTGTAATACGTTATAATAGTGGAAATAGAGATAAATGGTCGAACATAATTTGAAAAACCAAACAGTTAGGAAAACGTAGAAATAATAGGAATAGCTGACTAACCGGGTAGCGTCCTAACTTTGCACAAAAACGGATATTTCGCGGAAGTTCCTCCTGTAATCGTTTTAATAGCGTAAACGAAGAAAATTTGTCGAACCAAATCTTGAGAAATCAGCAAATAGGAAAATAAGAAAAAAATAGCCAAAAGTGGCGAACCGCGTAACGGCCTGCAATTGCACAAAAATGCAACTTTGGCGGACCTTCCACCGGTAATCGTTATATTACCGTAAATGGGGATAATTGGTTCAACAGAATTTGTAAAAATCAAGAAATCTGGCTGTAAAGAACTCACACTCTAGACAAGCGTCATAATCAGACAATTCTCTGAAATTCTGCAGTTTATTAAAGAAGATTCCAATTCCTATTACCGTAATTACCCGATTCTAACGCACCCCCGATTCTAACGCGCACCCGATTGTCCTGGCAAGAAACCGAAAAAACTTGCACCTCCGATTGTAACGCGCACGGAACTGTGGGAGCAAGAAAAACGAATGCGAGAGAAACGGGTGATTTATTTCCCGAAGTAATCGCACTCATCTCACTCCTCGTCGCTCTCCGCTGACCACAACATCTCGTCCTCTGTGTCGTCAAGCACGTTCGCGATGCCACACTTCTGAACTAACGTTCAACCATGGTCGATGGGATCGTGGCCCACGCCTCCCACGTCCATCCCGCGAGCTTCTCCAGAGGCGCACGCTTCAGCCGACCGCTCGTTATGAACGAGTGAGAGCCGCTGCTGCCATTGCTGTTATCAAGAGCGCAAGTGGAACGATTTGACGATTTGTGTGAGCGCCGATAGAGAAGTCTAGGCGCCTATGGTTCCTGCGTCTGTAAAATCGTTGCTAAAAGCTTTAGCGCCATCTTGACATCGCGATGGCGATGGGTGGGACGAAATTTCCGCGGTTTCGGTTTTGGTTGCGTATCCGATTCTAACGCGCATGCAATTTTTCGACCTATTTATCCGGAAAAAAAGTGCGCGTTAGATTCGGGTAAGTACGGTATATTAAATATTGTAAACGAAGACCTCAATTATCGCACAGGTACTGACGCGTCATCTTGGCGCCCGGTGTGCCTATTGAATTGATATGGTTAAACCTTTTCACTCGAAGTCTCGATTTTTAAAACCATTCACAGTTAACAAACACATCAACTACTAATGCATCCCGGAGACACCATCTTCCTTGGTAAAAGCTACTACTAAAAAAGCTCCAGGAAATAACAGAATTGTATACTAATGCGTAGAATTCTTATGCCGCTTGTCCAGAGTGTAAGTTGTTTGCAACCAGGTGTGGCTATGACTGCCGACAGACGTTGGATTATTTTCTTCTGTATAAGTTTTCTCTTTTTCCTTTAGCCAATGTTGTAAATGTATACCCTTATATAAATTAGGGGCTTTTGCTTCGCTCATTATGCATTTTTTCGGAGATGCAAGGCGTACCACAGAGCTGGTCTGTTTACACTATTTTTTACATATTTTTAACGTCATTTTGCTGATTCTTTTGTGAATCTTTGGTTTGGGCGAGATGTACAAGATGTGATGGAGTTACTGTGACATTTAACGCGCCGATGTTTCGCAGGCGATGGGGCGCAACGTAGGGGAGGGCTTCGGATTAATTTGGACTCATAGGGATCTCTACTTGCGCCGAAATCTCGAACACAGAGGCGTTTTTGCTTTGTGCCTCCATCAGAAAAGCGACCACCGCGTTGAGAATCGAACCTGCGTTTTGTGCTCAGCAGCTCAACGCCTTAGCAACAGAGCCACCATGGCGGGTTAATGTACAAGATGTATATATTTTTTAAAATTTTGCCAGGTCTTTTTGTGAACTTTCATTTTTTTATTTTTCTTATTTTTGTTTTTTTATTAATTCTGCCCGGAAATTTATCTCTATTTACTCTGCTGTAGCGATTAAGGATGTTACTCTTGCCAATTTTCCATTTTTGGGGAAATGCAGGACGTTACACTGTACGCCGTTTTGCAGAGAAGCCGTATGCCTCAATCTCATTACATTTACATCGCCTTGGGCTAAAAAAATATCCGTGGTCAAAAAACGCCAAGGCGCCAAGGCCTAGGACGCCGATCGCATGCGTCAGGATAATCAGACATACAGCATAGAGCTGAGAATTTGTTTATGGAAATCACAAAACAAGCATCGAAACCATATTATCAATGATAATGCACCTGTGAACAATAGCACTCCCCCACCCTCATGCATTTCTGGTGAAGATTACGTTTTAAGATTATCTTCGAAGGGTAGGCGGAACCAGTGTCACTAAATAGAGCATTTCTGGCCCAAGACGTCGAGGGCATGCGGTACGCTGGATAGGAACCAGCATTTGCCGCCAGGGAAGCCGAGCCACTTCTGCTGCTGAAATGGTGTTACACGCGTTAACTTTGATTCGCATTCGGAACGATGTCAGTCGCGCGCAGTCGCAGACCAGGGAGGGCAAGCTAATCCTACCAGAGGTGAACGATCGAAACGCATAAACAACCAAAGGACTGCTCCCATGAACCGTCGCAGTGTAATCAAATGTCACGTAATGCGAACTGACCAATGATCATGGCGGCGGCCCGGAGCAATAGGAGAAAAGAGTGCCGATACCCTCCACCGTTTTGTAGTGGCACTAGCCGAGCGCGAGCGAAAAGCCCACCGAGACGACGGGAAACATTTCACTCCCTCCTCCATCACCATTTGTAGGGCTTTACAGCAGCTTTGCTGGACATTCACTTTCGCAAGGCGGGTGGTGAACACTCTTTTTTACTATTTTCTATTCGTAGTTTGAAAGTTCCTTTGCGGATTTTTTTTGTTTATTGTTTGATTTTCAGGAAAGATGTAAGGGAGGCATAATTTTGAATTTGTCAGGTGATTTTTGGGAAAACGTTTGAATTTTTCTAGTTTTTTTTTTCAAAATTCTTTAGATCAATTATCTCCATTTGGACTATTATAGCGATAGAAGGCGTAATTTACGCCAACTTTGCATCTTTGTGGAAATGCGGGGCGTTACAGGGTCCTAATTTTTGGGGGTACTCGGAAAAGAATGCCACCCACTAAAAACGTACCTACCGGATGTGGATTTGACACGAATCGCGTGTATAAAGCGATGACGGACAACGACGCCTAAGTACAACATGAGCAATATAAGTAAAGTCACACAAGGTGCTCATACACGACACGAACGGAAACGCCCCACCGTCGTGGTTTTCGGGTCCGTTGAAGACACCCGAGCGGCCAAAAAAAAATTCCTAGGGCCGCCGAATCCTGCTTACGTGCTCTGAAGAGAAAATACTGGCGATACTTCTCGGAGGTTTGTTTACCTTTTTTATTGTGTTCACGTGTCCTTCTTCACTTGCGTTTCTTCACATTTCTCACGAAATTTTTCTATACGCAGATTGGTGGCATTTATACCAAAACAAGTGTTACCGAAATAAGAGTTATTACAGTATTACAGTATTAACGAAATAGGAGTTGCGCTTAACAGAGGTGCACCTATAATACAGAATTGTGGTTACGTTACCCTTCGACACAGCACGCACTATCTTGCTTATTGTTCCACTGTGCAGTTGGCAGGGGGGGGGGGGGGGGGTGTAGGGTGCTTGTAACGCATTTGCCTCCGACCCTGTACACCTGGGTTGGAATCCCACGAAGAAAAAATGTCTGTTTTTTAACTCGTTACAGCGGCCGCCATTTTCTGTAGCAGACAACCATTACAACAAACGCGTCGGCGGTTTTTGCAGCATCCATGGGGAATTTCCTACTTTCGCCTTAATTATTCCTAGCTCTCTACTGATTCGTACCTCTTAGCCTAGGCGTATTTCGGCGACTTCAATCACACAAGTTAATGTCCAATTTTAACAGAACACTGAAGCTGTTAAAAAATTGTATCGTGCAAAAGCAAATGAACACGTAATAGTGTCGCACGCGGCCTGTGTATGTGCAAGGCCTCTACTGGCCATGCGTTCAACATAAATTTCAATTAACAAGAAAAACAAGCAGGGTATAAGTAAACCCATCCAGCATTTTTAATAACGCCAGTAAATTGACCTGCTTTATCTGATTACGAAGGCATATAGGGAAAAGACATGCAGCACTGACACAAGACATGTTTTGCTTACACTAAGAAAATTAAGCAGTGGTCTTCGCTGAAGAATTAGAATTACTAGGATCACACAAGACTCCTTGCGTGCCTATAATGCGAAGGCGTCATGACCTCCCCTGCCGATAATTACCAAGACTCTTTACTTGTAAATCGTGCGTGTTTCGCTCAGAAAATCATAGTTTGTTTTCATTCAGTAAGTCAAACAGAATTATACATACTGCATATGAGACGGAACTTCGATTTAGCAGCTACGTGCAGATGCACCTTCAAAGTCCCATTGGTTCCTGCGGCCGAGAATCAGACCACTGCCACTCATTACAGCTGAAGTTTTGTGCGTCCAGATTGGCAGGAAAGCAGAAACAAATGTTCCCTTCCTAACGCTGTTTCTTACGTATGCGAGAACCGTGCTTTTAGTAATGGCCACATTTTCCTCCCACCGTTTTGCTCAATATGGAAGAAGCGGCCCTACAAGAAGTGGCTTGACTGCTGCTCCTAATTTCGTGCCTATGTTGGCGGCGCCTCCTTCATTAAGCAACCTCACCTGCATAGTTGTTTTCTTGTGCTACAAATTAGGGCAGCAGATATTCCCGATTTAGACCGCGCTCCCGTTTCCTTTAAAATAGCCATCGTACATCATGTGCAGAGCTTGCATAAGTCACAAAGAGGGCGCGAGGTTGCTTTTTAAAGCAAGTCTGCTTTTATGACGGTCTTTCAGCACCCAATTAGGGGGTGCCGGATGTTTTGAATATTATATTAGAGTACGCTGCAATTTGCTCATCCTAAACTTTGGCCTGCTTGAGAAGGCTCGGTTACCGCTTAACTGTGTTCAGCCTTCGGAAGAGACAAGTAGCAATGAGGGATGCAAAGGGTACGTAACCGGTGGCATGAACAGAGCAAGAGTATGTACTTAAACAAAGTGATTCGAAGAGATCATATTTCGACATTTACTAAAATGCGTCCGTTAAAAAATAAAAAGCAACAAACTTCATGCAATAAACATAAATTCCAAGAACTGGGGGCCTGTATGTACTTTTTGGACCTACCTATCGAAAATTGAAACGATAAGGAACCACATGACTGGTAATATCGCGATGTGTTGGCTTGATTTTTGGGCGTGCTTGGACATTTTGCTAGGTTCAAGTGTATATAACCCGAACTATGGCGAGTAGCATTACTTACGTACCGCCTACTCAGGTACCTAATGTCAGAGAAATAAGTTGCATTATTCCGTGCTTCCGTAAGTAATGCCAGTAAATCAAGCTGTAAACCCTGTTTGAAAAGTGTGTAAGAATATTTTGTACTTTGTGATGTAGTAATTTATCTGTTGTAATACAACGTAGTATTGAACAACCTGAAATGAAACATTTTCTTACCATAATATTTCTTTCGAAAAAGTGCTTTCAAATGACGAGCAATTAAGGGATAGAAAAATATATAACCATCGCGTAGGGCGGGTGTAATGAAGGAACAAAAGAGCAGATATTCGTGCAGAGGACAATGTGCTTCAAAATTTACTTTGTTCTGGTAGATATATTAGAGCACACTACAGAATGAAAAAAAAAAACGTTCATGGTCTTCATGATACGTCCGTCTCGTCAAGCACAGACTATGAAGTTGTTGTGCTGCCATAGCATTACAAACAGGGCGAGAAATGATGCATATGCTACAAGGCTAAGGGTAATCACTGCGTAATCACTGGTCTTCTGAGCACCAGCGAAAGTACACGCCATTCCGTATCGCTCAAACATTCGTTCACTAAAATTACGGCATCTACAACATTAGTGTATGTGCCTAGAATGAAAGATTGCTTTATGAACGTCCTCAGATTTATGGGCGTTTATCTTTTAGCTTTACTGCAACAGCATAGAACCCACGATTACTTTGGCAACGTCCTTAAAACCACTCCTAAAAGTGTTGTTTTACTTGGACATCTACGCCCTACATCATGCAAACACTTATTCAATAAACAAAAGCAAAGAAAGTCTGCTGATAAAACTTTAACATTCTTTACAGCACGAAGACACGTTAAATAGTTCACCACGTTATGCAGTACCTTTAAAACTCACCTCAGCAGCCTCCCGGGCCGCTCATGGCCCATGGCTTTTCATTTACACACCAGACAACATAAGTACAATTACGTCTAAGTCGGAAGCTCAGGGCATTGTGAGTAAAAGTAATCTACCAGGTGACCTCCCCGTGACCTCCTACTTCATGCTAAAAAGTAATTAGCCCCTCTCAAAAAATCACTCCCTGCATAGTGTAGAGATATACCTACCTCCGACGCCATGGAAATCCCCATAATAACCTACGACGACCACATATGACTTACTAACAGAATCTCCTTTGTCGAAGCGTCCACTCTAAAATCTATGGCTCTAGTGTGAAACTTGAGTGTCGCCTGTAAGGATGCAGTCTGGAAGACTAGATTTGGCGTAGTGGTGGTAGCTCGGCGACCATTAAGCGGTACAATGCCGGAAAGGTTCAGCGCTCAGCCCAAATAAATATCGAATATTAGGAAGCTAACACTATGTGTAGGATTGCCGTTTTCAACTACATCTGGCGTGAATAATTAGAAGATCTTTGAGTTTCTGATTCTTCCTACAATGGCCAGACGATACATCGTAAGAACTGTGAGTACGCGAGGTTCAAGCGGACGTCTTTACTGAAATACTTTCGCAACTCTCCTTAGAATGCATGGAATCAAGCTCTTCAGCTAAAAATGCCAGTCTGTTTTTACAAAAATAAAACTATGACAAGTGGCAGGCCATAACAAGGTGAAAGCAATACATAACCCACTTCGCGAATATCTCGTATCCGCGGCTGGCTTGACGAGATTGTGCGAAAAAATGACCGGCGGCTTAGTAAAAGGAAGAAAAGTAAAAAAATGGCAGCATCCCCATTCCGTGGATGATGGCGAGTGTGCGGAGTACGGGGACTCGAAATGACATCCAAGTTGCGCCCCGAGTGACATCCGATTTGCGCCCCGACCATCATTCGATTTCAGCCGCGAGTTGTACCTTGAATATTGCTTAAATGAAACTGCAACTCATGGCTCAAACCAAATTTCGCTTGATTTTCGCTTGATGGTGGTGTATGCACGGATGGACGCAGACGGACATTGGGCGGTCCTAAGGCACTCCGCACCGTTACAGGCCAGGGAGCAAGCCGTTTGACTCACGTGAACTAAGTCACGGTTTAAGCCCAATGGGTAAGATGACTCACAGTAATTGTGTCCGGTCTACCAGACAGAGGCACGAATCCTGCCGGCGCGTGTGTGATTTCTTGCGATTGTAAATGCTATGCGCAAGGACGCGGACGGATATTGTGCAGTCTCAAGATCATCATCATCATCATCATCATCATCATCATCATCATCATCATCATCATCATCCTCACCAGCCGATCTACACCCACTGCAGGGCAAAGGCCTCTCCCATTATTCTCCATTTACCTCGGTCCTGTGCCAACTGTGACCAATTTATCCCCGCAAACTTCTTGATCTCATCTGCCCATCTAACTTTCTGCCGCCCCCTGCAACGCTTGCCTTCTCGAGGGATCCACTCTGTTACCCTTAATGACCAGCGGTTATCTTGCCTTCGCATTACATGCCCTGCCCACGTCCATTTCTTCTTCTTAATTTCTACTAATATGTCTTTAACACCAGTTTGCTCCCTAACCCACTCCGCTCTTTTCTTGTTCCTTAATGTTAAACCTACCATTTTCCGCTCCATTGCCCGCTGAGTCGTTCTCAATTTAAGTTGAACCCTCTTAGTGAGCCTCCAAGTTTCTGCCCCATAGGTGAGTACCGGTAAGATGCAGCTGTCATACACTTTCTTCTTCAGCGACAATGGTCGGCTGCTATTCATTATCTGAGAATGTCTGCCATATGCACCCCACCCCATTCTGATCCTTCTAATTATCTTTGCCTCATGGTTGGGATCTGGGGTCACAACTTGGCCTAAGTATATATATTCGCTTACCACTTCCACTGCCTCGCCATCTATCTCAAACTGCTGTGCTGTCCCGAGGTTATTGATCATTACTTTAGTTTTCTGCATATTAATTTTCAGGCCCACAGTTCTACTCTGTTCGCCCGGCGCGGAAAGTATGCTTTGCAATTCGTCCCCCGAGTTACTTAGCAAGGCAACGTCATCAGCAAATCTGAGGTTACTGAGGTATTCTCCATTAACCCTTACTCCCACCTGTTCCCAATCCAACGTTCTGAATACTTCTTGCAAGCATGCTGTGAATAACATTGGAGAGATTGTGTCTCCTTGTCTGATACCCTTCCTTATAGGTATTTTACTGCTCTCCCTATGGAGGATGATGGTAGCTGTAGACCCATTATAGATATCCTCTAGTATTCTTACATAATGCTCATCTACCCCCTGGTTCCGTAATGCCTGAATGACTGCTAGGGTTTCGACCGAGTCAAATGCTTTCTCATAATCTATGAAGGCTATATATAGGGGTTCAGTATACTCAGCGCACTTCTCTATCACCTGATTGATCGTGTGAATATGGTCCATTGTTGAATAACCTTTACGGAACCCTGCTTGTTCTTTATGTTGACTGAAATCTAAGGTTGCAGAGATTCGGTTGGCGATTACCTTGGTAAATACCTTGTAGACGACTGACAGTAAGCTGATCGGCCTGTAATTTTTCAAGTCCTTCATGTCGCCTTTCTTATGGATTAGTATGATGTTCGCGTTCTTCCAATTTAACGACCGAAGAAGTAAGGAAGGCTCTGAAAGAAATGAAAGGGGGCAAAGCACCTGGTGAGGATCAGTCCCAAGATACTCAGCATCTAATACAAAAATTTCGGAAGTTTGGGCGACATTTACATCCCTGTTTTTCCAGCATGCGAGCCAAATACACAACCCCTGCACCAGGGCCTGTCGTTTTCCCGTCCGAACTAAATTGGGCTCAGTGAAGGCTGTGGCTTCAAGAACACAGAAATGTGTGTTAGATAGATGTAGTATGACCTGTAGGAGTAATTTGATCATGCTAATTACAGAAGTACATTTAGACTAACAGCGTGCATGAACGGAATACAAGGCTGAAGATAGAAATAAGATGGAATAAGAGAACGACCTCAAGAAAAAACATGATGAAGATTCTAATAAGATGGCATTTCGAGTCACTGAAATCCTGAAGGCATGATTTGAGCAGGTTAATTATAAAAGTGCAAAGAAGGTTTACGCTCATAGAGTATATAAAGCTGGCTAAGAAACTGGTAAGGCCCACGAGTTATAGCAGAAAATTTAATAAAACCATTTTATAAGAAAAATTAATAAAAATACCAATTAGACGGCAAAAACACAACCTTAGACATATTTGTGCTGTCGTTGCAGCCTCCACTGCGTTGGACTTTGTAGTGTACCTGAGCAGCAGTTGTCGAACATGGTGACCTACGGTGGTGCGCCGCGGGAGATGGAAGCGACCACAGGAAATCAACGTTATTCCGTGATGCGAAAGTAAATGACCAGAGGAGCTGTAAAGAGCTTGTCACTTAGTAGCGATGGCCAGAACAGCCTTGTTTTCGAAGTGATACAAACTGGTCAGCATAGTCGCAACGGTCGATATATTTTTGGATAACGTTAAATCAATGCATGTATACCTCTCGGTGGTCGGTTCGGACAAAGCGGTGTGGCAAAGCATGCCAAATGTCTCCAATATGAAACCGTATACCGTTGTATTTTCGGTCCCGACACACCCACATAAGCATCGCTGACAACCACCACAGGGTTTGTGTCTTCGAAAATAACCCATGGTGCAAGGACAGTCCGAAGACAACTAAGCAATTCTCAATGGTTGCGAGAGCAATACGTCGAACTGAACGCCTATAAAGCTTAAACACCACCAAGCGGTCTTGACGCGTAAGGTTGCTTGGCGGTCGCTTCGCGATCGCTTCTCACTTACGCTTTCAAACGGCTTCATCTTTTCTCCTACGCGTTGCGCCACTGCTGTTCCCTATTGCTACTGCGCAGTTCTAGCGCGTGCTACGGAATGCCTCCGGCTATAAAACGGCTCGCGCTTGAAAAACACGTTGGAAAACAGTAATTTGTAAGCGAGGATATCACAAAATGTGAGAAATGGAAGGCTAATACAGCTCTGCTGTAAAATTCCTCACCACGAGCTAACAGGCAGGCGCCCGGCACAGTGAAAACCGCCCCTGGCAGCCATCGCTGCGACCTTTGCCGCACGAACGTCACGTGACAGACAGATACACCAATAATGAGAAAGCCGCTTTGGTGACAGAGGAACCTAACAAAACTGCCATGAGATAGGAAGAATCAGGTACCTTGAAATATAATGGGATCATTAAGCATTTACACACGTAGCAAGTCTTGAAGGGACTACGAAACATTTACGATAAACGCTTTCATTCGTTCTTTCACGTCTGGAAGTACTGAGGAAGCTATGGTTATCGCCAGCACGAAGCGGCACTGCGTGATTTTCTCGTCGCAACGAATACGCCTTCCGTTTCTGCTTTGCTTCTGTGGCTTTCTTTTTAACGAGACAATCAAATGCGTTCATTGTCCAACTGAAGGGATGCCGGCCAATAGCAACTACACTGCTGTATAGACATAATTCCAGCGGTCGAAGAACGCCTAGCCCCGTAAAGTGAGGGAAATGTTTTTTAGCCAGTTCCTAAGTTGTGTTTTGGGCATACAACAGTAATTTTGGGCTGAGGTACTTTGCGGCCCCCTAATCTCAGTACTGTACGTGTTGTTTTACTACGCTGTGCAGGCATTCTGGATTTAGAAAAAAAGTTGAAAAAGTTTGTCAGGTTTATTTTAAATGTCTCAAATTTTTATACAGTGGGGGAGAATGTAAGTTGCTTTCTTAACAATAATTTCACGTATACACTTATAAGCACATGATAATGCAAGTAGCACCACTTTATTTATCCTGGGCCCATAGGTTCAAAGTGCGCCCACCACGGTAGGGTTCTGGCCGTGACGGTCTCTTGTGTAGCCAGGCCAGAGCTCCTCCGAGCCTGGTCGCAGTTGAAGAGCAAGAGTGCGTCCAACGCTCCGCATGATTGGCAGCGAGGGAAGGCCTATTGTTGTCTGGGTGTGCAGAAGAAGGGTGAGGTGTGGGAAAGTGTGTGTTTGCAAGAGCCGCCATATGTGCACTGCCGGCAGAGTAAGTGAATGGTGCGGGGGAGTCGCCTTGCGGCGGAGGTGGCAATGATTATTTATGTCCCCGTATGCAAGAAGGGTCTTGGGAGACGTTTCGGGTACGCCGTGTGTAGGCGTTAAAGAAACGGGAGCCCGGGATATCAAAGTTCATGCATGTTGGTGTGCTGCCTCATTACCACCTACGATGGTGCGGGCGAGATCCACATCAGTATCGCGGGAGGAGAGGGGGTTGTAAGGAAGAATTTTAAATTTCAAAGAACACAAACAAGCCCACGATCAAAGCAGCCTCTTTGGAAACTCGCCTTTCGGAAAGCGACTACCAGTCACGCCTCGACAACTTTGGCACCTTTCAACACCAGGGGTCCGCAGAGTGCTCTGTCAAAGCCAGTCGTCGCATTGTGCGTACTCAGCCTTTGTCATTGCGGAATAGAAGCAGCTGTCGGCGTGAAAGACTGGCAGAAACTTGCTATAAGCCACGACGTTGAAGCAGCTGCAACCCCCTTCAATAGTGGCCGGTCACGCATATCATAAACACAAAATAGGAAACTGTCGCGCCAACTTCCAACTAACACAATGACTTCTTGAAACTCAGACTTCCCTACAACCCCGCACTATTCTAAAGCTCAGGATTATACAGAAAAGTTAGCACAAATATTTCTTTTGCCGTAAAAGGAAGGACGTCGGCCACAGTGCTTTAGACTACGAAAACATTGCTCAGATTTGACGAAATCGTCCTTGGTTGCTATCCTACTGAACTGCTCCTGCACAGTCCTTGAACTGCAGCGATCTAAAGTATTTTGATACCGTCTGCTCTAAGGTGCAACTGAAATGTTATTGCTCTGACATTGCGCTACAGCGACCAAAGTTTTTGTCGGAGTTAGCCTGAATTCGGTCCTTGTACACGCGCTAACCAAGCTGCGGTTGTTGTTGTCTCCCTACAGCGACCAAAGTTTTTGTCGGAGTTAGCCTGAATTCGGTCCTTGTACACGCGCTAACCAAGCTGCGGTTGTTGTTGTCTCCCTACAGTGTGTCAAACCGGAACCGGAACCGAACCGATCAGCAGAATCGAGGCAGAATTTTGGCCGGAACGGGAACCCATTTTACACTTATTTTTTCCGCCATAATATAACTGAACTGGAACCAGAACGAATCGCAGAAACCGTTCCGAACGCGTTCCGGAAACTGTTAGGGAAAGGTTACGCAGAAGGAATAGAGTAAACGGGAACATATCGAGTCCGTCGGGCCGAAGTCAATATTTTTGGGGCCCTTCGTCTTTGTCCTTTGGCGTGAAACCAATTTAGCTTCACTTTAAAGCCGGAAAGTTTTTGGGTGACGACAACCTGAATGGTCCAAACTATCCTTCCTCGTGCACGGAATGTGTTTTCATGTTGTTTCTGCCATAAGGTTGACATCTCGAACTGAAGTTAGTTAAAGTTGCCTAAGGCATGTTTCGTGTTTATTCAAGGGTGTTCGAAACAATTATTTACACGAGGTAAGTCTTTACGAAACAACTAAACTGGGAGAAAGAAAAGAAGCGACAACTCATTTGATGCGAAGGAAATCCTATGCTGTTCTTCAGTACCTTCTCCCCCTTTGGGCTACCGTTCTGCAGTTTTGGAGTACCAGCGACCACTACCGCTGCTTGTGAATACACTTTGCTACTATGTTTTTTTAGAACCCAAACGTGGCAACATGTCTCTGAGGCGTCATTAGCAGGTTGATATCGGTAATGTTTCCCTATAGTCAGTGGGTCATTATAGCCGTTCCTTCTTCTGTGCCGTCTGTTAGCAAGTGAAAGGTGGGCACGATGAAATCCCTCTAAATTCCACGTGCCTTGCTTGGCCGGTGGAGTTTGACGCTGACGCCAAACAGTTTTCGTCTTCTAGCACTGCTAATGCTCCTGCGTAAAGATAAAATGCAATTGAAAGTATCAGTACATGAAAGCGTAGCAGACAAACGAATTATCTTTTCAATGCGACAATACTTGCCTCATTCAGCGAAAATATATGCGCGTGTGCGCGTGTGTAAATGTGTTTGTGTGTGTGTGTGTGTGTGTGTGTGTGTTTGTGTGGGCGTGCGTGCGCGTGTGTGCGTGCGCATGTGTGCGTGTGTATCTGTGCCCGTGTGTGTGTATGTGTATGTGCGTGTGTGTGCGTGCGTGCAAAGTGCACGTACGGGTGCGTGTGTAAGCGTGTGTGTGTTCGTGTGTGTGCGTGCGTGCGCGCGCGTGTGTTTGTGTGTGCAGGCGCATTTGCATAGGTGCCTGTGTGTGTGTGTCTGTGTGTCCGCTCGCGTGGGCGTACATGTGGCTGTGTGTGCGCGCATGTGTGCGTACATGTGACAGTGTGTGTGCGCGCGTGCGTATATGCGCTTGTGTGTGGGTGTGTGCGCGCGTGTGTGTGTGTGTGTGTGGGTTCGCGCATGTGTCTGTGTGTGTGTGTGTGTGTGCGCGGATGCGTGCGTGTGGGTGTGTGTATATGTGGCTGTGTGTGCGCGCCCGTGTGTATATGTGAGAGTGTGTGTGTGCGTGCGTATTTGCGTGCGTGTCTGTGTGTGTGCGTGCGTACGTTTGTGTGAGTGCGTGTGTGCATGTTTGCCTGTGTGTGTGCCCGTGTGCATATGTGAGTGTGTGTGTGTGTGTCTGTGTTTATGTGTGTGCGTGTGTGCGCTCGGGTGTGTACATTTGTCTGTGTGTGCCTGCGTGTGTGTATATATGTGACTGCGTGTGTGCGTGTGTGCGTATGCGTGCCTGTGTGTGTGTGTGAGTGTGTGTGCCCGTGTGTGTATGTGTGTGTGTGTATTTGTGAGCGCGCCTGTGTGCGTGTGCGCACGCGTGTGTGTGTGAGTGTGTGTGTGTGTTCGCGCACGCGTGCGTGTGTTAGTGTGCGTGTGTGTGTGTGCGTGTGTGTGGGCGTGCGTGCTTGTGTGTTCATGTGTGAACAAAGAAATTCGGGTGCAAACAGTGGAGGAGCGGTTGGAGGTAAACGGGAGAGGCCTTCGTCATGCAGTGGTCCTAAGTAAGCTGATGATGAGGACGAACGCCGTATAAGCTTCTATTCGAAAGTTCAGTTAGCAGTTTGCCGAAAGGATTATCCCAATTTCCGCTTTTTCTATTTGTTTCAGTACGAGGGTCATGCAGTCACCAAGACTTCGGCAATACCCTACTACGATCGTTGCTGCTTGAGTACTTTTTCATGGTTTTGGAACTCTCCTCGTAACACTTCATCCTGGCTTGCCGGCGGCTGTTGTGATGGTTTGGATCGATATTTTTTGGTACGGGGAGAGATTTTATGAAAACATATTGGAACGGTGATGGGCCGAGAGCGTCAGCCAGTCGTTTGCTATCCAGTGGGGGTGTCAACCATTAGTATTATACACCACCCCAATTTGATTTTTATGCGCTACCTTTGTATTAGGAGTGTGGCTTCTCTAACTTCTTCGAAGATAACATAAAGACTTAATTTGACAGCCTTTTTCGTGGCCAAGGCAATTGGGGGGTTGAAGGCTGCCCTATATAAGCTTTTAATGCTGGCGTTCATTTGCTTCAGTTCTTTTTCTTCGGTGTGCGCAAGTTCATGATGCGGCCGTCTGTAAGACATTTTGTGTATGATTAGCGCCTGCATGAGTCATTGTTTCTTCCCTCATGCCTGATGTTACACGGAATCAGCCGTTGCAGGCCGATTGTTGAACTTGTGTATGAGGGGGTGGTGGCGAGGGGCAGCGTCGGCAGTAGCAAGGAGGAGGCAGTGGGTAGTAAAGCGGCTTCACGGGAATGAGAACTGGGGTCATTGCACATATACTGCTTCGCTCTTAAGAATTATGACTAACCGTGTTTCCCCGTGTATTGCAGGACTTCGCAACAATCTGATTTAAAGGCTTACGTGATAAACACGCCTGCGGGTTTTGGCAGTTGATTTGCAATAGCACGACCATTCATAAAATCTAAGATACCGGAGAGAGTAAGATATTTTGTACCTATGATTGCGGGTAGTTTTTAGAATAGCGTTATACAGGGTATCGGATATTTTGGTGTAGAGAGGGTCATTAAAGCAATTTATTCAGTACAAGAACGTAATCCTATTATTCGCAATAGCTAGCAAGACACCAAAGAATCTGTCTTAGGATACTTGAACGGGAAAGTTTTGGTCTGTCTGTCGGTATGTCTGTTTGTCTGTCTGTCTGTCACTCGCTTCAGCCATCCGGCCGAAGCGAAACAGGTGCTGCGCAACAGTCTTATATACTTCAAGCCAAATCTTAACGTCTATGACCGGTGTTAATGTTCATAATTGCCAACATTGTTGAACAAGAACCGGACAATACGCAAAAATAAAGCATAAAGTCAATACATGAGTGATATTTTCAGTGTTCCTTTATTCAAAATTTACGGATGCTTGTTGTTTGCGATAGCAAATAAATTACTAAATCAACTGCAGAAAACCGTCGCCTGGTGTTGCCCGCGCTACGTGGCGGAATACTGAAAAAAATGAAACGGCAACAGCAACGAAAGGTTTTACTAGAAAGGTTGCGCGTTCCGCTTGAAACGGTCGTGGTATAGAGCAATGTGGTTCTATAAACGTTGTAGTATGGCGCCTCGATTCACGCGCGTCTCCGCCTAGCGACAGGGCTGGCATGGAGGCACCCGACTTGGAGCAGTGGAATGCGGTAAATTTAAATTGACTTGAGTAAACCTCTAGCGTGTTATCTTGGCAGGAACGAGACGGGAGAGGAAGTGCATGAGAGGTGAGCTGGAAAAAGAAGGGATGCATTCACTGGCCAGGGGCGCCAGTCGACTATCGTCTTGCGTCGACATTTGCAACCGAAGGAGCAGATACGCGGCTAAGTTATTTGGTGGGTGATGATGCAGCTCGGCAGGGCTAAACCCCACTTTGAGCCAATGTTATTGTTAAAAGGAATGGCCATCGCTTCATTGTTTATTTGCGAACCGGTGTCCGTAATCTCTACAGCCATGTCATCTTCATGCTTGCCCCGGCCTCACTTCCTGAGACACTCTGCCTTCTCTATCCCGACTATTCATTCTAAACGTAATCTCGAACATCATCTAGGTAAAAAGGAAGCCTAGAACGTGAACAAGATTGGTGCAAAAACTTCAGTCTGCGTAGGTGCAATATCCGTCGCGTGAAAAGCGCACTTTTTATGTCACGAGGGTATTAGGGACCATATAAGTACGTTATGCACTTAGGCGGTGCCCATGCACGCATATGCCCCATTTGGAATGGAGGAGGTTCTAAATCCCTTACATGTAAAGCCGAATTATCCATGATTTATGAAGGGACATTATAGTCTCCAAAACGCTGGCAGGACATATCATTTTGTGCTGAAAAATGCACGCCATATAACGTCCTCTGATTTCTGAATAGCTCTTACTTTTGCTTGCGGCTCTAAATTCACCGCCATTTGGAAAGCCGGCTTCGTGAATAATATAAAAACTCCATACTGGCTACCTTTATTCAGGTACACAGAAGCAGCTTCGTTTAAAGCAATTTCCAACTGCTGGTAGAGTTACAGGAGACTAAACCAATTGGGGCTTGGTTAACGTGTGTACAAGTGTAGAAGTCTCACCCTTGTATTCAAATTCTATGAGGCACCTGCTACCGCAATAGCTCGAAGTCCGTGCCGAGGCCAGGTCAGTGCATTTTTCATGTTGATCTACATGGTGGGGCAGTAAACAAAAACGTCGGCCCCATTATTTGGCTGAGCAACATTTGCATTGCTGCAGTTGTCGTTCCTATTACGGCAAACGCGAATATTACAGCTTCTTCCTCCTTTTTTGACGCTCTAGTAGTGCACAGTTAGAGCGAAGTCAGAGCTTTCAGGAAGGTATTGGGAAAGTTAGCCGCCAGACGGGCGGCTTCAGGTGTTCTGCTTGTGACGTACGGCACTGGCCGCTGTTGTGCGCGGTTGCAACGGCTCGGACTTCCTTTTATACAGTCGAGTCCACTTATAAGGATACCGTTCATAACAATATATCAGATAAAACGATGAACCGCTATGGCACTGTCCGCTTTCATATGCTTTCCATGGGAAAATAAATCGCTTAATACAATGCTCCAGTGCCGCAATATCGGATATAACGATTGAATGGGGTTACAGCAAGCACCGAAAATGCGAGCTGCCGCCCGCTCTCCACGCCACCCACGCCGACACCATGCGCCGCGATGCGCCTCGCATCCCGTCCACCCCTCAGGTAACGAGACAACTGCGCCGCTTACGAGGAAGCGAGAATAGGAGGGGAACAGTTCTACTTTCAAACCCCCTCCCGATGCCGCCGCTTTGGCTCCCTCCCCGTACCTTCGGCTTTGAATTTGACTGGGTGCCTCTTCAACTATCTGAGTTTTTTCGCGGATCAAACGTCAGGGCTGATATTTTGGAAATGTCTGAGTGCCTCACTGCAGAGGCGATCTTTGCGCGGATACGTTCTGCGGACAGCGATGGCAGTGACAACTCTGACGACGCGGTTGCACAGCCTACTCGGGTAGCACCTTCGCAGGAGGCCCAACGCATGATGGTCTCTCAGGGACTTCGTTTCCACTAAAAGCCCTTCGCTCAGCTGGGTAAAGCACCTATAGATGCTCTTGAAAAAGATGTGCGCCAGCTTCATATGCAGCAAACAAAGCTGACCGATTATGGCTTCTGTTGCACAAATAGGTAGCAGTACAACCTTGCTTGCCTACAAATAAAATCTTTTGAGCACTGTTCTGTCTTCTTATTTAGCAACCCGTATATAACAATAATCGGTTATAACGATGGGCTTTCCTTGGCACTTGGATATTTTTATAAGTGGACTAGACTGTAGAACAAACAAACTTGGGCAAACCATTTACCCCGGCAGCTGTTTTCACTCCTTCGGGACAAAGGCCGGGCAAGCAAACTGTGACGACTGGCTTAGAGAGCGCACTCAGCGGACCTAAGGTGTTGAAAGGTGTCACACTTTGCGCGGCATGACTGGCTATCACTTTCCCAAAGGAGTGTCCCCAAACAGGCAGCTTTGACCGTGTGTTTGCTCCTGTTCTTCGAAAAGTGTACATCAGATGACAGTAAACCTATCATGCCTTTTGAAAAATGTAATCGTCAATCGACCAGAAACACGTATTGGGCATGAAATTTGATTCGCTTTGCTTTTTTTTGTCTTTAACCATTTATTTATACCTAATATTTTGTATACATACTTCCAGAGCCTTGCAAGTGTATGTTAAAACAAATATTCAGTGAAAGTTTTTAAAAATATTTTGTACACAATGTCTTGCTCCTGAATGGTTATGATTAGTAATTCCTGGCTAAAGTGTTTCTTCAAAGTTTATTGAGGCAAAAATGTATATTTCACTTTACCATAGATATGACATACAACTTATAGATTTCATTTATAGCTAAAATTGATCAATCCCCATGAATAATGCAGCCTGCATGGGTAAGAATTTACCAACGTACTTAAATTGTTGCGAAGCATAATAGCCTGTTCAACGCTCAAAAATGTGGTGTGTTGTGGTTTATTTTAACAGAAGTCGGCAGTTCAGATACATCGCAGTGCTCCTCAATTGGCGAATCTAGGAAAACCAAAGATATAATTTTGACGAATGACGAAGCTGGGAATTCGCTTCGATCAAAACATTCTATTTGCGCTGTGCCAATACACAACGAATTGTGACGTTCTGCCCTGCGCAGTGCCACCTTGGAGATCTACTTCTGAGTCACACGTTATCCGCATTCTTCCAATGGCCGAATTGACTGTGTTAGTCAGTACAACAATAAATATTTGAAAACTCTTGTGATGATTGTTGCGAAGTTCTTTTATAAAGTTATTTTTGGGGGCTGAATCGTATAAGGTTACGAATTTCATTAGAACCATCAGCGGCAACACTACGGGTTTTCTGAAGTGTAGAGTATTGAGCCCTTCAAACCAGAAATGACCCAACGTTCTATTGCCTGCTGGTAAAGCATTCCCGGAGCCCATTAGCCGCGATTTCATGGAGTAGTTGATTTCGACCATTTTCAATATTAGTGAAATTGTATAAAAGCTCGCCCGAGAAGTGTGGCGCCTTTTGATGCATTTATTGACCATTTTTTTGTCCTTATATTTGAGGTATTCATAGCGGTGTCTGGTACGGGATTGCATTAGTCAAGAAATTTCTGCGCTATAACAAACAATCGTGTAATTCCACTGGTATCTCTGAAACCATTGAATACTCCTATCGTTTGAGCTCTTCCACGAATTGGCGGTCAGATGAAGTTCGTATTGGTTTAATATTGCCAAACATCTCGCCTCTGCTTTCTTAATGCGGACCTGACAACAAAACTACCGAATTCAAGTTTGACAAGGCGGACCTAGTCAAACGATTAAGGAGGCTGTTAGGCTGCTTGGGTTTTATAAGTACAGCACCGCAACGACAGTAAATTTTTAGCGGATGTGTTTTTGGCAGATTCTTAAATTATTTAATTTGTGTTATATGGGTGTTAAGTCTTCCTAGCATCATATAAATTTCTGTAGTTACCAAACCTTGATTTATTCATTCATTTTCTTGTTCTCACACAAAACCGTTTTAAAGAAAGTGTGACTGGAACGCCAATAGGTTTATTCGATATTATTTAAACTCATATTTCTATAAATTATAGTAATTAAGTAACGCACACATATCTAATTACCGCACAGAATATTCACAGGTTTGAAGAACAAGTCTTACTACCGTAAACATTATCAGATGAAAATTTCGGGGGGGGGGAGAGGAAGAAGGGTAAAAGTGAAGGAAAGCAGGGCCACCTCCCACAACAGCGGTGAACAGTCGTTTCCCCTTACAGAACTGGACGAATTCAATGTTGAATATTTCAACAATATAGACGTTGGCACAAAACCGACAAGTATAGAGAAACCACTCAGGGGAGTGTTTTCAAGAATTTACAGGAGATGAACATGAATTACTAACGGGGAAAATGAAGCGAGAAGCGGAGACTTCGGAGAATATTTTAAAGTGTGCATTTAGGGCACCTTGCCAAGATGAGGGCAACAGATATTTTATTAACATTTAGAGAAGTGCTACCAAATTTTCTATCGTACCTTCACACATTGTTTGCAAAAACAGCACATGCGGCTCAGACACAAGACAGTTCCACCTCAGGGAAACACTTCGCGAGCCGGTTTTAGCATGAACCTTAGCGAAGCTGCAGGATTTCTTTTTACGTGAGCACTGAAGGAAACATCACCGCACATTTGTACAAGTTTAAAACCGTTTAATTACGTGTTTCTTCGCACCCCTGCTATCGGCTGGTAGTTGTCATCGACATATGCATCGATATCGTCGTGTTCCTAATGCCAAGCATTACGTGCGCACTAGCGCTTGACGACGGATGGGGCGCAGCGGCGGCGCGTACATGCACGACGCATGCGCGGTTTTCCGGGAGTCGCGTTGAGGTTCTGCAGAGCAGGTGTTGCGGCAGCTTTGGAGTTCGTGGTTGCTACGCAACCCAGGGCGTTGCCCGAGGTTTTCGCGAGATTTTAACAGCGGAGCTTGTCTAACTGGCCTTAATATATGGCGCGTAACGCGTAACGCTTTAAAAATACCATGAAAATACTGAGCCTGCACGTAAGCGCGTTCCTCGCAACAACCGCCACTGGTCGCCGGCTCACGCAGTGGCTTTAGCATAAAAAGAAAAATGGATGGCGAAAATCTTCAGGAGCACCTCGCGTTGCCTTGGGGCATTGGGCTTGGCCTAATGCTTTGATTGGGGGCGTCCGGCGCGAATCAGTGCCTGCGGCTTGGTGTCCCCTTCCATCATATCAAAATGGAGCAATCGGATAAACGCCAGGTTTATAGCGCGAGTGACCCAGGTTCGATTCAGCCCACGGGGAGTGGTTTAAAGCAAAGCTTTTTACCCATACCCCCCAAGGGTTCTTTCGCGACCGTTGGTGTCAACAGAAAACCCCGCGAAAAAATAAAAGAATTTATTGCACCGCCAGGAATCGAACGTGGAACTAACAGAGGAACAAAGCTAGAGCCCATAGTTTTACCGATTTAGCTACGAGCGCACGCGCAGACGAGGAGGACAAGTGGTTCACTGACCAAGCACATCTACGGGTTTTACCCCTGCATTCTTGCTAAATGCCACGCGATAGAGAATAAAGGAAGCTCACACCAACCCATGGCATCTCACTTCTAGTACGACAATGGACATGTGGCTTCCAGTGTTCTCGTAAAAAATATCAGCTCCTTGTCTTCCGCCCTCACGCCAGACGATGCCTCAAGGAACACATTGAAATACTCCTTTATGGCCAGGCCATCACTACAAGCCCTAGCATCAAAATCCTGGGCCTACATATCCAGGCTAACACCAAGAAGGACGTATCCTTGCAGTGCCTCAAACACAGCATCAATGAATCATACACATGATCAGGCGCGGTGCCAGCAAGAAGCGAGGCCTCAAGGAATCCGATACCTTTCGATTAGTTCAAGCTTTCGTCCTTTCGCGAATGACTTACGTGAACCCCCTGCCTTCTTCTCGGCAAGAAGGACATAAAAATGCTTTATATAATTATTAGAAAGGCGGATGAGCAAGCCATTGGTCTACCCATGAGGGCGTACACAGAGAGGCTTCATAGCACGGGGCTCTACAACACGGTGGAGGAGCTGATAGAGGGTCATCTTCCTATACAGAAGCTCCGAATGAGCAGAACTGCGGCGGGCGCCGCACCTTTCACCAGATTGGCTGGGCAGCACAGAAAGTCACTCCGCTTGACGTACTCCAGGAGTTTCGGCGGGAAGAAATAAATATGTTCCATTTGCTTAGAAATATGAACCCCTCAGGCGACCAGGGTCGCCGACAAGCACGGGCTCAAGCGCTCAACACCACCCTCGGTGGGGATCATGCAGTTATCTACACAGACGCCTCCCATCATCGAGGGCAGCAGTACGCCATCATCGTTGCTACCTCCAAAACCAACCTCCTTGCTTGTGCTTTACACGAGACCGAAGCCATGATGGCAGCAAAAAAGGCAGCGATCGCCTTGGCTCTCAACCAGGGGTTCGTGAGGTAGTCACCAATGCCCAACAAGCCTATCGGAATTACCTGTCGGGTTTGGTGTCCCGACCTTCACTGCGTATGCTAAAAACCACTCCAGCTCATCTGGACACCCGCTCACCAGATCATCTGGACACCCGCTCACGCTTCCATGGTGGGAAACGAATACGCCCACCAAGCCTGCACTTTCACCCCCCGTGCTATTAAGCTGCACGAGGACAGTCACCCGCTTGTCTCGTTCAGGGACACAACCCAGTATTATCGCCTTCTGAGGCAAACCCTACCTTCACCTTACCCTGACCTCTCCATAGAACAACGAACTACCCTACGGCTCATACAATCCGGCTTCTTCCCACACCGGACGCGTCTTCACTCAATGCACCCGAATCGCTACAACGCTGAATGTAAATTTTGCTCTTAAGTAGGAACACTCTGCACAATAATCAGGGTGTGCGACTTTAGCCCAAAGCACCCTCCTCTCTTTCCGTCAACTACCGAACAAAATCTGTTTGAGATGCTGCGGTCCAGACCCTTTCTGCCTACTCAGCTTCCGCCGGTGGATTGAGCACAGGCGGCACGGACTGTATATGGGCTACAGTGAGGAAGGAACCACTCCCCTGGGCCGCACTCTAGGCCATTCAGAAATCTCAACAGAAGTATTTCCTCCTTCTCCTGCTCCTGCTCCGTCCCTGCCGCCGATCTCGTCGCCTCCATCCGCGACGGCAGAGATGGAGAAGTGAGATCGTCTGGCACCGGATTTGAGCTTTATATTAAAAAAAAATTTTCACTCATGTGCTACACCAATACAGCTCGACCAATTACCATGCATGCATCATGCATTAATTTACCCTGAGCAAGAATATCTCTTTGAAGTAATAGAGGGTGTGGCTAAGTGCATGTCACTTTTCTCTGGTTTCGCGATTTGTACAGCGACGTGAGTGAATTTAAAAGATGTCGCATGAGTAATCGTGGTGGGTGCCGTTTACAGCTTTGCTTTCCAACCACATTCACAAAGTGGATTGGCGGCAATTGTTTTCGTTTCATTTCACCCAGGATCATTCATCTTCATCATTAGAGAAACTTTGCTTTCCTGCAGGTGGTATTGGCGCACAGCGGCACCAGTGGGAACACCAAAGCTTCGCTTTAATACACATAGATATCAGCCCTCGCACGAAATCAGCTATGTTAAGTTGGCGCAGTGAATTTAAAGGACATTTTTAGTATTGGGTGGTTCAACAAATTCGTGCAGCGGCAATATGACCACTGTATAAGAAGTATGACAGTAGAGGAGATGTCACCATCACCAGTTTATTCCGCTTCCTTAGCCATCCGACATCCCGTCTTAATACATGAGGTGCTCTCAACGAACGAGCTTTCCATTTCAAACGAACACCCGCGGCGAAATGAAGGAATGTTAGTCGGTTTTCTTGTTGTGTCAATGACGGAATAATTTCTCAGACGCTTTTCAAGCTTTAGCTCTTCCCTCTTGATCATAGGGGTTTCTGAAGGGCCTTTGATACAATATTGCACATTCTTTCCTTAGTGTGGCTGAAACAAGGACTATGCCGAGTGTGGCTCGGCATAGTCCTTGACGTTGCCATGAATTATAAACAGCATATCAGTGACCTGTGTAAAACATTGTTTTGCTTGTTGCACGTTATACCAGGCACGACAGCATTTTCCCTTCCAAACATTAAAAACAATTTACTTCGCTATCTTTCACTGTCACTTAATTTACTGCATTGATACTTGGGGCAGCACATATTTATTGTATCTTTCCCCAGTTATAAAATAACCAAAACGAGCACTCCGCATTACAACCTTTTCAAAATGTACCAACCACACAGCTCCTTTATTCAGTAAATAAGAAATAATGCCTTCTGTGGTCGTCCTAGATTACAAAATAGCCTGCGTCTCTCATAATATTGTGTCAGAAAACAGCCCTTTGCCATCAGATATTTTCATAAAATCAGGTCGAGTAACATGAAGTCACGCAAACATCAATTTTAGCATACCGCTTGTACACAACGTCTATGGCAGACGTACAATACAGTACCTTGGTACTAAGGTATCGAACACTATTTCGGTTGACGTTAATGAAAGCCGCAATTTTTCTCGAGCGTGGAGAAAAACTATGAAAAGCAAAACCTTCGAATCACTAGCTTGACCTGCATATAAATATGTTTACCATCTGTAAAACATGTATGTTCTCTTTTTAAATGCTTGGTCCTGGACAAAATATGTGCTACATTGAGTTGCGTGACTAGATTTGCCGTTGCTTCTCTTTCGCGTGAGCATATACATGCGTATGTATGAGTATGTGCACTTGTATGTATGCGCATGTATGATTGTATATGTGCTATTTTTAAGTACATTGATGTGTATGGGTGGTTTACGGTTCTGACGACCGCTTTATTTTGTTGCCCGTAGTGAATTAGTTTAGAGGCTGAGTTGCTACAATATGATGTATTTATTGGATGGGCCTGCCACTAGTAAGGTTGCTATTGGCCCAGATGGTGCTTTGCAAATCAAAATGTATTCCCTTCTTGGTAAATAAAGTTGAAATTGAAAATTGAATTGAACCACTTCATTATACTGTCAATATGTTTGGAGAATGATCAGATGACTCTCCTAGAACATGGGGCTCTAACATTTGAGGAAAATTTTAATAAGACCCGGAATAAGTATATTAGGACGCGTGAATATTGTAATGCTTCCAAAACAAAATGGTTGAAAAAAGCCCCATGATTAAAAATTTTACCATGCACACTTGTGTACTTGCGTCATGAAATGTTAGATTGCAAGTTGTAGTCGTGGTTCATGTCGTAATTTTGCGTTATAAGGCCAGACTTATAGAAACAAATTTGTTGGCTTCCACACGCGTGCGTCTTCCTTTCAATAGGTAAGAAATAAACAAAGGGTATTTCCAATACCTGCGCCCAATTATGGTGGTTTTTTTCCGGGTTTTATATTTTGTTTAAATCAGGGGTAAAAATTGGGTGCTATTTTTCAAACTAACATCATCATCATCATCATCATCACCAGCCTATCTACGCCCACTGCAGGGCAAAGGCCTCTCCCATTATTCTCCAATTGCCTCGGTCCTGTGCCAACTGTGACCAATTTATCCCCGCAAACTTCTTGATCTCGTCTGCCCATCTAACTTTCGGCCGCCCCCTGCAACGCTTGCCTTCTCTAGGGATCCACTCTGTTACCCTGAATGACCAGCGGTTATCTTGCCTTCGCATTACATGCCCTGTCCACGTCCATTTCTTCTTCTTAATTTCTACTAATATGTCTTTAACACCAGTTTGCTCCCTGACCCACTCCGCTCTCTTCTTGTCCCTTAATGTTACACCTACCTAACCTCAAACTAACAATTGGGGATAAATAGGGTTTCTTGCGAAACAATCCAAAATTTGTGTTTTTCTGGGTTTAAAACATACAAATATACTAATCAAGTAATGCACGCAGTTTATTTTATCAGTGCGTATCACTAGCTTCTTAACTCTAACGCATTAAAATTGGTGTTTGTTTCAAGCTGGCAATCGGGGGGATATTAGCGATTTCTAGCAAACACCCTAAAAAATTTGGCTCTTGTTTAGAAATATACTCGCAGTGATGACAGCGAACAGCATTGATATATTCTAAGAAATGAAACAATAGAGTCAGAAAAAGCTAATGATCTATTTTTCAGACATCCTCGTCTAAGCACACTATCATCTGCATGCGGAGCATGTCGGTCTGTATCAGAGACTTAAACTATGGTGGAACGTACTTCGGCTGGAAGGATATTCTGTCGACATCACAGATTCTATTAGCTAGGCCCAACAATGGTGGTGTTGGAGAAACTTTATGTCCAAAAAGGGTCCTGAAGGACACCTGACCGGTGTCAAGATGTAGAGGGCATCTCCCACGTCGGGACGGGGAGCCCGAGACTCTCCGCCGCTACGCGGGCCTTCTGGACAGCCCAGAGTTGATCGTTAAGTTCACTGATCCTGAGAGCACTGTCCCACTTGACCTTATCCTCCAGATAGGAGGCTTGCGTAGCACAACCACACAACATATACCCAAGTTCACACGCCCATCACACTTTGAACACGTAGCAGTTCCGTCGTAGTCCGAGTCGATGTGGCTCATCCTCCAAGGATTGGCGTATGAGTGCGTTTGTAACATGCGGAGAGTGACTGACTGCGCCCTGTTGAGTCCTTTGTGTGGGAGCGCAAATTCCCGTCGATTTAAGTAGAAGTGCTTGGTGAGCTCGTTGTAGTTCTGAAGTTGATCCTTGAGAGCCCTTTGTGGAGACGGGGATAATTTACTTTTATCGCTGCGTTTTTGGCCTCAACCAACGCCGAAAGTTACAGCGCTTCTGTGATACCAACAATTACAGTTTATAATTCGCTAGCCTGGCGTAGGGAGCGGGAGTCATGCCAATACTCAATGAGGTCAAACGTATGTTTGTGCATATGGGGCTTGCTTCCGGCCAGTTCTGGTTGAAAACGGCGTACCATCATCTCATGTTTGTGTAGTTCGCTACATTGAAAAGGCACATTCGGGGAGAATTCGGGTTTAACCAGATTCTCCTGGTACATGCGCGGGGTGTAAAATTAGGGTAACATGGGGTTTTACCTGAAAACGATAAATCCTACCTACAAGTTGTGAGCTGTCAGATTTCTTTTTGTATACGAAGGAAAACTCGCATAAATTTCAAACTTTAAAATAACATCGAAGCCTGAGTTTGGTTTCGGTGAATTTTGAATTTTACTGTTCTTATATTTTATATTATAAGTGACTAATCTTATTCTGAAACTGAACCGCGCATCGGCTAGCTTCATTGCGAATGTGCGCCGAATGACGGTAGTCTACCCCCACCCACGGAACACCCTCCCTTCTCCAGTCTCGAACATATCCCATTCCCCCACCTCTACTTTCGCTCCTACCTGGAATATTGCAATTCAGGCTTTCTCAATTTAAGTTGATTTGCGGGGTCTTCAAAAATGCTGGTGTGTCGTCTTCTCCTGCCTTTTGTTGCCGTTGTGCTAGGAACACGTCAAGCTCATACGCTTTATTTTCTGCTTGCCTGCCTTTGAAAGAGCTTTTCTCGAGCAGTTGTTTATATGCTTATGTAAAACACAAACCAATGCGCGTTCTCAATTTGAAGCAAGATGCTAATATAGACTACGTCTGAACAATCTTGCTTCAAATATATATGCCTCAGTTTTGTTCGGGACGAATGGCATGGCCAAGTACTAGCCATTGCAACACTTCTGCTGGTTTGGAAGGGTGTTGCTGTGTATACTTTCTGTTGTAGCATTATTCGTGCGTTATAGACCGGGTGGTTGAAGTGCCAGACAGACAGACAGACAGACAGACAGACAGACAGACAGACAGACAGACAGACAGACAGACAGATGGACGGACAGACAGACAGATGGACGGGCAGACAGATGGACGGACAGACAGACTGAAAAAATATCTGCGCGTTTCGCTACGCCAAGAAAGACTACAGTCGAAAGAAGAATACTGGAAAAACTTCTCCGTTGCTGGAGGCAAATGTAGAATGGTATCCTTTCATAAACAAGCGGCATCGTGTTTTATTCCGTGCAATACAAATATCATCGCGTGGACGCTTTGCCTTGCGTGAGACAGGAGTTTCGACATTTATTTTTTCGTTAGCCAAAAAAATATCATTCTGCTAACGCCGGGGTTGCAGTAGCAGACGTCGGTCATGCGAACGTTAAAGTTGGTTTTCGAGAGCTCATTTTCTTCATCACCATTTCCCCTGTGGCTTCGGGTCATCTTTTCTTAATAAAGTTTGCTTCCTTTCTTCTTCAGCACCTTTACAATTACATAATTTAACCGTAATCCGCGCAGGTGCATTGCGTTGTTCTGAAAACGTTTGTTTTAATCGTTCTGGACAGTTTTCAACTTGGAAAGTTTTCTCCCACGATTGTAGTGGCGCAGAAGATATGAGTAAGCCGTCGCAAAAAATTGAAATATTTCTTCATGCTTGCCCAAAAGGAGGGTTATATTACAAAAAGCGGCTTTAAATTTGTGTTTGCACACAGAAGTCACAGCATGACTTTTTGTTATGCAAGGTTTTCGGGGGAAATATAAAATTGCGTTGCGCAATTTTTCATGGACGCTTATGTTTCAGCCACAGAAAGCATTGGGTTTGCCCACCATCAATTTCAGAGTTAAAAAAACGAACCTTCCCCTTCGAGTACGACCATTTAACGTATTTACCACTAGCGGCTGACGTTATGATCTCCCCGAGCCCATCTTATATGGATGGTATGCTATTTCATGGAGGGGTGTGGTTGGCACTCCTTACGAGATAATCCATCGTGGGCTGTTTCATTCTTTCAAGCACTTGCATGCAGATACGTGTTTGTAAAAACAATTTTTCACAGTATGTTTCTATAAACAATACTATAAAAGCGGTTCTTAGATTGTGCCACACAGCGGGACATTACTAAAATGCGCGAAACCTAACTGAGGAATAAAATTGCCGCTGTTTGTCGGGAAATAGCGCGCTACACTCCACGGCATTTCGCCGTTTTTTAAACTCCACCATATACTAAAACCTTTCATTACTGTTGGATATCTTGCAATGCCGCCACCAGGTCTGTGGTCACGAGCGAAAATGTGTTGTGTTTTTGGGAAAATACATCGTTTTTAATGGGCATTTTTTTTAGTGTTGCAAACGTCAGGCATCCAGTATTTATATTTAAAAGAACATTGAAAACACCGGTTATGTATTGATGGTGTACGTCAAATATGCCAAATGTTTTGTTTTGTCTACTTTTGACAAGTTTGACAATGTTGACAAGTGTGAACTAGCCTACCAGATTTAGTGATCTGGAAAAGTTTTGCCTAGATAAACTTCTTGTTTGAGGATCCATTATAACCCTTGGTCAGGCACTGAATGGAGTGACAGACGGACGAAAAGCTAAAACGTTTGGGTTGAAGCAGCCCAAGAAAGATTATCATCTTTGAAAGGACTGCGGGCCCACGCTTGCGGCAGAATACAAGACATGTCACCTTGCATACTTCGTACAAAAGTCGTCTACACACACCACAAGGTATACGTGGGTTGTGTAGTAATTTTATAGGTTCGATCAAATCAAGAAGGCAATGTTTGTTAATAAAATTTGTCTTCGTGGGATAAATGAACAATGCAACTGTAATACACACTGAGAATTAATGCTTTGCAGTAGGACAAAGAAAGCCAGAAAGATAAGATACCCACAACCAAACGAGTATATACCTTCTATCAAGTGGCCACTTGATGACTTGGGGATAGAAGGTACCCAAAATAGCGTTAAAGCAATCGTAACGTAGCTTTTATGCCCCTGGCTATGCCAGTGCATTAAAAATTGTTAAAACAAAGCGTTGCACTTCAGGTCTTAATTTCAACAGTACGCTACGTAGCTTTTATCAAAGCAACGTATGCTTAATAAATTGACGTCATTTTTCAGTTTCATTAATTCAAGGACAGACAATACCCGTCGCTCAAAACTGGAATTATCTGAAGACACGTTACTCAAACACTTTCTATGGTGCAAATAATTTTGTTTTAAATTTTTGCATGACTGTTCCCGTGCAGACACACAGCATGCCAGTATTCACACTACTCTTCTCCCACCGTTTTAAATTCAGCACGTGTACCGAGCCACCAAAAAGATCAAGTTATTACACCAAGCGAGCCCTAGCAAGAAGCACGGCATAACAAGGCATCGTTTTAAGCATGCAGATCAGTGTTAACAAACTGGATATGTATACTCGTGTAACAAAAAGAAGCGAGCAAAAACCTGCTGCGACGTTCGCTCGGTTGACGCCAGCCAAGTCGATGTTACGATTGCCGCACACCACTTCTCACAAAAACCCAATACCCACGTTGAGATGTTCTTTTAAAAATGCTAGAAGCACGCTTTTTTAAGCTTCTCTATCCTTACGCGAAACAACCAAGGGCTGTAAGTCCGCCTTAGCAACCCCAAGTACGTTTACATTTAACTGACTGCCAGAAGTTAGAAAATTCTACCCCCCTTCCCGTTTAAGTTTTGTTGGTTAAATGGACCATGAAGACGAAATGCAAGGTTGGGTAGTTAAATAGACTGTTTCGTCTGAACAATACAGATAGGAATTGCAACTCAAACATCACAAAATATTTGAGATATTGAAGAGTACTTTTAAAACAGTGGCAGCTACATTGTTTTGTGTGATTGGCGGTCGCCTCGGAAAACCAGCAGAAGGTAGCATGATTCGGCGAATGTAGTGGGGCCTGTAGTTCCGTTTGTCCGTATCATTTGAATGCTAACGTGCCATTAGCCCCTCTCATAACTGCGTCTTTAGCGTTGACCCAAATTGGGTCTCGCATGACCATAATACGTCAGTGAAGCTGGAATTTTGAAAACAGTCCATTATTTTAGTGTTTTCTCGATTGAAAATTTTGTGTATTTCCACTGTGCGATGAAGGACAACCAAAGCGGGCACCAGTCCAAAAAAGGTGCAATTACAATACGCGGCATTACATCAGTGTTTATGCATAGAAGTCAAATCTCGGCTTTGTGGTGGGAGAAATTTATGTTGAAGGTTTACTTTGCAGCACATTATTTCTTATGTGAGCCCACGTTTCCCGTACATCCACCGCGATATTACCGAATATCAAATTAGAATTTATAAATAAATCAACACCTTCCAGCACACTCGTTTTACGTTTTAGGCATTAGTGGTCCGAGCGTGCGGTCTGTCCGAACGCAGCCTATAAGGCTTAGTCATAGGGTTTAGTTGTTTTAAGTGACAAACCACGAAAACGTAACTATTCAGCGCAAGAAAGAACTGCGAAAGTAAATCCAATGACTCACTTGAGTCATCGATATTTTTATTCTTTGAAGAACTTTGATATGAAGAGAAGTTCATAGGAAGGACGCGCACCAAGTAAACTAAACTAATGAATTTTATGAAGAAATGCTTTGTAAGTGTAACACAGAACGCGGAATCTATAAATTGGCAGATAACAAAGGTATAAATAAATTACCATTATTTCTCTGGGGATTAGCCTCTGCACTGCACTGCATGAGGTTCTGTGTGGAGCTTCGGACGGCAGCAGCGGTGTTCCAATTTGTAAAAGAAAGAAATGTCTTGGTGTACACACCTATGGCCCAATATAAAATATGCCACCTTGCAAAACTCATACTGAGCCTGATAGAAAGCACGCATAGGGTCCGTACATTATGCAATAATCACAGGTGGAAAAAAATAAGGAAGGAAATGTTCAATATAAGTGTTTGCCTTGATTGGCTTTCCCAGGCGCGATATTGTAAGTTCGCTTTAAGACGCTAAAATTTAAAGACATGCAAATAGAGTTGGCCATAAAATGCTAGAGGAATATGAGCCCTAGAGTATCCTTGTGTCTGGAAGGCAAAATACGCTGGGTACTCTCTCTTGACGCATTGTAAGCCTATATTTTAGTTGTTTTTACGCGTAATTCTTTCAAGTAGAGGCAACGACTGTTGCTCAAACCGGGGATTATCGAGAGACACGTAACACATAGTATAGCTGCAACCTTCTTTAAGAAAATCTTGTGTAGTAGTAAACCGCCGCACCCAGCATCGCATTTTTCCAATCTTCTCTTGTCCCACTTTTGCAGATTTCATAAGGTGTCCAGAGCAGCCAGAAGGATTACGTCATGACGCCCATGGACATACAGAAAAAGCACTCCGTAAAGGGAAAATGTTTTATTTAGGCATTCGTCTCAGTCCGAAGAGACGGTTTTGGTATTCGTTCAAACAGAAAGAAGCGACTGGAAACCTGTTGCAGCGTTCCACCGCTTCACGTCAGCTAACTGCGTCAGTACGATTACAGAATACCGCGGATCGCCGCAAAAATTACCCAGTGGTAGACTTCCCTGTAAAGACAAGACTAAAAGCCAGCTCCTTAAAGTTTCTCTATCCTGACACAAAACAACTAGAAGCTAAACAGCCTCCCTGAACACCCCCAGGTACGTCAGTTTCACTGTATGAAAAAAGTTGATACGTTCTTAACTTGTATCAATGAGAAAGATAGACAAGAGCTAAATTTAAAATTCTCTGGTTGCAATCTTGATATTTTTAATACTCGGGTTGATTACTTGGGTTCAGTTTGAGTAAGTTGTAACAAATAGAAGAGAACTTTGTGCTTGTGTCTGACGAGTTCACAATGTTCAAACCGTTCCAACTGTTCGGCAGGTCCATTTGTGAGCGGGAACTAGAGCCCATGTGTGTTCACTACTATCCGTTGAAAAAAAACACCGACATTATAGTGTACTTCAACGGACCATTCTTGCATTACCTCCTATTTTATGCGTAAACGCGTAATTCGAAGATGTGTGTTGGTAACATTGCAACATTCGCCTTATCTAGGCTATGCTAATCTTCGGACGTGTTAAGGTACATTTCGTATTGGTCTTTCTCAGCGGTGATGTTGCCATTAAACTTTTAAGGGCATCGCATAGATAGCGTGTTGCTTTGGCTTCTTTAAAAATTCAGTTTTTTATAATTCCCTGCAATTTTGTTGTGTGAGAAACGATGTTGTTGTAAGGAATCACCTGTATCAGCAAGAGCAATCACTTTTTTGTTATTTTTTGTGAGTAGTTACCAGGGGCCTCTGATTGATTGATTGTAGGGTTTAACGCACCGACGCAACGCAGGCGATGAGTCGCGCAGTAGTAGAGGGCTCCGGATTAATTTTGACCACCCCGGCATCTTTAACGTTGCCAAAATCTCGTACACACGGGCGTTTTTTCTTTTCACGTCCATCAGAAAAGCGGACTCCGTGGCGGGGAATGGAACCCGCGACCTCGCGCTGAGCAGCGCAATGCCCTACCCACTGAGCCGCCGCGGATGGTTACCAAGGGCCTCACTTTACATCGAAAAAAGATATAACCGTAGGTTCGCCGCTGTAATACATGTGCCAGCGGTCAAGAATGAATACTGAAAAGCAAATGGGTAAGCCGACAGAATTATAAGCTGGTTTCTTTTGTATTAGTTTTTAATATAGAGGGGCCAAGAGGGCAAAAGTTTATTTACCGGAAGGAATATTAGTAATGTTGAAAGCTTTCAAATTTCCTGTGACACGCATCAGCAGTGTCGTAATTTGGAAAAGTAGAACCTAAATTATTAGTGTGTTACTGCGCGTTAGCAATCAAGTCACAACAGCAAAGAAAACTACAAGCCCTGTCAGAGTTGCAGAATCGTCTTCGTAGCCGTGGAATTATTCAACGGCCCATAGTTGCACAAACAAGGCCCCGCAGTGTCAATAAGAACTCTCGAGAGAGCCGTTTGCGATTCGCCACTGCTTCGTCTATTTCGGATATATTGGAGCTTTGTTGATGGCAGTATGTGTAAAATGAGCAGTGTTATTGTTAGAGTAGTTAAAAAAGTAACACTTTTATTTTTTTTAACGTTTTTGTCTTGGGGAGGCCAATAAGGACCCCACTTGGCTTTCGAGTTCTGGTGCGTCTGGTATATGCAACACCATACAGATAAGCCTTCATGGCTGATAACCAGTGCCGCTAGACGAGTATAACATAACGAACACAACGAGTATACTGAAGTTATTAACGTATTGACCTGAAATGCAAGGTAGGTTTATAAAGATTAGGGCGATCATAGACCGCAGGTTTTACCTACACATAGCACATGCCCGCAACGAGATGTTTTTTTTGTTTTTTAAACTCTAACGCAAGGAATTCACGATGTACCGTAAAAAAATGTTTTCTTTAAAAATAGTCTTCAAAACGTATCAGTAGTTGTGACTATAGGTTGTATTTGTGTCGTGCGATCGCCACTGAAGTTTGGTGTAAACTAACTGCAAGAAATTTCATCTGACTTGGCGTTGCAGACACGAACTGCAGTCAATATGGTGACTGCGCTGAAATGAATGGAGGTCGGAATGAAAGAAACCTGGTTTGCGCCTCTAAAACCACTGCGTTAGACAATCGGCCTGAAACGCCGGCTTATGCTTAGATAAAGCTGGGCGTTATAAGCATGACTAACCTTCAATGTTACAAATTATTATTTGGTCCAGCGAGTTTCAGACGGATCTCCTAAAGTTGACAGCAACGGTTCTAATCTTCTGAGCAGCGCTTCCATTTTCCTCGTTAACAATTACCATATGGACACAGTGTCTTTTCCTTGGTATTACGTATAAAATTTGCGTTTGTTTGAACCAAATACCACATATCGGTCAGGGACGCGGAAGTCCTTCCAGTGTCAAACAGAGCAGTAAAATGGCTGTAGAAGCCACCTCCCACCATCCTTTCTTGTTAATCTAGCTAAAATACACACAACATGAATTAGGTATACGCATTGGTAAATGGGGAATGGATGTGCTTCCTATTAAGCAAAGATGTATTTTATCTTTACGGACAATAAAAGCTGAAAAAAGCGTACTTCAAAACCACTTGTACCAACTGTCGAGTCTCTGGCGTGGTAGTTTATAGCACTACTGGTGACCGCTAGAAAAAAGTGCATCATGGTGTTAGCATTGGAAGCATTTTCATGCTGTGCTAAATAATTCAAGGTGAAAATTTCCCAAGATTGATATGTAGAAACGTTTTTCTTTATGTTGGAATGTGTTATATACATCGGCATGAACAGGTGATTTCTACTGTGCAGTCTAGACGCGCGTGGTCCTACCCCGAAGATGCTCCCAGAAGTTGAGGGCAGCGATGCTGTCGAACTGTCGGATGAGTTGGCGGAGGTGGCACAACGGGAGCTCGGTGAAACACCTGAAACAAGGCGAGCTGCTCTAGCTCAACTGCGCCAGCTTATTGAAGGTGAGAAAATGAATGGTCTGTTAATTAATTGCGATATGTTTGACAGTAACAGCAACACATGCACCCGCATGGGCTTACACACACACGTACCCACAGGCACGCACCGGCGCACGCATGCACACGACAAGCCTACCCACACGCGTCAGCCACCCCATAGCAAAATAGTTCTGATATCAAAATTTCTGGCAAAGCTTGTTGGGCGCCATCAGCTGGCTCCTAGGGAGGGTGAATCGGGCATCTTCGGTTCTTCCATGCCACGATACAACTATTTGGGCGAAATCCCCAAACAGTCTGTAAGCGAGAAACACGCACTCGGCCTCCTCGTAAATAAATTGGCTCCTTCCGTGGCGTTCCATTGCGCAAGGCGCTCTATATCCCGTGGCGCTGCAAGGTGCGAGCTTGAGCAAAAAAGAAAAAAGAAAAAGAAACCATTTAATACATTGCGGAACATGGTGGTGATGCAGAATTTCAGGGAAAGGTATCAGCAAATTTTATTTTTGTACAGTGCTGAGGGAGCCATGCCGAAGAAGAGTTTAGCTTCTTCTACGCAGCACGGGCATGCAGCCGTAGCAATAAAATTTCCACTGGCTAAATCAGGTGACACCATGTGTATAGAGCGATACCTCGGTTCTGCGGAATTCACTGCCAAACAGGTGCTTTTGTAGCAGCAGCTGCCGCCCCACAGGCGTTGCTCGGCGGCGCCGACGATAGCTCGGCTGCCGCGTCGAGGGCGCGTAGTGAATGCCAAATAAGCACACTTTATGAATGCACGTGCCCTGAGTCTTCTCTGCTATCCATCGGTTCGTGCATCCTCGTGCACCCCTCCCCCCTCCGAGTGATTCGACGCTTGCACTCAGCGCAGCCGCGCGAGGCGTTTGCGTGACCTTGCAGAGTTTGAAAGTTTGAACGTTTTTGGGTCGCCATGGCGCTTTTGTTTGTATGCCAAGAAGTAAGCTTCGCTTAACCGGAGGAACGCTTTGAGTAGGGCACATAAATCTGCGCGACATTGACTTTAGACTGCCATTAATACCTGACCCAAATATTACACGTGTACGTCAAGCGGTAAGCTCGCACATGACTGTGAAATAATGAGTTGAAACCAACCGCTTTCTCTTCAATTTCCCTTATGATGCACTGCTATAATTACGTCATTGTAGCGGTGGCTCTCTTATTGGCTGACTTCATTAAAGATTGTTTACTCCCTCTCTTATTGGCTGTTTTTGGTCGGTCAACGTCACGCTTCATTTCCCGCATTTCCGGCAACAATATCGTTGGCGCTGTGCGCTAACCTCTTCTATGTCGGAAACTGTACCTGCAGTTCTGGCGTTTTTTTTTCGTCTTTACGAGTGCGCGCAGAGTTAAATACTTCAATGAAAAGATTGAAGTATTGAGTTACGAGCTCAATACTTCACCTTCAACCATACAAGTCGACAACAAGCCGTTTATTGTTTCAAAAACGCTCTACCAGCCTCAGCGCTTGTTTGGGAGGAGCACCCATGCCTGTTTTGTTTAGCACCACAACGGAAATAGGCTACTCCATGGTGTACAGAAAGCAAAAAAAACTCTCCTGCATGTGAATTCTCGAATGCCGCCACAGAGAACGTCATGCGGCGCTCCCCTCTCCGGGAGAGAGAGCGCTGCCTTCATCGCGTGGTTCTAGCTCGAGTCGAGATGTAACGCGTATGCGTGATTTCTTCATCTCGCGTAGCTACGGTGATAATGGACGGATTCTTATCATTCTTGCGGAAGGAGAATGCTGGGACAACAAACTTTACCCCAAAATGCATTCCGAATAGTCGGTGTTAAATGTTTCAGGGTCCCTTCAACAGCCGGCTTCTGACATAAGCCCCCCATATAAAAAAACAGCCCTTTGGCTGGGCGTTCTGCAGCTCCAGCTTTTCGGAAGTAGCGATCTGTAGTCGTTATCGCCAGTACACCGCCTATCACGGAAAGGTATGGGGAGAGTGATAGAGAAAGAGAGTGAGAGGGAGGCACAACTTTTTTAAACAGCGTTAGATGCGGAGTGGTCCCTTTTTTGTCAGGAATCTTGACTGGCCGTCTCTTCCCGCAGTAGTTAATCTTATCGTAGAGCGGTGGGCACCATTAGGGAAATGGAAAAGCAGCGAAATTCACTTGCGTCGTCAACCTTCCCTTTACACAGTAAGGTGGACAAGCAAGGGCGCAACGGTTAGGTGCCATCGTAGCTACTCAGAAGCGTTCCGTCGCAGCGCAAAGAAAAGCCCCCCCCCCCCCCCCCCCAGCGACAAGATTACAAATCCCCTCGAGAATGGCAGGCAAATAAGGCGTCACAGGCGCTCTGCTGGGCATTCAAGCTTTAGCATGAACAACTATTAAGTTGTGCGCAGGAGTGCTCGGATTTTGTTCTGTTTGTGCTGATGGTTCGTTGTCATGAAGGCTTGGTCAGCCTTGGTGTCCCCAGATGGCTGTCAGGCGTACCCGCGCCGACAGTGTCTATTGCTGAGGACGTTAAAAATCAGCTTGCGAGGCACCACACCACCAGGTGAAGCCCACTGGCTTGCGTTATAATGGCTGGCGGAAATCTCCTGCCATTTTAGCGTGTGTCCGCTGGCGTCCGCCTTGTACTTGCTTTATCACTGCTCATGGTATCGGCCCAGCTACCCCCTGAATGTTGTCGTAGAGCTGAATGTTGTCTGCTATTTTGGTTGTCCAGCTACTAAAAACCTGTGTGTAAGAGCCCATACAAAAATATTGTATGGTCGGTTATAGAAAATACTTTTTATTCTCGTCTTTAGCTATTTGGCCCAAAAATCTTTAGACTTTTCTAAGGCTGTCTTAGCGATTCGTATCGCCTTCCCTAGGTGTCTTTAGCTTCTTCTATAACCGGTTTTATGGCTGTCTTTAGCTCTTCTTTCGACATCGCTATGGCTATAGAAGAATCTTAAGTCACCCATAGGAATGTCGATAGGAATGACTAAAGACAGCCATAGAAATGTCTATAGATAATTGGCCCAAATATCTAAAGACAACCATAAGAAGGTTTTTCAATAGCCGACCATACAATATTTTTGCATGGGCTTCAACCAGAAGAGAATCACCCCTACTTTAAACACAGCGACAGCAGCAGCCGCTGAGAAATTATTAGCACGCTGCCATGCCGGCATAGAGGCTTGTAGATCTCTAGAACTTCTCCTGTGGCACTTAGGTTGTGTGCCTAGCTGCATTCTGTAATATATGCTCCGTGAACACTTCAGCGATATAGGGAGAGTGCGAGGTTGCGATTGCAAACACTTCGCCAGTATTCATTCATAAAAGGCTTAAACCCAGGCAGTCAAGGAAAGCAAAACCAAGGGGTTTATTTATTCCATTCATTACATAAGGGCTACTATCTACGCTACTTGACCACCAGTAAACAGTTGTTCACATACGCCGATCGAAAAACACAGCAGACGCATTCCAACACTCTGGCTCACACTTAAGTGACTCGCTCGACAGCCACACTACGCGGCACATTCCCCATGAACGCCCGCCGAGACACAAATACCTACAGGTGCTGGGTAGTCCACAGAAAAGAGAGCACTCAGAAGTTGTTCATTACACTCAGTACTCAACGTACACAGCTGCAAGTACGGTGGCTAAAATGGAAAAGCACTCTAAATAAAACAATGGAGACGGTCGCACACATTGCAATGATAAAAAAAACGTTTTTCCAAGTTCACTCAATTAGTTCCTTGTAAGTTTTCTCAGTTCGAGAAAAAATAATTTTTTTTGTCACATGACCGCGGCCAAATCTTCACTTCTGTGTACGTTGCAATGCCCATGTTGTGCAGGGTAGTTAAGAAAAGTATTCGTGAACACCAAAAAAAGTCCTGCATTTCTCGCACTATACGGTCTCTTCAGTTCGTAAGATAACTCACCTTGGAGTTTTGCGTATGATGAAATTCCTGTCACAGTATCGCAGGTATCCATTTTCGCATGACTTGAAGTTGATGTTGAATTAATCGTAACACTGTCACCGTAAACACCGAAATTTACGACAGAAAAGCGACACAATTGCTTGGCGTCACACTATCTACATGAGCACATTGCCGTCGAGTCGTATATTCCCAGCACCAGGCAACACGTGCCATGCCCGCGCACATGAGCAAGGAGACGAAATGTGGTTGACTGAGTACATCCAGGTATAAGCAGGTCCATCGCAATAGAAATAGTGCGGAGATACGTGCCCATCTTTCGATCTTTTTCTAACTTGTTCGCTGGTAATTATTTTTTTTGTAAATACAAGATCGCTTAACGTTTTGTTTTCTTCATCCGGAAAAGTTGTATCTGTACTTAGTACTAGCATTGCTGCGTGCAGAAACACAGCGCGGGCCGCACGGCCGTGTCCTTCGGTGCTCATCGCCAAAATCAGTATGCGAAACAAACGACAGAAAATAAAACAGGAAGCAGGGGTGTCCCCCCTACCTTTTCATCGCTTCCCACCGCACCTCCTTCGGTCCGGCGTGGGTCGCTCTCCCCCTTTCTTAATGACTAATCTGAAAGTGGGCTACGCGATAGAAAAAATGCGGTTGTTCGCAGCTTCCACCATAGTTAGGAGAGAGCGTACCGTGGGCCGCTAAAGTTTTTTCCAATCTGCTTCAACGCTGTGAGGGCCGTTTTCAGAGAAGCCCGCTTTTTCACTAAACCGCGCCAGCGAAGGGCCGCAGAGGAAGAATTGGCCGAAATTATACGTCTTTGGGTCAACGTTCACTTGCAAGCTTTGCCGACGCGCAGTATCCAAAGTGGCAGCCTGAATTTGAGCATTAATCAGTAGCGTCCTTTAATTGTACTTATCCCGTATTGTTGGTATAATAAGTACCTAACATTATTGAACAAATACGCTCATATAACCGGCTGATCAACCTCATCATCGTTATCCAATCTGTGTATTAGATGTAGCTAGGTAAATCATGAGTATATGAATTTCGTGTCATAAGGCATATTGAAACCAGCAGAATAGGATTTAATGGTTGCTCGAATTATACCTTTATAGGCTAACACTTTTCGATCAGCAGCTGGAGACTTGGAGCCTTATGTTACTATGTAGTTAGCTAAAGGAGCCTTTATGGATGCAGGCTTGTAAGTTCTGCGCCAAACGCTTTATTAATGCCGGCAAAATGTTGCTTAATTATCACACGTCTAAAGGTTTACAGTTATATATTGTACTGCATCCAGCCGCAGAAGCTTTTATGGCTGCCTCCCTTTAGCTTTAAAGCAAATTTTCTCCAATAGCTGGCAGAAGACATCCGTATGGTTCCAAGTTTGTAGACTTAGAGCTAAACAACGGCCCATAGCCAGCCAAATGAGCTTTTATGGCTTTTTTTCTCTAGCTTTAGGACGAACTCTTTTCAATAGCTGCCAAAAGACATCTGAATTGTTTCAAGTCTGTAGACTTAGAGCGAAACAACGGCCTATAGCCAGCCGAATGAGCTTTTATGGCTTTCTCTCTATAGCTTTAGGAAGAACTCTTTTCAATAGCTGGAAAAAGACAGCTGAGCGGTCTTGAGTCTGTAGAGTTAGACCTAAACAACAGCCCATAGGCAGCCAAAAGAGCTTTTGTGGCTCTCTCTTTAGCTTGAGGACATATTTTTCCAATAGCTGGCAAAAGACAGCTGAATGGTTTCAAGTTTGTAGACTTAAAGCTAAACAATGGTCGATAGCCAGCCAAAAGAGCCTTGCCGCAGCTGGTCCATAGAACTAAAGCCATGCATATTTTTTAGCTAGCTACAGTAACCTGAATAGCTGTCACTCTATAGAATAAACACACTAGGATTTTCTGTAATCGTCTAAAGAGAATTGTATTGTTATCAGTCTTTAGTGCAGGACCTATAAAAACTTCAATAGCAGATTATAGCCCAATTTATGCCTTTTGATGGGTGACCATAGAGACCCATAGGCGGCCATAGCTCACCATACATTTTTCAATAGACGCCCATAGGGCATTTTTGTATGGGAGGTAGGGTTTTCCTTCTCAGTGACTGGAGTGAGGGTGGATAGAGCCAATCGTTCCTGCCCGCAATCTTTATGCGGATGACTTTGTGCTTGGACTGTGTGTTAGTACTGTTATTCTACGGGAGCATGCAATGTGCTCAGATTGATTGCTATAACAAGAAAGTTAGCATCTTTTGTCAGGATTCTGGAAGGAATTGCATCGTAATCATTCAGCAAAAGTGCATTATTTTGCATTTTGTTCCGAAATAACAAGTTCTTGATTTTTACATCCACCCCATCCCCCACTTGCGTGCACCATTCAGGTGAACCATTTCTCCACTGCTCGGTGGACGACGTTTTCCTGCTAATGTTTCTACGAGTCCGAAAGTTCAAGGTTGACAAGAGCTTCGAAAGCATCAAGACTTTTTGCCATCTTCTAACTGACCATCCAGAAGTATTTGACGATCTAGATCCATTCAATGTACCATTCGACACTGTCTGCCGGCAGTACAGGCTGTTCGCCTTATCCCGAAAGACAGACCCAGAAGGGCGTCCCGTGATATTGACAAAGGACGGTAAGTGGTGCATGATTAAAACACTCAACCACCTGCCATTGATTTTGATCTCCGAGCTGATTTTGTGGCGTTTGAGAGGAGGGCATTGGAAGCGAAAACACGTACCCCATTGCGCGCGAGTAATGGAAGTTCCTGTAGCCGATGTTAAAAAAAGGTACGAGGTGCATGACTAATGCTTCTACGATGAATTGTCAGTTGCGTGTGGCTCTTTAGGAACATAATTAGTGATAGGGGAGGGATAGGGCACGCGTCAGGGCTGTTAAGGGTCCAGGTTAAATGCGTGCTTCCGTGTATGCAGAATTGGTACACACTTGAATTCCTCAACAGGCAGTGCCCAAGACATCTGGGCCCTTAACAATGACGCTCGAAATAAGCCCATGCAAAATTTTTATACACACTCACCGGATTAGTTTTAGATATAAAGAAAATATTTAAGATTCATTTTCAAAATTTTGTTGCACTACAAAAAGTGAAAACACAAATTGCTTCGTAAAAGATTTACGTTACTCACGCTCATTACTACGCAGGCGTGAAAAGAACCAAAGTGGGATATTTACAAACGAGGGATAGGTACGTAAAAAGTAAAGATTCATCGTCTTTATTATTCTATTTTAAAAGCGCAAACATATTTTTGCTCCCGCGTTGGCGAGTCGGTATCATGTTTGCGTAACCAATGCAGCGGTATTGTGTGCCTAACACACAAATGGGTTACAGGTGTAGAGGTGGAACAAGTTGCGGTTGAGTGTATGATTTCCTGAAGGGGGCAATATAATACTAATTTCAAACAGGGTAGTTATGCCTCATTATTAAAAGGCAATTTCGGCTTTTAAATCAAAGCGTTCTACCTCTATCCCCCAAGGGTTCTTTCGCGACCGTTGGTGTCACCAGAAAACTCTCGCGAAGAAATAAAATAATTTACTGCACCGCCACGAATCGAACCTGGAACTAACACAGCAACAAAGCAAAAGCCCGTTGTCTTACCGATTAAGCTACGAGCCCACGCAGAGTCGGGGAAGACAAGTGGTGCACCCGCCAAGCCCATCTAGGGGTATGACCCCCTGCATTCTTGCTAAATGCCACGCGAAAGCGATTAGAGGAAGCTCACACCAACCCATGGCATCTCACTTCTAGTACGCCAATGGGCCTGTGGCTTCGAGTGTTCACGTAAACATCTTAGCTCCTCGTCGTCCTCCCTCACGCCAATCGATACGTCAAGAAAGACATTCAAATACTCCTTGATGGCCAGGCCATCACTCGAAGCCCCAGCATCAAGATACTGGGCCTCCATATTCAGACCAAAACCAATAGTGACGTATCCTTGCAGCGCCTCAAACACACCATCATAAATCATACACATGATCAGGCGAGTTGCGACAGAGAAGTGAGACCTCAATGAATCCCATACCCCTCGATCAATTCAAGCTTTTGTCCTCTAAAGAATCACTTACGTCATACCCCTGTCTTCTTCTCGGCAATGAGGACGTAAACATGCCTTGTATAATGATTAGAAAGGCGGTTGAGCAAGCCATTGGTCTTCCAATGAGTGTGTCTACAGAGACTGCTTAGGAAGGGGTTCTACAACACGACGGAAGAGCTGATAGAGGGCCATCTTTCTATCCAGAAGCTCCGAATGAGCAGAACTGCGTCGGGTCGCCTTATCTTTAACGAGGTTCGCTGGGCAACACAGAATGTCACTCCCCTTGATGTACGCCTGTACTTTTGGTGACAAAAAACAAAGATGCTCCCTTTGCTTAGAAATATGAACCCCACAGACTACGCGGGTCACCGACAAGCACGGGCTCAAGGGCGCATCACCACCCTCGGTGGGGATCATGCATTTAGCTACAAAGACGCCTCCCAACATCTAGGAGCAGTACGCCATCATCGTGGCTACTTTCAGAACCAACCTCCTTGCTTGTGCCTCACTCAAGACCGAAGGCCTGACGGCAGCAGAAGAGGCACCCATCGCCTTGGCTGTCACTCAACCATGGGTTCGTAAGGTAGTCACCATTTCCCAACAAGCCTACCGGAATTACCTGTCGAGATTGGTATCCCGATCCGCACTGCGTGTGCTAAAACACCACATCCCAAATGGTTCCATTGAGCTCCTCTGGACACTCGCTCATGCTTCCATGGAAGGCAAGGAATACTTCCACCAAGGCGTACTTTTAGCCCCCATGCTATGAACCTGCATGATGACAGTCTCTCGCTTGTCTCGTTCAGGGACGTAACCCAGCATTATCGCCTTCTAAAACAGACCCTACCTTCGCCTTTACCTGACCTTTCAATAGAACAACCTACCCTACGGCTCACACAATCCGGCTCCTTCCCACACTGGACGCGTCTTCACTTAATGCAACCGAATAGCAATGACGCTGGATGTAAATTCTGCTCAGAAGTAGGAACACTCTGCCACATAATCGGGGTGTACGACTTTAGCTCTGACACCCTCCTCTCTTCCGTCAACTACCGAACAAGAGCCATGGGAGATGCTGCTGTCCAGCCCCTCTCTGCCTACCCATTTTCAGCTGGTAGAGAGAGCACAGGTGGCACGGACTGAATATGGGCTACAGTGAAGGAGAAACCACTCCCCTGGACCACACCCTGGGCCATTCAGGAATCTGAATAGAAGTATTTCCACCTTCTGCATCTTCTACTCCTCCTCCTGCTCCTGCTCCGCCTCTGCCCCTGATCTCGTCGCCTCCGTTCGCGACGGCAAAGACGGAGAAGTGAGATCGTCTAACACCGGGTTTGAGCTTTAATTTCGTAAAAGAAGTTTCCACTCATGTGCTATATCCATACAACTCAACCAACCACCGTTCATGCTTCATGCATAATTAATGTTACCAAGAATATCTGTTTGAAGGAGAAGAGAGTAGAGGGTATGCAAAGTGAATTTCACTTCTCTCTGGTTTCAATATTTGTTCAGCGAAGTGAGTGAATTATGTGACGTCGCATTGGTAACCATTGTTGGTGCCGTTTACAGCTTTGCTTTCCAAACACATTCACAGAGTGGATTGGGATTAATTTTAAGTGCGAATGCACTTTATAAGCGACCCTGAATTCCGTTGACCGCCGTCCGTCCACATAGCAACAGCTGCGGGTGCGCGCGCTCCTCGTCTTCCTTGGCAACGGGGGGAGATGGCACATACCCACGTGGGAGATTGGCCAGGAATCTCCTCGTCTTCCTTGGCAACGGGGGGAGATGGGCGCGCGCTGCCTGGCCGCTGACATGGCACATACCCACGTGGGGGATTGGCCAGGAATCGGGCGTGAGAAGGGCTAATGCACCCGCTTAAAGGAGTACTGACACGAAATTTCAAAGCTGAGATCCGCTCTAGCAATCAAGTACAACGACAACACAAATAGGTGTCTGTGCATGGCAAATACCCACGTGGGGAATTGGCCAGGAATCGGGCGTGAGAAGGGCTAATGCACCCGCCTAAAGGAGTACTGACACGAAATTTCAAAGCTGAGATCCGCTCTAGCAATCAAGTACAACGACAACACAAATAGGTGTCTGCGAATAAATGCATCTTTCTTTCTTTGTAGTTGTGTGTGTGTGTGTGTGTGATCTCTCTTTCGCGAACATTACCGAACCGCGCAAATTCAACTCCTGCATTCGCACTTTCACATTCTTCCCCTCGGGGAAATGCGGGGAATTTTTTTGTTGTCTCGGGCAAGTAAGATAGGCTTTGTTCAAACAAAAACAAAAACATACAAAAAAATTGGCCCGAGGATGTTCCTTATTGTTTGGAAAAGTGAAAGTTCCGAGAGCTGTGTTTTGTGAAGTAATTACAGGGTTTAGCCATGATAAATAAGCGTGCCCTCTTAATCCGAAACTGTGTATTGTACGATGATAAACTTCACTGACATATTGGCGCAAACCAAGCGTTATGTTTTGCTTTCTTTTGTGTGGTCGCCTGCGTCTGGGAGCGCCTAGTGTCACTACATAATGTTAGAGACTATCGGAAGTCTTTTCTCCCATTGTTCCGTGCCGCCGCCATGATAATTTGTGTGTTCGCATTACTTCACATTTGTTTACACGCGACGATGTATGCTAAACGCCTTTTTCTTGTTTGTGCGTTTGATTCGGTCAGCTCTGGGAGACTTGCTGTGTCTTTTCTGCTCTGCAGCTGCGCGCGAGTTACGAACGAGAACCAAAGATTACTCGTGTATCCCGCCGTGGTGGCTGAGTGGCTAAGGCGTTGCGCTGCTAAGCACGAGGTCGTGGGTTCGATTCCTGGCCGCGGAGGTCGCGTTGCTGATGGAGGCGAAAAGCAAAAAAAAAAAAGCTCGTGTGTACAACATTTTGGCGCATGTTGAAAATCCTCATTTGGTCAAAATTAACCCGGAGGCCTCCACTGCGGCGCGCCTGATCGCCTGCGTTGCGTCGGCGCGTTAAGCTCTACCATCATCAAATTACGCGAGCAGCAGCATTTCAACAGCAGAAGGGTGTGCAAAGGTGCCGTTTTGCTGCATCTTCGGCCGTGTTGTTCACAAACGACCCGGTCGAAGTTAGCGGGGCGCTGTAGGAGCAGCAATCTTGCAAAACAGATAAGTACAGAAAGGGCTGCTGTTGCTTAATTGCCTTCCTCAGTGGAAGTACTGTGATACTTTATCTAGTGACAGTATGAGCACTCAACTGTCTTATCTCATCTTAAAGTAACGGGCGCGTTACAGTCTGTTGGTGTTGTATGCCGCCCACGCTATCTTCGCTGATAGGAACATTTTATGACCCGGTCGACCCTCGAACAGAAGGTTAGTTTTTGACCACCAATCTTCTAGATCTGATTAGATGGTTCTCGAAACATTAGCGCCGAAAGGCAAATGATCCCAAGGCAATCACTAGGGCATTCGTTTCGTCGACGCCAGTATGCGTACGTCACTTCACTGGCTGCTGCTGCGCAGCTTGTTTTTTTTGTTAGTTTTTGTGGACTACAAGTTCCCTCCAATAAACGTTATCTCTCAAAGCAGACCTGCGTCGTCTTTGGCTACGGTAAAATAAAACGTTTTTTTTGTGTTTGTAAAGGAGAAGTCCTGTCGTGCTTGGTATAATACACGGTAAAAATCACCGCAGGTGGGATGCACCACAACACCCAAAACAACCGAACATCATGATAAATATGCAGATTTCGCGAATGTCAGCACTCAATATGCAATTAGAGAAGAAAATAGAGTCTCCGCTGGGACAACAGCGCAACGCGTGCATGTTTGTAGTTTTTAGGGTATACTGTACAAAAAAAGAATCGCCTCAGGAAACAACGATAAAACATTTTTTGTATAGGCAGTAATAATATTCGCAGCGGAACGCACCACTGTGCTGGGCGATTTTGTTTGAAAATTATGTTGGTTTTCTCAATGGTCTTTTGATGAAAGGTTTTTTTTAACAAAGGTTGTTCAATAATTTAAATACGAATTCTGGACCTTCCTATTAGGACGTGGTTACTATAAATAAATCGTAACTCTAAATCTGAGAAGGCCTCCCTCAAAATGCTAGTAGGCATGGCAGCGCACAATGTTGTTTCACATTACAGTGAAGGCGATGCCGTAAGTTTTATTTCAATTCTATGGGGGGTATTTCATTCGTCCGATATAGCCACGAAAGAATCTTCCTCACAGTGTTATAGTGTTATGTTGGCTACGGATGATAATGGTATGCTGGCCATGCCTTAGAGTTACGTATCTTTTTCTAAGCAATTTTCGATGTAATCAAATCTTATGCATAGCCGGTCGGCGATAGGGACTTGGAAAGGGAACTTGAAAGTACGATTGTCATTTTTTTGTATTGATGTCTAAGAAGAAACGCCCGATGTCTAGCTTTGAATCACGTGTAGCCAGAAATTGTAAAACATTACGGCTACGCAGTAAGAATCTCAGTTTCCCAGGTATTACACCAACAACAATAATGGTGCAGGCGGTGATGGGCTCAACATCATGATATGTTCCCGGCATGTTTATATTTCGCGATTTGTCGGGTGACCTATCATATGGAAGCCATTGAGCATGCGCGATACAGGAACTCAATCATTTAGGGTATCGACTTTTACCGGTTGCAATACAAATGACGAGATAGTGGTTATTTTATTAGGCGCCGTCTGGTTCCTCTGATGATAAACATAAAACAGTCCTCTGATTTTTAAAGACCAAAAAGAATTTGAAAATATTGCCTTTAGAGTTCGCTTGTTTTGTCCAATATGATATAGTATTTCTGTTTCCGATTCATTAATTGTACTAAAAAGCATCATTCATTCTTTACCCCAAATATTCAGCCCCAATCTCTGTCAAACCATTGCGAAAGGTTCCTGGGGTATTTATTCGTTCCCACCGGTACGGTTATTAGGTGTTTTGACAAAACATATTTGAGTCTTACAAATGTTTTGTGAGAAAGAAAGTTATTTTGTTTTTTGTTTCGTTGTTTCAAACTATAAGCGCCTTTCCAGAAACTTGTTCTAGTGTGTTAATATGCTGGGTCAGCTTACGAGGTATGCCTTGTTTTTACTCCTTGCAGGTGCCTGGAACCATGACATCTGCTCTCTCAACGAGAGATTCCGCATGGGCACGATCCTTTACCAATACATGCTTCTGAAAGAGGAAGCCCAGATTAGGGGTGTCGTGATAGTATTGGACATGAGTGGCTTTGGACCTTCTCACCTACTTCACTACACACCAAGTTACGTCAAAAAGCTTCTTCGCATTATGCAGGTAATTCTGGCTTTGTCTTTCTGTAGCATGGAATTGGTTTTCAAATCTTCTAATTGGCATTGTCGTAAAGCATTAGAAGATTAAATGGCATGTTCATTGAGGGAGCGCGAACTGTTTGGTTCACTTCTAGTAGAAGAGAACGAAGAATAGTCGAAAGCTCTTTGCAATAAACGAAGACTTAAGGAGTGGGAAAAGTATTGAAATCTTTTCGCTATGTCCAGTTAGGAAGAAGGTCAACGAGCAGTATTATGACACAAAACTGACTGCCGGGCTGATCGGCAGAAGGGGATACGGCCTGAGTTGTTGATAAAACGCAAATTGTGGAAGTTTAACAGTTTGGCAGGTACAAGCTAGATTAAACTTTTTTGTGAATACTAAACGATGACGATGAAGAATGTTCTATTGAAGCCCATGCCGGCTATATAAAAAAAAATGTGAAGCGTTAGAATCCGCGAAAAATTATTAGTGTGCAGAGGCTGTCTTGTTAACATTAAACTGCCCTTATGTCGGCTTTAGGTCACGTATACAGGGTGAGGAAGTTTAAGTCGATAGATTTTTTTTGATAAGGCGCATAGCTTTAAGTGTTTACCACCTCTACAATGAGGTTATGCGCCCAGAGGGACCCAAGATTTGGTGGCAAACATTGATGTCAGTGGCCCAATTAGCTAAAATTGAATAATTAATTTTTCAGTGGCTGCCGTACGCAGGCTTGTTTGTATTGAAAATTAAGCTGCACTCGTGTTTCAACGCAGTTTTATTTGGCAGAATTCCCCTAGCGCATCCATATTCCGAAATATCGAACTGCGAAGTCTAATTGTCGTTCGGAAGATTACGCATGCTAGGCAGTGATGACCGGCGCAAAGCTTCTTCCTTTTGTTCTGTTTAGATAGCGGTTCCGCCTACTGCAGAATGTGATATATCCAGCCAAGACTGAAAGGTCCCAGTTATCACTGTTGCCTATCACGCCAGCGAAACGTAGACCATTGCGCCGGTATTCCGTGTCTAGCATACGTAATCATGCGAATGGCAATTAAACTCCGGAATTCGATATCTCGAAGTACGAATGCGCTAGAAAAATCCTGACAAATGAAACTGCCTACACACAAGGTTGTCTTTAACTCTTCAATACAAACATGCCTGCTTACGGCAGCCGCTAAAAAGTTAATTATACAATTTTGGTTAATTAAGCTACCGACATCAAAGTTACCACCTCATTTTGTGTCCCCTTCGTGCATAACTTCACTGTAGTGGTGGTCATCACGTACATCTAAGCGCGTAATTAAAAAAAAATCTTTCAACCTAACTTTGATCACCCTGTATATTCTGAGGCGCGATTATCAATGCCTACTGTTGCAATTTAACTCATTAACACATAGCTTGCGGTATACGGCGTGTCAATTTTGTTTTCGATCATTGGAAATATTGAGTGTTCGTAGACACTATTATGAAGGAGCTATTATAAAAAGTGGCAGTCGGCGTGTGGAAGTAACGAGTTGTTTTTGTCAGTAATGCATTTCAGGGTACAAGCAAAAGGGAATATGTCGGGTGCAAAGATCATCATCCCCTTCGTAATGCCCAAGGTGGCTTCCGCTAGCAGAACTGGTTGGTGATAGCTTGGTTGGAGTAGATTACTTAGCTGAAGGATATATATTACTACAGGAGAATCTAGATAACAAAAGCGCCGCTACGAAATGGCGGAAAACAAGCCAATTAGCTTGTTAATTGTAATTACGATCTTCGCTGCGACATGAAGCACCACACTTTTTTAAGAACGCAGATTGAACACTGACATATGCACTTGCTTTCAGAACCTGGGAAACATGCGGATTAAAAAGGTTTACGTGATTAACACCCCGGCTTTATTCGACATAATTATGGCGATAGCAAAGCCGTTTATCAAGCCCAAACTTCTCGAACGGGTAAGTCGCCTTTTGATATGTTCTGTCATTTAAGGGAGAGTTATATAGCTAGGCGAACAGAAATTTTGTGGTCCTGTGGACGCAAGAAACGCTCCCGGTGAAACCTCATGCGCACGCGCCGACAAACGAGGTTGTAGAGGAGGTAGGTGTATGGGAGATAGATTGGCTGGGGTTATCACAAAGGAGCGCGCTGACAGCGAACTACTGCACGAATCACAGCTCAAGCGAGAATGGCGGGTGGTCCGGACGGAGCAGTGTCAACGTTGCAGTGGCAAACACCGGTCCCATGTTACTTAGAAGAGGGTCACTAACGCACCATACGTAAAACAACGACCACAGGTCACAGCTTCACTGGTCAACCAAACTGTAGAAAAGGCGCGGGCGCATTTTTTCTCGAATATTAACAAAAGTATTAGGGAAGCGTTTGTAAAAATTGGGTACACTCAGTTTCTGAATCCTCGTCAGGCGGATGAACATATGGTTTCCTGTATATCTATGAATAAAAGCGTACGTTATTGAAGCGACCCACATAAACACCAAAAATCAAAAATGAAGATTTGAAACTTTCACCAAAAATTCTAAAGATATTTGAAAAAAGTAGTTGCAAGTAGCATGTGGGAGGTGGACATGTCCAGGAGACAGAAGGAGGGTACTTGGGTGTTAGACACTGGGTGAGACCAGCGAAAACCCTTTGTTTTAGTAGTACTAATATTCCAGGTTTTGCAAAAGAATCAAAGGTCCACAGTTGTATAACGCGTAGCAAGAGGGCCCAAATTTGTTTTTTCAATTCGTGCTATTACGCCAGCTAGTTAGGTTTCAGGAATAGTACACATAGAATAGAAGAGAATAAATAAAACTGAAAAAAAAATAAAACAGAACACCGTGGTGAGCGCAGATGCATCAGATAAATCCAACGTTTTTTTATGGCAATCAAGTGCAGCAGGGTCTCCTTGTTGCACTTACTTCTAGTAGAGCAGTGCTTTGCAAACATCCTAAAACACGTGCAACCTTAGTAGACTTTCGGCCTGTGATTCGTGTATGGCGATTGGTCACATAAACTAAGGTTGCAAAAACATCCCGTGAACACAATCAACGAGAATGTTCCCAGTACCATCAATATTGTGTCCACGATACACTTCACAGCACGCTATGACAGTCTGCAGCGCAAACCGTACCTGACAGGCGTTCGAAGGCCATTTCTGCTGCGTTGAGCGCTACGGCCATTTGCTTTAGGCGAAAATAAACACTCTGTGTAAACGGTCTGTATTTGCCTGATATGGTCTCGGTCAGATAAACGCTTGTGTGCAGCGAGGGAGTCTCCAACCACCCGCCTTTTCCAAAGCTTGTTTAAACATGCCGTGCAAAGGGGATGCCTTTCTCGGTGTGGGCAATAAGGTCTCTGTGGCAATTCTCTGTAAACATTATCTATAGTTCCAACTGCGTTTGACTAATAAATGTGGCACTAAGGAGAACGAATAATTGTGTCGGACGCTCGCAACACACGCAAAAGAAATATCAGTAAAGGTATAAACGGAAGAATTACTGTCACTTGTCTGCGGAACTATACACCGTCATTATCTGTACTAGTTATGCTTTTTTCTGATGTCATGTAACTAACTGCCAATGGCCAGCCGCATGGAGGGACCCGGAGATGTGCTAAGAGCATTGACTTTTTAGAAGTCTATCAGAAATGTAATTTTATTTAAACGGAAATTTCATTAAACACTACTTCTTGGTGTACCATGTCCAGGCATGCTTCCTCGGGAGTGACTCGGAGAAGATTCGAGAACTGATACCGGATGACCTGCTTCCAGAAGCTATAGGGGGAACATTCGAAAGCTATGACTATGACGAGCTGGAGAAAGACCTGCAGAGTAAAGTGGCATACTTCAAGATGATGAATCTCTGCAGGTACCACGAAAGGGAGACTGCGGATTTATGAACTTAGCGGAGTGTTTTTCGTTTCCTAGTTATGCCGTGTCTGCACGGGTTTTGCACAACCCCTAACAGAAAATTGCGAGAGCTCATGTGCTGGCATAACATCTTGAATAAAAGGAGGTTCTTCTTGTTTTCAACAACGGGTTTTTTGTATGTTTATATGTATTACAAGGGCTGAAGATCTAGTTAGGGCTTGCGGATGAGAAGACATTGCTACGGAACAAAAGTGAAGAAGGACGAAATTTAAAAAGAAAACAAAAAAACCCCGTAAGTAGTATTTAAATGAAAGGGACATTTACTTTCCATATTTAGGAAAGTAGCTGAGAACGAGCGTTGATAGCACAGGTACAAGTCCCCTGCATCTATAGAACATTTTATTAGTAGGTCGGCTTGAAGATGCAATATTGCTTTTTACATTTGCTACTTTGACGGTTACAGACTGAGATGTTAAGTGCAGCGTACATCTGAGTACTTCCTACATTGCTGAATTTGATTGCATTGCCGATATTTTCGTAGGTACCGCTACAGTACTGCAACTAACCACTGTACGGCTTAAGGGAAGTTTGCATTATGTTTTCAATCAAAATGACAGTCACAGAACCTTACCGCTGCAAAGGCTTCTTTAGGTAGACAGCAGGAAAGCTCTCTTTACAACTAACTATTACTAGATTTAGACTCTTAGAAAATGTTCACCTATGTCTCTCCATCAAATGTATGTCTTGTTTTTTTTTTCTACGCGTTTAAATTGTTGTTTCTTCTATACATCCACGTTGTGCGCAGAAGTTTAAGTTCAAGCTGATCTAAGCGAAGTAGTCGATAGCTGCTGTTAGAACAGAAAAAAAGCATAATAACTGCATGGAAAAGTGTAGCATATCAATGAACTTGCCTCACGGTAGTCGACTGCGGTGAGAAGGCGTTAAACATCCGTCGCTGACCTCACGAATTGAGGCCCTTAAATATTTTAATATAGGTTTGGTTGCTTTTTAAAGCAAACCTTACTTTCGTCCAGCGGTTTCGCGGAGAATGTGCAAGTTAACCTTTTGACCCGGGATACACCTCGGCGACACCGAATCGCGTGATTTGCCCGGCCCGCTGTCGGCGCTGTGCGCCAAACCTCGTTTTCAGTAGTTATACTCACGTAGCGGCGGCTGCCGCGAAGGTAGCGGCGGCTCAGCTTATCGGTAGCCGACCGAACCCGCAGCCTCCTACGCATGCACCACTGGGCTGTCTCGGGCTATGGACTCATCCTGCGCCACGTTCGCCGTGAAATAGGAACGCCGTGTTTGCGGAGAATGAGAGCGAAGCCGGGCCTCCTGCTGTGAGCGTTGCATGGTACCGAGCGGCTTTGAGCCATGGTCGGCAATACAGCTACATCAAAGGTTAACCAAGCGAAACCAAGACTCAACCACACTAAGCAAAGCTTTTGCTTTCCATATCCAAGGTTAGCTGGGCTAAGCCGCAACCATTTTTTTTTCTTGAACATTGGCCATTTGTTATGTCGTCGTGACCAGACGAAATATTGTTTGAAAATGGCAAAAGGGAAATGATATCCGCTGCAGGTTTACTCTATACCATAAATCATTTTATGAAAGTCTGGCAAGCTGCGACATCACCCCCGGAAAAATACCGACATGGACATCCTGATCTTCTTAAAATAACCGAAGTGGCAGTTAATAACATCAGAATATTTGCAAAAACAATTGTGAAATTTTAGTATGAATCTTCTTGTGGTAGCTAAAGCTACCTCTGTTTGGAATTGTACAGAAAGAAGATAATGCTCCTGGAACATACCACGCGAGGCTGCCTCCGCGTCGGCAATTTTGTTTCCTGGATTATCGGATATTCCGCTTAGATCGACAAACTAGAGGAGGTCAATTGTTAATTCTTGTGTCATCGCAATTTCGCCATAAAGCAAATTTATTATTAGAATTAATGTCTGTGGATGGTGAAATTCAAGCAGTTACATATAGCCTGCCTGGGTGTTTTGCATTTCCTCTGGTTAACTCTTATTTTCCGGCAAGCGTCATTTCCGCCTCTCCTGTCGATGCTCTTTGGTCATCGTGTGGAAGCGCGTTGTTACTTGTGGGGATTTTAATTCACACCATGTATTTTGGGGGCTCCGCACAGATTCCTGTGGTAAGCAGCTAATTGGTTGGAGGAATGATAAGAATCTGCATTGTTATAACTCTAGTTCAGCAGCATTCTTTCGTTGGAAGACTACTTCTGTCTTAGACGATTTTTTCAAACTCCGCCAATATCTCTTCGTGGTCTACTTTGGATCACGCTAGAAGAAGTGACTACGTTTCTATCGTACTTGAAATAGTGTGCCCTTCTAGGTCCCCACGTGCTCGTATGATTCGGCATACCAATTTACACCGTATGCAAAACAAAGTGAAGGTAGCATTTCAATCTATCCCATCCAGTAACGATGAACGCAGGGCAGTTCGCTTTACATCCATCGTTTGGGATGCTGTTATGTGTTCTGAATTTGTTATCCCTTCCCAAAAAGAAGGCAATAGCCCATGGTGAAATTTAGATTGCGCGCTGGCATATAATCAAAGGCAGGCAGCTTGGAGAGTAGTTCTTAGAAACGAATGCCCGTCTAACTCGACCAATTAGAAATTTGCGGCCGCCATATTCAAACTCACAGTGTATAAAGCGAAAGAAGTTCATAACACTTAGAAGTTTGCCGCTCTTTCAAAGCCAAAGAATAGGTGATTGCTATATAAGTTTCTTCGCACGAGAAAGGTGCTACAAGAGCACTACAATAAAAATTAAGTGGTACAGTCAACACAGGAGTCTAGAACAAAGCTCTATACACACAGTTCATTTTCCGTCTGAGGCCTGACCTTTTACAAGGCATTCATTCAGTGGCCGCGGTTCCAGAAACCCCAGATGGATCTAGTACAGTCATGGCATCAGCGACTTCCCGCAGAACTTTTTCGGCTGCCCCCTCCTTGTATTAGTGTATCATCTCTCCAAATAAACTTAGGTGATATCTTCCGCCCCGAATGCAAAGATATTGCTGGCCCCAATCCTCAATGGATTGTTGGAGGATCATTTTTCAACCATTTTTTCCCATATCGTCATTGTTATTGATGCCTTGCAAAGTGATGAGAAGGCTGGAGTCGGGATATTCACCCAGTCCCTCGATTGTGTCTTTTCAATTAGGTTTCCTGATTACACACCTAGTTTTCAGGCAGAATTATTGGCAATGATTTTGCCTCTTCAAAACCATAAGCATAGATTTTCACATGCTGTTATTCTTTCTGATTCCCTCCCTGTGTGTTCCACATTAACATATGAAAATATTCCTCAATTAACCGCACATTCCCTTCATTTGCTACTGATCACATTTGTGAGGTTAGGCTAGTGTGGGTTCCAGGACACCGAGGAATCTCATACAATGAAGTGGCTGATCAATTAGCCAGTATGTCCCTTGGTGGCCCTGTGGTCGTGCGACGTCCAAATGATAGGTTTCTATTGGGGGCGAGTTAGACGTTTACCACTACTTCAGAGTTATCGGCAAGACGCCCTTCTCTCTTCTCGAGACTATAGCCACCTTCGTGAGGCATAGAAGCCGATGTTTTGTGAATCACGGCTATGCCAGGTAGCTATCACTAAACTTCGGTGCAAAATTCCTTCATTAAATTCTTATATTTATAAATCTAGACTGCGCCGGTGAGGGGCCACGGAGTGCAGGCGTGCTTCAGATGAGCTCCTGCTGCTCAGTGCAGTTATCCCAGTTAGCTACGACTGAACTGAGTCTGTGAGCAATCATCGGACTCGCCAAGTGACAAAGAACACGCTTAAATCGAGCACTGGTACGTGGACTCTCGCCACAATAACTGATCACCCGAGTGCGCGACGTGGCCTAAGCCCCAGCTCACCAGGCAGGTGCTCGGTGGTGCACGTGGCGCTCGTGACCGGGTGCGCCGCTCGCCGGTGAGCTTGTGGCCGCTTGCTACAGCTCCAACAAGCAATTGCCGGAGGGAGGGATGACCAAAGAAGAAGAGGAGCAGATGCAAGACGAAACACCAGAGACCGTAGACCATGGCGAAAACAACGCCGTCAAAGTAAAATGCAGACAGCGGAAGAACAGTCTACCAAGCGCTATAGATGAACGAAGTCCACAGACGCAGCGCAGCCAAGAAGAAAAAGAATAGGAGAAAAAGCCCGCAACCGCTACAGGATTCAAGAGCCCATAGAAAGTTGGCAGCAACCCTAGTACGAGAATCGGCAAACCACCCAGAAGAACGGAGAGATCCACGGGCAACTGGCCACCCCCTTTGCTGGAGACAGACTACAAAGTAGTCTTCAGACCAACGCCCGGGCTTCACCTCGCTAAATGGAAGGACTCCGACCCTGCCCTCGCGATGGCAAGAGCCGTACACACGCCGCTTCGATACTTGTAAACAAAAGGACTACCCAAGTTCAGTGGTCCCAAAATCTGCTTGTGGCAAGCATAGCGCACGAGGATGTGATCGACTGCCTCACAGCCATCAGAGAACTCCAGGTAGCCCCAAACCTGTGCACCTTTACTGCCTATCTCAAACCACTGCCCAACACGAGTGCGGGAGTAGTTGTTGCAATTACAGATTGGCTGACCAATGACAACCTAATGGTCTACATATCAGCAGAACGCCATGAAATCGTATCAGCCAGACGACTGGGAAACTCGTCAGCGGCCATAACACACTTCAAGGACCACATGTGTCTTTTTACATAAAGGTACTAGAAACAATAGCCAGATGCTGCCCCTACCATAAATCTGTACAATACTTTAAAGCATGCGGATGTATTGGACATAGGCAGGATGAGTGCCCTTCGCCAAAAACTGAACTGTGTGGAAAGAATCCCGCAAACGCGGAGTACGACTGCAACCCGACTTGCAAGCTCTGCAACTTACCACATGAGACCGACGGTAAAGAGTGCAGGCGCCGGTTAAGACCACCCAGACCCCCGCTGCGCACCAGGCAGGCATGGGTTTAAAGAAAGCCCCTGGTCAGCGGCCCCCTCAGTGATAAACTGCAACTCAATTAGCCTAAATAGGGCCATGGCCGCAAAGGGGATGCCCTCAGACATTCTGAAAGAAAGCAGTAGCGGGTCGTTCCCTTCCACCAATTAGAGATCCAGATCGCACTCTCGCTTAAGTCAAAGGATCTGTTAGGAGTCGCGATCGCCATCACGATCACTCTGCAGGCGCAGATCATACGCTCATCGGGACACTAATGAAGGAGACGTGCACAAAGTGGTGTTGTCAGACGAACACTTCCCTCGTCTTGCACAAGTCTCCTTTTCTCTTAGTACCTGCACTAGCAAAGAAGGACGAAATGCACCTGATTGGGCAGCTGCCTTCGACGCAATCAGGCGTAACGCTGAAAAGAACACATGAATTGCCAAAGAATTGATGAAAGAACATGCGCTTACGAGATCATACATGGAAGAAATGTTGAACGAAATAAAGCAAATGAAATTGCACCAAGCTGCACACGACATAGAACTCAACCAGGTGAAGCAGAATCTGGACCTGTTCCAGCAGATGGCTATATACACGTTTGAGGAAATCCAAACAAAAATTCAGAATATTAACACCACCCTCACAGAAAACTTGGAAACCCAAAGAAAAATTCAGGACACAATGGCCACTATCATAAATGAAAAGACCAAACTAGATCGAAGAGTTACCACTATAGAAGAAAAGGCCAAACTCGTAAAAAACCCAAAAGCTACCCGAGAAGAGAAGCAAGAATGGAAGCGACGTTAAACTATGATGACGTATTGCCCCTCTCAAAACGTCGACGACAAAAGCGCCGATCGACGGCACAAAATGTGGCAATGAAACTGTAGAACAATTAGACTAAAAAGACAATCTCTCACAAGTAACTGAAAAGGAAAAACCGGACATCCTGGCCCTTCAAGAGACAGGGACAGATTCATAAACATTGCGGGGATACGAAACACACATAGCAGAAGGCAGGACACGCACAGCCACCCTTATTTCGAAATATCTAACGACGCAGCAGCATTCCGTTCAACATAGGATTGAAAACATTGTTGTTGAAATTTTACCACCAAAGAAAAATTAGAAGAACCTGTTTATATTGAACATATACAGCCCGCGCTCGGACTAACTAGGGCGCCTAGACAACCTTATTCGCTGCGTCTTAAAAGTGACAAAATCCCATAAACTTATAATGGTTGGGGACTTCAAAGCACCCCACGTAGCTTGGGGATATGCCCGAATTCTAAAGAAAGGGGCTGAAGTCCACAATGTGGCCCAAAAATATCGCCTCACCCTGTGGAACGACACACAATACCCCACCAGGATTGGCAATAGCATGTCGAAAGACACCAGCCCTCATCTCGCCTTCTCCACGGGAATACCACATGTACAATGCAAGAGACTAGAGTAAACATTGAGCAGTGACCACCACATAGTCCAATTGGGCATCAACCATCACCCTAACCGAACACCCTCCAGAGTGGGCAAAGCAAGAATCACGGATTGGAAGGCCTTCAGAGAGGGAGAAGAAGAGGGAGAGGAAAATTCTTTAGATGACCTAGAAAAGTGGACAAAAAGCCTAGTGGAAAGGGCCAACAAATGCACAGAAGAAATTCAACTGACAGAAGATAATCTGGCAGTGTACCCTCACCTTCTCACATCTGGGAGGCCCGCCACAGCCTCAGCTGGAGGTGGAAGAAGCAAAAGTGCAATAGGAAGCTAAAACTCTGAATTGCAAATCTAGCAAAGCAAGCGGAAGAATATGCAAATCAATTGGCTCGTGAGAACTGGGATCAACTATGTGACAGGCTACAAGGAACTCTCAGTACAAGGGGCACTTGGAATATCCTAAAATCCCTCATTCCGCAAAATAACGAATCCAAATCATCTACCAGAAAACACGTCGCATGTCTTATTCCCAATTTACCAGGGACAGAAAAGGACGCCCTCCAAGCGACAAAAGCAAAGTTCCTTGGAAATAATTGCACCACGTCAGCGCCACCCACCGTTACCTATCCAGACTACTCAGAGAACCTCAATTCCGAGCTAGGCAGACCATTTACCAGGCGTGAGCTGGACGCCGCTCTGGGCAAACTCACGAGAAACACCACCCCGGGAAGTGATAGGGTGACGAACAAAATAATGCGTAATAAAAACGACAATATGCAGAACAAAATAATAAAAAAATCAACGATGTATAGGACCAAGGCCGCCTGCCGGCCACTTGGAAACATGCCGATGTCAAAATGGTTCCAAAACAAAACAAACCCGTCGAAATATCTAATGGAGCTAATGAAGCACACAGCTAATGGAGCTAATGGAGCACATAATTCTCAATAGACTCACCTGCCATATGAAAGAACCACCAGAAGACAGAGCGGAATTTCCGGACACCATGTATGGCTTTCTCCCGCACTTATCTACCGAGGATAAATTTTAAAAATTAAAGAAGTGATTGACAACCTGAGTACCACGCAAAAAAGCGCCGTTCTTACCCTAGACGTCAAAGGAGCGTTTGACAATGCGTCGCATGCAGCCATACTCGAAAATCTCCAGGACACTCGATGTGGAAATAAAGGCTATTAGTATGTAAGGGACTTTCTATCCTCACGGACAGCAACTGTAAGCCTAGGAACCATACAAAGCGAAGAAGTCGACGTACCAGCAAAAGAAACACACCGAGGCTCAGTTACCTCTCCTCTATTATTCAACCTCGCAATGATAAAATTACCAGAATCACTAAAACTATCCCAGGGTTAACACACGCTATCCATGCGGATGATATTACTTTCTGGACGACGACAGCGCCAACCGGCACACAACAGGATGCACTACAAGAAGCAGTAAACCACACGGAACAATACCTCAGGAATTGTGCCCTTTCCCTAGCTCCGGAGAAATCAGCAATTTTAATACTAAAGAAAGGGACAAGAGGACGACCACCACCAGAGTCCCCCGACCCCGAAGTGACGCTTGATGGGGTCGTCATCTCAAAGGTGGACACGCTGAGAGTCTTAGAACTCGTCTTCCAAAAGGACGGCGCGGGATCAGCCACTCTACAAAAATTTGTCTACCCTCTCCCAGGTCACCCACCTGATCAAAAAAGTAACTAGCAAAAAACACGGGCTAAAAGAAGAACACACGATAAGAATGATGCAGGCAGTAATCATAAGTCGAATCACCTACTTAACCCCTTACCTAGGACTGCAATCAGCAGAAAAAGAAAAATTAAACATTTTAATCATACAAACAAAAAGATGGCGCATGGATTACCGGCCAATACCTCAACCGAATCATGCCTGCGACTAGGGGTGCATAATACGTGGGATGAACTGACAGAAGTGCACCGGGCAAGCCAACTGGAACGGCTCAAGCTTAGAAAAACGGGCAGGGCGACATTGTGCCACCTAAACTATCATGGCCCAATAGAAACCGAAAACCAAAAAAATTAGCGCCAATCCACTCTGTGAATGTAGTTGGACAGCAAAGCTTAAACAGCACCCAAAACGTAAGCGAAAATATATGCGTGCGTGCGCGTGTGTGCTTGTGTATATGTGTTTGTGTGTGTGTGTGTGTGTGTGTGCGTGCGCGTGTGTGTTTGTGCGTGTGCGCGCGGGTGCGTTTGTGAGTGTGCGTGTGTGCGTGTGTGCGTGTGTGTGTGTGTGGGTGCATGCGTGCGTGTGTGTTTGTGTGGGAACAAAGAAATTCGGGTGCAAACAGTGGAGGAGCAGTTGAAGGTCAACGGGAGAGGCCTTCGTCATGCAACAGACCTTAGTAAGCTGATGATGAGGACGAACGGCGTTTAAGCGTCTATTCGATAGTTAAGTTAGCAGTTTGCCCAAAGGATTATTCCAATTTCCGCTTCTTCTATTTGTTTCAGTACGAGGGTCATGCAGTCACCAAAGTTACGGCAATAGCCTACTTCGATCATTGCTGCTTCAGTACTTTTTTATAGTTTGTAATCCCTCCTCGTAAGACTTCATCCTGGCTTGCCGGCGGCTGTTGTGGTGGTTTAGATTGATATTTTTTTGGTACGGGGAGAGATTGTCTGGAAACATATTTGAACGGTGAAGGGCCCAGAGCGTCAACCTGTCGTTTATTCTCCAGTGGGGTGTGAACCATCAGTATTATAAACGGTCCCAATTTGATTTTTATGCGCTACCTTTGTATTAGGCGAGTGGATTCTCTGAATTCTTCGCAGATAACATTAAGACCTAATTTGAGAGCCTTTTTTGTGGCCAAGGTGATTGGAAGGTTGAAGGCTGCCCTAAATGAGCTTTTAATGCTGGTGTTCATTTGCTTCAGTTGTTTTTCTTCGGAGTGTGCAAGTTCTTGATGCGGCCGTCTGTAAGACATTTTGTGCATGATTAGCACCTGTATGAGTCATTGTTTCTTCCCCAATGCCTGATGTTACACGGAATCAACCGTTGTATTTATGAGGTGGTGGTGGCGAGTGGTTGCATCGGCAGTAGCAAGGAGGAGGCAGTGGCTAGTAAAGCGGCTTCACGGGAACGAGAACTGGGGCCATTGCACATATACTGCTTCGCTGCTAGAAATTACGACTAACCGTGTTTTCCAGTCTATTGATGGACTTTGCAACAATGTGGATTACAAAAGGCTTACGCGATAACAGCCCTGCGGCTTTTGACATTTGATTTGCAATTGCACTACCTTTCATAAAATCTGAGATACCGCAGAGAGTAAGACATTTTGTACCAATGAATGTGGGTAGTTTTTAGAATAGTGTTATATAGGGTGTCAGATATTTGGGTGTAGAGAGGGCCATGAAAGTAATTTATTCATTACAAGAACGTAATCCTATTATTCGCAATAGCTAGCAAGAAACCAAAGAATCTGTCTTGGGCTCCTTGAACGGGAAAAGTTTGGTCTGTCTGTCTGTATGTCTGTTTGTGTGTCTGCCTGTCACTCGCTTCAGCCATCCGGCCGAAGCGAAACAAGTGCTGCGCAACAGTCTTTTATACTTCAAGCCAAATCTTAACGTCTATGACCGGTGTTAATGTTCATAATTGCCACCATTGTTGAACAAGAACCGGACAATACGCAAAAATAAAGCATAAAGTCAATACATGAGTGATATTTTCAGTGTTCCTTTATTCAAAATTTACGGATGCTTGTTGTTTGCGATAGCAAATAAATTACTAAATCAACTGCAGAAAACCGTCGCCTGGTGTTGCCCGCGCTACCTGTCAGAATTTAAAAAAATCAAACGGCAACAGCAACGAAAGGTTCGACTAGAAAGGTGTTGCGTTCCACTTGGAACGCTCGTAGAGTAGAGAAATCTGGTTTTATAGACGTTGTATTACAGCGCCTCGATTCACGTGCGTCTCCTCCTAACGGCAGGACTGGCATCGAGGCACCCGACCTGGAGCAGTGGAACGCGGTAAATTTAAATTCACTTGAGTAAACCTCTAGCGTGTTATCTTGGAAGGAAGGAGACTGAAGAAGAAGAGCATGAGAAGTGAGCGGGAAAGAGGAGGGATGCATTAACTTGCTAGGGGCGGCAGTCCACCATCGTCGTGCGTCGACATTTGCAACGAACGGAGCAGATACCCGGTCAATTTGTTTGGTGGGTCATCTGTAGCTTCGGAAGGGCTGAACCCCACTGGCGAGCCAATGTTACTGTTAAAAGGCACGCCCATCGCTTCATTGTTTAATGGCGAACCGGTGTCCGTAATCTCTACAGCCATGTCATCTTCATGCTTGCCCCGGCCTCACTTCCTGAGACACTCTGCCTTCTCTCCTGAATATTCATTCTAAACGTAATCTCGAACATCATCTAGGTAAAAAGAAAGCGCAGAACGTGAACAAGATTGGTGCAAAAATGTCAGCCTGCGTATGTGCAGTATCCACCGCATGAAAAGCGCACTTTTTATATCTCGAGTGCATTAGGGAACATATAAGTACGTTGCGCACTTAGGCGGTTCCTATGCATGCATAGGCCCCATTTGGAATGCAGGAGATTCTAAATCCCTTACATGTAGAGCAGAATTACTCATGATTTAGGAAGGGACCTTATAGTCTCCAAAAGCACTGGCCGGACATATCATTTTGTGCTGGAAATGCACGCCATATAACGCCCACTGCTTTCTGAATAGCTCTTATGTTTGCGGCTCTAAATTCGTCGGCATGCGGAAATCCGGCTTCATGGATAATATTAAAACGCCGTACTTTCTACCTTTTGTTCAGGTATACAGAACCAGCTTCGTTTAAAGCGACTTCCAACTGCTGGCAGAGTTTTAGGAGACTAACCCAAGTGGGGCTTGGTTAACCTGTGCACAAGTGCGGAAGTCTCACCGTTGTATTCAAAATCTCTGAGGCACCTGCTACGGCAATAGCTCCAAGTCCGTGCCGAGGCCGGGTCAGTGCATTGTTCTTGTTGATCTGCCCGGTTGGGCAGTAACAAAAGCGTCGGCCTCATATTTTGGCGGAGTAACATTTGCATACGGTATAGCAAAATTAACAGATGCCGTTCCTATTACGGCAAACGCGAATATTACAGCTACTTACTCCTTTTTTTGGCGCTCAAGTAGTGCACAGTTAGAGCGAAGTCAGAGCTTTGAGGGAGTTATCGGGAAAGTTAGCCGCCAGATGGGCGGTCTCAGGTGTTCTGTTTGCGACGTACGGCACTGGACGCTATTGCGGGCGGTTGAAGCGGCTTGGACTTCCTATTTTATAACAAACTTCGGCGAACTATTTACCCCGGCAGCGGCTTTCACTCCTTCAGGACAAAGGCCGCGCAAGCACAGTGCGACGCCTGGCTTTGACAGCGCACTCAACGGACCTATGGTGTTGAAAGGTGTCACAGTTGCCGTGGCGTGACTGCCTGTCGCTTTCCCAAAGAAGTGTCTCCAAACAGGCGGCTTTGATTATCTGTTTGCTTCTGGGCTTCGAAAAGTGCACATCAGATGACAGTAACCTTATCACGCCTTTTCAAAAATGCAATCGTAAATCGACAACAAACAAGTTAATGGGCAAGGAATGGGATTGGTCTTGCATCTTTAATTTTCTTTAACACCTTAATGAAACGGAATATTCTGGGTACATACTTTCAAAGCCTTCCAAGTGTATGTTCAAATAAGTATTCAGTGAAAGTTTTTTGAAATAATTGATACACATTGACTGGGTCCCGAATGGTTAGGATTAGTAATTCCTGGCTAAAGTGTATCTCCAAAGTTTATTAGGACAAAATATTGATTTTTCACTTTACCATAGATGTAACCTACAATTTACAGAATTCATTTGGAGCTAAAACTGATCAATCGCCATGAATAATGCAGCCTGCATGGCTAACAATTTACCCATGTACTTGAATTGTTGCGTAGCAGAAAACTTCTTCAACGCTCAAAAATGTGGTGTGTCCACTTTGTCCACTTTGAGGTGTGTGTCCACTTTGAGAGAAATCGGCAGTTCAGATACACCTCAATGCTCTGGATTGGCCAATATAGGAAAACCAAGGATATAATTTTGACGAATGATGAAGCTGAGCATTCGCTTCGATCAAAAGACTGGGTTTGCGTTGTGGCAATACAAAATGAATTGTGGCGTTCTGCCCTGCGCAGTGACACAGTGAGACCTTGTTTTTGAGTCACACATTATCCACATTTTCCAATCGCCGAATTTGCTTTGCTAGTCCGTACAACAATAAATATTTGAAAGCTGTTGTGATGATAATGTGGCGAAGTGTTTTTATGCACTTATTTTTGGAAGATGGATAGTATAAGGTTACGAATTTCAATAGAACCACCAGCGGTAACAATAGGGTTTTTCAGAAGTCTATAGTATTGAACTCTCCAACCCAGAAATGACCCAACGGTACACTGTCTGCTGGGAAAGCATTCCGGGAGCTTATTAGCCGCGATGCAATGGCGGAGTCGATTGCGACCATTTTCAATATTAGCGATATTGTATAAAAGCGTGCAGGAAAAGTGTGTCGCCATTTCATGCATTTATTGGCCAGGTTTTTGTCCTTAGATTTGAGGTATTCACAATGGTGTCTGGTACGGCAATGCATTATTCACGAAATGTCTGCACTATAACAAACGACCGTGTACTTTCACTCGTATCTCTGAAACCATTGAGTACTTCTGTCGTTTGAGATCTTCCACGAACTGGCGCTGAGATGAAGCTCATGTTGGATAGGTATTGCCAAACATCTCGCCCCTGCTTTCTTAATGCGGACCAAAGGCACAAAACTAACGATTTCAAGTTTGACAAGGTAGACCCAGTCAAAAGATTAAGGAGTTTTGGGTGCGTGGGTTTCCAAAGTACAACACCGAAACGACCGTAAATTTTTAGCGGATGGGTTTTGGCATTCTAAATTGGTTTATTTTGTGTTGTGCATGTGTTAAATTTTCCTAGCATCATCTAAATTTGAGCATTTACATAACGTTGATTTATCCATCCATTTTCTTGTTCTCAGCTAGCACCGTTTTAAAGGAAGTATGACTGGAACGTCAATAGCTTTATTAGACATTGTTTATACTCATGCTTCTTTAAGATATAGTAATTAAGTAACGCACACATCTAACTTGGTGACCACCTGGGCCCTGACAGTCGCGGCGGCTCTCTGGACCACCCCCAACCCACTCACCTGATGCTTCAGTATCAATAAATTTGTTTCTCTCTCTCTCTCTCTCTCTCTCTCTCTGTCTAATTACCGCACACAATATTCCCAGGTTTGGAGAACAAGTCTGACTGCAGTAAACATCATCAGATGAAAATTTGGGAGGCGGCGGAGGGCTATAGGTTAAGGAAAGCAGGCCCACCTCACAAAAGAGCGGTGAAGAGTTGTCTCTCCTTACAGAACTGACCGGAATGAATGTTGAATGTTTAAACAACATAGGCTTTTGCAGAAACAACTCAGAGGAATGTTTCCAAGAATTTACAGGAGGTAAACATGGATTACTAACGGGAAAAATGAACCGAGAAGCGGAGAATTCGGAGAAATTGTTAAAGTGTGCATTCAGGGCACCTTGGCAAGATGAGGATTACAGATATTTTCTTAAAATTTAGCGAAGTGGCACCAAATTTTCCATCGTACCTTCACACAATGTTTGCAAAAATAGCGCGTGCGGCTCAGAGAAAATACAGCATGTTCCACCCCCGGGAAGCACTTTGCCAACCGGTTTTAGCAAACAGTTATACTGGCTTGGGCGTTCCAGGAAAATCGGACTGCTGCTCGCTGCGTGGTATCGCGGCATTTTTATACGGGGTGTGAGTGGTGTCATCGTCATCGCCAACGTCACATGTAAGAAGTGTCCCGTTGTGTTTTCACAAAACAAATGATAACTAATGTACGAACTTAGAGCGTGTATCATAACTGGTAAAACCTTTATTACCTGCGTAGGTTAACAAACCACATCGCAATTTTCTATTTTTACGGCGAAGCTGTCTATGGCTCTGTTGACAGCACATCATCTCTGGCAACAGAGTGATGCAGACCAGAATCACTGCAGAGAGACGCGCCTGCTTGTGGGGCCCCCTGACTTCTCCGGAGTCGTAAAACTGTGCGAAGAACCCTTGTTCGGCGCGCACTGTTTTAGAGGCGATGGGTGCGGAGAGGGGGATGCGGAAAAGAAAGTAAAGGCACGTGACACGCGCGTTCGCGCCTACGGATTAGAAAGACAGGGTAAGGACACGTATAACGTGCTCTCTCGGTGCGAATGAAGCTGTGAATAGGGTGGAATTTCATAGACGCCGCGCAAACACAGAAAGGACAAACCGAAAAACAAAACTGAAGAAGCATGCAGTAATTCGCGCAAGGCTTGAACGCAGGATTTATTTTTATGTGAGCACTGAAGGACATATCACCCCGCGTTTGTACAAGTTTGAACTTGTTTATTTACACATTTCTTCGTACCTTTGCACTGTGCTTGTAGTAGTCATCGTCATATGCATCGATATCGCCGTGTTCCTCATGCCAAGCATTACGTGCGTGGTAGCGCTTGACGACAGCTGGGGCGCAGCGGCGGCGAGTACGTGCACGATGCATGCGCGGCTTTCCGGGAGTCGCGTCTAGGTGCCGTGGAGCAGGTTTTACGCCAGCTGTGTAGTTCGTTGTTGCTAAGCAACGCGGGGAGTTCCTGAGGGTTCTCGCGAGATTTTCAACAGCGGAGCTGTTATAGCTGGCCGTAAAATGTGTGGCGTGTAACGCGTAACGCTTTAAAAACACCAAGAAAATACCGAGCGTGCACGTAAGCGCGTGCCTCGCGGCGACCGCCGGTCGTCCCCGGCTCACGCAGTGGGTTTAGCCAAAAGAAAAAGAGCTGGCGAAAATCATGAGGAGTGCTTCGCTTTGCCTTGGGGTTTTGGGCGTAGGCTCTTGGTGTACGGAGCGAATCGGTACCTGCTGCTTGGAATTCCCTTCGATCATATCAAAATGGAACAATCGGATAGACGCCAGCTTCATAAGGCGAGTGACCCAGGTGGTTCGATTCAGCCCACTGGAAGCGTTTTTTCTCCCACTTCACCCACGATCATTCATCATCATCATTAGAGAAAATTGGCTTTCCTTCAGTGCGTATTGGCGCACAACGGCATCAGTGACAACACTACCGCTTCGCTTTAAGACACAAAGAGGTCAGCCCTCGCACGAAAGCACCTATTTTAAGCTGGCGCAGTGGATTTAAGGAACTTTCCTAGTTTTGGGTGGTTCACCAAATTCGTGCTGCGGCAATATGACCACTGTATCAGTACGACAGTATACAGATGTCGCCACAACCACTTTATTCCGCGTCCTTAGCCATTTGGCATCCCGTCTTAATACATGAGGTGCTCCCAACGAACGAGCTTTTCATGACAAACAAACTCACGCGGCGAAATGAATGAACGTTAGTCGGTTTTCTTGTTGTGTCAACGACGCGATACTTATTTAGACGCTTTTCAAACTTGAACTCTTCCCTATTGTTCATAGGGGTTTCTGAAGGGCCCTTGATACAATTTTGCACATTTTTTCCTTTGTGTGACTGAAACACCTGAATATACTGTCAATAGGTTTGGACAATGAACAGATTACTCTCCTGAAACATATAGCTGAAACAACATGGTCTTTTCAATGCTTGCGTGCAACTATGGTAGTTTGTTTTCGGGTTTTATTTTTTAAATCGGGGGTAAAAATCCTGTGCTCTTTCTCAAACAAATAATTAAGGATAAATCGTTTTTTTTTGAAACCATCCAAAATTTGAGTTTTTCCAGGTCAAACCTAAAGACGAATCTATAAAATAATTCACTCAGTTTATTTTATCAGTGTGTATCACGAGCTTCTTAACCCTAACGCATTGAAACTGGCGTTTGCTTCAAGCTGCTAATCGGGGGGATATTACGGTTTTCTAGCAAATACCCTAAAAAATTTGGCGTTTGTTTAGAAATGCACCCGTAATGATGACAGTAAAGAGCATTGATAACTTCTAAGAAATGAAAGATTATATTCAGAAAAAGCTAGTCATCTATTTTTCAGACATCCTTGTCTACGTACATTATCATCTGCATGCGCAACATGTCGGTCTGCATCAGAGACTTAAACGATGGTTGAACACGTACCTCTGCTGGAAGGAAGTTCTGTCGACAGCGCAGATTCCATTAGCTAAGCAAAAAAATAAGAGTGCTACATTCGCCAGCCTGGCGTAGCGAGCGGAAGTCATGCCATTACTCAATGAGTTCGAAAGTATGCTCGGGCATATGGGGCTTGCTTCCTGCAAGTACTGTTTGAGAACGGCGCTACTTTGAAAGGGTACATTCGGGGAGAAATCGGGTTTAACCAGATTCTCCTGGAACATTCGCGAGGTTTAAAAATAAGGTAAAGTCGGGTTTTAGCCGAAAACGAACTACCCTGCCTACAGGTTATGAGCTGTCACATTTCTATTTCGTAACGATGGAAAACTCGCATAAATTGCAAACTTCAAAATAACATTGAAGTCTGAGTTGGGTTTCTGTAAATTTCAAATTTTACTGTTCATAATATTTCAATTGTAAGAGACTAATGTTATGCGAAACTGGACCGGGTATCGGCTAGCGTCGTTGCAAATGTGCGTCAAATGACAGTGGTCTTCTCCCAGCCCAGCCGCGTAACACCCTCCTTTCTCCATTCTCGGAAATATCCTCTTTCCTCCCTCTACTTTTCATCCTACCTCAAATATTGTAATTCAGGGTTTCAAAGTTCAATTTCATTTTCGTGCTCTTCAATAATGCTGGTGCGTCGTCTGCTCCTGCCTTTTATTGCTGCCGTGCTCTGAACAGGTCAACATTATACGCTTTTCTGCTTGCCTGCCTTTGGCACAGCTTTTGTAGAGCGGTTGTTTATATGCTTATGTAAAACACGAACCAACGCGCGTTCTTAATTTGAAGCACGATGCTACTCTAGACTATATCTGAACAATCTTGTTTGAAATATACATGCTTGAGGTTTTGTTCGGGACGAATGACGTAGGCATGTACAGCCACCCAAATTTTTAATAATACTGCGGGAGCGACGACCGACCGGCATGTCAGCGCCTTATCACGGTGTTCAGCAGCGAAATAGCCGAGAGTACGCGCACGCGCATAGGGCTATCTGCTGTACGAGTGTCATCTGTTATGCTGTTTCCTTGAGAGTGGTACACCCCCTGCCACTGCATCTGAATAACTTTTTGCCCCACGCTGCGAAACAGCCCTGCACGATAAGAAAACCGGGGGGTGTGTTGCCCCGAGAAGAACAGCGCAGCAGACGACACTCCCACAACAGATAGTTCTATGCGCGTGTGCGTACCCTCGCCTATTTTGCCAGTGAACACCGTGATAAGGTGCTGACATGGCGATCGGTCGTCGCTCCGGCTGTATTATTAACAATTTAGGAGGCTGTAGGTGTCACTGCAACAATTCCGCTGGTTTGGAAGGGTGTTGTCTATGTATATTTTGTGTTACGGTATTCTTTCTGCGGTTGTAGACCGGGTGGTTGAATTGACAGACAGACAGACAGACAGACAGACAGACAGACAGACAGACAGACAGACAGACAGACAGACAGACAGACAGACAGACAGACAGACAGACAGACAGACAGACAGACAGACAGACAGACAGACAGACAGACAGACAGACAGACAGACAGACAGACAGACAGACAGACAGACAGACAGACAGACAGACAGACAGACAGACAGACAGACAGACAGACAGACAGACAGACAGACAGACAGACAGACAGACAGACAGACAGACAGACAGACAGACAGACAGACAGACAGACAGACAGACAGACAGACAGACAGACAGACAGACAGACAGACAGACAGACAGACAGACAGACAGACAGACAGACAGACAGACAGACAGACAGACAGACAGACAGACAGACAGACAGACAGACAGACAGACAGACAGACAGACAGACAGACAGACAGACAGACAGACAGACAGACAGACAGACAGACAGACAGACGGGCGGACGGACTGACGGACGGACTGAAAAAATATCTTCGCGTTTCGCTAGGTCAGGAAAGACTACCGTCGAAAGAAGAATCCTGGTAAACATTCTCCGCTGCTGGAGGCCAACGTAGAATGGTGTCCCTTCACAAACAAGCGCCATCTCGCTTCATTTCCTGCAATACCAATATCATCGCGTGAACGTTTTGCCTTGGGCGAGACAGGAAGTTCGGCATTTGCTTTCTAATTAGCAAGAAAATAGCATTCTGCTAACGGCGGGGTTGCACTAGCAGTCGTCGGTCATGCTAACGGGGAAGTTGGTTTTTCAAGAGGTCATTTTCTTCAGCACCGTTTCCCCTGCAGCTTCGCGCCACCCTTTCTTAATAAAGGTTGCTTCCTTCCTCCTTCAGCGCCTTTACAATTACCTAAAACCTTTGTTTTAATTGTATTGGATAGTTTTCTACTTGGAAATTTTTCTCTTACGATTGTACTGGCGTAGACCATAACAGTTTAGTCATCATAAAAAAACAGAAATATTTCTTCATGTTTGCCCGAAAGGGGGGTTATATTACGACAAGCGGCTTTAAATGTGTGTTTGCACACATAAGTCAAAGCACGGCTTTCTGTTATGCCAGGGTTTCGGGGAATGATAAATTTGCATTGCGCAGTTTTTCATGGACGCTTACATTTCAGCCACAGAAAGCATAAGAGTTCCCCAGCATCAACTTCAGATTAAAAAAAAGAACCTGCCCCTTCGAGTACGCCCATGTAATGTATTTACCACTAGCGGGTGACTGTGATCTGCCTTGGCCCATCTTATATGTATGGTACGGTGTTTCATGGATAGGTGAGGTTGGCACTCCTTGAGAGGATAACCCGCCCTGGGTTGTTTCGTTCCTTCAAGCACTTGTATGTAGATACGCGTTTGTAAAAACTATATTTCACAGGAAGTTTCACTAAACAAAACTATAAAAGCGATTTTTGGATTGTGCCACACAGCGGGAAATTAACAAAACGTGCAAAACCTAACTCAGCAATATAATTGCTGGTGTTTGTCAGGAAATAGGGCGCTGAACTCCATGGCATGGCGTCGTGTGTTCAACTCCACCATATACGAAAACTTTTCAGTACTGTTGGACATCTTGCAATGCCGCCACCTGTTATCACGAGTGGCGGAATTGCAATGGTCGCACGAGAATATTTTGTGTTTTTGTGTCAGAACATCGTTCTTAATGGGTATTTTTTTTATTTGCTACCGGAAACTAGGGGCAGCCAGTATTTCTAACTAAAAGAACTTTGAAATGCCGTTTATGTATTGATGTTGCTGTTAAAGTGTGTCTAATTTTTTCTCTTGAAATGTTTTGACAGGTTTGAAAATGTCGACAATTATGAACTATCGTACCAGATTTAGTGGCCTGTAAAAATGTCGCCTAGATAAACTTTTTTTTTTTTCAGGAACCAATATAACCCTTGGCCGGGCACTGAATGTGGTGACAGACGAACGAGAGGCTACAAGTTCCGACGTTAAGTAGCCCAAGAAAGTCTATCATCTCTAAGAGGCCTGCGTGCACACGCTTGTGGCAGAATACAAAACATGTCACCTTGCATACTTCGTACTAAAGTCGACACACGCCGCATCGTATACGTCTGTTGTGTAGTAATAATTCGAGGGTCCATCAAATCAAGAAGGCCATGTTTCTTAATAAAATTTGTCTTCGTGGGCTAAATGAACAATGCAACAGTAATACACATGGACAATTCATGCTTTGCGCTAGGACAAAGAAAGCCAGAAAGAATAAGATACTTACAAGCAAACGAGTGTATACGTTCTATCGAGTGGCGATTTGATGACTTGCGGATAGAAGGTACCCCCAATAGGGCTAAAGCAATCCAAACGTTACTTTTCTCCGCCTGGCTATGCCAGTGCATTAAAAAGTGGTAAAAAAAAGCATTGCACTTTTGGTGTTACTGTAACAGTACGCTCGGTACATTTAATGAAAGCAACGCTTGCTTAAACTGACGTTCTTTTTCAGTATCATTCATTCATAGAGAGGCAATAACCGTTGCTCAAAACTCGGATTACCCAGAGACATGTTACACAAACAGTTTCTATGGTGTTAATAACAATTTTTAAATTGTTGCATTATTGTGCCCGTGCGGGCCGCATGTCAGTATTCCCACTACGCTTCTCCGACCGTTGTAGAATTCCGCACGTGTGCCGAGCCACCGGAAAGACCAGGTTATTACACCAAGCGAGCCCTAGCAAGAAGCGCGCCTTAACATGGCATCATTTTAAGCATGCAGATCAGTGCTAACAAACGGGAGATGTGTTCGTTTAACAAAAAGAAGTGAGGGAAAACCTGTTGCGACGTTCGCTCGGTTGACGTCAGCCAAGTCGATGCTACGATTGCAGCACACCACGTCGCACTTTAACACATTACCCATTGGGAGATTTTCTTTTAAAATTGCAAGAAGCACGCTTTTTAAAGCTTCTCTATCCTTAAGCGAAACACCCAAAAGCTATACAGTCTTCCTTAGAACCCCCAGGTACGTTTACGTTTTACTGTCTGCCAGAAATGAGAACATTGTAACCTGCCTAGGTTTACATTATGCTGGTTAAAGGGACCATGAAGACGAAATATAAGTTTGCGTAGTTAAATAGACCGTTTCGTTTCGATAGCATTAATAGGAATTGCAACTCCAATATTTGAGGTAATAAATAGTACTTTTAAGCAGTGGCAGCTCCCTTGTTTGTGGGATTGGCGGTCGCCTCGGTAAACCAGTAGAAGGTAAAACGACTTGGCGATTGTAGGGGGGCATTTATTTCCATTTGATCGTATCATTTGAATGCTCACATGCTGTTAGGTCACTTCTAACTGCGTTTTTAGCCTTGGCCCACGTTGGGTCACGGATGCCCTTAATACGCCAGAGAAGCTAGATTTTTGAAAACTGTTAGTATTTCTTGTGTCTTAACGATTGAAAATTTTGCGCCCTTACACTGTGATAAGAAGTACTACAAGCAAAGGTGAACTATTCCAAGAAGGTTGCGAGAACAATAGGCGGTACTACATTAGTTTTTATGCATAGAAGTCACATCTCAGCGTTGTGGTGGGAGAAATTTATGTTGGAGGTTATTTTGCAGGGACTTATTCTTATGCGAGCCCGCGTGTCGCGGACACCCACCGCGATATTTCCGAATAACAACTTATAATTAGGGGTGTGCGAATATCGAATTTTTCGAATACGAATCGAATACGAATATCTAGCTTCGAATATCGAATAGAATATCGAAGAATTAAGGGGGAAGTGGCTTTCGAAATCAACTTCTTGATGTTCTGAGAATTTTGACAAAAATTAGGAATGCAACTGGCAATGCTTCTGTGATAACACCATAAAACTTTCAGTGATATTTTAAGAACTTTGCTATTTATAAAACTTTCTTTCTTTTCACCTTGTACTGGGCTTGAGTGGCCTACAAAACAATATAAAACCTGTTCAAAGTGCTTTGCATTCCCAAATGAATGGGCGAGGTCGCGACAGCCTCAGAGTTTTTTGGTATAACTTTTTTTTTTGAGTTTTCAGTTTTTCAGAAGTGAATGTACAACAGGCATATAGACCAAGAACGACAATTTGTATAAAAATTCACGAAAAGGTAAACGAGAAAAAACAAGAGTGTTACGACCTCAACTGCTTATCAAGGAACGTAACGCAAAAAACGGAATCAAAAATAGACCTAGTGGTCACGAAGAAATCACTGGAACAAAAGACATAGGTGGCAAAAAAAAAACTTTTGAGAAACGGTTTGTGTGTGGTTTTTTCTCCCGTTCTTGCGTTTGTGAACAAACGAAGATAAAATAGGCGGTCAGGACCGGAAAGAGGATCGCTCGGCCGATCCAATGGTACCAAAATGTCCGCGCCCGGTGATACCGTTGCGGAGATACAGCGCTCCGACAATTGCTGTTTTTTTTTTCGCCCTTTTGAGCTGACATTTTGTCACTGCAGCAGCACAAGTATTTTTTATCCCCCTCTGCGACGGTTTTCGGCGGAAACACTTTGAAAACGCGTAAGATAGAAAACACAGAAGCCGAATATGTGGCTTTCAAAAAAAAAAACACGATGTTTGGTCATTTTTTTAAAGTTAAAAGCCGTGTCCTCCCCGTAACAATCGAAATATTCGATAATAGCCGAATATTCGAACCCTTTCAAATATTTTAAATAATTAGAATTCATTGTTTTCGAAGCAATTACGCATATAACATTTTTATTAATCGAGTAATATTCGAAATTTTCGAATATTCGCAGACCCCTACTTATAATTTATAAATGAATCAACACCTTCCAGCTCACTCGTTTTACGTTCTAGGGATTTGCGGCCCGTGCGTGCGGTCTGTGCGAACGTAGCCTATAAGGCTTGGTAATAGTGTTTAGTTGATTGAAGTGGCAAACCACGAGAACGTTATTCAGTGTGAGAAGGAAGTGCGGAAGGGAGTCGAATGATTTATTTGAGTCATCGAGATTTTTATTCTTTGAAGAACTTGAAGATGAAGAGAAGTTCACATGAAGGACGTGCGCCAAGTAAGCTTAACTAATCAATTCTATAAAAAAATTTTTTGTAGTGTAACACAGAACGCGGAACGTATAAATTGGCCGAGAACAAAGGTATAAATAAATTTTCATTATTTCTCAGGGGATAAGCCTCTGCACTGTACTGCATGAGGCTGTGTGTGGAGCTTCGGACTGCAGCAGCGGTGTTCCAATTTGTACAGAATAAAAGAAGCTTCTGGGTGTACACACCTATGGCTCAATATAAAATACGCCACCTTGTAAAACTCATACTGAGCCTGATATAAAGCAGGCATAGGGTCCGTACCTTATGCAATATTCAAGGTTGAAAAAATAAGGAAGGAAATGTGCAATTATAGTGTTTCTTTAATTGGCTTTTCCAGGCACGAAATTGTAGGTTCGTTTCACGACGCTAAAATTTTAAGACATGCAAATAGAGTTGGCCATAAAATGCTAAAGCAATATGAGCCCTCGAGTAACCTTGTCTCTGGTTGGCAAAATACGCTGGGTGCTCTCTATTGACGCATTGTAAGCCAATATTTTAGCTCTTTTTAAGCGTAATTCTTCAAGTAGGGGCAAACACTGTTACTCAACCCGGGGATTATCCAGAGACACGTAACACATAGTATAGCTGCAGCTTTCATAAAGGAAATTATTGCGTAGAAGTAAACGTGCACTCAGCATCACATTTTGCAATCCTCTCTTGTCTTACTTTTGCAGCTTTCGTAAGGTGTCCAGAGCCGCTAAAAAGGTCACTTTATGATGCCCATGGACATCAAGAAAAAGCACTCCTTAAGGGCAAAACGTTTTATTTAAGCATTCGTATCAGTCCGAAGGGACACGTTTGGTATTCGTTTGAACAGAAAGAAGCGACTGAAAACCGGCTGCGGCGTTCCGCCGCTTGACGTCAGCTAACTGCGTCAGTACGATTACAGAATACCGGAGATCACTGCAAAAATTACCTAGTGGTAGACTTTCCTGTAAAGACAAGACTAAAAGCCAGCTCCTTAAAGTTGCTCCACCCTGACACAAAACAACTGGAAGCTGTACAGCCTCCCCAAACACCCCCGGGTACGTCAAAGTTTCGCTGTCTAAAAAAAGTTGATATGTTCTTAACTTGTGTGAATGAGGAAGATGGACAACAGCTAAATTTAAAATTCTCTGGTTGACAATATGCATGTTTTTACAACTCGGCTTGATTACTTGGGCTCAGTTTGAACAAGTTGTATTCAACTAGAAGAGAACTTGGTGCGTGGGTCTGAAGAGTCCACAAAGTTCAAGCCGTTCCAACTGTTCGACAGTTCTATTTGTGAGCGGGAACAAGAGCTCATGTGTATGCACTACTATCCGTTGAAAAAAAAACACCGATATTATAGTGTACTTCAACGGTCCATTCTTGCATTATCACCTATTTTATGCGTAAAAGCGTAATTCGAAGATGTGTGTTGATAACACTGCAACATTCGCCTTCTAGCCATGTTAATCTTCGTACATGTTTAGGTACATTTCATATTTGTCTTTCTCAGCTGTGATGTTGTCGCATCACATATAGAGCGAGTTGCTTCGGCTTCTTCAAAAATTCAATTTTTTAACGCCCTGCAATTTTGTTGGACGAGAAAAGATGTAAGGAATCGCCTGTATCAGCATGAGCTATCGCTCTTTTGTCATAGTTACCAAGGGCCTCTGATTGATTGATTGTAGGGTTTGACGCGCCGACGCAACGCAGGCGATGAGGCGCGCCGTAGTGGGGGGCTCCGGATTTAATTTTGACCACCTGGGGATCTTTATCGTGCGCCGAAATCTCGTACACACGGGCGTTTTTGCTTTTCGCCTCCATCAGAAAAGTGGCCGCCGCGGCCGGGAATCGAACCCGCGACCTCGTGCTCAGCAGCGCAACACATTAGCCACATAGCCACTGCGGGGGGTTACCAAGGACCTCACCTTGCATCAAAAAAAGAGATAACCGTGGGTCCGTCACTGTAATACATGTGCCAGCGTTCAAGAATGAATACTGAAAAGCAAATGGGTAGGAGTGTTCTGATAAAATATATATTGCAACTGGAACACAGCGCTTAATAAGAGGGAGGGATAGCCGTGGCTGACTTAGTTGTAAGCTGTCAGAACTTTAAACTGGTTGCTTTTGTATTAGTTTTCTAATAGGAAGCGCCCAAGAGGGCAAAAGTTTATTTACCGGAAGAAATATTAGTAATGTTGAAAGCTTTCAAATTTCCTGCGACAGGCTTCAGCAGTGTTGCAATTGGGAAAACTGGGACCCGAATTATCAGTGTGTTACTGCGCGTTAGCAATCAAGTGATAACAGCAAAGAAAACTAGAAGCCCCGTCAGAGTTGCACTATGGTCTTCGTAGCCGTGGAAGTATTCAACGGCCCATAGTTGCACAAACAAGGCCCCGCAGTGTCAATAAGAACTCTCGAGTAAGCCGTTTGTGATTCGCCACTGCTTCGTCTGTTTCGGTTTTATTGGAGCTTTTTTGATGGCAGTGTGTGTAAAAACGGCAGATTGTTAGATTAGTTAAAAAATAAACACTTTTACTTTTAATTAACGTTTCTGTCTTGGGGAGGCCAATAAGGACCCCCCTTGGCTTTTGAGTTGTGGTGCAACTGGTATAAGCAACACCACACACATATGCCTTCACGGCTGATAACTAGTGCCGCCACACGAGTATAACATAACGAACACAACAAGTATGCCGAAGGTATTTACGTATTGACCTGATATGCAAGGTAGGTTTAGGAAGATTAGGGCGATCATAGACCGCAGGTTTTACCTACACATAGCACATGCCCGCAACAAGATGTTTTTTTGTCTTTTAGACTCAAACACAAGGAATTCACGATGTACCGAGAAAAATGTTTTCTTTAAAAATAGTCTTGAAAACTTATCAGAAGTTGTGACTGTAGGTTGTTTAGTGTCGTGCGATCGCCACTGATGTTTGGTTTAAACTAACTGCTTTTGAAACTTACCGACGAAGTGCAACAAATTTTAACTGACTTGGCGGAGCAGACACGAACGGAAATTGATAAGGTGACTGCACTGAAATGAATGCAGTTAGAAAAGACAGAAACCTGGTTTGCGCCTCCAAAACCACTGCGTTAGACAATGTTGATTGATTGATTGTGGCGTTTGACGCGCCGACGCAACGCAGGCGATGAGGCGCGCCGTAGTGGGGGGCTCCGGATTAATTTTGACCACCTGGGGATCTTTATCGTGCGCCGAAATCTCGTACACACGGGCGTTTTTGCTTTTCGCCTCCATCAGAAAAGCGGCCGCCGCGGCCGGGAATCGAACCCGCGACCCGTTAGACAATGTGCCTGAAGCGCCGGTTTATGCTTCGGTAAAGTTGAGCGGTATAAACGTGACTAAGCTTCAGGGTTCAAAATAAATATTGGGTACGCCGAGTTTCAGACGGATCTGCTAAAATTGACAGCAATGGCTCTACTTTTCTGAGTAGCGCTTTCATTTTCCTCGTTAACAATTACCATATAGACACGGTGTCTTTTCCTTGGTTCTACGTATAAAATTTGCGTTTCTTTGACCCAAATCGCACATATCGGTCAGGGACGCGCACTTCTGAAAAGGGTAAAAAACAGTAAAATGGCTATAGAAGTGGCCTTCTATCATCCTTTCTCGTTATTCTAGCTACAACAAACAGAATATTCATACCATATACGCATTATTAAATGGGGAATGAATGGACTTTATATTAGGAAAAGATGTATGTAATCTTTACGGCCAATAAAAAGCTTGAAAAAAGCGCACTGCAAAACTCCTTATACTAACTGTCGAGTCTATGGCGTGATATTTTTATAACACCATTCGTGACCGCTACAAAAAAGTTCATCACTGTGTTAGCACTGCACGCATTTTTATGCTGTTCTAAAAAAATCAAGGTAGAAATTTCCCACCATTCATATGAAGAAATGGTTGCTTCATGTTGAAATGTATTATTTACATGTGCCGTAACACGTGATTTCTTTTGTGCAGTCAAGTCGCACGTGGTCCTACACCGAAGATGCGGCCAGAAGGTGAGGGCAGCGATGCTGTCGAACTGTCCGGTGAGTTGGCGGAGGTGGCACGACGGGAGCTCGGTGAAACACCTGAAACCAGGCGAGCTGCTCTAGCTCAACTGCGCCGGCTTATAGAAGGTGAGAAAATGTACGCTCTGTTAATTTAATACGATATTTTTAGCAGTAACAGCAACACTTGCACCAGCATGGGCTTGCGCACATACGCACCCACAGGCGCGCACCGGCACAAACATGCACACGACAAGCCTACCCACACGGGACAGCCACCCCATAGCAAAATAGTTCTAATATCGAACTTTCTGGCAAAGCTTCTTGGGTGCCACTAGCTGGTTCCCAGGGAGGGTGAATCGGGCATCTTCGGTTCTTGCATGCCATGATACAATTATTTGGGTGAAATCCCTATACAGCCGATTTATTTACGTGGGAGCCGATTTATTTACGTGGACGCACTCGGCGTCCACGTAAATAAATCGGCTCCTTCCGTGGGGTTCCATTGCGCAATGCGCTCTATACCACGTGGCGCTGCACGGTGCGAGCTTGAGGAAAAAGAAAGAGAAACGATCCAATCCATTCTCTGAAGGAGTCCCGATACATGGTGGCGACGCAGAATTTCAGATTAAGGCATCAGCACAAATTTTATTTTTTACAGTGCTGACGGTAGCCATGCCACAGAAACTGTTTAGCTTCTCGTACACAACACATGCATGGAACCATATCAATAAATTTTCCAGTGGTTAAATCAGGTGACGCTAAGTTTGTAGAACGATATCTCGGTTCTGCAGAATTCGCTGCCAAACAGCTGCTTTTGTAGCAGCAGCTGCCGCCCCACAGGCGCTGCTCCGCGGCGCCGGCGATAGCTCGGCTGCCACGTCGAGGGCGCGTAGTCAATGCTGAATGCGCACATTTTATGAATGCACGTGCCGTTACTCTTCTCTGCTATCCATTGGTCCGCGCCTCCTCCCCTCACGAATGATTCGGTGCTTGCACTCCGCAGCAGCCGCGCGAGGCGCTGGGGTGACCTTGCAGACTTCCAACGTTTTTGGATCAACACGGTGCTTTTGTTTGTATGCCAAGAAGTAAGCTTCGCTTATATGAACCTGGCGGCACACTTTGAGTAGGACAAATAAACCTGCGCGACATTCATTTTGCACTGCCGGAAAAACCTAACCGGAATATTACATGTGTACGTCAAACGGTATGCTCGCACATCACTGTGAAATAATGAGAATAAAGCAACCGCTTTCTCTTCAATTTTCCTCATTATGCACTGCTCCAATTACGTCATTGCAGTGGTGGCTCTCCTATTGGCTGTCTTCATTAAAAATTGATTCCACTCTCTAGTATTGGCTGTTTGTGGTCAACGTCACGCTTTATTTCCTGCCTTTCCGGCGACGATCCGCCGTCGGCGGTGCTGTGCACTAACCTCTTCTATGTAGAAACCTGTACCTGCAGTTCTGGCGTTTTTTCTTTGTCACGAGTGCGCGGGGAGTTCAATACTTCAATGTAAAGATTGAAGTATTGAGTGACGAACTCAATATCTTCACCTTCAACCATACCAGTCGACAACAAGCCGTTTATTGTTTCAAAAACGCTCTACCAGCCTGAGTGCTGGTTTGGGAGAAGCACCAATGCCTGTTTTGTGTAGCACCACGTTGGAAATAGGCTACACCACATTGCCCAGAAAACAGAAAACTCTCCGGCATGTGAAATTATCAAAGGCCGCCACACAGAACGTCATGAGCCGCTCCCCTATCCGGGAGGAAGCGCGCCGCCTTCACAGCGTAGTCCTCAGCTGGAGTTGAGATGTAACGAGTATGCTTGACTTCTTCATCTCGCGCCGGCCGCGGCGGCCGCTTTTCTGATGGAGGCGAAAAGCAAAAACGCCCGTGTGTACGAGATTTCGGCGCACGTTAAAGATCCCCAGGTGGTCAAAATTAATCCGGAGCCCTCCACTACGGCGCGCCTCATCGCCTGCGTTGCGTCGGCGCGTTAAACCCTACAATCAATCAATCAATCTTCATCTCGCGTAGCTACGGTGATAATGGGCGGATTTTTATCATTGTTGCGGGAGGATATTGCTGGGACAACAAACTTTACCTCAAAATGCATTCCGAATAGTGGGTGGTAAGGGCTGCAGGGTCCATAAGAGCCGGCTTCTGGCATAGGCACCCCGTATTGAGAAACGGCCCTTTGGCCAGGCGTTCTGCAGCTCCAGCTTCTCGGAAGTTCCGAGCAGTACTTGTTCCCGGTAGTATGCCGACTATCACGGGAAAGGATGGGGAGAGGGATAGAGAAAGAGAGAGAGGGAGGGAGGTCCAAACTTTTTAATGAGGAATAAATGCGGGGTGGCCTGTTTTGTCAGGAATCTCGACTGGCCCTTTCTTCCCGCAATAGTCGATCTTGTACAACACTAGGGAAATGAAAATGCATCGAAATTCACTATCGTCATCCACCTTCCCATTACACAGTGGCATGGACGAGCAAGGGCGCAACGGGTAGGTTCCCATCAAAGCAATTCAGAAGCGTTCAGTCGTATCGCGAAGAAAAGCGCCCCCAGCGGCAAGATTACGAACCTCCTCGACAATGGGAGACAAATTAGGCGGCTCAGGCGTTCGACTGGACATTCATGCTTTCGCATCAGCAACTAATAAATAGTTCGCAGGAGTGCTCGGATTTCGTTCTGCTTGTGCTGATGGTTCTTTGTCATGAAGGATTGGTGAGCCTTGGTGTACCCTGATGGCTGTCAGGGGTACCCGCGCCGATACTGTCTATTGCTGGGGACGTTAAAAATCAGCTTGCGAGGCACCACACCACCAGGTGAAGCCCAACGGCTTGCGTTCTAACGGCTGGCGGAAATTTTCTATTTTAGCATGTGTCCGCTGGCGTCTACCATGTGCTTGCTTCATCACTGCTCATGGTATCGGCCCAGGTACTCTCTGAATAATGCCGTAGAGCGCAATGTTGTTTGCCATTTTGGATGTCCAGCTACTAAAATCCTGAGTGTAAGAGCTACAGTTTCAATTTGTGGTAACTGGAGTGAGAGTGGCTAGACCCAATCGTCCCTGTCCGCAATCTTTATGCGGAGTTCTCTGTGCATGGACTGTGAGTTAGTACTGTTATTCTACGGGAGCGTACAGTGTGCTCAGATTGATTGCTATAGCAAGACAGTTAGCATCTTCTGTCACGATTCTGAAAAACATTGCAATGTTTTCATTCAGCAAAAGTGCAGTATTTTGGCATTTTCCTCCGACATAAGAAGTGCTTGATGTTTACATCCGCCCCACCCATCACCTCTATGCACCATTCAGATGAACCATTTCTGCACTGCCCGGTGGACGACGCTTTCCTGCTAACGTTTCTACGAGTCCGAAAGTTCAAGGTTAACAAGAGCTTCGAAAGCATCAAGACTTTTTGCCGTCTTCTAACTGACAATCCCGAAGTATTTGACAATCTGGATCCATTCAATGTACCCTTCGACGCTGTCTGCCGGCAGAGCAAGCAGTTCACCTTATCCCGAAAGACAGACCCAGAAGGCCGCCCCGTGTTCTTGTCAAAGGAAGGTAAGTGGTGCATGATTAGGAAACTCAACCACCTGCCATTGATTTTGATATCCGACCTGATTTTTCGGCGTCTGACAGGAGGTTATTGGAAGCGAAAACAATTGCCCCATTGCACGCGAGTAATGGAATTGCCTGTAGCGGATGTTAAATAAAGGTACTAGCATTTCTCATGCTTGTACGACGAACTGTCACATGAATGTGGCTCTGTAGGAAGAAAATTAGTCAGAGGAGAGGAAGAGGGAGCGCGTCAGGGATGCTGAAGGTTCAGTTTAAATGCGTACTTCCGCGTATGCAGAATTGGTACACACTTGAATTCCTGAACAGATGGTTTCCAACGCATCTGGGCCCGTTACAATGCCCCTCGAAATAGGCCCATGCGAAATTTTTATAGACACTCACCGAATTAGTTTTACATATGAAAAAAATTTTGACGATTCATTTTCAAAATTTTGTTGCACTACAAAAAGTGAAACCAAATTGCTTCGTCAAAGATTTACGTTACTTACGATCATTATCACGCAGGCATAAAAAGAACCAAAGTGGGATATTTACCAACAAGGGATAGGTACGTACAATGTAAAGACTCATCGTCTCTATGATGCTATTTTACAAGCGCAAAACTTTTTTGCTCCGGTGTTGGGGAGTCGGTATTATCTTTGCGGAACGAATGCGGCGTATTGTGTGCCTAAGACTAAATTGGTTACAGATTTATTGTTAGAACAAGTTGCGGTTGAGTGTGCGATTTCCCGAAGGGAGAAATATAATACTCACTTGAAACGCGGTGGTTACCCAGGCGGCACAGAAAGTGTGCCCCAAGACCGGCCCGTCTATGGCCGCTTTCTGGCATGTCCGGCCAGCATCCAGGTTCTGGCAGCCACTGATCATGCGTTGAACGGCCAACATTCGGCAACCAGCGCTTCGGCATTTTTCCGTCCGCCCGTTTCCGGACGCACAACGGCAGCTAACCGGCTGCCAGATATTCAGTTCTCTTACGGCTGCCGATGTTGAGAAAGAGAACGGCCGAAGTACGGCCTTAGGGCATCCGTTTTTTCTTCGGGAAGCGGTAATCGGCCGAAGCACGGCAAGCGACCGGCCACAGAATATGCGTATTCTTGCGGCAGTTGGTGTTCGAAAGGAGACCGGCCGGAGCGCGGCTGCCGTGCATTCGTTGTTTCAACGGTGAACCGCGCGTCCGGCGGACGTACGGCCCCAGAATATACGTTTTGCATTCGGTTAGCTGTCTTCGGCCGAATTACGGCCAGCGAATGGCCACAGAATATTTGGCAACCGGTGTTCAAGAGGAGACCGGCCTACGTAAGGTATCTGGTTATACGTCCTTTTTTCGGCAAACGGCATCCAGCCGAACAACGGCTCGCGCCTGGGCGCCGAGAATTCATGCACAGACGTGTTTGGAAGGAGACCGACCGGTTTTTTTCTGGGGGAACAAAGAGCCGTTAGGGAGCCGAACGACGGGGACGCGTTTTTCATCCGCTCCGTGTTTCTACGTTTTAAATGAACGAACATCGTTTGTCAAACAGTAATGAGTGTTCTCGGTGAACGGGCAAGGTACAAGGACTCACTGGACATTAGCAGGGAACCTTTTAGGCCATCGAAATGTCATTTATTGCCACAAGAAGACTGCCACACCGACGGGTGAGCTAAGCCTCGCCAGTCATCGCCGCTACCAAGCTTCTGCCTCCGGCTTCGTCGACGCATCATCTCGAGGCTATTCGCCCGCTCAAGAAATGGAGAGCATTGGAGACATCGATCCACCAGAGATGTCCGATCCGAGATGGAGATGGTTCACCAAAATAACTGGCCTTCAAGGGCGTCGAGCAAGCGGCAACCACGCAGGAGCTAAACCGCTACCATGTCAAGGACTCCCCACCAAAGAAAGGCAAGTGCGAGCAAAAGCGCAAGTTATTCTGCTTACAATTAAACTGCGACAACCAATGTTGCACTATGTTGTTGGTGATAAACGTAGAAGAGACTCGCTCGTGCATTGGTAGGATCAACTTCATGCCCTGCACTATGTTACTTCAGGGGATTTTACGACTGCCTATTTAGAAAAAAAAATATTTTAAGTTTGCGATAACAACAGAGCCTTGTCACTGACGAAGCCTAGCTGTTAATTTAGTTCCGATGTTTGAAGGTGAGCTTAGCTACTCTTGGGACATGACTCATTTGGGTAAACATAATCGCCAGCATCCTAGCAAACACGGATTTTGTCAGGATTTTCTTGCTCAACGCAGATTTTTTAGTTCACGCACGATTTGGCTCTTGCAATAGATAAGCTTAAAGTGGTTGACTGTATATTCTTGGACTGCAGAAAAGCAAATGATGGTGTTGCATATCACCTTCTGCGTAGTACATTTCATCCTATGAACTGAATGAATCGGTTTTTGCATTGTTATTACTATTGGCCCTATAGCTTTGTTCAAAAGTACTGTGTAGTTAACCGGACGATAGCGAATGAACGTGATTCCGTATACCTGCAGCTTTATTCGCATTTAATAACATCCTGGTGTGCTGATTCAGAAAATTTTTTGGATGTTAAACAGTCTGTTAACGGCACCTTTACAAGAAAACCTTCATTCCAATTGGATACGTATACCGTAAATTATGCTGCTGTGACAACGGCCGAGGAATACAAATACCTAGGAGTTTATTTAGGGAGTGGTTAGAGGTTAAATAGGCAGGTTCACACCATAAAAGTTACGGCTGCATATGTTTTTGGCTTTCTGAGACGAAATTTCAGTGAACCTCCATCTAACTGAAAAGAACAACCGTATTTCACTCATGTGCGCTCAATCTTGGAGTACGCATGTGTTTTCGTGGATCCCTACACCAAAGAGCTCGTTGATACGCTCGAAAACATACAGAATATGTCAGTGCAATTCGTATTAGGTAATTGGCACGCTCAACTTAGCATGAGAGAAAGTAAAAGTAAACTGAAATGGCAGGACGTGAAAGATCACAGACGAAACCACAGGTTTAACTTTTTTCGTAATATCTATTATTCGAAAACTGTTGTAGAAGGGGAGAAGTATGTCCAAGCGCCATTCTACATATCTCAAAGTGGGACCGCTAGCTTAAAGCAAATTATTAACTTTTCTTTAAAGGTGACGCCTTGCGCGATTCCTTTTATTTTACATCAATGCTACAGTGTAATTATCTTCGACGTATGATTGCATTAACTGTTTATATTGACGATTTTCAGCGCGCTTTGTAGAATTATTTTGTTATTTTGTCTCATATTTAATGCTTAGTGTTATGTATCTCCCTTCTGTAATGCATGCAAAGGAAAGCAGGTATCAAATAAATAAATAAATAAATAAATGAATGAATGAATGAATAAATAAATAAATAAATAAATAAATAAATAAATAAATAAAACAATGAATAAATAAATGAATAAAAATAAATAAATAAATAAATAAATAAATAAATAAACAAATAAAAAACAATAAATAAATAAATAAATAAATAAACTTCCAGAGGCGCAAGTTTGCCTCCGACGGGTTGAGAACCCTACGCATTCAACCTTGACCAATAAAATATTTATTGCCCTATTCGTTGCAGTATGCAAGGTTTCCTGTATACATGCTACCATTGCTATGTTACTGGTTTGAAACAAATTATGTAACTCTAATTTTACGCCTTTCCTTGCGTGAACACAAAGGGATACAACTGCAGCCACCTGAAGCATGGCGTCATTCGCGACGCGTCTAGAATTTTTTGAACGTAGTATGACATTAGAAGAAAACTAAGTTCTTTTGGACTATTGAGTGGTGTGGACGTACACTCATGAAAACAACATTAAAATAGATTGAAAATGAAAGTACCTGTTCGCTCCTTCTTAGGATCAGCCCTGCGCAAGATCATCAGAAAAGTTGATCGAGTAGAAAATGTCTTTGCAAGAAAAATGGGCAAAAAACTGGACATACTTTTTTGTGAAGGAGTTATATTAAATGCTCCTGAGTGTTTTGTTGAGAACCAAAACGCTTCGTAAAGGCATTCACGCCGGTTTTATATACATAAAAATTGGTCAAGCAACTGTTATAAAAATAGTTTATGTAGTCATAGCTTGAAAGTGTTCCGGAATATTGCCCTAAAAGAAATTGGCTAAAAGCGGCGCAATTTATCTCTCTGAAATTCAACCCACTAAAGTATGCGCCCTCCGCCGCCCCCCCCCCCCCCCCCCCCCGTTTCCCCGTTTATTACAGGTAAGCCGCCCCACAGAGGATATCAGGATCTGGACAATACATCTATTCAAGCTCTACAAAGAACTGAATATTTTCTGTGTTCGGCAGTAAAAGAGGCACAGCAATTAAAGGACCGACAATTTGTGAGCACTGTTTAATAAATGAATTTTGCTGTCAACTGAGGCTGGTAATTAAGCAAAGCTGCGCTGAAAGCTTGACGGCTGGTGCTTGCGCGCGAACTCACTTTGATGTGGCTGCATTGGACCCAAAATGCTGGGTTTGTGCTGCTTCTGCACTGCGCGAATGAGTCATCTGCTTGCGCGACATGCAGTGACCGGCCTCAGTACAGCTAACGTACTGTGGCTGAACTCCAATGCCCGTAGCACGGCCGTATTTCCGGTAGCTGTAGTCCGGCTGGAGTCCGACGACCGCATCTCGGCTGTCCTCCGGCGGACGTACTTCGGCCGTACACGGGTGGCTTTGGAATGGCCGGAGCCCTACGGCTGGAATCTGGCCGTATGACTGTAAGCCGGTCGACTGGCCGACGGACACTGGCTGTTGGACAGCCATCGGAGTACGGCCGTATACGGCCAAAAGGCCCACATTTGGACATGGGCCGAACATGGCTGCCGGAAAACGGCCGGACAGAAAATCACCGGCCAAAGTACACCGGCCTGTTTTAGGCCGAACAGTCCTGTGCTGCCTGGGAAAGGCAATTGTGGCTTTTCGTTGTATCGAGCAAGAAAAATGGGCTTTTATCAAACAAAAAAAAAAAATTGGCGCGAAGATATTCCTGATGGTTTGGAAAAGTGAAAGTTTTGAGAGCTGCGTCTGCGTTTTGGGAAGTAATTTCAGGGACTAACCATGATAAATAAGTGTGCCCTCTTAATACTAAACTGCATATTAGCAGATAGTAAACTTCACTGACATATTGGCGCAAATCAAGCGTTCTGTTTCGCTTCTTTTTGTGTATTCTCCTGCGTCTGGCAGCGCCTAGTGTCACTACATAACGTTACAGAGTATCGGCAGTCTTTTCACCTATTGTTCCGTGCCGCCGCCATGAGTTGTCTCTTAGAATTACGTCATATTTGTTTAGGCGGCAACGGTTTATGCGCGACGCCCTATTCTTGTTTATGCGTCTCAGTCGGTCAGATATGGGAGACTTGGCGGTGTCCTTTCTGCTTTGTGGCTGCGCGCGAGTTATGTCGTTCCGAACGCGAACCGAAGATTACGCGTGTAACCCGCCGTGGTGGCTCAGTGGCTAAGGCGTAGCGCTGCTGATCCCGAGTTCGTGCGTTCGATTTCCGGCCACGGTGGCCGCTTTTCTGATGGAGGAGAGAAGCAGAAATGCCCATGTGTGCGAGATTTCGGCGCACGTGAAAGATACCCAGGTGGTCAACATTAATCCGGAGCCCTCCACTACGGCGCACCTCATCTCCAACGCTGCGCCGGTGCGTTGAACCGTACAGTTATCAGATCACGCGAGTAGCAGCATTTCAGCAGCAGAAGTGCGTCCAAAGGTGCCGTTTGGCTGAATCTTCAGCAATGCTGTCAACACACGACTCGGTCGAAGTTAGCTGCGTCTAGTGTAGAAGTGGCAATCTCGCAAAACTTATAAACGTAAAAATGGGCGCGGTTGCTGAATTGCCGTCCTCGGTGGCAGTACTCTGATACCTTATCTAGTGATAGTATGAGCACCCGGCTATCTTACCTAAGCTTAATGTAACGCGCGCGTTACAGTCTGTTTGTTTTGTATGCCGCGCAGGCTATCTTAGCTGATAAGAACATTCTATAACCTTGTCGTCACTCGGACAGAATGTTAGCTTTTCACCGCAAATTTTTTTAGATGTGATTCGATGGATCTCGAAACATTAACACCGAAAGGTAAATGTTCCCAAGTAAACCACCGCGGCATTTGTTTCGTCGACGCCAGTCTTCGTACGTCACTTCGCTGACTGCTGCTACGTCGCCTGCATTAATTTTTTTTTAGTTTTTGTGGACCAAAAGTTCGCTCCAGTAAAGTTTTTCTCGCGAAGGAGACCTGCGTCGTCTCTGGATACGGGAAAACAAAACGTTTTTTTCTGTGTGTTTGAAAGGACAGATTCTGTCGTGCTTGTTATAATAAACCGCAAAAATTCACCGCAGGTGGGACAACACCCAAAAGGACCGAACATCATGAATAAATGTGCAGATTTGGCGAATGACAACACTGAATATGCAATTACAGACGAAAATAGGATCTCCGCTTGGGTTAACAGGGCAACTAGTGCACATTTGTGGTGTTTAAGATATACTGAACTAAAATTAGAATTGTCTCAGGAAACAACAACAAAACATTTTTTATATAGGCAGTAGTAATATTTGCAGCGGAAGGCACCGCTGTGCTGGTCGATTTTGTTTGGAGAAAATTATGTTGGCTTTCTCAATGGTCTTCTAACCAAAGGTTTTCTTCAACAAAGATTGATCAATAATCGATAAACGAATTCAGGTCGTTCTTATTATAACCTGTTTACTACAGTCGGACACGGATATATCGAACACGGATATATCGAATTATTGTCTATATCGAACTGTCTGAAGATCCCCTTGAAAATCCCTTGCAAAATTATAGCGCTGTTATGCGCGTGTATCGAACTCTCGGTCACGGGCACATTCGGTATATCGAACGCTGCGCCCCAAGTGCCCCTGCAAGTGCGCTTCTCCTTACAGGGTGGATGTGGTGATGATGGCAACTTCTCCTGCCGCACTCGGTTTCTCGCATTTTTTCTGCATGCTTGAGAATTTTTCAGTGGTTGATCGCACAGGGGGACCCATCTACCGGGTTACGTATTTTTGTCCACGCCCCACTTTTCGGAGCCATGGTCACGGAAAAACGGAAGATTTTGGATTTAGAACAGCCTTGTGAACTTTTGATGCAAAAAAAGCAAGCGAATCTTACAGATTATTTTTATGTTGAAGTGTCGTTATCGTAGCGGTGTGGCTTCGAATTTACCGTGCTGTGAGGAACAAATCGGTGAGGTACCACGTGTAGCGACTTTCAAAAGCTCTCAGTCATGTGCGGAGTTTTCAGATACGCTTCAGATAGGCATACTTCATATTTTGAATTATCGATATATCGAACTATTTCGTGATCCCCTTGGAGTTCGATATATCCGTGGTCGACTGTATAAATAAATCGTAACTCTAAATCTCAGAAGACCCCCTCAAAATGCCAGTAGGCATGACAGCGCACTCTGTTGTTTCACATTACAGGGAAGGCGATGCCGTAATTTTTATCTCAATTACATGATGGGTATCTTATTCGTCCAATATAGCCATGAAATAACCTTCCTAATGGTGCTATGGTGTTATGTCGCCTAAGGATACTAATGGTATTCTGGCCATGGCTTCGAGTTACGTATCTGTTTCTACGCAATTTACGATGTAAGCAAATTTTACGCATAGCCGGTCGCCGGTAGGGCCTTGGAAAGAGAACTTGAAATAATGATGATCATTTTTTTGGTATTGATATCTACGAAGGAACTCCCGATGTCTTGCTTTGAATCACTTGTAGCCAGAAATTGTAAAACATTACGGGTACGCAGTAAGAATCTCAGTTTCACAGTTATTACACCAACAACGATGATGGCGTAGACGGCGATGTGCTCAACATCATGATATGTTCCCGGCATGGTCATATTTCGCGATATGCTCGGTGAGCTCTCACATGGAAGCCACTGAGTGTGCGCTATACAGGGACTCAATTATTTCGGGTATCGACTTTTACCGGTCGCAATACAAATGACGAGATAGTGGTTATTTTATTAAGCGCCGTTGGGTTCCACTGATAATAATAAAATAACAGTCCGCTGGTTTATAAAGACCGAAAGGCATTAGAAAATATTGCCTTTAGAATTCGCTTGTTTTGTCCAATGTTATTAGTATTTTGTTTCAGATTCATTAATTTTACTACAGAGTATTCTCCATTCTTCACCCCAAATAGTCTGCCCCAATCTCTGTGAAACCGTTGCTTAAGGTACCTGGGGTATTTTTTTGTTCCCACCGTTATGGTTATTAGGTGCATTGTCAGAAAATATTTGAGTGTTACAAAGGTTTGTGAGAACGAAACTTATTTCTTAATTTGTTTCGTTGTGTCAAACTGAAACCGCCTTTCCAGAAACTGTTCCAGTGGGTTAATATGGTGGGTCAGCTTACGAGGTATGCCTTATTTTGATTGCTTGCAGGTGCCTGGAACCATGACATCTGCTCTCTCAACGAGAGATTCCGCATGGGCGCGATCCTTTACCAATACATGCTTCTTAAAGAGGAAGCCCAGATTAGGGGTGTCGTGATAGTAGCGGACATGAGTGGCTTTGGGTCTTATCACCTGCTTCACTATACACCAAGTTACGTCAAAAAGCTTGTTCACTTTATGCAGGTAATTCTGGCTTTGTTGTCCTGCAGCATGGAAAGGGTTTTCAAATGTTCGAATTACCCGCCGCGGTGGCTCAGTGGCTAAGGCGTTGCGCTACTGAGCACGAGGTCACGGGTTCGATTCCCGGCCGCGGCGGCCGCTTTTCTGATGGAGGCGAAAAGCAAAAATGCCCGTGTGTACGAGATTTCGGCGCACGTTAAAGATCCCCAGGTGGTCAAAATTAATCCGGAGCCCTCCACTACGGCGCGCCTCATCGCCTGCGTTGCGTCGGCGCGTTAAACCCTACAATCAATCAATCCCTCAATCAAAATGTTCGAATTGGCATTGTCTTAAAGCCCCAGAAGCCGAAATGGGGTACTCTCTCAGCGAGCGCGATGTGTTGGTGCCCTTCTAGTAGAACAGCACGAAGAATAGCCGAAAGCTCTTTGCAATAAACGAAGACTGTAGGAGTGCGAAAAAATGAAATCTTGTGGCTATGTCTAGCTACGAAGAAGTTCAATTAGCAGTCTTCTGACAAAGAAGTGAAGGACGCGCTTAGCTGCAGGAGGGGATATGGCCTCAGTTATCGATAGCAAGCAAATTGTGGAAGTTTGTTATACAGTGTGGCAGCTAGAAGCTAGATTACATTTTTTGTGAATACTGAATGATGATGATGAAGAAACTTTTATTGAAGCCCAATCCGACTAATGAACAAAAATTGTGAAATATTTTGGAATCAGCAAAATATTGGAAGTGTGCACAGGCTGTCTTGTTAATATTAAAACTACCCTTAGGTTGGCTTTAGGTCACGTATACAGGGTGAGGAAATTTTGGTCGATAGGTTTTTTTTTAATTACGCGCTTAGCTTTATGTGAAGACCACCTCTACAATGAGGTTATGCGCCCAGAGGAACCCAAAATTAGGTGGCAATTATTCATGTCGGTGGCTTAATTAGCTAAACTTGAATAATTAGCTTTTTAGAGGCTGCAGTAAGCAGGCTTGTTTGTATTGAAAATGAAGACGCAATCGTATTTCGAAGAAGTTTCATTTGACAGAATTTTTTAGCGCATCCATATTCCGATATTTCGCAAGATTATGCTTCCTAGACAGCGACGACCGCCGCAAAGCTCCTTCTGTTTGTTTTGTGTTTCGATAGCGCTTCCGCCTACTGCGGAATGCGATAAGGCCAGCCAAGACTGAAAGATCGGAGTTATCACTTTTGCCTATCCGTCCACCCATTTGTCAAACTAAACACCCTACACACCAGGCACGCCAGCATAGGGAGGAGCTTTGCGCCGGTCTTGGTTGTCTAGCCTACCTAACCATGCGAACGGCAATTAAACTTCGCAATTCGATATCTGAGAGTACGAATGCGCTAGAAAACTTCTGACAAATAAAACTGCGTAGACACAAGATTGCCTTTAACTCTTCAATACAAACATGCCTGCTTACGGCAGACGCTAAAAAATTAATTATTCAATTTTGGTTAATTAATCCACTCACATCAAAAGTTACCACCTCATTATGTGTCCCCTTCGTGCATAACTTACCTGTAGCGATGGTCATCACGTACATCTAAGCGCGTAATTAAAAAAAAATCTTTGGACTTAACTTCAATCACCCTGCATATTGATGCGCGATTATCAATGCCTACTGTCGCAGTTTCACAAATTAACACTTAGTTTGCGGAATGCGGTGTGCCGATTTTGTTTTCGATCATTGGAAATATTGAGTGTTCGTAAGCACCGTTATGAAGGAGCTGTTATAAAAGGTGGCAGTCGGCATGTGGAAGTAACGAGTTGTTTTCGTCAGTAATGCAATTCAGTGTACAACCAAATGGGAATAGGTCTGGTGCAAAGATCACCATCCGCTCCATAATGCCTAAGGTTGCTTCCGCTAGCGAAATTGGTTGGTGATCGCTTGGTTGGAATGGATTACCTAGCCAAAGGATAGCAACGACTACAGGTCAATTTTGATAAGAAAAGCGTCGTAACCAAATGGCGAAAACAAGCGAACTCAACGTGTATATTGTAATTGCAATTTTTCCTGCGAGATAAAGTACCACACTTTTTAAGAACGCAGAACGAACCCTCTGACATATGCGCCTAATTTCAGGACATCGGAAACATGCGGATTAAAAAGGTTTACGTGATTAACACCCCGGCTTTATTCGACATTATTATGGCGATAGCCAAGCCGTTTATCAAGCCCAAACTTCTCGAACGGGTAAGTCGCCTTTTGGTATGCTCTGTCATTTAAGGGAGCGTTATTTGGCTAGGCGAACAGGAAATGTGTTGGTCCTGTGGACGCAAAAAATTCTCCCGGTGAAACCTCATGCGCACGTGCCGAAAAACGAGATTGTAGAGGAGGTAGTTGTATGGGAGATACCTAGATTGGCTGGGTTTATCACAAAGGAGCGCACTCACAGCGAACTACTGCACGAATCACAGCTCAAGCGAGAATGGTGGGTGGTCCGGATGGAGCAGTGTCAACGTTGCAATGGCAAGCACCGGTCGCATGTTACTTAGAAGTGGGTCACTTACGCGCCATACGTAAACCTCCGGCCACAGGTCACAGCTTCGCTGGTCAACCAAACTGTACAAAATGCGGGGGCGCATTCTTTCTCAAATAATAACAAAAGTAATATGGAAGCGTTTGTAATAATTGGGTACACTCAGTTCCTGAATCCTCGTCAGGCGGATGAACACATGGTTTCCTGTATACCTATGAATAAAAGCGTACGTTATTGAAGCGACCCATATAACACCATAAATCAAAAACGAAGATGTGTGACGTTCACCCAGAATGCCAAAGATACTTTAAAAAAGTAGGTGCAAGTGGCATGTGGGAAGCACAAAAAATTGGTACCGTGTGGCTTTGGATAGAGCCGATGAACTAGTCAAATATTAAGCTGCTTCCGCAAGAAACAAACCACACATTTCTTCCGAAAGTTGACTGCCGTCCTTATATCAGAAGCCAAAAATGGTTCAAAATTTTAAGGTAGAAAAGTTAGAAACCATCTGGAGAAATAGCGGCATAACCAAACAAAAGGATGACTCTAGGGCCGACCACAAGCATTATGTCAAAACGGCCGAATCTCCAGGAGATGGACAAGTCCAGGAGACAGAAGGACGGTACTTGGGTGTTGACACTGGGTGAAACCTGCGAAAACCCTTTGTTTTATTAGTGCTGATATTCCATGTTTTGCAAATGAATGAAAGGTCCACAGTAGTGTAACTTGTAGCAGGATGACCCAAATTTGTTTTTTTTTATTCTTGCTATTATGCAAGCCAATTACGCTTCCAGAATAGTACACATAGAATAGAAGAGAGTAGAATAAAACTGAAAAAAAAATAATAAAACAGAACACCGTGGTGAGCGCAGATGCATCAGATAAATCCAACGTTTTTTTATGGCAATCAAGTGCAGCAGGGTCTCCTTGTTGCACTTACTTCTAGTAGAGCAGTGCTTTGCAAACAGCCTAAAACACCTGCAACCTTAGTAGACTTTCGGCCTGTGATTCGCGTATGGCGATTGGTCACATAAACTAAGGTTGCAAAAACATGCCGTGAACACAATCAACGAGATTGTTTCCCGTACCATCAATATTGTGTCCACGATACACTTCACAGCACGCTATGACAGTCTACAGCGCCAACCGTACCTGCCTGGCGTTCGAAGGCCATTTCTGCTGAGTTCGGCGCTACGGCTATTGCTTTAGGCGAAACTAAACACTCGGTTTAAACGGTCTATATTTGCCTTATATGGTCTTGGTCAGATAAACGCTTGTGTGCAGCCAGGGAGTATCCAACCATCCTCATTTTGCAAAGCTTGTTTAAACATGCTGAGCAAAGGGGATGTCTTTCTCAATGTGGACAATAAGGTCTCTGTGGCAATTCTCCGAAAACATTATTTACAGTTCCAACTGCATCTGAATAATAAATGTGGCACTAAGATGAACAATAATTGTGTCGGACGCGCAAAACACAGGCAAAAGAAATAGCAGTAAAGGTATCAACGGAAGAATGACTATCACTTGTCAGCGAAACTATACACCGTCATTATTTGTTCTAGCTCTGCTTTTTGCTGATGTAATGTAACTAACTGCTAATGGCCAGCAGCACGGAGGGACCCGGACATGTGCGAAGAGCATTGATTTTTTAGAAGTCTTCAGACATGTAATTTTATTTAAACAGAAATTTAATTAAACACTACTGCTTTGTGTACCATGTCCAGGCATGTTTCCTCGGGAGTGACACGGAGAAGCTTCGAGAACTGATACCGGATGACCTGATTCCAGAAGCTTTAGGAGGAACATTCGAGAGCTATGACTATGACGAGCTGGAAAAAGACCTGCAGAGTAAAGCGGCACACTTCAAGATGATGAATCTCTGCAGGTACCACGAAAAGGAGACTGCGGATTTATGAACTTAGCGGAGTGTTTTTCTTTTCCTAGTTATGTCGTGTCTGCACGGCTTTTGCACAATCCCTAACAGAAACTTGCGAGGGCCCATGTGCCGGCACAACCTCTCGAATAAAATGAGGTTCTTCTTGTTTTCAACAACATTGTTTCTGTATGTAATTATGCATGACAAGGGCTAAGAAGATTTAGTTAGGGCTTGCGGATGAGAAGACATTTTACGGGATAAAAGTGGAGAAGGCCGAAATTTAAAATAAAGCAAAAAAAGCGGTAAGTAGTATTTAAATGAAAGGGAGATTTACTTTGCATATTCAGGAAAATAGCGGAGAACGAGCATTGACAGCACAAGTACAAGTCTCCTGCATCCATAGAACATTTTACTAGTAGGTCGGCTTGAAGCTGCATTATTGCTTTTACATTTGCTACTTTGAAGGTTGCAGACTGGGATGTTAAGTACAGCGTACTTCTGAATTCTTCCTACACTGCTGAATGTGATTGTATTGCAGATATTTTTGTAGGTACCGCAACAGCTACCGCAACTAACCACTGTACGGCTTAAGGGAAGTTTGCATTATGTTTTCAAGCAAAAAAACAGTCACAGAACCTTACTGTTGTAAAGACGTATTTAGGTAGACAACAGGAAAGTTCTCTTTACAACTATCGAATACTAGTATTAGTCTCTTAGAAAAAAGTTCGCCTATGTCTCTCCAGCAAATGTTTGTCTTGTTTTTTCTACGCATTTAAAGCGTTGTTTCTTCTATATATCCATGTTATGCGCAGAAGAAGTTCAAGCTTATCTAAGCGAAGTAGTCGATAGCTGCTGTTAGAACAGAAAAAATTACGACCACCTCCCCTCGCGGGAACCCTGGTGTGATGGGACGCTGAAGGGGGTTCCATTTGCGTTTCCGTTGGGTCGATAACTCGAATTCCGTGAGCAATCGTCGGGTAATGCGAGAGAGAGAGAGAGAGAGAGAGAGAGAGAGAGAGAGAGAGAGAGAGAGAGAGAGAGAAAGACCAAGCGTAGCGCGTACGACCGTCGACTGAGAGACCGGCCGGAGCGCGGCACTCCGCTTATATGTGCAGCGCGCCCGAAGGAGAGGAGACCGCGGAGAGAGAGGGCGCTGCACATGATGATGATGATGATGATGATATTGCGGTTGTGCCCTTTGCAGCGGGCGGGTGAGAGGTCTCGACCCTAACCAAAAAACAACAACAGAAAAAGTTTAACACTACGCACGCACTCTATAAACAAGAGCTCAGGGCCCGTGAAGGCCCAGTGGCCGAAGAACCCGAACCCACCGTCCTAGTCCTACGCCACACTACGACCCATACTACTGTGTGCCAAGGGTCGCCCTCTGGGCGCAGCGCGCAGCGCCGCCCACCGGCGGAGTGAGAGAGTGCGCCGCACTGCGCGCGCCACAGATGTTGGGGGAGAGGGCGCGCTATCACGGCGAGAGTAGAGAGGTGAGCGGAGGAGAGACGCAGCTGTGCGGACGCGGACAACGATGACGCAGGAAGGACAGGGCCGCCGGCAAGAGATGCTCCTCTCAGCGTCGCGTGTAAAAAGCAGAATAACTGCATGGAAAAGTCTACCTTATCAATGAACTTGCCTCACGGTAGTCGACTGCGGTGGGAAGGCGTTCAACATCTGTCGCTGGCCTCACGGATGCAGGCCCTCAAATATTTTTAATACAGGTTTGGTTGATTTTTAAAGCAAATCTTAATTTCGTCCAGCATTTTCGGGAAGTATGCGCAAGTTAGTCTTTTGACCGGGGATACACCCCGGCGATACACCCTTCGAAGCCCATCGCGTGATGCGCCGGGCCCGCTGTCGGCGCAGCGCGTCAAACCCCGTCTTCAGTCGTTATGCTCACGTAGCGGCGGCGGCCACGAAGGGAGCGGCGGCTCAGCTTATCGGTAGGCGACCGAACCCGCAGCCTCCTACGCATGCACCACTGGGCTGTCTCGGGCTATGGACTCATCCTGCACCCCGTTCGCCGTGAAATAGGAACGCCGTGTTTGCCGAGATTGAGAGCGAAGCCGGGCCTCCTTCTGTGAGCGTTGCATGGTACCGAGCGGCTTTGAGCCATGGTCGGCAATACAGCTACACCAAACGTTAACCAAGCGAAACGAAGACTCAATCACACAAAGCCAAGCTTTTGCTTTGCATATCCAAGGTTATCTTGGCTAAGCCGCAACCATTTTTTATTTGAACATTGACCATTTGTTATGTCATCATGACCAGACTAATTATTTTTTGAAAATGGCAAAAAGAAAAGAATATCCGCTGTAGGTTTTTTCTAAATCATAAATCATTTTATGAAGTTCTGGCAAGCTGGGACATCACCCCCGGAAAAATACCGACATAGACCTCCTGATCTTCTGAAAATAACCGGAGTAGCAGCTATAACATCAGAATAATTGCAAAAATAATTGTGAAATTTTAGTATGAATCTTCTTGTGGTAGCTAAAACGACCTCTGTTTGGAATGGTACAGAAAGAAGATAACGCTCCTGGAACATACTACACCAGGCTGACTCCGCGTCGGCCATTTTGTTTCGAGGACTATGGGATATTCCGCTTAGATAGACAAACTAGACGAGGTCGAATGTTAATTCTCGTATCATCGCAATTTTGCCATAAAGCCCATAAGTCATTCGAATTCATGTCTTTGGATTGTTAAATTCTTGCAGTTACACATAGCCTGCCTGGGTGTTTTGCATTGCCTCTGGTTAACTCCTATTTTCCGGAAAGCGTCATTTCCGCTTCTTTTCTCGATGCTCTTTTGTCCACAAGGATGGCTTGGTGGGCTAGTTGGTGTATCATCATAAAGGGTTAACAGCGCACAAACACGACGACACACAAGAAAAAGAAGACAGGACAAGCGCTGATCAGCGCCTGTCCTGTCTTTTTTTTTCTTCTGTGTCGTCGTGTTTGTGCGCTGTTAACCCTTTATGATGCTCTTTTGTCATCGTCTGAAAAGCGCGTTATTACTTGCGGTGATTGTAATTCACACCATGTATCTGGGGGGCTCCGCACACATTCCTGTGGTAGGCGGGTAAGCGGATGGATGAATCATACCAATATGCATTTTTATAACTCTGGTTCAGTAACATTTTTTCGCTGGAAGACTACTTCAGTCTTAGACGACTTTTTCAAACTCCGCCAATATCTCTTCGTGGTCTATTTTGGATCATGCTAGAAGAAGTGACTACGTTCCTATTTTATTTGAGATAGGGTGCCCTTCTAGGTCCCAATGTGCTCGTATGATTCGGCATATCAATTTACACCGTATGCCAAACAAAGTTAAGGTAGCACTTCTGTCTATCCCATCCGGTAACGATGAACGTAGGGCAGTTCAAGTTACATTCATCATTTCGGATGCTGTTAAGTGTTCTCAATTCATTATCTCTTCTCAAAAAGATGGCAATAGCCCGTGGTGAAATGAAGATTGCGCACTGGCGTATAATCAAAGGCAGGCGGCTTGGAGAGTAATTCGTAGAAACCAATATCCCTTTAACTGGACCAATTACAAATTTGCGGCCGCCATATTCAAACTCAACGTGTCTAAAGCGAAAGAAGTCCATAACGCCCAGAAGTTTGCCGCTCTCTCAAAGCCAAAGTATAGGCGATTGGTATATAAGTTTCTTCGCTCGAGAAAAGTGCTACAAGAACACTCCAATAAAAATTCAGTGGTTCATTCAACACAGGAGTCTATTAAAGCTGTAGAACAAATTGCACAACAACCTAAATCCCAATTTTTTTTCTGTTTTTCCCACTCTTTTTATCAGTAAACTTTCTAACGTTGGTTTCAACCCAGTGACAATGTCGGAATTGGCTGAAGTTGTTTCACAGCGGTCTGTGGCTGCTCCGGGGCCAGATGGCAATACTGTGCCAATGTTACAGTTTTTATTTGAAGAGACCCCTAAAGATTTACTCAACATAGCAAACACGTCGCTGAGAAATAGCTGGATACCTCCTGAATAAAAACTAAGATAGTGCCATTGCTAAAAAAACGAATGTTTAGGTAATGTCCAAGATAACATGAGGCCGATTTCCTTAACCAGCAATTTGGTAAAGCTCGTCGAGAGGATGCTGCATGGTCGCCTTATGCGGTTTCTCGAAAGCAATAGGATGTTAAGCCCCAACTAAATTGGCTTCAGACCCGGGAATTCTATTTGGAAGGCTCATGTTGACATTGGGACATTGAGAGCCGCGTTAAACTAGCCCGTAGCCTAAAACACGTACGTGCACTTGTTACTCTGGATATAACAAAGGCCTATGACAGCGTAGAGTATACTACCTTAATGTCACATCTATAGAGTAGCGAAATTCTACTATACATTCAGTCCTGGATTGGTGCGGTTTTAACTAGAAGGACGTTCTTTTGTTCGAAAGATGGCATGCCATCTTCGCAATATCAGCAGTTTCTTGAGGTCCTTCAAGGGTTAGTCCTTTCTCGGGTTCTTTTTAATATTCTCCTCAGATCAATTCCGGTTATGGATGGTATATCAACTTAAATTTATGCCGATGACATTCCTTTTTACTCATCGGGCAGAGACATTCATGTCTTGTGTCACGACTACAAAGCTATCTGGTCGCACTAGATAATTGGCTTAGCAGGCTACATTTATCACTTAATGTGGTAAAATGTGCTGTTTTAGTATTTCCGGTGGCCATCCCCATATAACTATGCCTATTGTACCGACAGCAATCTACCACTCAAGTTACAGACATTAAATATTTCGGTATAATCTATGATCACAAGCTTACATGGCGTCCTCATATTAAACATGTTGCTGGTAAAGGAGAACGAGCTGCAGGCGTGCTCCGCAGGCTATGTACCGCAAATGCAGGGTTGCGTAGAGATACACTGTTAATGATATATCGGAGTTAAGTTCGCCCGGTTTTCGAATTTGGCTGCGTCCTATTTTTGGGTGTGCGGCGTACAAATTACATCCGCTATCGTTGAGAAAATGGCTTTGCGACTATGCTTGGAATTACCATAATATGTCGCTAGCCCTATTTTACGCCTTGAGGCATGATTTCCTCCACTGCAGTATAGATTTCAATTATTGACCGTAGTAACCTTTGTAAAATTGTTTGACTTCCCACTGCATGACGCACAGTTCATTTTCCGTCCGAGACCTGATCTTTGACAAGGCATTCAGTGGGCGCGGTTCCAGAGACCCCAGATGGATCTAGTACAGTCATGGCTTCATCCACTTCCCGCAGGCCTTTTCCAGCTGCCCTCTCCTTGTATTAGTGTGTCATCTGTGGAAATAAACTTTGATAATATCTTCCCACTCCCCCCTCCCGAATGAAAAGATGGTTCCGGCCCGAATCCTCAATGGATTGCTGGAGGATCATTTTTCAACCCTTCTTTCCAATTCATCATTGTTACCGATGCCTCGCAAAGTGATTCGAAGGCTGGAGTCGAGATATTTTCCCAGTGTCTCGATTGGTCATTTTCAATTAGGTTACCTGATTACACACCTATTTTTCAGGCGGAATTATCGGCAATAATGTTGGCTCTACAAAAACATCAGCATAGATTTTCACATGTTGTTATTCTTTCTGACTCCTCTGTGAGTTCCGCATTAACATCCAAAAATATTCTTCAATTATCCGCACATTCCGGTCATTTGTTCCTCATCAGACTTGTGAGGTTAGGCTAGTGTGGGTTCCAGGACATACAGGAATCTCATACAATGAAGTGGATGTTCAATTAGCCAGTATGTCCATTGGTGGCCATGTGGTCGGGCGACGTCTAAATAATAGCTTTCTATTGGGGGCGAGATTTAGACGTTTAACTACTCCAGACTTATCGGCAAGACGCCCTTCTCTCTTGTCGAGATTATAGCCACATTTGTCATGATGGAAGCCGATGGTTTGTGAATCAAGGTTATGCGAGGTAGCAATCACTAAAATGTGGTGCAAAATTCCTCCATTAAATTATTATCTTTAAAAATCTGAACTGCGTTGCTAGGGGCCACGGAGTGCAGGCGTGCTTCAGATGGGCTCTCAGTGAGTTATCCCAGTTAGCTACGGCGGAACTCTATGAGCAATCATCGGACCCGCCAAGTGACAAAGAACACGTTGACATAAAGCACTGACTGGTACATGGACTCTAGCCACAATAATTGATCCCCAGAGTGCACGACGCAGCCTAAGCCCCAGCTCGCCAGGCAGCAGCTCCGTGGTTCGCGTGGCGCTCGTGGCCGGGTGCGCCGCTCGCCGGTGAGCTCGTATCCGCTTGCTACAGCTCCAACAAGCAATCGGCGGAGGGAGGGATGACCCAAGAAGAAGAGGAGCAGATGCAAGACGAAACACCAGAGACCGTAGACCATGGCGAATACAACGCCGTCAAATTAAGTTTCGATACAGACAGCGGAAGAACAGTCTACCAAACGCTATGGATGAAAGACGTCCACAGACGCAGCGCAGCCAAGAAGAAAAAGAATATGAGGAAAAATCCGCAACCGCTGAAGAATTCAACAACCTATGGAAAGTTTGCAGCAACCCTGGTACGAGAATCGGCAAACCACCCAGAAGAACGGCGAGATCCACGGGAAACAGGCCACCACCTTTTCTGGAGAAAGGCTACAAAGTAGTCTTCAGACCAATGCCTGGGCTTCACCTCGCTAAATGGAAGGACTCCGACCCTGCCCTCGCTATGGCAAGAGCCGTAGACTCGCCGCTTCGAGACTTTGTAAACAAAGGGACTACTCAAGTTCAGTGGGCCCAAAATCTGCTTGTGGCAAGCATAGCGCACGAGGATATGATAGACCACCACACAGCCATCAGACAACTCCAGGTAGGCCCAAACCTGCGCATCTTTACCACCTACCTCAAACCACAGCCCAACACGAGTGCGGGAGTAGTTGTAGGAATTACGTGATTGGCTAACCAATGACGACTTAGTGGACTACATATCAGCAGAACGCCATGAAATCGTATCAGCCAGATTACTGGGAAACTCGTAAGCAGCCATAACACACTTCAAGGGACCACATGTGTCTTTTTACATAAAGGTACTAGGAACAATAGCCAGATGCCGCCCCTACCGTAAATCTGTATAATACTCCAAAGCATGCTTAGAGATTGGACATAGGCAGGATGTTTGCCCTTCGCCAAAACTTGAACTGTGCCCAAAGTGTGGAAAGAAACCCAAAAACGCGGAAAACAACTGCAACCCGACTTCCAATCTCTGCAACTTACCACATGCCACCACCAATACCCCCGCTGCGCACAAGGAAGGCATGGGATTAAAGAAGCGGAAACGCCCCCTGGTCAGCGGCTCCCTCAGAGATCAACTGCTACTCAATTAGCAGTAGCGGAAGCAGTAGCGGGTCGTCCCCTTCCACCTATTCGAGATCCAGGTCGCACTCTCGCTCAAGGTAAAGGATCCGTAAAGAATCGCGATCGCCATCAGGATCGTTCTCCAGGCGCAGATCATACGCTCATCGCGACACTAATGAAGGAGACGGCAACAAAGTGGTGTTCTCAGACGAACACTCCCCTCGTCTTGCACAAGTCTCCTGTCCTTCTTCTAAAACCTGCACTAGCAAAGAAGGACGAGATGCACCCGATTGGGCAGCTGCCTTCGACGCACTCAGGCGTAACGCTAAATAGAACACGCGAATTACCAAAGAATTGAAGAAAGAACATTAGTTTACGAGATCGTACATAGAACAAATGTTGAAAGAAATAAAGCAAATGCAATTGCACCAAGCTGCACAAGAAAAAGATGTTAACCAGAGGAAGCAGAATCAGGGCCTGTTCCAGCAGATGGCTATACAAACGTTCGAGGAAATCCAAACACAAATTCAGAATATTAACACCACCCTCACAGAAAACCTGGAAACCCAAAGAAAAATTCAGGACACAATGGCCACTATCTTAAATAAAAAGACCGAACTAAATAGAAGAGTTACCACTATAGAAAAAAAGGCCGAACTCATAAAAACCCCAAAAGCTACCCGGGAAGAGAAGCAAGAATGGAAGAGACGTTAGACGATGATGACGTATAGCCCCTCTCAAAACTTCAACGTCAAAAGCGCCGATCGACGACTCAAAATTTAGCAATGGAACTGTACAACAATTAGGCTAAAGAGACAATCTCTCACAAGTAACTCAAAAGGAAAACCGGACATCCTGGCCCTTCAAGAGACAGGGACAGATTCATAAACATTGTGGAAATACGAAACACACACAGCAGAAGGCAGGACCTGCACAGCCATACTTACTTCGAAATATCTAACGACGCAGCAGTATTCCGTTCAACACAGGATTGAAAACATGGTTGTTGAAATTGTACCCCCAAAGAGAAATTAGAAGAACCTGTTTATATTGAATATATACAGCCCACCTTCGGTCAAACTAGGTGACCTAGACAGCTTAATTCGCTCCGTCCTAAAAGTGACAAACTGCGCTAAACTTATAATGGTTGGGGACTTGAATGCACCCCCCAGAGCATGGAGATATGCCCTAACTCTAAAGAAAGGGGCTGAAGTCCACAATGTGGCCTAACAATACCGCCTCACCCTGTGGAACGACACACTATACCCCACCAGGATTAGCAATAGCGTGTCGAAAGACACCAGCCCTGACCTCGCCTTCTCCAGGGGAATACCACATGTAGAATGGGAGAGGCTAGAGGAAACATTGGGCAGTGGCCACCACATAGTCCAATTGGGCCTCAACCATCACCATACCCGAACACCCACCAGAGTGGGCAAAGCAAGAATCACGGAATGGAAGGCCTTCAGAGAGGAAGAAGAAATGGAGAGGAAAATTCTTTGGATGACCTAGAAAAGTGGACAAAAAGCCTAGTGGAAGGGCCAACAAATACACAAAAAAAATTTGACTGGCAATAGATAGTCCGGCAGTGGACCCTCACCTTCTGCACACCTGGGAGGCCCACCGCAGCCTCAGCCGGAGGTGGAAGGAACAAAACTGCAATAGGAAGCTAAAACTCCGTATTGCAAATCTAACAAAGCAGGCGGAGTAATACGCAAATCAATTGGCTCCACAGAATTGGAATCAACTATGTGACAGGCTACAAGGGACTCTTGGGGCACTTGGAATATTCTAAGATTCTTCATGCCTCAAAGTAACGAATCCAAATCATCTACCAGAAACACGCCGCACGTCTTATTCCCAATTTCCCAGGGACAGAAAAGCACGTCCCCCAAGCGACCAAAGAAAAGCTCCTTGGAAATAATTGCACCACGTCCGCGCCACCCGCCGTTACCTATCCGGACTAGAGAGGGAACCCCAACCCCGAGCTAGACAGACCATTTTCCAGGTGTGAGCTGGACGCCGCTCTGGCCAAACTTACAAGAAACGCCACCCCGGGAAGTGATAGGGTGACGGAGAAATTACTGCGTAATACAAACGAAAATATGCAGAACAAAATACTAAAAAAATCAACGATGTATGGCAGCAAGGCAGCCTGCCGGTCACTTGGAAACATGCCGATGCCACAGTGATTCCGAAACAAAACAAAACCGTCGAAATATCTAACGTGAGACCCATATCACTGACGTCGTGCTTGGGTCAGCTAATGGAGCACATAATTTTCAATAGACTCACCTGCCATATCGAAGAACCACCAGAAGACAGAGGGGTTTTTCGGACACCATGAATGGCTTTTTCCCGCACCTGTCAACCCAGAATACGTTTTTACAAATTAAAGAAGTGATTGACAACCAGAGTACCACGCAAAAAAGCGCCATTGTTACCCTAGACGTCAAGGGAGCGTTTGACAATGTGTCGCATGCAGTCATACTAGAAAATCTCCGGGACACAAGATGTGGAGAGAAAGCATATAACTATGTAAGGGACTTTACATCCTCACAGACAGCAACTGTAAGCCTAGCAACCATACAAAGTGAAGAAGGCGACGTACCAGCCAAAGGAACACCCCAAGGCGCAGTGATCTCGCCTGTATTATTCAACCTCGCAAGGATAAAATTACCAGAATCACTAAAAACTATCCCATGGCTTAGACATGGCTTAGGTTTATTCATGCGGATGATATTACTTTATGGACGATGACAGGGTCAACGGGCACACAAGAGGATGTACTACAGGAAGCAGTAAACCACACAGAACAATACCTCAGGAATTGTGGCCTTTCCCTAGCTCCGGAGAAATCAGCACTTCTAATACTAAAGAAACGGACAAGAGGACGACCACCACCGGAGTCCCTCGACCCCGAAGTGACGCTTGATGGGGTCGTCATCTCAAAGGTGGACACGCTGAGAGTCTTAGAACTCGTCTTCCAAAACGACGGCGCGGGATCAGCCACTCTCCAAAAATTTTTCTACCCTCTCCTAGGTCACCCACCTGATCAAAAGAGTAACTAGCAAAAAACGCGGGCTAAAAGAAGAAGACACGATAAGAATGGTCCAGGCACTAATCATAAGTCCCATCACCTACGGAACCGCTTACCGAGGACTGAAAACAGCAGAAAAAGAAAAATTAAACATTTAAATTATACAAACATACAAGATGACGCTTAGATTACCGGCCAAAACCTCAACCGAAAAACTCCTGCAACTAGGGGTGCACAATACGTGGAATGAACTGAGAGAAGCGCACCGGGCAAGCCAACTAGAACGGCTCAAGCTTAGAAAAACGGGCAGAGCAACCTTGTACCGGCTACACTATCAGGGCCCAAGAGAAACCGAAAACCAAAACCAACGCATCCCCCTCGATTTAAGGACGCACATCGAAGTGGCAAGCGTCCCAGGAAACACGCACCCCGTCTACCAGAAGAAGCGTTGCGAAGCCAGAGGGAAAGCACTCTACAGATCCTACAGAAACGATCAAAACTCAAGATACGTCGATGCGGCAGTATACCCAAGACAAGTAAATAAACGAGCCCATAAAATAGGCGTTGTAGACTTCAAAGGTTCCCACCTATCATGGGCAACATTCAAGACAGGAGACACAGACTCGGCAGAGGAGGCAGCGGTTGCGCTTGCCATCACCACAGCACCGGGAACCAAAAAAAAAACAAACCACAGTGCTCACAGACTGGCAGGCAGTCTACAGGAGTTACCAAAAAAGACGAATTTCTAAAACGGCGCTTCGAATATTATCCAGGACTTTCCAAGCACGCCGAAACCCACTAGACATATACATCGTGTGGACACCGGGGCACAATCCCTATGTTACCGAAAAAAAGTAACAGTGTTACAGTTATAGTTACCTAACCCAAAAAAGTAACTCTGTTACCGTTACAGTTACGAATTTTCCAAAAGTAATTAGTTACAGTTACAGTTACTGCAAAACAGTAACGTCGTTACTTTTCCCTTACTGTATAAAACTAAGTAATAGCTAGAAAGTTTTGGCTATTTATTAGAAACGTACGAAGGCATGCAGGTAGTAAAAATTACACGTAGTAAAGCCTACATGAGGGGAACCTAAAATAATGCACTCTCATGCCCAAACCAACAATCGTTGTGTACGCTTCATTTTTTTATTTCAGAAGTTTTGCTATCCATCACAAGGCACTTTATTTTTTTTTTGTTGCTGCACTCTCGCTGTAAGGAATTTATTTGCAAACGTCATTGTAGCACAGAATTAGTTGTTTCTCAAAACAGGAATCAGAGATGCCCAACTTATACTATTCCTAGCTGGATGACAACACAGCCGAAACAATCTTTCGATGTCAACTTAATGTATTTTCGCCTGCAATGCCGTCGCTTGTCCGCCCCGCGTAGTGAGAGAGTATGGGAAAAGGGGGGCGGGGGTGGCGGATCGACGGAAGGCCCTTGGAGGAATGGGGAAAAGGACGTGGGAGTACATCGGTTGTCGAGGTGTTTTTGAAAGATACTCACAAAAAGGCGCTTCGTTAACTTTTTATTTCGTGCTTGTGGTCGGAGACGGAGACCAATTTGAGCCATTTCCGAAGCGACGTTTGTCTGTGGGCCCTCGGAGTTGTTCTCCCGCCCCAACCCCCAGCCACCCCCATCCCCGGAATGAGACGAGATATTTCCAAAGGGAATAGAAACTGAAATGAACGCTTTACTGTTTCCCCCCTCTCCTTCCTGTCCTCACAAAGGCGGATTTCGCCGTCTCGACCGGGAAACACTGCTCTCACAATCCCAGCCTTCCACAGCAATCACGGCACCGATCCCAGGAACCTCTCCCTTCGTTTGCTTTGAGGCGTAGGCCGAACGAAGCTCGCCCGAGTATTCCTTGCACCCAACATTCAGAACCACATGTAGCTACTGTTTTCGTTTCAGCCACAGCCCTCGAAATGAAGTCGCGAGGCTTTCCAAGAACATTTCTTCGTGTAGTGGCAGTATGGTCAGACGTCTGCCGGCCAATATGCTGGCTGGTGTGAGGGCACTCGTGGGCCACCATCGTTGGGGTCGTGGTATGTGTGGAGGGGCGTGAAATTTATTGCTTCCTCGACTTCGTTCAAGTATTGTTGACAGCTCGGTGAAGCCTCTAGATCAGGGGTCCCAAACGCCTGGTCCCAAATACGGCCAGGCGTCTCTAAAGAGCGCAATGGTCGCAAACAACGGCGACTTGTGAATCGAACACTCTACAGTGCGCACAGGGCTGGACGAGCGCGAGGCCGCCGAGAGACTCTCCGCGGCGTTTGATGACCCCACAAACGGGGCTGCACGTCGCTAATGAGAAAGCTACGCCCTGACCGGAGTTTTCCAGGCTTCCTCGAAAGTGCAGAGGTTTCACTGCGTTGTGCGGCGTTTGTGGGTGTTTGTTTTCCTGTTCGCCTTTCTGTCAAACACTTTTAGTGCGTCCCAGATGTTTCGAAAATGGTGCAGCCGCGCGTCGGCTTATAGGCTCTGGCGCGTCAACATGCATCCACGTGCGCTTAGACGCGTGTCGCAGCGTTATTTATGGCCTAGGTGAGAGCGATGTCGCGCTGCTGAGGAAAATACTGCAGCTTCGACTTAGAAACTTCAAGCCCTTAGTAGACCACGTGAGACACCACGCACACGTGCACGCCTAAACATTTCTAGTCCAGAGGTTTTTCACTCATGCGAAGGGAGTGAGCTGGCAGAGATGAACTAGACGAAGGTTCTGTGGAAGAAAGGCCGAAAAAGTAAACCGCGCAAACTGCACATCGGCCGTTAATGAGTGCTGCTGTTGGATATTTTTTTATAGAAATAAAGTAACTGTAACGATATTTCTCGTTACATTTACTCCTCAAAAATGTAACATTGTTACAGTTACAAGTTCCTCTAACTTAAAAGTAACTAGTAACAGTTACAAGTTACTGAAAAAAGTAACTAGTTACCGGTAACGCGTTACTAGTAACTAGTTACTCCCCAAGACTAGTTAAGGCCGAGACCTTAGCCCGAGACTTCTCACTCCGTGCAGTTGCCTTGTCGGGAACACACGTCTTGCCCGGGATGCCGCACAGCCATCCTATTGTTGAGCGAAGCAAAGACTGGTTGGAACACCTCAGGCTTACAAGAAGGAAATACCCACCTTCACATTAAAAGCTTACCAAAGAAGAATCAACACAACTACGAAGACTTCCGACAAATTATTTCCCACATTCCACACAATTGCTTATAATGTACCCGATATTATACAGCTTCAAATGCCAATTCTGTAGCGGAACGCCCGACACCCTATACCACATGGTGTGGGAGTGTAAGGGTGTCAAGAAACTGCCGGAGGACCTGGCGCCATCACCGGAGGAGTGGGAGGCCGTGCTGACCAGCGCGGTCCTGGAGAACCAGCGTGGTCTGGTGACCCGGGCTCTTCATGCTGCGGCAGGCCGTGGCATCCCGGATTAAAGGCGGCAACCAAAGGGTACGATTACCTCAAGATACACGCAGATCATCCTCCGCTCCTTCACCATTTGTGGCAAATAAACGTTTGTACTACTACTTTATAAATCTGGTCTGGCTCCATCTCCCTAAATGCCCTTTCTGCGACAAACTGGAAAATATAGAACATTTCCTGTTTAATTGCCACAGCTTTTCCCCAATGCGACGCAAGCATCGGGAGTCAACCTTTAGGCGCCTCCACCTTCGGCTATCTACTTCCGAGGTTCCGTCACTAGGCGCTTCAGCCCTAGGTGTCTGCCAAGGGATGTTGGGTCCGCCCTTTACTCTTATGTCGCGGTGACAGGCCGGTTTCCCTGCTAGCCAGGTAAGCGTTCAAAATTATTTAATTTTTCCTTCTGTCTCTACCTTTATATATTATAAAACTTTTTTTGTGTTTCCTTTGCTGAATTTTGAGATCTAACAGAAATTAGGTCACATCCTGATGAGGTACAATGCTTCTTGGTCAATTCCCCGCGTGGGTATATGCCAAGGTCTGAGGTAGCCAGGCAACCAACCAACCAATCATCATCATTGTACATTAGTCTCTCATCGCCAATAAAGAGATTATCCATCAGGGGTATGACGGCTCCGTTCTCTGACGGGTCAACCGCAACGAGGTGGCCGCTCCGCGACATATGGGACCGAAACCCAGGGGAAAACCACCGGCTTCCAGAAACGGGGACAAAAAACGACGGCGACGACGAGTTTTTTTCTAGAAACGGTCGCTAAAGCAACTTCGTCCTCCTCTGAACCGCGCCCAGGGAGACAACACGCGGACGTGACTGCCTCCCGAGAGGGTAAGCCCGAAATTTTCACTAAGCGATGAACCGGCTGAAAGCGAAACGCGCTCCCAAGTGAACGCAAGCGTCAAATATATGAACGCAGCGAACAGCGCTCATAGAGAGTGGCTGCTCTGAGCGAATAGCCCTCCGAAAGGTGATGGACAAGCTCATGACCCGCCGCGAGGAACTTCGCAAGGTCAACGCCAAGGTCGAGGACGTGATTCTGGTCCAGGAGCTCGCAAAAGAGTACGAGTCCGCAGCGCACTATAACAACCAGACGCTCGAGACACTGACTCTTCAGTGCCGGCTGAAGCAGCTCAACGTCAGCAGCACGGTGCAGGCTGCCCCCTTGGCTGCGATTAATACACCAAATGCCCGAACAACGGTTCATTGCCAGATTTCTGGACCTTGTCTGCCAAGGCTCACCATCCAGCCTTTTTATGGGGACGTGTGTAGATGGGCGTCTTTTCGGGAGCAATTTAATGGCGCAGTCTTCACCGACCGGGCTCTAACCACCACCGAGAAGTTTCGCTACCTCCGAAACTACCTGGAAGGTGAAGCAGCACCTGCCATCGCCGGACTGCCAACAACGGAGGCATGCTATCAGAGTGCCATCCAGCTGCTCAAGGACAGGATCCGTGACATAAGCCGGATCATACAGCAGAATTTCCGGATGCTCCGCGAGTTGCAGCACGTGACGTCTCCATCAGATACGAAAGAGCTTCGCAGTCTTTACGACTGCGTCCAGCTGAATGTCCGCTGCCTCAACGTTCTGGACGTTTCAACGAGCAGTTTCGACGCTGCGATGCTGTACGACATTTTGCTCGAGGTCTTTCCGAAACACATTGTGGTTGCATTTCATCGGCACGTCCGCCTCCAGGAGAAAGCACCATGCATGGCATCACCTTCTGAGGAAGAAAACGTAATGGCTTGCCGGCGACTGGAGCGACTCTTGAGGTACACGCAAATCGAGCTCGAGGCAAGAGAGCAATGGGCTCCAGTAGGGGCTTGTAGCGAATCGAGTGACCCCCTCGAACGTAACAGCCATTCCACTTCGGTACTGCACGCCTCGCATGCTTCGATGCCTGAAAGCAACGAGTCCTTTTTTCAAACAGGCAGAACACATTGCCGAGGCATGCCGCGCTCCTCTGAGCATTACAGAAAAAAAAACGACTGCCAAATATATGCGGTGCTACCGATGTACGAGAAGGGGCCACCGATCGCAGCACTGCCGACGAAACATAATGTGCGTGACATGCAAATGAGGCATGCTTCAACGAAGTGCGATCTGGATTTTCAAGCAAGGCAGAGGACAAGCAAGGTTCTGATGCTGAAAAGACAATGAAGGAGAACCGAGCGCAGTCGACTACCGTTACAACCCGCCTACGTGACGGGGCCATGAATTTACACACCGTCTGTCGCTAGATCTTCGGGACCAAAGAGACGTCCTATGTCAGAGGTACTTTCGACGGAGGCAGTCAACGCACGTTTATTGAAGATCTTGTGGCAACACGAGGAAATGAAAACGCCGAGCCACAGAACAACACATATATTTTGAACACGTCAGCAGCTGACGGGCCAGCGGCAGCTATGCCTGGCCGAACGCCCTTCGTTCCTGGGAGCACTGACCGCTTGCGCCACGTGGCTCGCGCAGTGAGCCTCAGAGTGGTGCTTCGTCGTCTTCGTCATCGTTGATGCTGCTACAGGAGGCCCCCCTCTAGTGGCGGAGCCGTGGAGTAAGCTGGGAGGATACTTATGGAGGTTGTCGTGCAATGTAAAAACAATCCGTAATTTTACGAACAAATTACGGACCAGATGGCCGTAATAAAACAGAGCCGTGTTCCGTTTGAGGCAGAACAAAGAAAACACCCATAATTTAACGGAAGTGTGCTCCGTCCTTCAGTATACGGATGGTCTGTCCGTTACACGACACACGGAATCTTTTTCTGCTTTGCAAAATACGGGCGTTTCATTCATTCATTCATTCATTCATTCATTCATTCATTCATTCATTCAGAGTACCCCTAAAGGCCCTCTGGCGAGGGTATTACATAGGGGGGAGGGGGCAAGACCACATTATACAAAATTACTAACAAAAATACAAAACGCATTATAACCAGTAATTAGTCGCAACGAAGGGAAGAAACAATAAATACAACCTAGAGCCATACCGCGTTGTACAATCGTTAAACATTTAAATAAGTTGGGAACATGGCTCGCAAGACCTGAAAAATTTGCTTGACACTTTTGCGCCCATAATATTGGCTGAAAAAGAAAACAATATAACGCAAAAACAAAGAGTGGCAGCGTATGCAGAAATAGCCTGCAGCAAGAGCAAGAGCAACGTATGCAAGCTACTGCTACAATTTATGCAAGAGGTAAAAACTACAAAAAACTCCTCTGTATGATGCAGAACAGAAACAGATCAGTTTATTAATAACTGAAAAAAATATATTGTGTCGATCGTCGGGAATCGATCGAGAAGCGAAAACTGCGCCCCGACAACATTCGTGGCGTAATGAATGCGGCTCTGTTTCGTTAGTGTCTAAAGTGTAGTAAACTTAGTGAGGACCATGAGGCCCACACCGCTCAGTACGAGCGCTTTATCTTGTCTTTACGACGCTCCGGCGACGTCGCTGCCCCGGACCTGCAAACTGCACATGCGTGTGTGACCGGCACACTTGTAGAAAATATAAGGTCATTTGCTTGCAGAAGCAGAGTTGCGGAAGGTAATTCAGTTCTTAAGGAATCAATATCGGCCGTAGTATTTAGCCTAAAGCTTAAAACCAAAGCACAGCAACCACTATTCATGCAGTGAGAAATCGCAGTCGCACCCAGTCACACACATTTTTGCGAGCGCTTTCTGAAAACAGCGGCGTTGATGGCGATCAACTATTGTGGGGGCTTCGCGGAACCTTACTGCGCAAGCGCTATTTAAGAAATCGCACTTTTTCAGCCAGGAAATCTGTAAGCCAGCTAGTAAACACCGATGTATGGCACACGCAGGGTGGGCATCCATGTAGTATACAGGTTGTTCGGCACATGTGCGGCGTTCGTTTGGTGGTGCCGTGGTGTCGAGTGTCGTGCCCAATCTATCAACGTCACGGGTCGATTCCTCGTAGAAGTACATTTTCTAAATGCAGAGCATTTCTTAGGCTCGCCTCTTCCTGCGTCGGACGGTGTCAACAGCTCCGCGTCCGCAGCAGGTGCGCCTCTCCCCCTTCCCTCCTATCTCTCAACAGCAGCTGGCGCGCGCATGCGTCGTAGTCAGCCCGTTCGCTCCGTCGCGGTCTCGGCGTAACAGGTGCGTGATAGCAGCGCGGTGGGGCGTGGAAGGTCGCGCGATGCTTGCGCATGCGCGCTTTCCCCCCCGTACTGCTCTCCCTCTACTGCGCGCGCTGCAAATATAAAGCGTCTAGCGGTCGCTCGTGCTTCAGTCACTGCGTTGCTCCTTCCTTCCTTGGTTGACGCTGGCCCCCACGTTTACTCGTGTCTGCTACTCCAGCATCACGGAAGAAGCGATGGAAGCAACACTGCCTTCAACCAGTACTGAGGCCCCAATGCTCTTACTCGTGTTCGCCACGCGGGAAGCCCGGGAATTTTTTTTTCTTTTTTGAAGGTTCTATCAATTGCGGAAAGACGGGCTTTTTGAAACGGAGTGTTTGTTTTGTTACGCCTTTCCGTACTACGGAATATCCGTTCTTAAAATTGTTTCTGTTGCCTAAATTGCGGAACTATGTCCGGCAACAATTTACCAGCAGCTTTCTCTATAAAATTGCCGTTTTTCTATAGTGTGTGGGCTTTGTTTTCTGTTGCGACTGGGGTTGAGGCGATGAACAGAAATAGTGTCCTGTCTGCCATACAAATGCACTGTGAAATGCTTATCAGCTCGGTGGATGACGCGGTAGGGTCCGTCATACGGGCGCTGAAGTGGTTTGCGCACGGCGTCACGGCGGACAAAAACGTAGGTGGACGTTTTCAGCTCGCTGGTAACGTGGGCATTTCGCACGTTGTTGGCAGCGTGGTGCGGGCGCACGAAGTGAGCGAAACGAACCTCGTAGTTTGGCCACGTAGTCAGCCGGATCAGGGCACGGTGATGATTCGGAATTAGTGAAAAACTATGCTGCCGGCAGGCGTGGCGGCGCACCAAAGACCATCTATGCGGGCTTGCAGTGCAGATCCTGCTTCAAAGTAGACCGAACACTCAGCAGAACTAACTGAAGGGAGGTGGACCAATGGGTAGCGTCTGGCTGTGCCCTGAGTGCAGTCTTGAGGGAGCGGTCAAAACGCTCAACAAGCGCGTTGGCAGTATGCTGTGGTCTGAATGCTGGAAGTGCCAAGAAGGGTCAGAAGGTTATTGAAGAGTGCCGACTCGAACTGGCGACCTCAGTCGGTGGTGATAGTTGATGGGACACCCTAGCGGGAAACCCAGCCGGCAACGAAGGCGTTGGCGATGGGTTCACTACGGACGTCGGGAAGATGGAACGCCTCGGGCCAACGCGTGTACCGATCCACGCATATTAGTAGGTAATGAAGTCGAGACAGTGACGGAATCCCGTCTGGCCGGGGGAATACATTTCCAACACACGAGACGCCGACCAGTCAAAAAATCGTTCTTGACGTTTCGGCTTCCAGCTCGGAAGCCTTGTTCACAATGAATACATCACCAGAAATGGATCGTTTAAATGTTAAGGGTTGAGTAATCGATGTAAGGAGCGCGCGTAGATTGTATTTAGATTTCCGTCGTTACGATTAACCATGTTAGATGTGGCCTGAATGATTAGTGATTCCAGATGCATGCGTGAAGTTGCCGATTTTTCCGTTGCGACGATTCTTGCATCGTCCCAGTCAATCTTGTGGTCATTCGTGACGGCGTGCTCTGCTAAAGCGTTGTTGCGAACGCTCTTATTCGTTACGTCACGAGCGTGTTGCTGTAATCGTTTCTTGCAGTTTCCTGATTCTCCGACGTAAACACCGTCGCAGTCTGCGGACGGGATTTCATACACAACTCCGGGGAAGCGTTCCTTGGGCAAGCTGTCCTTCACATTTACCAGCTGGTGACGAATCGTTCTTGTCGGAACGTGTGCCACCTGTACGTCATACTCCCGTAAGACACGTGCGAGACATTCGCTTGTTCCAGGAATATACGGCACAGGAGCCCGTTTCTTGAGGGGAGAAGGTGCGTCCGGTTGTCCCCTACGTGACAGCTGACGTTCCGTTGCATCGATAAAGCGTCTACGGTATCCGCAGCTTACGAGGTCATCCCGTACCTTGTTCTTGTCCACAGCCACATCCTCGGGCCTTGAGCACAGACGTTCGGCCCGGTGCAGTAACGTGCTAACAACGGCTTGCTTGTGGGCGGCCGGGTATTCTTCCGGCCACACGGGATTCCGTCACTGTCTCGACTTCATTACCCTTCGCCAGGCGTATGGCCAAGAATTCATCACCCAGATTCACCAATATGTTAACCTCAACTGCCGCTTCGCCTCGTTTAAAAACCACCTTAAGATAAACCTAACATATAAAGTCCGTAACCTGGTTCCACGCTCCTTGTGTCTGAACAGGCCCGTATCTACGCCCTTCGTTCACAATGTGGTAGGAAAAGCGGAACGGCTGCTGCTTCAAGCTGGGATCCTGGAATGCAAAGCGAAAATTCGTGCCTTAGAGAACGATGCCTTCTTCGCCCGTCGTTGCCTGGAGCACCGCTGCCCCTTCGAGTTCACCAGCATCCAGCTGCACTCGAATATTTGTCGTATATTTTCTTGTTTGAAAATTTTGTTTCACCAATCATCTCCATTTACGCTGTTACAACAATTACATTTGGAACTTTTGGGAAATATGAAATATTGTGGAAATGGAGGGCGTTACACGGTCATGGCTATGGGTGTACTCGGCAAAGAATGCTACGCACTAAAAAGTTCTAGCTGTCGGCTTCAATCATAAAACGCATGTTTCCACCGCGGGCCTTTGCAAGTATTCAATTTCTGACATTCTCTATGCTCCACAGTCGCATTGCACGGCTTTTCTGCTTCTCTTTCGCTAGTTGAAACTTTCATTTATTCGTACTGAGGTGACGTCCTGTTGGGGATCTAATTTACTAGCTTTTAATTTATTTGATTTTGAAGTTAGGGAATTTGGCAATAATCTGTGAGGGCGTTCAGAAGCCAACGTGAACGTTTGGCGCGATCAATATTGACAGCTTTAGTTTTAAAATTATTAGGGTGCAAAGTCAGTGGCAATGTTTTCATCCGCCTTCGGACTTTCAATGATGCAGTTGAGGCATTCTATAAAATATCACGTCCTACAACGGAAACGGAAGTGAAAAATTTGCCATTTGGTTTCGAGTTCTTGTGATTCCTATGACTTTTCTTCGCAGAACTGACGTCTGTAGGGAGTTCTTCAACTGGTTCTGAGCATTTTGCAAGCTCGAAAAAGCGTGTTTAGCATGTAATTGCCCAGGTGTCTGCGAAATTTTAAAATATCCTAAGCTTATACTACTAAACTAATATACTAAATATACTGACTCTATCAGCCCATTGACTATGTCTAAACGGTTTTCCACTTTTTTCTTTCACATTATTTTAAAATTTCCTCTCACGCTTTGGCGAAGTAGATTTTCCACACCGAGGGAAGATGATGGTGACCACAAGAAAGTGTGGGGCGAGGCTTGCATTGTTTGCATCGTTATATTGCGTAGACTGCATCCAACTTCAGTGCTTCTTCCCCGCGTTGTTCGCGTAGAATCACAAGCCATGGCGTTCACTGAGATTGAGGCTTTCGAAGTGAGTTCTCGAAATTCAGAAAAAAAAATTTTTTTCGGGACACTCCACCAAGTGTGCGTAATCTCCTACAAAAAGCACAGAACCACGATCCGGGCCACATGCAAGAAGAAATAAACGTTCAGAAAATAGTGCTGCGTATCTCAGTAGCCAGAAAAAAAAAGAACATAAACACACGGAAGCTGCAGGCGAAGATTACCAAACAACAGCGGCTCAAGCAAGACTCTGAAATAGAGAAGCAGCAGCAGTACTCCATCTTTTTCCTTTCCTTCCGCCACAGTTTTATACACCGCGATATTACCTTCAAGAACCTTTCTTTTCGGTCCTAAGATGTAAGGAAGAACGCCCGAGCAGCATGCCAAAGGCAGTTTGGCGCGCCGCCCAGAGTTTTTCCGGACAACTGATAAGGGAGGCGCATTCTTTCCCGTTTATCGTTTATTTCTTACTCAAAAACGTGGTTCCCCCGACGTCTTTTGGTCTGCGCTAATATCCGTACTCAACAATCTTTCACTCCTACTTTTTTGTTGCTTACCCTGCGCTTCATCTTTATTCGTGTGTGATATACACTACCCTATGGTTTATATAACAGGTACTCCCTTGCGTGGTTCCGTACAATAACAGAGTTGTCACAGCAGCGGGATCCGCACTCAACCCTCTTCCTGGGCCACTTTTACAGCAAAGCTGTAAATGGCTAGGATCCAGCAGATCGTCTCCGGTCCCAGAGCGATGTAGACAGGAATCGCTAGCGAGCGTAGCGCCACGTTGCGGAGCCCACTCAAATCCCCGGAATCGTAAAACTGCGCGCCACACCCCCGGGGCACGGGAAAATCATACAAAATGCAAAGGTCGTACGGCCCTCTTAGAGCATGCGCCGTGATTAACATACCCGCGCTATAATAAATTTCTACCCACGAGTCCTGTGCGTTTTGTAGCGTAAGCTACACTGGCCGAGGTTGAGCAGTTTCGCGTGTGCCTTGAAGGGGCGTTCTGCGCAAGCGCGAGGGACATTGGATTGGATTCGATTCGATTAACTTGGCGTGGCTTGGCTTGGATTGGATTGGATTTGGATTGGATTGGATTAAAGTGGATTGTGTTGGATTGTGTTGAGTCATAGCCGCGGCAGACGCACTGGTGCCGGCGCGTGCCCAGGTGTGCGCCTCAATTGCGCAGTAGCCAAGTCTGACGCTGCGTCGGAGCCGCTTGATAGCCGTTTCACGTGGCTCGTGAAGAGTCGTGCTGAGTATGCGCGAGAAGCAGTGACTGGACAGGACTGGACTTTCAGTTAATAACCAGGAACAATGCTCAATCGCAAATTACAAACAAACGTGTTTTGCTTCGTGCACCCCTTGGAGTACGACCCAGTCAATCCTCACGTTGAGGCTCGGCACCGCAGCTTTGCTGGCCATCCCTCTTCACGGGGTGGAAGGGCTCTGAATTTTTAGAAATTATTTTTCCAAGTAGTCAAGGTTGAAACCTATGTATTTCAATTTTGCCGATGACGAATCCATAATTTTTTAGTTTTGGGTGCTGGTACTGACGGCAACATTTCTGCTGGAATGCGACCCATGTTTTTGTTTCCGAGCATGATGTTTTTTTATTTATGGCGAACAAACTATGCCCCCCAAACAAGTGGCATTCTCGGTTGATGCCTAACAAGCCTCGAACGTGAACGCGGCTTAGACGCCTGGATACCAATTAGCGCTTGTGTGCTGTTGGAAAAATGCGAATAAGACGTCGGCCAATGGCGCACGTGCGTTCTACAATGAAATTGTCTACCAAACGTACAATTTTCTCGACCTTTTCGGTACATTTTAGAAGCTATAGCTCTCGGTGCCTTAACAATAAAATACCATTTTCTCATTATTATCATCATCAAGCCCGTCATTATCATTATCATTGTCGTTGTCATCATCGTAGTCGTCATCAGCATCCTCACCATCGCTATTATTATTTATAATACTTTTAAAGGACCTTGTCCTGGTTTTACAGAATGGAAGGGCAAGTACAAAACTCGGCGACATGTTCCCATTCTTGGAACACGTGTAAGCGTGAGTCGAGTTCATGACAAAAATATTCACAGCATAATGAAAATAGAGTTACATGAAAGAAACAAAAATTACCAAAGTACAAATGATACAATGGGTGAATAGCCGAGTAAATATTAGCGGGTTGTCGTTAAAAGCAGTGGTTTCGAACAGGTTATTGAGTCTTTATTGGATTTAAGTAAAAAGGATTTTATGAAAGCGTTAGACTTGCCCTGGAAACATTGAAAACCTATGAAGTTGAATAGGCGACTCGATGAACGGGAGGCAAAAAGAACTTTATTTTGTTTTAAGACGATACCGTGATATGTGCAGCAGCCAGCGTCAAGAAACGTTTCATCGAATTTAGTTGGCTGGGAATTGAAGTGACCATTTGAGGGTGCTGCCAACAACCGTTGATCCGCAAGAGAACGCAACACAAAAAGTAAATTCGTAACTAGGCCACGTTTTTCTGTCAGACGATTTTCCCAAAGTCGCTTATGTGATGGTTTTCTTAGAGAACGTGAATGCAACTTATGACGAACTTATTAGAAAGGTTCGGCTTCATTTACGATGCCATTGCGCTGGGAGAGAAACGACGATTTCAAAGCAGGTGAGTTCGCTTTGAAATCACGAACTTTCAAAAATTTTTTTTGAAACAACCCTTCTGCCATACGGCTTTGTATGTGAACGTGCTTGCGGAAGAATGCAAAATCGTGTTGTCAGTATCATTACGTTATGGCGATGAACGCGGCTTAGCAGGCGTCGGAAAGCTTGCTCTCTCTATCGTATACATTACAGTAAAGGATATCGTGAACGTAATCGTGTGGTAATAATACGGGAATGTCTCGGTATAGAAAACACCTCTTTGAATGCGCCAACTTGAGCCCATCTGAACTTTAAGTGCTTCAGAATGAAAAGGTGCTTCCGAAGCTAATGACAATTCGTTTTGTTTTGAGAGCAACAAAGTGGTGCAAAGAAGCCCAGCGAGATCGTGCCGCTTTTTGGTTCGGGTTCACAAGGATAGCCGTGAGCTACCGCACCCATACCTTATAGTGCCATGCAGATTACTAGCAAACGCTTTGGGAGTTCAATACATTGGTTGCTTCCTATTTGTGTTTATTCTTTATACGCGACTAGAAATTCATACCAGCTGCCTTGTCACTAAACGTGTCAATTGTTATCGTTAAGTACTGGAAGGCTCCTTGAGACGTCTCCGCCATGCCTTCTACTATCTTGGTTGTGCAGCGTTTTTCTCTAGTTTTGGCGGACACTTCCAACGTTATTTTTTCTACTAAGGGTTTTCTACGCGGAAAATTGATATGTTATGAACGTCGTGCATTTGCCGAGATTGTGCATTTGCACAAGATAATAGTCTACTTTCGGCTGGCAGGCATGCGTCAGTTAGTAATAGTGCTAAGATTCGGAAAAACCAGGTTTTTAAGTAAGGCAACAAAGCAGGGAAACGAAATGGTGCGGCCGAACTGTTAGTACTATACTACTATGCTTGAGCTTATATTGCGATACTAATGCGGGAAACTTGATCTGCTTATAGGGATCGAATTTCGTGGTAGTCGCAAGTGTGTTTTCTTTTCTTTTTCTGTTTTACTTACTTTTTGTTTTATTCTTTTCTTCTTTACTTACCACCGTGTTTGTTTTTACTTTCAAGCTGAAGTTTTGCAGTGATGATGAATCAATTCTGCGGGACTATTGTTCAAAGACAATTCGTAGTTCTACAATTTGTTTCAGGGCAGTAGGCTGCGTAGGACAATTTGTAATGGGGCTATCCTTCGTTAGGACGCCAATTCGCGCTGAGGAAGAGACGGTCATTTTCATTTCGACGCTCAAATCATACCGAAATTTGGGAAGGTGGTTTGAAATATGTACGGGTAAAATATAAAATTGCGACTCTTTCCTATAAAATTTTATTTCCCGCAACCTCACTTCGCACTCGAGGCTCTGTGTTCGCGTGACCACTCTTATTACTCAGGTCCGAACGCTTAGTAATCCAGTGTGTTCTGGAAGCATGCAACTTTGGGAACATACCTGAAAGACTTCGAAGGTAAACTTCACAAGCCAAATGCTGCAAACTAACTGGCCTAAGCGCTCATTATATTTTATCATTTGCTGTGGAATTCATCACTAGTGACCGAAACAGGACATTCTGGTTGCGAAGAATTTTCATATACTAATCACCGAAGGACATAGCAAACCAGCCGGTGGTTAATTTGAAAAACAAAGCCATAAAAAGTAACGGTTATGATGCCGTTGTCACATTGTAACGGAGTGTTTTTCAACCATGACTACGACGTGGCTCCTTTATGCCTTGAGTCGTAGCGGACACCACGATGAATTAGGTTGATCCGTGACCGGGACTGCGGGGTCGCTTCAGGGTCAAGCGCACCTTATTTGACCTTATGTAACGTCAAATAATTTGCGCTTGACCCTGAAGCGACCCCGCAGTTATTCAATGCGGGCTTTTTGGGTCGGACGTTTATGCTGATGCGTGTTCAATGTCCAACATTGTCCAATTGTTCAACAATTTTCACTTGCAGCTTGTCACCCAAAAGCCTATAAGGAGCCTTTCGTTTGTCTAGCTGCTTCGCAGAGCTCTAGTGCTGTGCAAAAAGCCAACGTGAAAATATCGGCTACGCGTGCAATTTAAACGTACATGTCATGTGCAAAGCCACCTTTTAAGCGAAGCTTTTAAGTGCAGATGTTTTTAGGGGCCCGCCTTGTCGTCGTAGCTTGCTCGCTGTACCCAAGTAGAGCCACACGGCGTTCCGCCGTGGCTTCGGTCATCGTGGCGTAACCTGGTAGATTCGAAATCCAAAAGATTTATAGAGTCATAAGGGTTCTAAACTTGTGAACCGCTTGCGCTTGTCATACCCCGTTGTTTAGCAAAAAAAAAAAAACTGTAGGTGCATTCGAGGCAAAATATACGTAATTAACCCGGCAACGCCCGCGTTCATTTAGTTAGGAACGCACGGTGAATTGGTTTTCACGACAGTAAGGGAGGAAAAGTGACAGTGCAATGCCCGCACGTGCGGCAGGAAATGCGAGCAGAGAAAGATCACAAATTTCGTTGACGCAGTTTCAAGCAGAGCGAGCGCGAGCACTGCGAAAGTGGGAAATTTGGAATGCGTTGGATGGAAACAGTGAGCGGATAGCGGCGCTACAGCCCATTATGGCGAATCACTGCTCCGCACTTCCGGCGGCTTTCACATTGAGTGGAACGGCTTTAATTTTTTACCTCTAGTCCCTTAAGGGTTCTCTCACGACCGTTGGTGTCAACAGGAAACTCCCGTGAACGAATAAGAGCAGTTACTAGCACTGTGCTGCTGAGCGCGAGGACGCGGGTTTGATTTCTAGCCACGCCAGCCATTTTTATGATGGAGGCGAAAAGCACAAACGCCCGTGTGTACGAGTATTCGGCGCACGTTAACGATCCAAACATGATCGAAATTACTCCGGAGCCCTCCACTGCGGTGCGCCTCATCGCGTGCATTGCGTCGGTGTGTGAAACCCTACAATCCGAAGTTACTGGCATCACCAGTAATCGAACCCGGAACGAGTAGAGAAATGTAGCGAGAGCGCGTTGTCTTACCGATTGTCCCACCGCGAATACCGAAGCGACAGACACGGCACTCACTGAACACATGTGCGGGTTTACCTCCTGCGTTCTCGCTGAATGCCACGGTATTGCGCTGAATGCCACGTGATAGCGTCACACGACCTCTCGAGCAGCTGTGCAACTCGCCAATGGCATGTGTAGCGTCGACGGAGGAAGAATTACGGAGGAGGCGCCACAGGGCTTGCTCTGGCGGAGCGATAAAGTCACGGCGCCGGGCACAGCACCGACGTGCCCTCTGTCGCGAGGCGCGAACGGGAAAACGAGCGTGGCGCGATCTCCGAAAAGGCTCGCCGGTTCAAGCTCAGTAAGTGCATAACCGGCAGCCGTCTACGCCGGCTTTCTCTTTTTGCTAACAGAAGAGGAGTAGCTGGGACAGCTCGGAAATATTGACGGCACGGCGTCTGGTAACAGGACAGGCTGTTTAGGTCAGCTCGGAAATATTGACCTACGATGTTTTCCCGATGTTTCCTGGGAATAGCTCGAGCCCATACTTCTAAAGGTAGCGGGTCGCTGGGAACCTTAAAGGTAATTAACCAGTTATTTATAGGATGTGTAGCCACTGTTGCAGTTCGGCACGACACATTTCCGCCTCATCCTCAGAAAGCACAGTTGGAAAACATTTGCCTTCATGCAACATGAAAAGCACACACGCAAACCTTAAAAGGCGGCGAGGTGCGGAAGCGTCGAGAGTGAACCGCTCGTGGCGCGAAGGCGGCGTCACCTGACATCGTCTGCTAAGGGATTCCTTCTAGAACTTCGTTTCAAACTAGGTACGGCATGTACCTAGGGAAGTATTTTATAATAACTGCTGCTAAAATGTCCTGCACTTCTGTTTATTTATTTTACGGAAAGAAATCTGTTAATTTTTACAACATATTCAATGATATTATGAATTTTGTGCGTCACGTAAGTAAATGAACTTATAAACAATGGCAACGCGCTTGACGCGTCATCTGTTGCGCTGCTCCGCAAGTTGCATTTCCTCCTCACCCCACAGTGACATTAATGCGCCACCCGACCGTGCTGTCCCGGCCCAGCAGATTCCCCTCCTCAAATACTCCTTTCTCCGTGGTAGCGGCCGTGCGCGCACCTGGCGCATGCGCTACGATGATGATGAACAACATTTATTATTTAAAAAAATATAGGAAGCTCACAACAACGCATGGCATCTCACTTCTCCGTCTCTTCCTTCGATCACGTTGCATTTGTCCGCGGCGGCTGCGACAGAGGAGAAGTGCGATCGTCTAACACCGGAATTGAGCTTTGTTCAATTTTACAAAAAACAAGTTTCCGCTCATGTGCTTTACCATACAACTCAAATAACCACTCTTTATAAATCATACATTGCCTTAACGTTATCAGAGAATATCTCTCTGAATTAATAAAGGTTGTGTCTCTGGTTTCACTTTCACTGGTCTCTGGTTTTGCTCTTTGTAGAGCCACGTGTGTCAATACAAGTGACTCCGCGTGGGTAACCGTTGTTGGTGTCGCTTGGAGCTTTACTTTCCAACCAGCTTCAAAGGGTGAATTGGCGCGCATTTTTTAAAATTTACAGTAAGGTGTAATAAAAAGGAGTTATGAATGAGGAAGAGGGGGGAGGGGGCGGAAGAAATTCAGGGAGGGCTAGCGGACCCTGCCACTCCTTTGAAGACCCTCTCGGTGTCCGTGCACCCCATCTGAGAACCACTCGAGAAACTAACCTATGCCGCCAACGAGGAAGGTTCGGCGAATGACGATGTCGGCGCATACGATATGACTCAAAAATGCGGCCGACGCTGCGGAACTGTGTAATAAAAGACGCCATTCTTGCATTGCGTGACGCCTCAGTGCAGACCTGTCCTTTTTGAGTCAAATAGTACGTTTACATCATCCTTCGTCAACGTTTATTTGTTTGCGGAAAAATTTGGTAATTCCGAGTGCACTTATGTAGAACTGAATCCCAGGATTGTCTTACAGCGTCAGCGTCACGTTGTTAAAGTCGTAAATAACCACAGTCATTCTGCAGACCCAAGAGAGATTAGCTCTCTGAAAATGCGGGCAGAAATGAATGCTAGCGCAGGTGACGACGGATGAAATTTCCTTAGTGTGTTTCGCCGTGAGGTAATTTGCAACGTAATTATATCATTGCCCACCGCACTTTCATTTGTAGTTTGGCTGCACGTGCAGCAGATTATTTTGGATTCCTTCTGCAAAAATTACACGCATAAAAAGCTCCAAGTACGGTCAACAGTCGTTATTTCGACTAATTGCCTTATGCGCCCAGCTGGTGCTTTACGAGTTGCCCGGTGTTGCGGATCTGGTTGCGTGACCGCTGATGGCGTCCATTGGTCCGGAGTTGGGGCAAAGATTGGGGCCGAGTACAGTGATGAAAGAAACTTTATGTTCAGATATTTACATGGCGTTTGACTCAGCGAACAGGATTCTGCACTCATGCGCGTGTGAGATGAAATAACCAGGTTGGGTCCGCCCCCTTTCAACCTTTCTCCCGCTGCTTTACGAAACACACGAATCACAAAAGTCCATAGCACTGAAATTGACATCCACACACTCACAAAGAGAAGGTACTTTTCCTCTCGCACAGGTCAGTGTCAGGTTGACTTCGGTAGTGCAATCTTCTAAGGACAAAGCCCTTAGGGCTGTCGGAGGTTGAAGCAACCTGAGGACGCCTGGGCCCCGTCGGTAATCCGGCGTCGGGCGGTCGTTGAATACCGGCCTCTCAGACCTGAAATAAAGGGGCCCCACGATGCGCGGCTTGCAGCTGAGGAAGGCAGGATCACTTCGATTACCACCGAAAGAGCGATGCCGGGTGACGTATTTGCCAATCCCTCCGTGCAACATCCTCGGTCATTGTGACTTGCCTCGCCAGCGTGTGCTGACAGCTGCTTGTGTCCAGTAGCAGCGTCTTTCGAAACCGCGTCATTGCATATAAAACCAGGTCGCTCCCCGTCGATGAGGGGGGGGGGGGGACTGACGAAAACCGGACGACGGAAGGATTGGGTGATTTAAACCGATAATATATCAGACGGTCTTCCCAACGCCGTACGCCGATCGTAACACCAGCTAAAAATTGCTTTCGGCAAATAGTCAAACCGCGCAATCCTACTCCCGATCAACGCAACTCCAGAGACCACCTGCCCTACTTCTGGCGCGCCCGGAAGCATAGCATCACGCGGCGTCACTACAAGCTCATTCAAGCTTTGAAATAAAAGTTTGAAGCTGTGTTGGAGGGCGCAAAAGATGAGACAAAATGATGTTATTTTCGTACGGCTACGTGGCACCATCAGGTGGCGCGGGGCATCCCTCTACAGCGATTTTTTTAGCGTTTGCTCCCAAAAGTGCCGGCTGATATGGTCAGGTCGCAATCATCAAGCCCCCGCACGGGGCACCTTGAGTGATCTAGGTTACGCTGAGTGGCGACACCGCGTACCCCGAGCTCCCATGTTTACGCTGTTGCCTACTGTGGCGTGAAGTTTAAAGGTGAAAGGTTAAAAACTGTGAACGGTGGCCGTCGTAGTCTTGGTCAAGCTCCGGCGGACGGGCTCCCTGTCTGTTTATTAGGCAGGGTAACCTCAGTGGACCCATTACCACCTACACGCATACATACTATGCTGTATGGCATTTTTGAAAGTTCCCTTTTAAAGTACCGGACCACGAAAAGGGCCCGCACCGAAGCAATCTAAAACACCTATCGAACATCGTCTTCACAAGCCCTTACAACTTTCTCCGTTTCTCATTCATGCAGACCATCGACAAAGCATCCTCTCTAACCTCGAAATCTCTTTTAATAATCGTCACATTTATTGAGAGTGTGGTCGGAAAAAGTTTCACGCGAAGAAATTTGCATCTGGTGACATGCTCATTGAAGTTAGAAGAAAGGACCAGTCTACTAACATTCTCAAGTAAACAGGTGACCTACAAATCACTGCAACACCTCACCGAACGCTCAACAACTGCCAAGGTGTCGTCACATAAACTGAACGGATGAATGAAACTGAAGCGGAGTTTTGTAGGCTTGCTTGAGCATGGGGTGACTGTGGTAAGACGCATCACAATAAGACGGAATGAAAGCAAAATCAAAACTAAGCATATTATTTTGCGTTTTGATCGTAGTACGGTCCCAGAATCTGTCAAAGCCGGCTTTCTTCATTGTCAGATAAGAGAGTACATCCCAAACCCGCGACGTTGCTTCAAATGTCAAAGGTATGGGCATAGTATCGAAATCTGCCACGGGCAAGACACTTGCGCGAAATTCTCAAAGCATGACCACCGGACAGGCGAATGCAACACCACGCAATTCAGGTGTTGTTACTATTCCGTGTTCCCGTTCCTATGAAAAATTCAATCATGAGAAAAAATTATTAACATAAAAGTTCGAGAAAACTTGTCATATCCCGAAGGTCGGAAACGGCACTCGATGCTTCCCTCAGGAAGCTACCCTGACAATGCTCGCCGGGGGTGGGGCGGTGTCAAGTTTTGGGGGCAACTCAGTGCAGTGACGCTGACCAGGTCCCATTCGTTCCCCCCACAGGGCTGGCTTTGGCTGGCCAGAACGTTGCCCCGCAGCCTGTGGAATCCACAGCAGCTGAGGTGGCAAATAACGCTGTTAATGGAGATGGCTTACCTTCTGCTCCTATTGCACTGGTACGCGTAGATCTACCCCTTGGCCACCAGACGAAGAGGTGGACGTAACGCTCTCGTCAGCTCGGTCAGCTTTTCAGCCAAACGAGAAGCGTGGAGCATGGGCGGTGGGAAGAAATCAGCTGCGCGTATCACTGGCCCTATCAAAGGCTAAGTGACCTAGCTAAAACCACTGACACACGCTCACACATATTTACTGCATTTTATCAAAAAACACCTATGACAAAACAAAGCACTACACAATGGAACTTCAGGTGCCTAATAAAAAACTTAGATGATATATATATAGAATTCTTCATAAAAACCAATCAGCCATCCTCTGTCTCAGGGAAATACACTTAAATTCAAAACAAACAATCTTTCTGAATCACTACTCGATGATCCGGAAAGATAGGGATATCTGTTCTCACTCGACTGGTGGTGTAGCAATTAGCGTTCAGCAATCTATTCCCTGCCATTTATCTCCTTCGACAACAACCCCTGAAGTGGTTGCTTACGGGTATTATTCTCCAACAGATTAGTAACAATAGCTTCAACATATATTCCCCCAATTTTCGCCGGTCGAATTCAGAATTTGAATGCTTGAATAATCAGCTTGACCAGAGTCCTTCAATACCTTTCTAGTCATTAAACTTAGCCGTCACGCTATGAGAGAACTTCGTATGCTGCCGCGCCGTGGTGCAGGTGTCGAACAGAGGGCAGCCGGGGGCGTGGTCAGAGCGCGTTTGGCAGGGAAGGAACCACGGAGTAAGATAAAATAGGCGCTCGCCGCCTTATCAGCAGTGAGCTTTCGATTTACGTGTCATGGGCCACTCAAATGGACTTATCATTTTGTGAGCGGCGAAAAAATTTGGTGCGAACGGGCATGCTGCTACTGCCTTCCTGCCGGCCGGTCTCGCTGCACGGCAGCGGCGGCCGCACGATGCCCTCCGATCTGCGGTGGCGCCACTCACGGTAGCCTTTGTCCCTGTACAAAACTTGGCCGGGAGTTTTATGACCAGAGAAGCATTGAAGGACTCTGGCTTGGCTAATAAAACATTAAACATTAAGCTTGAATAATTTAATGTTTGGTTAAAGTCACCAATTCACATTGATGGCTTACTTTTACGGCCATAGTAAACTTTGGGTCCCTAAACGGGAAGACGCCCAGGCTGCCTAATTGTGAGATTTGTACTGTCGTCTGGAGCCGGATTCTTTATTGGGAAGAAACCCACAGCCTTAAAAATGTTGGGTGCTGTGTGTTGCACAACACAAAACATCCACTCACACATTGACTTAGCGATTGGTTCGGCCGTTGTTTTCTCTTTCTTCGAGTGGAACGTGCACTCCAACCCCTGTGGGAGCGACCGCTTCCCTGTCACTGTGAAGGGCCTTGATAAACTCCCCCGGAGTTCCATGTACCATAAAAATTTGAAGAAACACGCGCTGACTGGGTCGTTTTCACGCAAAAGTCAAAACAATACTACACATCTATGCAACACTTACCGATCGACGAAGATTGTACAATATTTACTACACACACTTTCGATGATGCTAGGCCCTGGTGAAATGAGTGTCGAGATGCCCGTAAAGCACAAAACAATGACTGGGGTAACCTTAGCAAATACCCAACTTCACAGAACCTCACTGCTCTGCTTTTAAGCATGCCAAGGCAGTTGCAAAGCGTATTCATCGTGGGACAAAAACTAACACCTGGGGCTTCTGTATTTTCAATTAATTCTTACACAGACACAAGCAATGTCTGGAACTGAATAACAAAAATTAAAGGAACAAAAAACAAATTACTTACCCTTTGTGAACGTTACTGGTGGCACTGGCCAGACGAACACACTGAATAAACACTTCGAATTTTTATCAAGTTCTTCACACTACACAGACACATTTATTAGGTATAAAACGTCTGTCGAGAGCAAGTCTATTAGGGACATAAAGCAATCGTCACGAGACTCTTACAACTGTCAATTTGCCCTCTTTGAGCTGAAAGTTGCCTTGGCGACGTGTACATCATGAGCACCGTGTGCACACCAGAGCACATATACAATGATTCTACACCTGTATGCAGACACCCTTGAAAACCTTGTGTTTTTATTTAATGAAATATGGTGTACGGGTGGCTTCCAAAACGCTTCGAAATGGGCGAATCGTAGGGCAGTTACTAAGACAAGGGCAAGATGCCTCGTCACCCGCAAGCTGCCAGCTAATAGCCATAACCCGCTGTCTAAGTAAGCCGTTCGAATAATCGTAAATAGAAGACTTGTGTACTTTTTAGAATACCATGGTATTCTGGTTAAGAGCCACGCAGGTTTCCGGTCGGGAAGATCCATGGCTGATCAGCTTGTGGCTTTGTAATCGCACGTCAATGATGCTTTTGTCCACTGGCAACACTAGATGTCTATTTTTTTTACTTGGAAATGGCGTACGATACTGCATGGAGACACGGAATCCTGCCTGACCTCAAAGGTTATGGCGTATCTGGAAACATGCTCAACAATATAGAAAGCTAAGTGTCTGAACGAAATTTTCGCGTAAGAGTTGGAGCCCCGCCTTCTAGAACACACATCCAGGAAAACTGGGTCCCACAGTGTGGCGTACTGAGTTGCACACTTTTCATCGCCAAAATGAACTGTCTTCAAAAAGCACTGCTGCCCACTATTTTCTAATCGGTTTGCAATGATGATATTCAAATAAGGTATAAATCTTGTAATGTCTCAATCTGCGAGCGGCAGTTACGATTGGGTGCTAACAAACTTTTACAGTGGTCTGATAAATATGGTTTGAAGGTGAATCCTGAAAAGAGCACTTGTGTTTTGTTCTCCAGGCAGCGTGGCATAACGCCTGATCCCAATGTTACTGTTAAATGTGTGGCCATTCCGGTTAAAAACACTTTTCTGTGTTATGCTAAGTGATAAGTGAAGTTAGTTCCACACATTATACAACAAAATTAGGTGTGTAAGGGCAATGAATGTACGTGGAGTTTTGAACCACCAGTCATAAAGAGGGGATAAAACGTGCGTTCTGCGTCTCCTCAACACCTTGGAGAGGTCGCCCCTGGACTATTGCAGTGTAATATATGGATCCGCCAGGCAAACAGCCTTAAAAATGTCGAGGAGAACTTCTTGCTGGGCTAGTTGGTGAATAAATGCCATGATTTGAAGCACTACAAAAATACACGGACGAAGAACAGAGTAGATGAGATAGCACCTGTCTCGTCTACTACGTTCTTCGTACTTGTCTTTTTGTAGCGCTTCAAATCATGGCAATAAAATGTTGCATTTAGTTCTGCACTCGGGGCTTCGCCTTGCGTCCGGAGCCTTTCGGACAAGCCCCATCCAAAGCTTATACGTTGAGTGTGACCAGTGGTGTTTTGTATACCAGCGTTCTTATACAGCAATCATGTATTCTCTTAAGGTGGCATCATTGACTACTCATCCAGTAATTCTATCATCACGAACACGTCGGCCACTGATCTCATCATTAACCACCCATCAATCACCATGCCATTCGCCTTGAGAATGGGCCCTGAGGCTTGGGAACTCGGTATGACGATGAACGACCTATACAAAACTGCTCCCACTGACCTTGTTGCTCCTTGCGAGGAACGTCCAGTATCGTGTGATGTATCTTTTAAACAATTTCACAAAAGAAATCCACCGAGTAAGCTTATTTTACAGCATTTTCCAAAGTTGCAACACGACTACCCATATGCAACCTCTTACACAAACGCTTGAAAATACGTTTCCGCGGTCTCATGCACTGCACATGGCCCCAACTTCTTTAGTACAAAGACACTCAACAGAAACTGAAGTATGTTCACATCAGAAGAGCATGTGATTTTAATTGCGGTAGAACACATCATGGAAACAAACGTACAACGGTCTGTTATCTTTACAGGTTCTCTCAAGTGTCGTGAGTGCATTACGCTTAGTAAAATCCAAGTAAAAACTCAGTCTTAAACAGACTCATTAGAAAGATAACGTAGGCTTATGCTTCGTATGTTACGATAGTGGTATGCTGAATGCCGGGGCCCAGTACCATTTGTGGAAATGAAATTTCTGACCAATATGCTGTGACGGCAGCCCTTCGCGCTGACACGAAGATGGCAGCTGGAATGGAACAAAGAATACCATAACAAACTACACAAAATAACTCCATAGATGGGTATATACGTCCCTGATAAATACGATAGGTTCACGGAAGTATCCATTTGTAGATTGCGAGAAGGGCGCACTCACGCCACACACGCTTATCTTTTGAATGGCACACTCCCACCAGTTTGTGACAATTGTGGGGAACGGATTTTCGTGCTCCACGTATTGAGTGCACCTTTAGCAATGCTGCGAGAAAAGGACACTTTCCTAAAATGTACACATACAACATTCCACTACACCCTTCACCTTTCTTAGGAGAAGAACCAATGTTCACTTACAAATGTGTTCTAACCCACCTTGCGGATATCAGTTTCTTGAAACTCATATCGTACAGGGCGTGACTTGACACCCTCGCATCCTTGAGGGAGGTCCTGATGATTCTTTTGTGTGCACAGGAAGCCCCGCTAGCGGATCACCATCTGAGGCTGCAGACGATGTTACGTCTCAATCACAATCCTCTATTTTTTAACCATTAAGTGAATTTTTATGTTATAGTCTACGGGCCCGCGTCACAGATATATCCAATTTTTAGGGAACACCATACTCATCTCATACACCTTTTATGCCTGACGCTGACATTGAAAGACCACCTAATAGAGTATGGTGCTCTTTGGTCTTAGACACCCTTGCGCCAATAAACACCCACATACTACTGCAAGCGAACGTGGCATGGCGTTATGCCCCTATTATACATGACAGCCTTTCTTGGGATGCCTCCATGCAGAAATTTTGATGCATCTATCTGTCTCTTGATTCCGACGCCCTCCCAAAGTAAGGGAAGATACGGAACAAGACGTTTATATACCTACAACCATTTCTAAACATATAAATCTGGTGGGAATGTTCTTGCCTGTCAAAATTGTTCAGATAGAACGAAACATTCCGCATATCTGAGGTAAAAAATCTGCACAGATGTGACAGTTGCAATGTTTCATTATGAAAAATTACATGGGTGCTTGATTGTTGCGATAGCAAATGAAATAGTGCAGCCGCAGCAGCAAACTAATTCGTTGTAGAAAAAGGCGCCATCTGGCAGCGGCCGAGGGAGAGGAATCTGGCGCGTTTCTTCGGGTCTCTGCCAGGTGGCGCCACTATTATTAAAGAAATATATCCGCCGTTACGTTGCGGGGTTTATGTTTTTGTCGCCATTATGCGACGTCCAAATTTATTGCGTACTTAGTGCACAGAGCTCTGGAAAGGATGGCGCCAGATACACGATTTCCCATTCTTCAGCGACATTGCCAGTGGAGATGATGGGCCAAGTCTAGAAGCGAAGACATGCCTCCGAAATGCACGGAAAACAGCGAGGACACGACATTGCGGCGGAGCACTGCCAGCGTGCCGACCCCGGTCGTCTCAAACGTGCCCCGGAAGCGTTCTAGTAACCTGCCAAGGGGCTAGCCTAAGACCGTGCGGCGAGGTGCACCTGGAGGCAGCACGACACACACCTGGCCCGAATCGTTCGTTTCCCGACCGTTCGGCGGCAACCTGCTAAGAATGAAATCTCCAAAGAAACCGCAATTGCGCTGATGCCAAGACGGAAATTGTGATGACGAGGACTCATGCAGCAGGGGCGGCCGAAGACTATCGTCTATCGACGACATTTGCTGCAAAGGAAGCAGATACGCACCCAATTTTTTTAATAAGACACGTGACAATAAAATTTTACTGTCAATAGTGTTTACTTTCTGTATGTTAAACGATAAAGCAAAGATTTTTTGGTTCGTTAGAATTTACATAGGTCGCTGCGAACCTCTTGCTCAGACATGGATTTATTATAATACAATCCTATCCGATGGCACACCGGCGCCCGCGTTTCAAAGAGGCTGCAATGCATCTCGCAGGCGTCCGGTCGTTTTTTGGATGCTAGCCAAAAAAAGAGGCCGAGCTCATTTTCTGGCAGTATGCGTAACGCGTGCGTTGTGCGAGTCGAGTGCGGGGACGTGGCCATCGCTTCCGCCATCCTTTACACCGGTGAACGAAATAGAATGAAAATTTCCTCTGCCTGCGCTCCGTAGAGTACACAAGAAAGGCTGTGACACCTGGTTACGGCTAGAATCACGCCAAGACGACCCACTAGGTTTCAACGATGACTTGTACCTCGAACTTACAAAACCCGCACACTAGTTGTTACTGTCCCCCATGGGAGATGTCTGGGACTGACAGTTTCTCCGATGTCAGCCTTGCAACTCACAGTTCCCGACGTCCCAAGCCGGTAGTGCGATTGTCTATGTGTTCGTCGCTGCGATTTCGGCGCAATGTTACCTTTTATATTTCTCGACGCATTTGCTACTGCTTCCCTTTACTTAGACTCCCAGCTGGGCGTTGGGTCCGCCAATTTGTATGCACGTGTTGATGTGCTGCGACATTCATTAGCACAAATACCTCAATTGTCGGTTGTTGTCTCAATTCCCAACGAAAATATATCAGCGAACCAAACTGCCCAATTCATTTCGAAATGTCAAACTCAAATTTTAGGGTTTTAACATTCCGAACCTACACACGCACTTAAAGGCACCCTGCAGTTGATTGAGTTCTATGGATTAGTAAAACCGCCTCCCTTCCCGGGGATCTTTAACGTGCGCCGAAATCTCTATAAACGCGTGTTCTTGCTTGTCGCTCCCCTTCATTCGACCAGATTGGGCTCAGATAAAGGTCCTTCGATCTCTTTCTCCATCTGGAAAGCATCCAACGTGGCCTGGATCGAACCCGCGTCCGCGGGCTCAGTAGCACAACACCTTAGCCACTGTGCCACCAAGGGAAGGTTTTTCCAAACGTCGAGCCGCGAAGAGTTTGTAACAATATGCCGAAGTGAGTGCAAACCCGTGAGACGGTGCAGCATTTATTTGTGTGTTGCGCGTTCGAACCCTTCGGCTTTTATTTTTCTTCGCGCATCAACCACAGACGGGGAATTTTTCCGCTCGTTTAGCATAATGGGATCGGTGCGTTCCTCGCTCTATTTAAACAAAGCACGTTAATTACCTAGGTTTCGATTGGGAGTACACCAGTAAAAGGATATCGAAACAAAGGCGCAATCACCTAATAGTTTCGGTCGGCGGGATCACGAGCTATGTACCCTTTCATAGTATCTGGGTTTTGTGGAATGGTTATTTCACTGGAGCGGAGAAGAAGGAGAGCGATAATTTATTTCTACGCAGCGCCCCACTAATTGAACTTCGTTCAATAGCCCGCATGTTGGGAAAACGAAGAAGAGTAACTCTGCTCTATGATAATCAAAGGGAGGCAGACCAAATGAGTTAGGCTAATGGCGCCGATTTAATTTAGAGACCCAACGCGTGTATGCATCGCAGGCTTGCTTTATTTGGGGAGAAAAGAGGCACAGTTATTAATCACCGGCAAGCTGGGCCCCAATTCAAGTGGCAAGACGACATGTTAAATGACTTGCTCCGGCGAAACCCTTTATCATCAGTTTCTATCAGTACATATTGGTAATGGGCAATACACAGTCGGTTGAAAAGAACCTTTCCGCCTTCCTTGCGTCAAGAAAGCCGGATTCGTACGTACCGCGCATATCGTTCCTACGTGCTAACATATGAGCTAGCGTGTAGAAACTATGTTATGCGTGTTTTTTTTTTTTTTCTAATGGCGCTCAATGAATTAACAAACGGTATATTCGCAGTGAATCTACACGACAATTACGTGTCCGCTGGGGGATAAAGAATCTATTCAAAACAACGACCATCACTACTGCATTGTGCAGCACTAAGTTCTGTGGACGATGCCTGTATATTATTATAGTGTTGTTTATTTGGCGTATTTCATTCATTTACCAGACAAGATGATTTTATGCCGTAAGCTGCTAGTACTGTAGCGTAGCACCAATACCGCGTGTTAAAGTATTCGAATTAAGGTTCGGAGGCACCCACATCCCACTGGAGGATGAGGTATCACTACTCAGTGCCACAGTGACATAAAACCTTGTCATGTCGTGAATGCCATATTTGTTCACGTTAGGTTCTTTGGGTATAGTAGGCCTTCTTAACAGGAAGTAACGCGACATGATTGAGTTTGACTAAGACAAAACACACGATATACAATAAGGGGCAGTTAGATTGGGCATAGTCTAAAATTTATAGCAACAGCGACACAAAACGGTAGTTCTTACGCGCTTTGCAAAAGTTCCACCGACATAAGTAGTAGCTCTCGTGGGCGGGTCGGCACAGCTGGCGCGGTTGTCCTTGGCGCAGGCGTGGCGGGCTGATTAGGAAGCATTGTAGCGTTGCGGCTAGTAGGCTCGCTGAAAGAGGACATAAACGATTTCGATCACTTGATATCGAAAGTGTAAACAAATCAACTCCGCAATGAGAGCCGAACAAACCAGTTGAGTTGGAAATTTTTCCAATTTTGTTTTACAGTGCGGAGACACAAAATTTAAAGAAACTAATCAATGTGCGCACCAAATATTACTTAAATATTAGGTAATAGCACCAAAGAGCAGTGTTGGGTAAAAACATGTTTCGAGAACTTTTATTCTCCTCTGTTGGAATTATGACAAGATAAACTAACCGCGTTTAGTAAAGTAATCATTCATCGCTACATTTTTTTTACGTCCATCACTACGTTTCGTTATTATTTTTAAGAAACTTTTCAGGATAGACCGGAGTAAAAGTATTTACGTAGTTATAACCCCGTGCCATAATATATAAAAGATTTAAAAGAAAAAAAAATAAACAGTGCTATTGTATGCAGAAATCCACGAAAGACAGTAAAAAGCTGCCTTATTCACCGGTAGAATTGCATGAGGCTATAGTTTGTTTCCTTGAGCAACGCTGCCTGTTTTCCACTCGCAAACAAAGCCCGCCTCTGCGAGGATGCGCTTCCGTTCTCGCTGATGCAGAAAAAGGGGCGTCCCTGAAGATCACCGTTCGTTTACAGTGGAAGGGCCCTGTAAACACGTACGAAACGCCTATGCCTGAGCCACCGATAATCGATCTTTCCGCACGGCAATTCGTAGGCGTAAGAACAGAACTGTTTTGTTTAGTACACTTTCCCTTTCGTACCCTTACATTATGGTTGCATACCGGTGCTCCGGGGACTATTTTTGGTGATTTCTAAGTTTCATTTGTTGAAAAAAAGTTTCTCCGCTTCACAGTATCCCGGAAGCATCCGCTTTCAAGCAGCCTATGTTTTCTTGTGCAAACGAGCACTTTTAGCTGCTCTTGGAGAGGTGAACGCTCCAAAGTCTCGTAACTCTGCGTTCACGACGAAGCAGATTGTGCCGCAGGTATAAAAGCTTCTGTTAACGTCATCTCCAAAACAACATTTAAGAATAAATTGATCTGAATTATTGATTGATTGAGAGTTTTAACGCGCATATGCTACCCCTGGGCACTGAGGCATGCCGTAGTGCGGAGGGCTACTGAATGATTTTGGCCGCCCGGGAATCTTCAACGTGCTGATCTGATGCAGGGAAAGGCTACGCGGCGCCAAGCCATGACACTCCAGTGGTCATTCCCTGTTCTTTTGAAATTGTTTTATTGCACCCGTTATATCATATCTGACCGGTACCCCCTTGTGTAAGTCGAATGGCCATGTCAGCATGGGTAACTCCGTCATTGTCTTGGAAATGCCCCTTGTTAGAATACAAATTGTTAGATACAGGTGTATAATTTGCTAGCCATCTTAAAGACACGAAGCATATACATAAGGGAATTCAAAGTGACAGGTGAATTCCGATTCAAATTAGGTGAACGGCAGAAATCAGCACCTAGATTTATTGATGGGGCAAGCAGCGCATTAAATGCTACCTTTGGAATAGCCCCATGTCTCTGTTTTCTCACCGACGTGACCTCGCCAAAGATGAGAAATTGAGAGCTTTATGCGCGCGTTACTACGTGCACACAATGCATCACCATTATCCAAATGCTCATTATCTACTCCTCAAAGACCCTGTGTTTAAATCCGTTTAATCAGCATAATCTATAAAAGAATGGCGATGACAAGCGGTGCTGTTAGTGGGTTACCGTGGTTACGGGATTGAGGTAACGGGAAACTGCAAACGATCATACACCACCCAAGCGACACCGAATTGGTTTGCCATAAACAACCGCTCAAACGACACTGTCACGCTGAGAAAGTGTTCGGCAGGATTGTAGCCCCATGGACCTCTTACGTTTTCCGACTAACAGTATACGCGGTCTTTACGAGCATGACGCAACACTTGGCGGGCGCGGCCCGATCGTCGTCGGTGGTCTCCTTACATTGCATTCGCTACTCTGTATGAATAGCTTTCAATGTGCAATAGACAATATTTGAATACAGCTTACAAATCCATGACTTATGGGCTCTCCTTTAAAGGAGCCATGAAGAGAAAACACAAGTTTGGTTCATTCAAAAGATTGTCTCGTTAGAATCATACTGACACCACTTTTAACGTAAACTTCGCTCAAATAAGCTACATAATTAGGAAAAACGGGAATGGTCATGCGACCCACCAGCTCATTTCCCGCAACAGAACCTATGATGTCACGTGAGCTAAGCTCTGCGATTGGCGGAGGCTGGCAGAAGCAGACGCAAATTAGGTAGAGCTTACAAACTAGACGAACGAGCGATTTGCGCTTAAATTTAGGGCACATTCTTTACAAAGCAATAAGAATGATGGGACAAACAGTGGAAGTTACGAAAGCACATGTAAACATAGAAGTACTGATGCGTTCTGCTGTTCGTACTGCGCACAGCATGCTTGGTTTAGCTGCACAGCACTACGGGGCTTGGGGTTGTCTCAGACGACACTGGCCGATTGACGCAAGCAACGGTGTCTTACGTGACCCCATTTGTCGAGCGAGCACTGTTTCAGGGAACGAATATTTTCTCCCAGAACAAAAACAAGCCAGGTTTAAATGCGGGCAAAAACAAACCAAACGCTTGCCACGGTATGGTGGCGCCATCTAGGTTACAGAACGTGGAGAAACGCCGGAACAAACCAACACCGCTGTACAGGGTGGAGACAACCTTTGAACGGTCCCGTGCCGCCGCAATTGGACCAACGGGCTCAACGCGTTATTCTTTTCGTTTCCCACGAAACCTAGCAACGCGAAACAGACAATATGATTCAAACTTCTTCAGTAAACCGCGTTGCGGCGATAGTTTTAGCGCGGTTTTGACACAATGACTTGCTTCGGCGGCGAGCGAGCAACCGAAAATGTCTCTACCCTGTACGGCGGATGCGTGAATGAAGGTACTCTAGGCTGCAGAGCGGTCGGTTCCTGTGATGTCATTTGGGACCACGAAAACGCACGATTGAGCGGGAAAATCAACATTTTAACCTAAATTGTTTAATTTCTCAGTGAATAAAGCACCGTTTGTATCCGGACAAGCGCTGGGGGCACTATAAAACACGAAATCTTTCGAATAAAACCAACTTGCATTTTCTCTTCATGGCTCCTTTAAAGAGGGCTTGATTTCTGAACACAAGTGTATTGCTGGGAAGAAATTTTTTATGTTGCATTATACGCCATTTTAAGGGAAAATATGAAGCTGATGAGTCGAACAGGCGACCGAAGGCAGACGGAGTGCGTAGAGAGCGAAAAGAGAACACGTATGATCAGCCACTGTAGCTGGAAGGAACACCGTCCGGGAACTAAGAGGAGGTCAGCTTTTATCCACCTACAGAAGCAAAACCACGGGGGGTTCACCTATTACCTCTCCGCCGCAAAAAGTGGGAGCAAGACGCTGCTTGTTATACGATGTTTTGGCAGATCCTTTCTAATCTCACGGAGACAAAAAACATACAATGTTTCGAGCGCGATCACGGTTTTAAAGGGACCATGCAACACTTTCGATACCCACTTTCACTCTTTCCGTGGCGTCTGCAACGACTCCGAAAGCTGTAGTTATTGCCATCACCTAGCGGCACTGCGTCATGTGCTCGTCGCACCACATGCGCCTTATATATCTGCTTTGTTTTTGTGGCATTTTTTTAACTTGCTATCGAAACGCGTTCATTGCTGCAACTGAAGAATAACCAACCAACTGCCGCTACATGGCCTTACTAAGGCCATGTAGCGGCAGTTCACGTCACTAATGACGTAATTCGAGCCGTCGAAGAACGTCCTGACCGGGAAAGAGGGAAAAATCTTTCGAGCTATTTTACCAGTTATCTGTCTTAGGGGACAGAGCAGTAATTTTTGGCTGAGATACATTGCGACCCCCTAATCGAAGTACTGAGTGTGTTGGGTGACTACGTTCTGCAGGAATTTAATATTTCACAAGAAGTTGGAAAACGTGTGGCAGGGTCCGTATAATTATAAACTATGGGTAATATTAAAACACCTTTCCTTCTGTGTGAGGAAGAATGACGATTATATAAGAATGAGGCGCCGTCCTCATCCCTCAAAACAAAAAACAAAACTAATCATCATGATCTTATTTTCTATAAGGGGAAACAGTGTGTCATGCGCATCACAGATTACCGAGAATTAAACGGCGAAGTACGGACCTGAAGCGGCTGCGTGCACGAGATTGGCAGCGATTTCGCGGCAGTGAATCTTGCCTTCAAGTAGCCGCTGCTTGTATGCTCTGCACATAACTTCTGCCGTCCCCACGATCCTTGCGAGATGCCTGGAGGCAAAACGTAGCTGATGAGTGTTTGAATTCATGTTCATCTACAATTTTTGTGAGGTTCTTGGGGTTTCTGTGACTGCGCCGTCATCCGCTCCGTGGTCCTTCTAGACGCTGCTCCTCAGTGCTGTGCTCCTGCTCTCATGCGATCGAGCAGTGTGTGCCGTGCACGAATTGAAAGTGGTGTTCCCGTGTTTCCAGGAGCAAGCGGCAGGATTGGTGAATTGGCTCGTGTTCTAGTGGCATTCTCTGAGGAAATTTTTTTTATTTTGTATGTACATGTGCGCGTTCTGCGCACGTGTGGATGCGTCGCCATGTGAGTATACACTTCCCGAACGGTTAAGAACTGGTAGAAAGCGAACCAATATGTGTGGGTCTTTGTTTTTGCGTTACATAATTCGCTTTTTCAGCAGAACGTTTGTATGGGTTATAACCCCCGTTAATTTATTTTTATTTAGCCGCAAACCTGCCATAGCGTTGGGGGAGCGGGCGTTGTTCCCCTTGTGCTGCTTTATATTTTTAGGAGTGGGGAACATCAAAAATGAAAGAATTGGATCTATTGTAATTGTTGTGAGCAATATTAAATTCGTGCGCTAGTGGGAATCACTAAAAAGATACTATTGCCGTGGGGCACTCCCAGAGTACAACAAAAATGTGACCATTTGCTATTTATAAATATTGCGAGCGAAGCTGTTAAGGCACTAATATGTATCGACCCGGAAAGGAAACGCGACGTTACTACCCGCTCCACCTTACGTCGTGTTCTTTTTAGGGGGCACCGAACATCATGGCTTAGGAATGTGCTGCAACTTTCACCCAGCCAAAAATGTCGCCAGCAATACTACGGGAGTAGTAGGTACTTAGGTTAGTTCTTGTAGCCCTGTGTGGATGAACAAACTCATTTTGTAATGTACTGTGGATCGGTAATTCAGATAATATTTACGCACTGTTGTGTAGGCGAACATTAAATCACGCAGATGTATGAATAGCTCTCCTATATTGAATATACCTTTTCGTTCACGTATATGAATAATGTAAACAAATTCTTTCTGCATGCAGTTTTATCTAGGTGACAATACGTGCACATGTGTGTCATGTTAGCGTGTCTGATGCGCAGCATTCACTGAATGATAATTTCTATAGGTAAAAATAGGTATATTTTTTATTCTGATTGTGATCATAAAAAGGGTGATAAAAAAGACCTTAAGAATTACACCACCCATCAGCCTACCCTAAGTTGTTTACAACTGAGACTAGGCGAGAGTAGGCAGTTGTTTACAACTGTACCTCTGAGCCACCGTAGCGATGGCTCAGAGGTACAGCACTCGACCCGTATGCGGAAGGTACTGGGTTCAAATCCGCGTACCGCCGGGCACCCACTGGTTTTATTAATGGGTACAGGCCCCTCGTTTGGTGCGGACCCTTGAACGGGGAATCCACTCCTGGAAAGCTGCATTTACCCTTCCTAGGGGCGCCTGACTCTTGTCCATCTGGCGGGGCCCCCGGCCATCATGGTGCCTTGCCGCATTGCCGGGTGGGAAAGAGTCTGGCGGCATGTCCTGCCACAGTCGGTTGCGAGTTGAGCGTCCACCGTGGCTTTGGAAGGCACCATGTGCATTCGGGTGCCCTTGTGGCGCCGGGCACCTAACTGTAAAATAAGTACGAGCGACTCCCCGGCCTGGCGCTCGGCCCTTGTGTTGGACTTCAACCCTTGGGAAGTTCACCCGGCTTGCACGGGAAATCGCCCCTATGGAAAGGGGAGGCTGCAAAAATGCACGAACGTACCGCCGCGATGGCTCAGAGGTGCAGCACTCGTCTCGTATGCGGGAGATACCACGTTTGAATCCACGTACAACTGGGCACCCACCGGTTTCTTTAATGGGTACTGGCATTCCTGGTCGAGTGCGGACCCTTGAAAGGGGAATTCACGCCTGGAAAGCTGCCTTCACCCTTCCGAGGGGCCCCTGACCCTTCTCCATCTGGCGGGGCCACCGACCATCATGCCGCGTTGCGCCATTGCCGGCGGTGAAAGAGTCTGGCGGCATGTCCTACCACAGGCGGTTGCGGGTTGAGCGTCCACCATGGCTGTGGACGGCACCATATGCATTCGTGTACCTTGGTGGCGCTGGGCACTTACCGATAAAATAGGTACAAGCGACTTCCCAGCCTGGCGCTCGGCGGCCCTCGCACGGGCCTGCAACGCTTGGGAAGTTCACCCGACCTGCACGGGAAATCGCCCCTTTGGAAAGGATTGGCTGGAAAAACGCAGCAACCTTTTTTGGCGGTAAGTTATACTTAGCCGCATAGGTGACAGCCTGGATACCCAACAACCCACAGAGCAGGCCGCGTTTAGGAGAGGATACCAAACCATAGATCACATCCATGTCGTCATCATGTGATAGAAAAATCCACAGATTACACAAAACCTCTTTGCATGGCACTTATAGATTACGAGAAAGCTTTCGATTCCGTAATCACCTCAGCCATGCTAGAAGCACTAAAGCACCAGGGAATATAGGAAACCTACATAAGACTTTCAGAAGACGTGTGTAAGAAATGTACGGGCAGGATAACCCTCCACAAGCAAATTGATAAGTTTCCGATCCGAAAGGGAGTAAGACAGGGAGATAATATCGCAATAAAAATATTCACAGCATGTCTGGAAGAGTCTTTATAAAGGTTCTCTGGGAAACATAAGATTAATGATAAACGGGGAATACTTGAGCCATTTGAAGTTTCTGGAGAAGAGCGCAACACACGCAAACAATGGTTGAGGAAGTACAATCAGAAGTACAATCGGCCGTAGGGCGGAAAATACATTTAAATAGCCCCTAAGTAATGAGGAGTAAGCATTCCAAAAGCGCCCTCTTTAGCTTAGAAAACGAAACTCTAAATGAAGTAAAAGAATATAACTACCACGGACAGATGGTTAGTGCTGACCCGAGAGAGAAATCCGGCACAGAATAGGTCTGGGTTGGGCAGCACTCTTCAAGCACTTCACAAATTATGAAAATTCAGCTACCTGTGTCACTCAAAAGAAAAATATGCAACCAGTGCGTGCTTCCGGTGATGAGATACGGAGCTGAAACTTGGCGCCTTACAAAACAACTAGAAAGCAAACTTAGTTCGGCTCAACGGGTGATGGAACAAATAATGTTAAGGAATCACACACAGGGGCAAGAAACGAGCTACCTGGATACGATAACAAACTAGAGTAGAGGACACCGTAGTTCAAATAAAGAAAAGAAAATGGACTTGGGCTGGCCATGTCGTAAGGAGAACCGACAGCCGGTGGAAAATTTCGGTGACCGAGTGGATAATCTAGAAGAAGCGGAAGCCCATCAACCCGATGGAGAGAAGATATAAAAAAATCCGTGGATAAACTATAGACCCGAGCATCGCATGACAGGGCCGGTTGGAGGTCAATGGGGGAGGCTTTTGCCCTGCAGTACACCTGATTAGGCTGATGATGGGGGTAACGATAATGAATGTAGAGGCATGTGGATCGAAAAAAAAGGCTAAAAACAATATTTACCTTCCTATTCTGAACAAATATCCGTTCTGGCTGTGCAAGGCAATCTTTCTGGGGGGCAATTTTTTTTCTCCGGAAATGGACACGAAGCAATCCGGTCGATGTAGCACGCGCTTCGCCGTAAAACCAATTTTTTTTAACGTTACCCTTGCTTCACTGGGTACAATTTAGGAAAAGAAAACACAAAGACCGTGAAGAAAACATTCTGCAGAAATTCAGAGAATTATCTACTAATGCGTAGCATACTTGCGCGGCGTGTCTTGAGTATGCGTTTTCTGATGCCAATATTTTGTTTTTCCAAATACTGGCCGACCAATTATCTCCATTTACGCTATTATAACTACTAGAAGGGGAACCTTCGTGACATCTTCATTATTGTGGAAATGCAGGACGTAACACGGCTCACCGTGTTCCGTAATTATTTTATATGTCATTTTAGTTTTCGTAGTTTTTCAAAATTTCTTTCGACGAATTATCTGCACTTATAACGCTATTACAATGATTACAGTTGAAACTTTCGCGAAATCCGCATTATTGTGGAAATGTCATGCGGTATACGTTTAGCCATTCTGCGTAATTTTTAATATTTTTCTAATGTTTTAGTTTTTCAAAATTTCGTCCGTATAATTATCTCCATTTACGTTATTATAACTATTACATTTCGAATTTTCGCGAAACCTGCATTATTGTGGAAATGCAGGGCGTTAAAAGGTTAGCCATTTATCATATTTTTTTACATTTTCCTTATTTTTTTGGTGTTGCAAAATTTTTTTTTATGAATTACCTCATTTTAAAGAAATACAACGATTAAACGATTATAGGTGGAACTTCCACAAAATCTGAATTATTGTGAATATGCAGGTCGTTATATACGATCTGCCAAATTTCCTAGTTCTTAATTTTTTGTTATTTATTACCATTTCAAAATTTTGCTCTACGATTTCTGTCTATTTACGTTAATATAACGATTAAACTATGGAATTTTCGTGAAGTCTGCATTATTGTGGAAATGCAGGGCCGTTATACGGTGCGTAATTTTCCGCAATTATTTTATATTTTTCTATTTTTATATTAAAAATTTTGTTCGACCAGTTAGATCCATTTACGCTATTATAACGATTACATGTTGAACTTTCGCGACATCGGCATTTTTGTGAAAATGCCATGTGGTATAAATTTCGCCATTCTCAGTAGTTTTTCAATATATTTCTCATTTTTTTTAGTTTTTCAAAGTTTCGTCGGACGAATCATCTCCGTTTACGTTAGTATAACAATTACCTTTGGAACTTTTGCGAAATCTGCATTATTACACGATTCGCCAATTGCCGTAATTATTTTATATTTGTTCTTGTTTTTTAAGTTTTGAAAATTTTATTCGACCAATTATCTCTCTTTACGTTGATATAACGACTACAGGTGGAACTTTTGCGAAATCTGCATCATTGTGGAAATGTCATGAGGTATATGTTTTGCCATTTTCCGGAATTTCTTAACACAAGACTTCCTTTTTTTTAATTCTTCCAAATTTTGTCTGATAAATTATCGCCATTTACGTTATTATAACGATTACTTTTGGAACTTTTGCGAAATTTACTTCAGTGTGGAAATGCAGGGCGTTGCACGGTTCGCCATCTTCCATAATTATTTTATATTTTTCCTATATTTTTAGTTTTTCAAAATTTAGTTCAACCAACAATCTGCATTTACGTTATTATAACGGTTACCGGTTGGCTTTCGCAAAATCTGCAGTATTGTGGAAATGCAGGGCGTTACACGGTCTTGGCTGGGGGGGGGGGGGGGGAAGGGGGGGGGGGCGGTGGTACCCGGCAAAGAATGCTACGCATGAAAATGACATTTGGATAACAAGTAATTGCCGCAGCTTCCACAAGGGCTGCAAGGCTGGCGAAACAGCGGAGTAGGGGTTGACCTGCTTATACCGGTTATGCTGAACTTTGCTAGGTTTTGCTAGGCTTTGCTAAGTTTTGTTAGGTTTGGCGATGTTCTTGCTAGGCTAGGCTAAGTGCTGACGGGTGAGGACAAGTTTAGCCGGATTTTATACACCGTTCCGGTTGGTCCATCACAGCGACAGCGGATCCCCGGGGGGTGGAAGCTAGGTCGACCCCCAGCTTTGTTGTTTCTTCCACCACTTGCACCAGCCTTGCACCACTGTTTCCTTGCACGTTGTTCCTTGCACCAGCGTTGCACCATTTGTTGAAGCTGCGTCCTTTTTCTTTTGCGGTTTAGTAGTGCAAAAGAGGCTATCCCCTTTGAATGGTAGAGTAAGGGGTGCGCATACTCATATGCCTGTTGTGCTCACACTCCAGCAAGCACAAAAGTCGGCTTTACGGTTATAATACTCTATCTGCGGTGGCGCACCTTTTACAGGACGAGCAGTTTTTCCTTAATATTTTTTGGTAACGCCACCGGACCAATAACAAGCTTAAAAAGCTCCGCTATAAAACACGATGGAACATGATTTATGAGACTGCCTAACAAGAACACCCCCTAAAAGTGGTATTTACGGATGACCAAGGCTTTGCGTAGGTAATGCACGCATATCGCTACTAGCGTGTTGTAGATAACTATGCAGGAATCTAAGAAACAGGTGAATCGGCTGTGCGGCAATATTTTATAACTGCGATGAATGTAATAATATTAAGCCCACAGCGCTTTAGCCTCCGAAGTAAGGGTCACAGAAATTGCATCGGTTTTCCGAGCCTAGGAGATCGTTCGTTTGAATAAATTATGCCGCGTACGAGGCGGGTTATCCCGTTTTCTCATTCTTTATTCCAACGGGAGGGCATTTGAGGTAGGCCTGTACACAGGCACACCATCTCCAGTATTCAACGGAAGCTTGCCTAAATATGCACACAGAAGTGGGATGAGTGCACGCAATCGTCTACTTCTATGAGGCAGCTGGAGTGCTTTCTTAGTGGCGTCTTAGAGTGCCTTGATGTGCTCCCCTAATAGAAGCTTGAACAAAAAACTAATAAACCGGAACGGAAATGGAATATTTTATAATGAATACGGGTGTGAAAGAAAACTCTTCGCTCATGGGTGGTGTTGTGGTTATCTATATCGGCAATACCTTGATGTGAATCGCGCTCAAACCTAATTTAGACCACTCTTCCTCCTAAAAAATGCGGTCTTTGCGAGGTGAAAGTAAGTCCGAGTTGTCTGATTCAAATATACACAAACACATTAGCCCACAAATATTTTCAGACTAAACTATGTGTCAGCCATTGTGGCTGCCGACATCTGCATTGGAACTATTTATGAATATTTGGTTGCAAAAAAAAAGTTACTTTATAAAGCGATATAGTACTGAATATATAGGAAATGAAAATTGAACGAAATAAATGGTTACAGTTTTTAACTGGAAAGTGGCGCTGATGAAAAATATGAAATATATAAACAGAGAAAATACACGCGGCATATGCCAGCGCTACGTTGGGATAAATAATGCGGATGCCCTTTGGGCACTTGAAGAGCTAATCAAAGGAAATACAACCCGAAGAAACCTGAAGGACGAATTGAAGGCACCAAAACATCCTAGTGCAAACATACGTTAGCACACAAAAAGGAAGCCGCAGGTCAGGGACTATTGGAGAACTGTAAAATAATACTGTAAGGTAAAAAACGGATGTATAAATATGTGCACGTTTATTCTAAGGCCGACCGCGCGATCGAAGAATTCGCAATAACGCAAATAGCAATAACTTAACGCTCGTTTTTTGTTTTCGTTTCGAATGTTACAGGTGCCTCAGGCCAGTTTGCTGTGCAGATTTATGCATTCTTGGTGTATGCAGCTACACAACATTATTTGCGCTGCAAAAAAAATCGTTTCAGGTGTAGCACTTCTAAACCAGCTTATCAGGTGCAAAAGGAAATACTATGCATAAAATGTTTTGTGAAATGTTGCGTTTGCTTGGGTTTTTGCAGCCTCCCTTCAAGGTATATCTATTGTATCATCCTAGATTCATCTTTTTACTTGCGCCGAAGGGCCGCACAGACAGCGCAACTGGCGCTCCATTGATGATGAGACTGCGGGACCAAGCGCCACCGAAGCAACTGTTGATGCCTCACTTGGTCACATGGTTCTCTTGCGCTGAAGCGCAGGCACAAACAAACTGCCTAGCTGACGCTCACAGACCACGAGCAGATGAACCAACCGTTTCACCGGCGCCTAGTCACATGGCAGCGCACTGGCAAGGCTCCGAGGGAGCGACGCCAGATTAAGGAAGAGCTTAGCTTGTACTCTGGCAGCAGAAAGTCATTGGCCACGCGATGAATGACGTTCAAGGGTTTAATGTAGTAGAGCTCCCTATATAAAATTATATTGGAAGCGGTGCGAAACGAGGTATTTTTTTTTCTTTATTGAAGCGCAGTGGAAGAGCAGCTAAGGAATATTTTCGCGTAAACAAGCCCGTCTGCCTCAAGCAAAGGGCCACCTACGAATGCGATCAAATATGCTCATAATGCAGGTCATCTTGAAATTTCGTCGATGAGTTACGCACTCCGTTGTTTATCTGCACAACAAATGCTGGAAATCAGACGATATGATCGTATCACCCAGTAACGCTTACGTTTGGTTAGACTAGAAATGAAGGTCGCCGGTAATTTTCATCACATGCCCCTTTCGTGTGATCGGCGAAGGCGTCGTTTTTGCTGATACGGACAAATTATGTCACCCGGCTCCCAATCTACACCGTGTGAGCATTCTCCATATTTCCCGCATATGCAAGAGCTTATTGACGCTGTGTTTCTTTACGTAACAAGAACAGAAACAGTGGTACATGTGCTTCAGCCAGCACTAAGGCATTGGCAAGCATTACAGGAAATGTCTGGCAGATTAATGTGTTTTGCGGATAATGTTTAGCATTTTTGTTCCTTTTGCAATGTTCAGCCTTTGCGCGATCCTTATATGGAAGTATCAGGTGGATCCAATTGCGGAAGAGGCCACGAAAGTTTCCCGTGCCACAGCCCTTCTCTGCCTTCTACAATAAAGTACTGAGAGGTCCTAAGAAGAAATATCAGTTATGACGTGTTTTTTCAGTTCGTTCGCGACGACATTTGCAGATGGCCTAAATTACGAGTTCACTTCGCCGTATTCGTCGATTTTCTTTAGCTGGGGCCAGACGTGCTTATCCACAGGAAAATGTTTTCTACCTGCTCCTGCAGAGCGCTTAAATCGAAGAAAGAAAGATCCCGTTTTGCACCACTCACTAGTAGAAGCAGTTGTTCATCGTGATGGTGAGGTAACAAAAGAGATCTGCCTGCAGAAGGATTCATTACTCAATCCAGTCTAAAAGAAGGGGAACAGCGCAAATTTGACAGACACGAGAAGATGGAGACGACACGCACAGCGCTGTGCGTGTCGTCTCCTTCTTCTCGTGTCTGTCAAATTTGCGCTGTTCCCCTTCTTTTAGTCATGAACCAACATGCCCAAGCCTCAGTCCTTGCAAGCTTCAATCCAGTCAAAACCACGTTGCAGACACCACTGTATTTCGGGTGGCAGGCGCCTTGACAACAACAAACGCATATTATTTTGATATATTCTAACATGTACCGGTTCTGGAGTGATTGATGGCAGCTAAGACCTTACTTTATTGAAGCGAGTCAGGCCAAAAATGTTTGCCGGTCGTAGGCAACTAGCTCATTTCTAATGCACATTTCAGACCCGCAACATGTCGGTCTCTTTACAGGGGAGCTGAACGTTCGGGCCTCAGACGCTTCGACCCACTTAAAAACACTATATGGTGGCCTGGACGGTGAGGTGTTCCCCGACTGTGATAGAATATCTGTTAACCGGATGCGGTTAGCTTCGTCTATCTGGCCACTATCCGATTCATACCTATTGCAGATATTTTCGAACACAGATGACTCAAAGACTCGTTACGACGGTTAGCAGATAAGGCGTTGTCAAACTAATTCCAAGAAGGCTGGCTTGATATCAAGTGGCGTCAGTGGTCGGTTTTATGATGCAGACAAAGAAGGAAAGCGCATGTGTGGCGACATTTTTCCGCTCAGTACAGATTCAAAGTCGGTATGAATGATTGCCTCCGCATTGGGGTGCATCACAGCCAATATGTAAGCGATGCTATGCTTTCTTTAGTTTACCCAGAAGGCATTTCCCTATCATGTATATTTTTTACTGGAGCCCGCTTTCCAGCAATTAGGCTAATGTTAGCAGTAAACTCAGTTAAGATGTGTGTAATATTGTTTGCTGTATGTTTTTGCTTCAGTTATAAAGTGTGACTGAGAGCGATGGGAATAGACGCTGAAGCACGCAGCTGGTATGCAAAGGAGAGAGACATGCCTTGGAGTAAACATTCTGTATAATACATAATAATCATCATCATCATTATGCTTGTGCTAATTCAAAGATGAAGGCCTCTATTTTTATCGTGTCTTTTCTGAGCCAAATATTTACCCCATATTTTGTTATTTACCTCGTGGGTGTATTTCCGTTCCCTTAGTACAATTGCCAATCCCATTGTAGCTCTTCCTTATTAAGTAAGGTACACCTGTTTTCACTCACCCGCATTACATTGTCCATCCAATACGAGCGAGAAAGTAACAGGGGTAATGTCCTGCACGTTTTCTGCACCGTCACTTGTCACAAGCTACTCCGGAAGCTGCTTCCTGAAACACTGGCGTGACAGGTGAGGAAAAAATTTGGCGGTGCATTGGTAAATTGACACTCTCTGCGTAGCATTGGAAAGTTCCAAACATTGTTCGAAATTGCCGTGTTCAGAAAGGGCAAACCTGCTAAAAGTGATCTTGCAAAGAGTATATAATTGAAGGACGTAAACTTTGCGGCCTTTCGTTCATCGTCACGTCTGGGGAACTCTGGAAGCTGGCCTGTTGTGATATCTTAGTGAAACGAGGGGCGAAATGGGAGGCGCGTTGGTAAATGAGATGCGGCTTAGATTTGTGGCTTCGAGGACAATCACAAAGCACGTCTTCCTCACCTAAAAATGATCTGGTGTTCCAGATCTAGTTTTGTGACGCAACAAGACGAAGTGTGGGCTCATTATGGTCATGAACGCTTTTCTTTTCGATATATCGGTAGAACACAGAGAGAGAGAGTGCAGCGTGGTTGTAGCAGGTTTCCAGATAAAATATTATAGATCTGAAAAAAATTAACTGCTTTAAATAATAAAAAAAACATGATAGCAGCCAGGACGGCACATCAAAGGCTAGAAGAGCGGAAGATGTATGGTGTATCACAAACAAAAAACCTGTACGGAATTACGTATATTTCGTGCTCGTCTGGAGTAGGTTGCTACCTTGATGTTTTTACCGGTGCGGCAAATGGATTTAGATCACCCGAAGGAACTGAATCATTTTATAATATTTTAAAGGTGTTTAGCTCTAAAACCAAGACGTATCTATCTATAAAAACTCCAAAGGTGGAAGAGGGGGGGGGGAGATGGATACGCACTAAAATAGAAGCACTGGTTTAACTGCTTACAGGTCACTTCTGAATGTTTGGCCGGAAAGTTATGCTTCCGGACGGCATTTTCTTGCTACTGTTTTCCCGCCACCAATATCACGCGGCCTTAATTAGAAGGAATACTATTGTATCCTTACATTGTAGAGTGCCTGCAGGATATAAATGCAATGTGCAATCAAATCAAATATACATTGTACTTAACAATGCATGTAGAGTGGATGCACCCGGCCTATCCTCAATGTGTACGTGTTAGCTGATGTTTCGCAATTTATTGTGCTCTGCAGCATGAGCAAGTCACCAGTTAACAGAGCGGAGGAGAGGGTTTTGTGGAAGGACTAGCTTTTGTATTAATTTTTGAGGAGATGCAAAAAGGTGATTGTGAAAAAAAGGCACAGCTAACACTCTTCCGACGCAAATTGTTTTAATATTAACATATGCGAGTTTCCTCAAAGTTGGCATTAGTGCGTGTTCTGGTAAAATCATAATATATTTTATCTGCAATCTCAGTTTTGTATTTTAATTAGATAGTTTTTCCCGGCATGGTGAAATTTCAGTATTGAAAAAAGAACACAAGTAATTATTGAAAAAATAATTGCACGCTCCCAGTCGCAAAGCGGGTCGCTGTTTTGCATTTCTTCACGAGAAATGGTTCGATAGCGCCGATGTTGTTAGGGAAGCATGACAATCAGTCCTAATTTAAAGCGCTATCATCAACGCACCTTTTGGACTGGCAACATAAGTAGACGCTGAGTTGCATTAACCCACTATGAAAAACAAATTGCTTGTTTTATGTGTTGATTAGGTAACGGCTTTATTACGATACTCAAATAAATCGTAATTCAAGCCTAAACTAGGCATTAGTATTAGATTCGCTGGGGTGTATTTGCCACGGAGGCATTCTGTACCATTAAGAGGTCTATTGATCAGGAAAAGCTCCGCCGCTACTTTTTTTTAGAAGCAAGAGGACCAATGGCCCCGTCTAATCACGGCGAGTGCCATTACCGAAACTAGATGCGGATCTTACGGCTCGAAATAAGGACATTAGCGAAAATGAGCAGCGTCGGTATAGGTAGGGACAGCCAATCACGCTGACGTCGGCTTATCGCGAGCAAGTAGCATTAAACATTGGAAGCAAAGACGTGATAGGCACGCAAAACACGAGTTTGTCAGTTATTTGCGAACAAGAACACTGAGGGCAACAAAGTTCCTGTAAATTATGCTTAAATATTTGCAAAATCCAGCAACCCTGATAGTAGTAATATCTGCTAGGGGTCCACGCATTTCTGAAGGGAATGGCCGCCCAGGACACTAATATTTTGACTCGGTTGAAAGTCGCCTAACTAATTAGCAAACGACATGCAAATGATGTAGGACAGCACTTATTATGGTTCTTTATGCTCAATGGGGCCGGGATGTCTCAAACATATTTATCAAACAAAGACAGCAACCTTAAGTACTGAATTGTGCCACTTTGACACAAAGCACGCGCCCGTTTATTTATCTCATTCCCGGGCCTGAATCATCTGGCAAAACAAATAAAACATGGGCAAAATGAGAGGAGTGTGGCGCGATTTGCGCGCGTCAAACAGGGTTGGGGCACTTCGGCTAGTTTCCGTATAGGAAATAAAGTGTCTCCATGACTCTGGTAGTGAAGGAAAATTCAGCAACGTTTGCATATGCGGCTTTACCTTTGCAACATACGCAGACATAATGTGAAGTGACGCTATTATGTGTAGAAACAAAATGTGTTCTTGGCTATTTCTTTTTTTGGCTCCCTATTTAATTATTTAGTCCGTTCATTCTCTTCACATTTACATGTTGTTTATTGATATTTTCTTTTAATTTCTAGGTGTGCGGTATGACAGAATTTCGCAAAACATTCACTGGCTATAGAATGTTTTTTGGGGCTAGCAAGTTTACAAGATCGTGATAAAGAAGCGGATGTTAATAATGTGCGAAATGTCCTGGTCACTTGAACTTCATAATCATTTGATTATTCACGAACGTGATTCCCGGCCGCGGCGGCCGCTTTTCTGATGGAGGCGAAAAGCAAAAACGCCCGTGTGTACGAGATTTCGGCGAGCGTTAAAGATCCCCAGGTGGTCAAAATTAATCCGGAGCCCTCCAATACGGCGCGCCTCATCGCCTGCGTTGCGTCGGCGCGTTAAACCCTACAAATCAATCAAATTCACGAACGTGTGCTATTATGAAATATCGTTTCTGTACAATTATATTGTGTGCAGCGTATGAATGTGGTGAGTTCCGGAGCAATTTTTTATATACGATGAACTGTACGAAGATGTGTTTTATGTTTGTGTAACCGACACAGAATACGAATATTTGTACTTAGTATACGAGATACACAGATTTATTCTATTGTGGCATGTATTGAATTTCTTCGTTAGCGATATGTTGCTAATAAAATGAGCGAATAAACCACAATTTCCGCCTACTCCTTTTTCTTGCCCCAAAAAAAATGTCATGCTTCAGGGCGTGCAGGCTCGCGCGTACTAAACTGAGAAAGATTTCCAAATATTTGTGCACGTGCTGAGTCCAAGCAAATTAGAAACTGAAAGCTCTCGAAAACAACATGTGGAGCAGCAACACAATCTAAAAAACGCAAGCGTTGTTGGTTCCCTCTTGAGGAATACAAATAGAGGTGCGCTCGCTGAGCCCATAGCAGACGACAAGCGGCATGGCATTTCCTCCTCGCGCATCAACGAAAGCGTTGCCATAGCAGCATCAGTGATGTTTTTGTTGTTTTCTGGTTTGACAGTTCGGTCTACCAAGCACCACGGGATAGAGTGGCGCTAGTGAAGCAATTCTCACTTACCTGGAGGCTATACCAGCTGACCTAGCCATGTGTCAAACATTGTGGGCACCGCTACTTTTTTTGCTCATGCAAATCACACAATTCCTGTGAGTAAAGAAAAGAACAAATTAATAGAAATGCAGTGCAGAAGGCGGCTTCACTCTTAATTTCTAGTCAGTTTCAGGGATTTCAGAAGACCGAGCATACACTAAAAATAAATTCGTCAGAAATTGACTTCGTCAACGTGATTTGGGAGCGAAGCTGCTATCGTGGTTTTTATAGCTCTTACTCCCTATTTAGTCATTACGCGATATATAACCAGACTCATTTTATGTATCGCTGTTTTATGCTGTATATTATTTTTGTCAATACAGAGAGATTTCACAAGTTGCTCAGTGCTGAAACTTTTCCCTTTTCGTGAGAGTGATTTTGTCACGCAGGTGACGATGGCCTCTTGGTCGCAGTGATGTACCACCATTGCTGGCGCGCGGATATTGCGAGGATCACGCATGACCTTCTCATAACATTGAGGGAAAGAAATCATACAAAGAATTCCCCTTTGTCGCCTTGCCGGGCACACACTACGTCAAGCACTTCCTCATGCATTCACAGTGACACAGCTATGACGCGAACAGGGATATGCGTTTGCTTTTTTTTTTGCACTTTCAGTCTCACATTTTAGGGCAGGGTTTGCACTCCGCGAGTAATGATATGGGTTACCTTTGGCAATATACATTTGATTTGGTTCCTGGCTTCCTCGCGTTCGCTTTTGGGCAGGTTTCCGCTACGACAAGAGTGGCGAGGTGCGTTTATTGGTGATATGAGTTTGTTTTGGTCATGCGCTATTTCACTATGACGTGGCTTTTCGCTATCACTCCTCATGGGACAGTTTTCCTCCCAGGCGTCATAAGTTCGTGAATGCAAGCTATAGAACGATTCGCTATAAAAGTTGGTGTGTTGGCATGACAACTACTAAGAATAGTTGCCTCGGAAAACTTACTCCGCGTTATGAGTTGTGTTGAAGTTTAGGCTCACTGACGAATTTGAATTGTACTCAACTTCGTGCACGCACCGGTTTAGCCATAACACTCATGCAGAACGTCCAAGTAGCATCTTTAGACTGCTCGGTCGAAATTACGGAAACACGTAAGTAAATCTTACAATGTACTGATTTTCGAACTTTCCTTCTAATTATTTGTAGCGCGTGCTGCCTTTAACGGGTTTTCCTTCTTCTCGAGGTTACTGTTACTTTACACATGCGCCAGTTTATATCGCCAAGCTAAGACGATAGCTAGCTTAAAGGTACATTTGTACTCGCCCAATTTGAACGTCTGTAGCCAGCAAGCTCAAATTACCTATGTAGGCCTCAGCGGCCACAAGGTATTCACTTGGCCTACGTTTATTAAGCTGAATTCCCGGATATCTGGTGATATGGGGGACGTGGGCAAGCTTTTTACTCGTGTAGCTCGTGTTCGGAATCCAATGCAGAGCCATATTTACGCAACTTTTTTTTTTAACTTTGTGCCCTCATTCTTTTGTTTTATTCTTCCGCTCTTCCTTCTGCCCTCAGTCGGGCGTTTTGTTCACCATCTGTACGCTACCTGCCTGTGGCATTAAAATATTAAACTACAATTTAGCAAATTTAAGCGTGCCTTTTCCATCCCGCTGCTAACAAACAGTAAATGGATATATAATGGCCATTTCTAGTGCTTCAGGGAACATGCAGTAAACGTCGTCGCCACAAGAATGCGACGGACGTATTTATTCAGGTGGGTTTTGCAATGAGCTAATCCGTTTTCCGATGACCAACTGCGGTTTGCTAGACTGCTATTAAACACCTACCTTGCTGAATGTGTGCAGTCATATTAAATAGCACTTCTCGCAACGACGGTAACAAAGAGGAGGTAGGACTTGCTGTGTTCGCTGTTTGTATGGAACTATATGTTTACTTGGACTGGGCTATACAAAAAAGTAGCGTTAAGCCTTCGCCTTTTCTGGGTTGGCTTTTCTGTAATTTACCTCCCCTGGGGCTATTTGTAAAGAGCGAACAAACAACTTGAGGCTGTTTCGCGGGCTGTGAACAAGGGAATGCCGTGTTAATAGTTAAAGATGCTACAGGTAGATGCCGGCTCACGTTTGCAAAACCATCTTTTCGGTACGAAGCTTCACCATCGTCTAACCTCTCGAAATACGTTATACGAGGTAATGTCTAGTACATTTACTTCGCTCCGAAAATGACGGACTTCTGTCAGCGCTTATACGAACTTTAGAAGACAAATGAAAGGCCCCTATGGTGCCCATTATTTCATTTTTTAGGGGGGGGGGGTGGTGCGCGGGGGCCGGGGAAAAAGCCTCAAAGCTGAGCTCTATAACTGATTCGAATAAACTACCCAGAACCAAGGGGAAAAACCGTTAAAAATCTAGTTTATACCGAAAATACTATCATGCACCTTTAGAGTAAACCTGGTGCAGCAATATTACTTTAAGAATGCATAGAAATATATAAACTGAGTGGCGGTACCGGGTAACCTTTAGGCACAACAGGTAATGTAGCTACGAATGTCTGTTCTATGACATTAACGTATTGGTTGATATCTGTAAAGGTGAAAAAAATTGGCTAGCATTAATCCCGATGCCAATATCAGTGTTCGCATACCGTTGTATTGCACTAACGTTGTATTGCTCGAACAAGCTTAGCGTCACAGTGGCTTCAATTGCCAGGGCTCACAGACTTGGCCGATTCTCAGCTGAAAAAACGCGTCCCATTATCGCTAAGTTTTACAACGAAAAAGATGTCGAAACTATTTTAAGTAAAGGGGTAAAGCTTAAAAACACAACGTTCAGTATTTCACGCGATTTTTCTGAGGCTGTGCGCGATAAACGTCGCAAGCTACTTCAGTTTTCGAGGGCGATCAAAAAAGAAGGAGACCGCGTGCGCCTCGTGTTCAACAAGCTGATGGTGAATGACACTGTTTATCTATGGGACGCAGCGGCAAATCGTGCAACATGTGTATATGAACCTGTCGCTCCGGAGGCGAATGCTCCGTCCGTGCCAGAAGTTGTGCCATGACGCATCAACTCTGCCTGTTTCAGTCGGCCAAACAAGCCCTGCCTCGCAGTAGCGAAGCAGACTGCTTCAGTTAACAGTATTTCTTTCCTCTACACTAATATCAGGAGCGTAATTTCCAAAAATGTTGCACTATCATCGCTTGCTGACTCATGTTCTTCGTCAATAATTGTTTTAACAGAGACTTGGCTCAATGATACTGTTACTGACGGCAACATTTTTGTTACTAGTGAAAAATTTAACATTTTTTGTTGCGACAGAAAACGTCGCAAAGGTGGTGGTGTACTTATAGCAATAAAACAAGATTTCATCTGTGTTCCTTTAAATATAACTTCGTTTTTGGAATGCGTGTGGGTTTTGCTAAAATGTAAAAGTACTGACGTAGTAGTTGGTGCCGTTTATCGCCCGCCTGATATGCATAGCGTTTTTTCTGCCGAGTTTAACCGTGTTTTGAGTGAAGTGTATAATCTGTACCCAAAGTGCTCACTAATTATCTTTGGTGATTTCAACTTTCCTAATATCAATTGGCCATCACTGTCAGTCACTTCCAGTGACAAGGAAGCACATTCATTCTTGCAGACATGCCTTGATTTCACGTTAGCCCAAACAGTTAGTGAACCTACACGACGCGCTGGATCTACCTCTAACATATTAGACCTTATTCTAACAAATGATCCACACATTTGCTCAGACATAACTCACCTTGATGGACTTTCTGATCACGACATTATCACCGGTGTGATTATTCATACCGCTACTAAAAAAGTTGTCAGTAAGACAATAGCGTGTTACAACAGAGCAAACTTTGATGCCATTATTTCCGAGTTACCTATTTTCAGCAAACGGTTTCTTGAAAATTACTTAAATCACACTGTCAACGAAAACTGGGTTCTTTTGAAAGATACACTAACTAGTCTCATAAGCAGATTTGTACCTACCATAGGCATAAAAACAAACAACAACACTCCTTGGTATAACCGACAGCTTCAACGCCTTAACAATAAAAAGAAAAGATTATACAGGTTAGCTGGTAAAGACCGACTTTCAACTTCCTGGCTTAAATACAAAAAATGTGACAAAGAATACCAGTCTTTACTCAAAACCACCCGTCGTAATTTTTATAACGATGACTTGTCTTCCATGCTTTTGAATAACCCCCGCAAATTTTGGCGTGTAATTAATCCAAGAAACAATCCTGATATCATCCTTAGTGGTTCTAATGGCGCAACAACTCCCGAATCTCAGTGTGCACAGCAATTAAACAACGCCTTCGCCTCAGTTTTTACTCAGGAAGATGCCTGTCCTTCCCCTGCTTTAACTTTAAATATATCATCAGGTTGTCCTATGCCAAAAATAATGATTGAAGAAGCCGGTATTTACTTACTATTAAACAAATTAAAGACTTCCTCGGCATCCGATAACTTGGGGTTCAACAACAAATATATCTTGCAGCATGTTTGTTATTTTAACCGCACTTTTTTCACAGTCATTATCTCATGGTTCAATTCCTGATGACTGGTGTATTGCCAAAGTTGTCCCATTTTTCAAATCAGGCGACCGCACATCACCGTTAAACTACCGACCCATTTCATTGACTAATACGATCTGTAAACAGTTAGAACACATCATACACTCCCAAATCATCCAATACCTTGAAAAACACAACATTATTTACAAATATCAGCACGGTTTTCGCAGGGGTTACTCATGTGACACACAGCTCGCCGGTTTTACTCACGACTTACACTCATCTCTTGACGCTAGTAATCAGGTTGACGCAATTTTTCTCGATTTTTCTAAAGCCTTCGACCGTGTTCCTCACCACCGACTTCTACTCAAACTAAGACGTCTTAATATTCATACTAATGTTCTTGCATGGATAACAGATTTTCTATCCTCCCGAACTCAGTTTACATCCGTTAACAGCTCAAATTCGTCCTTCGTACAGGTAACGTCTGGGGTGCCCCAGGGCAGTGTTCTTGGCCCTTTGCTCTTTCTAGTTTATATTAATGACTTTCCTAACGGCCTAACATCTAGAGTAAGGCTCTTTGTCGATGACTGCGTAATATATCGTAACATTTCAAGTGACACTGACCGCCAGGCTCTTCAGGCTGATCTTGACACATTAAACGCATGGTGTTTTGATTGGCTAATGACTCTTAACCTTTCTAAAACAAAGTGCATGTCATTCACCCGTTCCTCAACTAGAATTCCAACTACATATTTCCTGAATAACAATACACTTGAACTGGTTTCTACTTACAAATACCTTGGAGTGCATTTTCAATCAAATTTAAACTAGCATAACCATATTAATCAAACGCTCGCATCTGCCAATCGTACACTAGCCGTAATAAAACATAACCTAAAGCAGGCACCATCACACATTAGAAAACTTGCATACCCCACTCTCATTCGCCCTAAAATTGAATACGCATCTGCCATCTGGGATCCAAGTCAATACATTATGCGTGATATTGAATCCCTGCCAAACCGTGCTGTTCGTTTTATTTTTTCTTATTATTCCCCATACGCAAGCGTCACAGCGCTGAAAAATCGCGCCGAGTTGGCTTCATTATCACTTCGCCGCCGGCATGCTCGCCTAACACTTTTTCATAAACTGTATCATCATGAGCGCCTTCGTGACGATTTTTTTCACTCACCCACTGTTACCTTTCCACGGCGCGATCATTCTTGTAAAGTTAAGCGCATCACTTGTCATTCATTTACGTTCGCAACTCATTCATTCCGCGCACAATAATAGACTGGAATAACCTACCACAGCACATTGCCACAGAAGCTAACCTAACAAAATTTCAAGACTTTTTAAAAAATGAAGTGACCTAATTCTGTTCGTGCTTGCATATATTGACCTTTTTTATTTTTTGCTGTGCTTGCCTTGTAGTTATATGTTTTTTGAAGTTATGTCTTTTAAAAATTCTTATTGCTTGTATTTTTTTTGCTACGTTTGTAATTTATCATTCTGTTAGCACCCATTCATGTTATGTTCGATGTATGCGCATGCTCCCCCCTATGTAATACCCTCCTACGGAGGGCCTTTAGGGGTACCTGAATAAATAAATAAATAAATAAATAAATAAATAAATAAATAAATAAATAAATAAATAAATAAATAAATAAATAAATAAATAAATAAATAAATAAATACATTCCGTAGTTTAGCAGCTACGTCAAATTGTGTGGGGAGTAGTAGTTATAAATAATTTTTTCATCCTCTTGGGTTGACATTGAACACTCTCTATGGCAGCAATAGTTTTTAGTGTTATAAGCGCGCGCGCGTTTTGCTTGCGGATCATTCCAACCGCCGTGAAAATGCACATTCATGTAGGCAAAGGTAACATTTATGTTACAGTTGTTATAGTTTTGAATGGGGAGCAATGCAGCAACTGTCGTAGTACATTTTTAACTTCCCGCCTTGTTCATAGAGGTGTACCTTCCCGTTTGACCGTTAGGCGGTGCTCGAAGGCATGGAAGAAGGCTAGGACTGCGCTTCGAATGGTGAGAAAGAGGAAGATGACAGTGGAACGGTTGAAGTTAGCAGGAGCTCATTGCTTGTGGGCACAAGTTCGCCTTGTTGAATAAACCGAGTTTATCTTTTACTTGTAACCATCGTTACAGGTTATGCTAGTAAAATTTGGTTTCACTGTTGAAATTCGCAAAAAGAACAGAGCGGGCGGGCTGCGATTGTATTATTTACTACGATGGTCATTGCAGCGAAAGTATCTTCAGATGTGGAAACCAAAAATGTTTAGATCAAAATGAAATCTGAAGTCCCTTGCCACCCGCGCTCCTTTCCTCATAGGCGTTGCAGTGCCGTGTAGGCGTTTTACATTTACGCGTGAGTTCCTGTGTAGAAGCTTGTAAGCAGCTGCAGAAAACGTGTGGTACAGAGTGTAACTTTTGATAGGTGGGTCGATGGCAAATATCAAGGCCTCCTTTAGTGCATTACTGGCGGACCTCAAAATATACAGCTACCCAGCAGCGCAGCCTTTTTCTCCCAACTCAAGTTTCTTGATAGAGATGTTTGAAAGGCGTTGGACACGGAGCCCGGAGACCGGACACCATCCCCAATTCAGACGTATGTTTCGTGCCTGTTCCTGACAGAGAGACCGCGTAGAGTTGGAAAAGCATGTTCACGGAGCTGAGTGAGTAGTGTTTCGAACACTTCAATTTACGAGTCGTTTATTGTACAACAACCGCTTCCTCAATTCCTGCGCACAAAACGATGTCTTTGTAGGCGCAGGAGCACGTTTATCCAGAAAACGTTCTCCATCACGGCCAGTCGCGTCACAGAACTGAAGGAGCCGAACGAATGGAGTCCTGCGCCGAAAAACACGCCGGCATGATTATAACTGCGCGGAGGGCCGTTTGCCATTTGTGTAATTGCTCTCCGTATCCCACCGAATCTACAGTGCTCCCGGATTGTAGTGCATAAATGAGATTTGGGTGGAATCAGGTGTATTTTTATTTTTGATGCACCAGAACAAATCTATCGGCATGTATTAAATATGTTTGGGTATTATACGGATTCCTGAAAATATTTAGGCATGAAAACACCATCGGCAAGGCTGCAAGGCTGTTCGCAGCACTTTACCCACATTTCATACCAAAAAAATTCAAGGCGCTTCAAGGTATCGAGTACATTTGAGATTTTTTTCCGTAAGCGCTTCCTGCCCTTTACAGGTGTGTAAAGCTTCGGGAACCTGAGAAAGAGCAGCTTTTTTACAACTAGAGAAATATCTTTCATTCATTACTAAAAATTTCAGTATTATTCAGACGACTCACAGAATTTTAAAATCATATCTTTCTACCGGTAAACGTTGTACCAATTGGCATGAAAGCTAGTAATTTATGGCCCTAAAAGTTTAGTGTCACAAAAAGCCATGATCTAATCTCGGAAGTTGACGAGAACAAGAACATTTGTTCTAGCAATAACTAGGCAGAAACCGACTGAATATAACGGTACGTTCAAGTGCAAACATTCGTTAACTACGTGGTATTTATCTTTAGAGCGTTTGGGGCCAGTGACAAGTCGCTATAAATTAACTAGTATCCTCGCGTGACGAGCCTTCAGAGTGGGTTTTGGAGTAATAGACGTAATAACACCTTATATCTCGTAACAACCACCAGCTGCAATAGAAGCCTGAGCTAAGGTGGCATGCGGATATGATGTAAAAAATGTTTTGGGAGCTGTGAACGCGATACCAAAGCGAGAACATTGCTTTGAACACAAGGAGGAGTCGTTCGAATCATAAAGGGCGGTTTCGCGCTTCTTGCAGGCGTAGAATACAATAGCGGTGTAAACAGTTTGGAGCTAACTTTCTGTAAAGAAATCACAGAATTACTACAGCGAATGCATAACTGATTATCAGAAATCGGTCAATTGTTGCGATTAGAAAACCTATTCATTACCCCTTCCAGTATTTCTTTGATTCATTTAAATATAGAGAAAAGACATTTTAAAACCTGAAAACAGCTTCAATTGTCTTGTCTTTTCAAAATAATTATTTTTGTTTTGAGAAACTTGTTGTCATAGAGTGCAAAATATATGTATAATAAGATGTGTGAGCGGTTTAAGCCGGCGTTCATTTTATTTAGTTGCGACAATATATGCCCTTTGAAACAAGTTTTAATAATTTTTTTTGGTAATCGTTATTCATTTTGTTGAGCAATGTCGCTAGTTAAATATAAAAAAAGAAGAGCGCATGGCACAATGTAGTCAAGATGGTGCAGGAAAATAAATAAGAACCTATATTTTACTCGAATTATTTATCGGACCTTACCAATTCGATACTTATCGCTATGCTCTCCTGTGAGATCCAACGTTTTCAAAAAAAAAAAATTCATGTAGCATTCTCAGATCTCCATCTTCTGGAGCCTACTTGTACATTTTTTACGATCTTCGCAAGGCAATTATTATCTCACCTAAGGGTTACTGGTGCAATATCCGATCAGGCGGACTGCCACGGAAATATTTCTGACCGGGAATTGCATAGTTATTTTTGTGCTTCTCGGAATCCCAAGGCCCGCTTAGTCATCTAAGGTAAAAAGAGCAGAGATTGAAACTCTTGAGATACAATAAAAAGGCGTTTGCATCGGGAAAGCATCCATTAATAAAACTACATAAGAGGGTCAACAAATTAAAAATATCTCAAACTAACTTAGGTGCTTTAGGGTGCGAAAAACAAAACCAAACACATCACTTTGGCTTTAAAGCACCTCTATCGTTGGAGAATTCTTGAAAAAAGTACTAAAGGTGACAAACAAGTGTCTATTTTCTTCCAAATTGTTTTTTTTTAATTTTGCGAAAGCTCTTTTCAAATAGACGTTGGGCGCAATTGAAGCTCTCTGTTGTTCGCCAATCGCCGCCCATATTGCTGGGAAGTTCAAACGGGTGCTTTTTCGCAAAATTATTGAAACAACTGCGCGTTAGAACAATTGACGGATAATGTATGCTGACGGATAATGTACATACCAATGCAACAGGACCTCGGGTACAGTGCGGCGTTCTTCTTGGAGCACAATTACGGATTTTTTTGTCGCGAGCACTGAGCCCGTCTTGGTAGGCTTGGAAGAAACAAAGAGTACCGTGTATCTAGCAATGTTCTTGACCTTCTGTAAAAGCCCCTGCGCGTACTTTACGCTATTATCGGGGCTTTTTGTCGCCATATAATTTTCTATTAACGCAGCACAATGCCGGTGCTTCAGAGAAGTTTATGCAAGTGCCGTCTGTTTAGCGTAGAAAAAAGCATTCACACATAAGATAGTGGACTGCCGAAAAAATATTTTTATTCCAGCATTCTTCTTAGAGTTAGCTTCTGCTCTATTATTATTAGCGTCACGGAGCCGTTAAACAAGCTTTCTTGTGGAATAGAGTATCACAGGTACTGTTACCAATCAATTGAAAATTCAGTTTTTGTGGACGCCAGCTCTCCTCCAGATAAATTCTGTACGAGCTCTGCTCAGCTACTCCCAATCAATGAATTAGTGCGCATATCGCCCGGCAAGATAACCATCGTGCCTCGTTAAATGGTTTTCGCTGCCTACGAATGCTAAGATGCCATACAAGACACGACGCGACCTCATGATGTTTCATAAATGGAACTTCCTTCGGGAGTCTGGACAGATCTGATAAGAAGGCAGGTCTTGAGGGATGAATGATCCAGAGTTTGTTAGTTTCACCAACTTATAAGGCAGACTGAAAGAATAAGACCTAAACATTACAGGCAGACGAACATATTGTGTGTATCTGGTACGTTTTAGGCAGTACTGCCTGTACTGCGCATTAGTACCAATTTAGAAATTTCACCTCTTTTCGTTGAACCTGTTTCCTGAATTGGAGGTCGGCGTTCGTTCCTGATGAGCCCTAATAAGCACTTTTGGAACAAAAAAAAAATGTCAAGGAGACCACGCGAACCATGACAAGCGAATGTAAAACAAATTTCCTAATATGCTAATATTTAGTTTTGGCAACAACCGTAAAACATTTGAATTACATAAGCATGTCTGTGCGGTTACTACGGGATTTCTGAGAAAATCGTTGCCCCGACAACGAGAAGATGCTAACGAGTGCAAACAATGCTTATTTGAGTTCGTAGAAATGCCGATACTAATGAGAATACGACGGCAGTCTACAAATATAGGTGTACCAGAAAGAGGAAGAATAAATGAAAACTCAGCGCTGTTCAATGATTCGACCTTCAATACTGCGTTTACAATGCGGATGAAGATATATAGATATAGATTTGAATGGGAAGGATTCTACACGACCATTTTTCGCGGGTTCACTACCACACAAGAGGGATAACGTTGAACGCTTCTTGAACGGTAAACCCTCTGATAGCCTGAAATAAACGTTACGAACCCAGCAGCCAGAGGATAAGCAGTGAGGTAGCAACGAATGAATGTTAGTCGCTGATGGTCTTAGTTATTCATTTTCTGCTACCCTACTGAGTCTTAGTGTGAACACGTCCTTCAGGCTCACCTCCGCTTGTCTTTGTTGTACTGTTTATTCATTTGAGAGATAAATAACGACGAATTGCGCGGCTGGTGCCTTTGTTACACCATGTTTAAAACATACTGCTTGTAGCCTAATAATTATGGAGCTTGTTCTCCTCAGCCGGATTGTGAAGTGAGAACCTTGTGACGATACCATCGAAATAAAAAATCGAGGATGCTAACACGCACGGGCTTGAAAAGCACGGTGCAGTTGTTCACAAAAACTTTGAGAAGCGGCGTTGAATCAGCATATACGTTGTCAACGCGAAACTTAAAAATGGAAATCAGAGAAATTTAGGATTTATTCAAAATGCGTTTTTGTGAGCGTCCTTAAACTCGCGCCGAACACTGCTACGCTCAGGGAGGTATATAGCTTTAAAAACTGATATAATCACAGAAAAACAGATAAGTATAAAGAAACTAAAGCAAGTACAACCTAATAGAAATTCACGAAAAAAAATTGTATTTGCGTGCATGGCGACCTGGCGCCTCAAAGTTTGTCGAATAATTTACTGCATATCAAAACCAAATATTTCCCTATTCACAACAGACAGCAGTCATGATAATGTAAATGCAATCCTTGGTATTAGGAATATAAGTTGTATTTGCTATGCTCTAGATAAAGGTCTCCATGGAAATTACCTGCTAGGTATTTTTAGCAGGTCAGTGCTAGCAAAAAAAACTACCTGGCTGACAGTGCGCTTGAAGAACGCGGACGTGGGTTTTGCAACTTCCATTAGTTCGCACTACAAAAAATTGGTTGATGAGCATATCACAACGCGAAATCTACGCCCACTTCTTTAGATATTCCTGCGCTCGCGTAGATCTAGTCCTCCTAAAGACTGAACTCTCCCCTAGAGCGTAAAGCAGGCGGCAACATACAAATTTAGTCCCCATCCTCCAACAGTAAGGTGTCCCTTAAAACGGCGCGATCCTTCAGTACCACCTGGAAAGGCCAAGTTTTATGGTTTGGAACGGTACCCAGCTTTTTTACGTCTTTAGAAGTAGGCGTCTGCATCTGTGCGTCTGCTTTAAACAGGTAGCGAGCTTGTGATCTGGCTGCTTCAATAGGCAGACAATGGGCGTCGTTGTGGTTCTTTAGTTGAACAGGTGGGGCGCTGGATAGTGTCCCCATTATTTTTCTTGGTATCAATAAATGGTCACGCAGCTCCGCATGCCTGCTGGTGACTCGAGTTAGATTTACTGGCGGCCAACGACTCGGGTGTGATCAAAATACCTGATTTCTCTTCGCCCTTTGGGTGATCCGCGGTGCCTGGAACAACCCACCCGCACCTGTCTCTAAAAACTGGCAGGTTTTTCATAAAACAACGTTTGCTTTTTAAACTGGTGGTACTTACATTTTCTGACTGTCATATATGGGAATTCCCTAGCGAGGCCGCGGTTTTAAGGGATACCTGATCGAAGCATGCCATAGGGCAGGACAGTGATCTCTCCGTCACTTGCCTCTACACTGTTGGCGCTTTACGCCCACGCGAACCATCACGCTCTTCCAGTTCCTTGCTAGTTTGATTGCTTGCTTCATTCATCATTCACTCACTTAATATTACGTAACCTTGTTCACTACCGGGCTTTTTGCTAGCTTTTATTCTAAACTTCTCGCTATCGGCGATTCCATCTAGAAATGGTCAACAATTATTTTAAGTGTTCCTTATTGCTTCTTTTAAAAGGGATTAAGTTGAACGAAAGAAGACACCACAAGGACCTGTTTCTTCTCGGCCGACACTGCTTTCAAGCATTATTATAAACCGGCGAGGCCCGATGAATAATGCTTTTTCTACAGCGTACAAAACTTCACTGCCGTGTGTAGATGTGTTCGTATGCTAGAACAGTTTCCACGGAGCAATTTATCTTTGAACGAAGAACGGATGATGTGCCAACCAGTTCTTAACATGATGCGCCGGCATCTGTTGGCAGTTCTTGCGAAACATGTGCTTGTTTAGCAAACCACAAAAATAGTGATCTGCCTGAAGTAGCCGCCCTTATTTCGCCAGGAAAATCTCTTGTGTCTTATCATTTTGTTGAGCAAACAAAACTTGTTTTGTGAACTTTCGTATTTTTAGATGTAGCGTCATAATTCAATTCACCGATATTGTACTATTTTTTTTATTCTTCCTTTCGCTCTAATGTAAAATCGATTCCGTCGCAGCGCCTTTCCCTTTAATTATCAGACAGTGCTCCAGGAGCATAACACTAATTTTTGAAGGTACATTATTCCCACCGAACCAGAAAAATGTTTGCGTGTTGCGGCCGGCTTTGCTTTCTTGAACAAGCGAAATAACATGTTTTTGTCAAAATATTTTCCGCGTCTTATATTTGCCACCTATGTTTAAAATTTCTTTGTAGTATTTTTCCGCAAGCATAAGCTGGATAGAACAAAACATGCCGGCGGCGCTCTAGCTGCGCCGGTAACTCTGCGGGAAAAAAAGAAAAGCATAAACGGAAGAAAAAAACCTTTTAACCAGTCTAGAGCAGTTAGCAGAAGAGATATTCATTGTTTAATAAGCAATTTTCGTGTCACCTGGTTTGTGAACGCATTATTTTTGTATATATTTAGCAAAATACAGCAATTAGGGGCCAAATATTTAGCAAGAATTTTTTTATTATTCTACAAAAACACAGAAAACATCATGCAACAATGATCGATGGCAAATGGGCGCACATCTTCCGAGTTTATGCAAAACACAGACAACATCATGCGACATTGATCGAGGGCAAATGGGCGCACATCTTCCGAGTTTATGCAAATGCACACTTTGCTGGCGCAAGAAAATTCCTGTGGTGTTATATTTCATTCGCCCATAATTACAGCAACAAGGAGGTAGACCCAATTACCTGAGAAAAAAAGAAACTACGTCGACGATGAAAGGAGGACAAATAATTTCTGTAGCTACCATACCTGCCTGCCCCGTAGTCTATACAAGAAGCAGAAAACTTGATCTTACGTTGCCAATCGCTTCACTTTGCTCATCGCAATTGCCCGTAGGTGCAGCTGAAGCACTGTGCGTTGCTCGTGTGGCAGAGAGAATTAAAACGTTTCAGGTAAATGGCATCGGCGGCAGTTCTTTGTGCTCAGAGTTGTTTACCGCGTTCTTGCTGTATTTTGCTTTGGCTGTCATTGAAGCAAGTTTAAGTTGGGGTGTTAATAGAATAGCGACTGTTTGACTTTCTTCTTTTGAGTGAAGCCACAGCTATAGTTGGAAAGTACATTGGTTATATCAGCGCCTCACCTCAGTTTTGATTTGAAAAAAAAATTGAGGGGCAGGGCTACCTACATGGCTTACAATTAGTAAAAAAACAACAGGAGCACTGTCACATTATTGCAGCTTTGAGAGGATGCAGCAAGGCAGGCTATTCCAGATAGAGACATCAAGTCATGACAGGCCTGATGTGGATAATAAAATATTGTGCTGCTTTAGCAACGGGAAAGCTGGTAGCCATTCCTTTGGGCATAAATGAAGCGGGATGACCTTTTGGTGCTCTGAGCTAACTTTGAAATATGAGTCCAACGCTTCCGAGACGTGAATGCTTCACACGCACAAAATATTGCGCTAGTGGAGGCCCAGTGAACTCATATATTCCGCATCATGTCACACGTGTAGAAGTAAGATAAAAAGAAAAAAAAGCATTAGGGAGAATGGCCACCAGGTAGTTGTGTGAATGGAAAAACCAGGAGAAATCAGGCCCAAATATTCACTTCCTGCCAGCACTAGGAAACGTCTTACCACCTCTTACTCTAGACAATTAGAATTCAAACTGAACAAGCTACGTGTCCGTCAGGAACACTGCAGTGCGTTATATTAATCCACGACGGGCTTTATAGATAGCAACCTGCCCAAGCACGCCGGTTCCGCGTGCCGAATTTGTTATCGCTTGTTTGGTTATTTTTAGTTCTTTGCGGCGGCACTGCACCGGCTGGCGCTGGTTTTAATCCCAACTTCTCCGCTGTAAACATCTTTTCCCGGCCAGCCATCGTTTGTTATTTCGTCGGTCCTTCGGTCAGTTGTGCTCCGCCTTTGCCGATTCATACTGGGGGTAGTGCACAACTTCTGTGAGATCGGCGGTGGACAGAAACGGGAGTTTTTAACGCGAAATTGTTACTTGGCTAGGCTGGCAAAATCACACGCCCTTCCGGCGTCCATCGAACGCGCCCCCACTCGGATATCCACGGTAAAGAAGTGTCCACAGCTGATAACCCTTTGCTACCCTTGCTAACGCGTTCAGTGTCGTTTGATGGCGTGCGTACATCAGCGGAAATAAAACGAAAAAAAAAATTAGTGAGTATAGTTGCATAGCACGGAACCGACAAAAAGGAGCAGGAATTAAGGAGCACTTCGCGTGCATTGTTTCATATAGCGCGACAAAAGAAAAAGAAAAAAAAAAAACGGAAGAGGCACTCGGCGGGCGGTAACTTTTGTTTGGCCTACGACACATAGCACGAATATTACAAAAAGAAAAAAAAAATACAGCGTGCGTCAGAAATCTCCACTTGGTTGCTAGCTTACGAGGCAGTGTAGCAGCAGCATAAATAGTTATTGTTGGAAATGTAGCTGCATCGTTTCAGTACGACAGCAGTCGCTCAAAAAGATATCCCGAAGATAACTTGTTCTCACCGCAAGCATTGAACTCGGACGCCTGTTATACCCAAATTTGCCATTTGTTGGGCTTGCAAGCCACCCCGACGGAGCTCCTAGCTACGTGGCGCACCAGTATGGTGAAAACGCGGCAGCCGCTGAATACATTGCCGTCGATTTTCTCTCCCTTCTCCGGAAAAACTTTTTTTTTCTTGCAAGAATGGTTGCGCTTCCACGCAAGGAATGACTCTGTTGGGGGGTTTGTACAAATTTGAGCGTTCCCTCTGAACTATTTCCTGCATAGACGAGCTTCGCGTCAAAAAAACAAAAATAAAAATAAAAAGCTCCTGGACGTAAAAAGAAAGCCGACAAAGTTTTTTCCCCTTACAAATAATGTTAGTCGAGAGTTGCATATAGTAGCACTGTGGTTTACTTGTGTGCGTTGACTGATGTTTGCATAGCTAAGTGACGCTTCTAGATCTAACCGTGAATTCTAGTTGCTGACCGCTATTGTGGGTAGTGATCAATACAATCACAATTTATTGGTATGACCGCTACATTTAATTCGAGCAGTCGCAAACCCCGCAGGAAGCGAAGCCAAGCTGGCGGGTTTGAGGATTAGACTTAGCCCCACCTGACTGAGCGCTCCGTCCCTACACGGCAATATTTTGGCACGCTTGCTTTCATTGTCGCGGTTGCGACGGGCAGGTCGTATATTAATCCTGTCGTCGAGGCAATGCGCGGTGCGCAGACATCGCGTAGCTATAAAGACGACTACCGCGGTGCCCCGACGATTTATTCGCAGCAACGTAGAAGCCCGGGATTGTCCTTCAGTGTGCAGTGCTACCTAGCAACCGCGATCACTAGCGCAATGTACGGCAAGCAGCCATCACATCCAACTCTGCGTGCACAGATTACTCTTCCCGTGTGGCATACCGCATACCATGGTTAGTTGGAGATCAAGGCGTCCAATGGTCACAACCATGCAGGGGTGGCAAGCATTCATTCAAGCGTGCAAGGTAACGCACAAACTGAACGGTTCAACTACGTCAGCGGCATGTAAAGACACATGTAACTAATTGGAGAACAATTTTAGCGCCGTTATTACTTTAAAATTTCGTACATCACTAACGCAGAGTTCATGAACACTCGAATCGCTGATCAAGCAGGCTTAAAACAAACAACCACTTCTATTCCCAAGAGGGCGGGGATAATTATTGAAGCGTGCTAGATGGCCCTTTGAACAAGCAAAATAATTGAAAATAATGGGTCCCCCTCGGCCTAAGGTGGTCAGGGTACATAGTCGTCTAAACGTCTAGACACTCTCACAAGTATTATAGGGCACAGAATGACAGGATTAGCAAGATATCGAGACGAAAATGCGCTTAAGACATTTAACCAAACCGACGGTTAATAACAAATTCACGCCAAACCTCCCATCATTCATTTGCCAGGCAAAGTAATACAAGGTGGGTGAAACACAAGTTCTACCCCGCACCTGTGCATGCTGCCAAGTTCCTCAACCTAAATATATGTTGGAGATATGTGTGCCGGCATCGGTTGCGGCAGGAGCCGATGCAGCGCGGCCCCTATTTATGCCGGGCTGAGGGGCATACCGAAGACAAATGGGTGATCCGGCGATTGAGCTATTTGTCTTGCCCGCGTGGGCGATTCCTTTATTAAACGCAATGTCAATGTTCGGCATTTTGGGGATCGCATGCCAGTGAGAAATAATCCTGCCTTTCGGAGCAGTGCGCTTTTAATTAAAGACGTAAATTCTTCTGTCACGTAAATCTCTGCGTTTGTTTGCGTTTTTCTGCAGTTAAATACGTTCTTTAAAGCCATTGTTGAGCAATTTATTTGACGTCAAGAACCTACAACGGTGAAATTAATTGCGTATAGTTTCGGGTGGATCTTTTCACTCGACAATCGTCAAGGAAACAAAACGCAAAAATTTACGTTTGGAATGAAGAGACCCCCAGCCGAGAAAGATAGAGAGCAAAAAGCTAACAATTGCCGTTTTGGTATTTGTGCTTTGTTGTCATTCCTGACGTGAATATATAAAGGTGGTGTTGTGTGAGTAAGGCCTCACCCAGTTTTTTTCGGATATATTCGGCTGGCCTCCAAGGTGCCGTATGAGAGATCTGTATCTAGTGGTTAGTTCTGGTTAAGGAACATTTTTCTACTGAGGTTACTTATTGTTCCAGCACCTGTAGTTCATACCAGCCCGGAAAATGTGCAATGAAATGGACACGATAATAAATCAATACCCACCGTGGAGGGGAATAGGGGGGGGGGGGGCTGTTCCCGCCTTAGAGCAAAAAAACATTATTGTGTTCTTCAGCTTAGACTTTTGTTTCTGATTTTTAATCCTTTTCCCAGAGTGTAAAAATCAGGGAATAAACATGACAAAACGATTGAAAATAGGTTACACAACGGCAACAGCATTTCATGAGTTAAAACGATGGGAACAACTGTCAAAAGGAAGAGAACCAGTTCTTCCCTCAAGGATGCTTATACCGGAGGGAACGACTAATTTAGAGGGAGCAACTGCATTCCAGGTATAGTTGGATCATTTTCAAGCAATTTTCTTCGACACGGACACTAAAACAATATTCCCGAGATGAGCTACCTATGCGGCTGTAATAATTATCATTGAAAATTTGTCTAACAATTCTCAGAGCAATCAGTTCAAATATCCTCGATTTTAACGCAAAGTACCATAGTTGACATTCTGGATATCACAACAATCGAATGTAACTAACACCTGGTGGTGGATGCAGTCAGCGGCGTTTAACAATGCCAGATGTCAGAAGCAAATTTAAAAGCGGAGAATGCAAGGAGATTAGGAATATCTGTGGGTGTGTAAGGCAATGTGAAAAACGACAAAATGATCAGTTTCGGTTCGCACTAAGATACCTAATGCGCACACAAATTAGGAAGTCAAGACTAACTTCACATTTACGTAATATCAGGAGTCATCAAGAGAACCAAGATGTATTTGAGAGCAGAGGAATAGAGAACCGGCTTATTGACAGCGATATATACGTATTAGCTGAAACCACTACGAAGATTACGTTAGGTTGCAACAAAATAAATTAGTGGCGCACATCTTACCTAGATGAAAAAGAGTGGACCCCCTGTATTAACTGTCTAGTTAGGAATAATCCAAGAATAAAAGGCACAAGAAAGAGGAGTCGTGTAGAGATGGTATAAAGGAATTCGTCGAAAACGAATAGGTTTCTACGACATAAGAGTTTAAAAGCAAGGTTATTGGATACGCTTCCCTAGGCAAACAGTCTACTGTAAAGTTTAAAGTGGCATTGTTTCTCTTTCATTTATTTCCGTATCAGGCAAATAGAACAATTCATTTTTCGGCAAACAGCCCTTAACGTAATCAACAAGAAAACAAAAAGAAGTAATCTGTAGGCGGAAGCGCAGCAAAATTCTCAATGACATAACAGTGGAATCTGGAGGAAGCATTTTGTATTAATTTAAACCGTAGAGCTTTTTTTTTTTTTGACGGCATCCTTTTCTCTGAAAATTGATTTATTTTAAAATGTAACACTTTAGTTGGTTAGTTTCCTCCCAGACTGTAGAAAGTTAACCAAGAACAACTTTATGCATTATCATAAGTGTCCTGAAAGTTCAGCTTTACTGGATCCCAATGTGCTAAAAACACCAAGTTTCCCGCGATCTTGAACACGCTCTAAACATCTTTTCCTTCACTCCTGATATTTTAAATGCGCTGTCAATGTGTTGGCGTTCGTTGAAAAAGCTGAGCAAGCAATAAATAAATGCCCAGACATTCCAATAAAATAAAAAAAACGTCTGTGTGAAATAACTTTCACGGTGATCCTTCGAAAAGCTGTGCCCTAATTGCACCCGTAGGAGAGTAAAATTCGTTGCTTTAGTTATTTCAACATCGTCAATTTTCGTTCGATGGAGCGCCAGGTCAAGCACCGAAAGTTTTCCAGATGCTTCCTTCCGGTCTGCTGAACGCTGGGTAGCTAATGTTTATTTTTTTAGTGCGATGTTAAGACGTCAACACTGGTCGGTACAAACCGCACAGATGAAGACACCGTCAGAAGTTAGACTTAACGGTCTGTTCAGTAGATTTTACACAAATGAAAACCTCTAAAGAACTACCAGTCAGAAGCCTACAACGATGGTTCCATGTGGCTTAATTTGACTGAAAATATGTCCCTAATTTCCCAGAGCCGTTTTCATATAGGAAGGAGCTTATTCTGGCAATGCCACAAGCAAAGGCTAGTGGCAGAGTAAAAAGTGATTATAAGAATTTCGCCAAAGTGCATCTTTCGTTGGATATAAGGGATTTTAATATCTGCTGCCGTAACTTTAGGGGCCACCCTAGTAAAGAGTTACTGAATTTCTTCCGAATGCCAATGTATTCTTTTGTCAGCTGTAAAGCAGCCACAACCAAGGAAAATCCCTTGGTTTTGGTCCACGACTCTGCACTCGCCTGACAAGTACACCGAGCTCACAATAAAATGTGGTCGCATGACAACGTCCAGCACACGTTTTGACCCGCAATTTTGGTCTGTGGCTTGGAATTAAGCGATGCAGCATTGGCGTACAGCGTCGAGCTGACGGATCGCAGATACGCTTTTGAGAGCAGAACTATTTAGACGCTCGCCTTGTCGTCGTAGCTCGCTCGCTGGACCCAGGTAGAGCCATACAGGGTTCCGTCGTAGCTGCTGTCGTCCCGGTGTAACCCAGGGGCTTCGAAAGCCAAGCGCTTTATATAGTTATAACCTTTCGAAACTCGCGAACCGCTGTCGGTTGTCCTACATCTCCCCGTTGTTTAGCGCAAAGAAGACTGCAGGTACATTTGAGGCAAAATATACGTAATTAACCGGCAGCACCCACATTCATTATAGTTATGAACGCGGCAGTGCAACGCCGGCACGTGCGGGAGGAAACGCAAGCACAACAAGAACATAACTCCCGCTGGCGCAGTTTCAGGCAGGGGGCGCGCAAGCACTGCGAAGGCGGGAAATTTGATTTCCATTGGGTGGTAGCAGTGAGCGGATAACGGCGCTAGAGCCCATTATGGCGAATACGTGCTCTGCACTTCCGACAGCTTTCACGTTGAGTGGAACGGCTTTAATTTTTTAAAGGCGATATGATTGTCACCGTCATGTGCCGAAGTTGCCTGAGAGACGTCATTGTGGTAAGCTGAAATGCAGGATTATCTTAGATTGCAAAAACGAGGAGGCCGTGTTCCAATAATTCCAGTCACAAATAAGAGGAATTCAAGGAAGAAAAAACAACTTACAGTGACCATGGGTAAATATAGGTTCAGGGTTTCAAATTACAACAGAAGATGCAGGCTGCCGGAAATCAGCTTTTAGTAATCAATCATGCAACAAACAAACGCCGCAATCTGAGAGCGGCACAGCCGGTATGTGCATCCTTGAAATGATTTGAAGTCTCGCGACTGCTTCATCACAGTAATCGCACGAACTAAACGTCCTAATTTTTTTTTATTTCTTTCATTTCTTTCTGTTTCTTCAGCCGTGTGGTCGATTGGGCGTTTACTTATCACCTTTGTCTCTTCGCCGCCGGGTAGCATGTGGGCACCAAATTCCGCAATCATCTTAGTTTCCTCTTCTAATAAAGGTCTCTCTCTCTCTCTCTCTCTCTCTCTCTCTCTCTCTCTCTCTCTCTCTCTGTTTGCGTGAAAATTTGCGTTTATATACATACCAACATAGGCATGGTCATAAAAAGGCGTTCAGGGTTATTTAATATTATTCGGGTTCGATTCCCGGCCGCGTCGGCCGCTTTTCAGGTGGAGGCGAAAAGCAAAAACGCCCGTGTGTACGAGATTTCGGAAGACGTTTAAGATTCCGAGGTGGTAAAAATTTATCCGGAGCTCTCCACTACGGTGCGCCTTATCAAGTGGGTTGCGTCGGCGAGTTAAACCCTACAATAAATCAATCAATGTTTATTGTACGTCGATGTAAATTTCCCCATCGCTAGTTATATTTCATCGGTATGGCACTGTTAGACGCATCAACATTAGACACTGGATTAGACGCGCCGGAGCTTTGCGTAAATGCGACTGAAACCACAGGCGCTCGCAAACCGCGCGAATAAAACCGAACTGATTGTCAGCGAATAGTTTGGTGGAGTCACGGTCCGCTGCAGCGAAAAGAGCATGATTTGCGGGTCGGCAGCTGCATTGCGGGTGTGCTTGGAGACCGAAGTCATGCTGGCGGGTCGCTTCGGCAGAGGTGCGACCACTGCAGTCGTGCTCCGTGGCTGTACGGCAGACGGTTGAGTTGCTAAGAGCTCAGCTCGCGGAACGCGAGAATCAGAGATAGCGGCCCGCAGCAGTAGCGCCGACTATCAGCGCTCATTAGCGTCACAACGCACTACTTCGCTTCACCTCTCCTAGAAGACCGCACCATCAGTACAGAGCTTCTTATAGGGAAGGAAATAAGTCGCTTTCGTAGAGGTGAACAGGCGTGAGTCATAGCCCAGTTGGCAGAGCGTCTCGCGCCTCCCGTTGCGGTTCGAGTGATTGTGGGCTCGAAGCCTAGCGCCGCCGCGTCATTGGAACTTTTCTGGCGATGCCATTTCCGTAACGGATATGACGTCGGTGAAGTTCTTGTTGTACCCCTAAATAAAAATTAGGAGTGGCTTAGCTCGGCTATGCCAGGATATGCGTAACGTGAGCAATCCAATCCAATCCAATCCATTGCAGTTCAATCCAATCCAATCCAATCCAATCCAGTCCAGTCCAGTCCAGTCCAGTCCAGTCCAGTCTAGTCACCATTCCTCGCGCATGCGCAGCACGGCTCTCCAGGAGCTCCGCGAAACGGCTATGAAGCGGCTCCTGCGCAGCGTCAGACTTGGCTACTGCGCAACGCAGGCGCACAGCTGTGCACGCACCGGCGCCAGTGCGTCTGCCACGGCTATGACGTGACTCTGGAATGCGCAGACTGGCGTATGTGCACACCCAATTCTATACACACCCGTACTCCAATTTGATTGGATCTGACCAGGGACCAGCAAACGATAATCAGGCGAATTCAGGCGGGGTCGCTTACGCACACCGTCCTACTACACAAATTCTATCCAGAACGAGATGAGGACCAATGTCTATTCTGCGCGGAGAACGTTGGCACTCTTGCACACATTATCGCAGAATGCAGCAAACTCAAGACACCCATACCTACCCCCCCCCCCCCCGCTTCCCCCCCAACCCCACTCCACGAGCGATGGGAGACCTTGCGGTCCAGCCCCGCTCTGCCAACCCAGCTTGCACTGGCAGTCAGGGGCCAGGAGTTGCTGGCTGCAAACGGGTCCCGAGACAAGGAAACCGCCCCGTCCGGCGTCTGAAGACACCGTCGTATCGAGCTCAAATAAAGTTTCTACTACTACTACTACTCCAATCCAATCCAATCCAAGTTAATCCAATCCAATAGAAATTCAATCCAATTCAATCCTGTCCAATCCAATCCAATCTAATCCAATCCAATGCAATTGTCCTCGCGCTTGCGTAGCACGGCCCTTCAGGGTCCACGCAAAACTGCCAGTGTACTGACGCTACAAAGCACTTTCGTTTTAATAAATGCGCAAAAAGGGGGGAGACACGGACACACACGACTCAGAGGGCGTGTACATCTTCACTTTGTCCGCGTTTCCCCCTTATTTGCCCAAATATTTTATTTAGCTATATTCGCAGTTAGTCTTCCATTCCTTAGACCTCTTTTATGGCGTGCCTCATAACCAAAGGGTTGGGCAGGCGTACAAAACTGCCGTTAGAACCTACAGATTTTCAATATAGTGGTTTCCCCTGAAAATGGCGCAATGCCAGAATGATAAAGGCCTAAATGGTATTGGGGATCATATCTACAGCCGCTTGGCTGTTCTCAGAAAGAACGATATTCAACATTAACACTCTACTATGATCCGCATCTTGGGAGCCTAGAGCTTGTTCGGTGAGTTTTCCTAGTCACTTGATTTGAAAAATGTGAAGAATCGCCGGAGACTATTAGGCGTCTTACTTCCAACTTTCGTTTTTAGAAGCCGATAAGGGGTCGACACAGCTCTAGCAGGTATGTGGATACCGGATATTAGCACTAACAAGACGACAGGGTACGCTATGCTACCACTACTCATTTGTTTGTGTTCTATCCTTATAATCCTGATAAATGACCACTAAAATGACAACTGGTGCTGTCTTAGATGGGCTACAATGAACACAAAAAGCACCAAACTGCAGTCTATGGCACAAAACATATTTCGGTTGTTGCCTTGTATACGTACGCACAGTAGAGAACTTTCGACCAGAAAAAAAAATTGCTTTACCCGAGGACAATAATTCAAAAAGAAATAGTGAAATATTGAAACAAATGAGGGAAGACTGTGTGTGAGATCTGGATGACAAATATATTTACACAAAGGCAAGTTTAGACTGCTCCAAATTTTGCATCCCACTGACGTTATATTGTTTCGTCGTAGGTTTATTGAAAGCAGAAACTAAGTTATGAGTTAGTTATTGTTTGCTGCTTAGGAAAAAGTAATCTACGCAATAAGATCAACAGGTTAAAATAGACAAAATGCGTGCCGGAGTGAGAAAAGGTTCTGTGAGGGTCTAATTTTAAGTAACAGGTTTGCAGCAGGGATAATTCACTTTGCAAAGAGGGGAATAACAATTTCCGGTGTTGCCATTCCTCCCCTTTCAATACGTAACAGATCATGTCATCTAACTGCAGTTTTTGGTATCGCATTCTCTTGTGGCCGCTGGTGATCAATTGCAACAACTTTTGCAACGAAGTGCATAGGTTCGACTGCCAAGGAACGATATATGGCACATCTTTTTATGAATATAGAGACATTCAGTCGTACAGCGATGATTTTCAGCTTCCTGCAAATCGACTGCCGTTTCAAATGAAGTCTCTACAAAGTTTGTTTAGCGCGTCATGCATGGTGTATAGAAACTTCCGTGAATTTACCCTCCCACGCAGTATCACATTTATGTAGCGCCACTTACACTAACACCAAACTTGAAAGCTCAAAGTGCTTGGGCGAAGCCAGAAAATGTCAAATTTAAGGTCCTTTAAAACAGGTTAGTAAAACCTAATAAACTCATGGCCTCAATTCCAGTGGCTTGGCGTTATCCTTGGTACCTCCCGAGCGCAGCACCGGAACATTATTGTATCGCTAATTATCCATCACGCATATTATCAAGCTCGTCTATTCTGAGCTATTTTTTAATGAAAAAGCCACATACAAAATTGCTCCCTCGTTGACAAATATTTTTATTAAATGATTTTATACTGCGTTGGTTTCGTATCTTCACACCATTAACTGAACTGCAGTTTTGGCGGAGAGTGGGGATATCAAACTGGCTAAGGTTTCGTTTTTGTTATAGGCATATTACTGCACCATAACTCTACTTTGCAACCGTTTGCTTATTGGTTAATTTACTTTCATCCTTCGGCAGTTACATCGCACTAGGCTTGCGAAGAGAGGGGTCACAGTTACGCCCAAAAATAGTGGACATGCAGCAAGGTTAGTGATTCAAATTTTATGTGAGGCTGGACAACGACTTCCCTTGACATTTTACCCAGATTTGCCGAAACGTCGTCACAGTTTTTTTGACGTTCACGATCAGCAGTGGACACGTCGTAGTCTGGAGTTGAATCAATAAGTGCTTCATTGTTTGCTGTTCTGGCCTCCATTCTCACATAACTATTTCCAATATTTCTTTATTTGTAACATAACAATTACAGATTACTGTGATGTTTGTAAAATTGTAAATCATATGGCGAAGTTGAAAGCTATACCGGGACTCGTTAGCCCACACGGCGAAGGTCAGGTCACCTCGTGTTCACCTTCTTTCGTCGGATTTGAAGTAGAAGATTGTTCAAAGTTTATATTCGTCCGGCTTTAATTACTTCATGGATCTTGAACCTCAAACCTTTTTAACGAGCTGAATGTACTCTAAACACTTCAAAACAAACTTTACGTCATCATGCTGTACATTACCAAGAGACAATTAATTTCGACGCCATGTAATACGGTGTAACCTTGGTAAATTCGCAGTGATCTTTTATCCTGGTAACATTACATTTTCGAATCTGGGCCACAAGCTTGACGCAACACGTTTTTTTCACACATGAAAAGAATGCATAAACATACGGCGTCAATACCAACATATAAATATGACGCAAAAGGGTTTTCTTTTTCTATCTAGTCGTTATGTTTACGGTTGGGCACATTGCACAGACCTTTTCTTCGCGCTTTTTTTTTACATTTTGCGCCCACTTAAAACTTCGTGCTTTTTTCGCGGCATTTATAGAAAACGAAACAAATGAGGACGCGCCAAAAATAGCTGATGAAAAAGTGGTTGTCCACTCCATACGTTGAGGCGCACGTAGGTCGTCGTGGTAAATTCAGAAAAGGATGCGCAAAACATGTCACGTCCTATTACGTCATTTCTGTCTCCCGGGGAATTGTGGCCACATTGCGTAGTATTTGCAGATTGCCCAAGCCAGCAGACCTGCAGAATATTCGAAACACCCGCAGGCTAAGCAAAGGGAAAAGACTAACCGACATGTAGGCGGGTGTAAAAAAGTACTCACTTATGTACAATCTTCACAGTATAGAACGGTAGCACAAAGTGCACGCGGGAACGTGGCTATTGTTCCAGCCTAGTTGACGTGAACGCATGAACGATACAGAAGTGCGTCCTAAGGACGCGAAATAAAATGTTCACCATCCCAGTTTTCACTGGATGAGAGAGTGTGACAGCAGCCGCTGTAAAAGAAACAAACGTTACCGCGCTAGGGACAGAGACAGTGCAAAATTGTAAGAATTATTTCAAAAGGGCCCCACCGAAAGGTACATGCATGCGCAATCCTTAAAATTTATGTCCGAGCCTTTTAAAACCTTCTTTGACTTCTCTTAGGAATAGCTAGGGCTGCACGGTTTGTATTCGAATTATAATGTTGCCTTTTCGTATGCATGGCTAGGCACTTCTGAAAAGCTTCGGAGCGAATGATCGCGGGTTATTCAGTTTAAGAGCTGTCCAGAAGTTTTGGAAGGATGCTGTACCATGGAACAAATCCCGCAGTATGCTGTATCGTGAGAAATCATGACTTTTGACAGCTGCTGAACATTCGGAGGCACTACGCCTTGCCCATATTACTCTGCGCGAAGAGGTTGTTTTCTGCGGGATGCCATACCAATTTGTTTTGTACTGCCGAGCCATTATTTATCAAGAAACACCGCGGAGGAGTCCCTTTTTCAGACGTCCCTTTTTTCAGACGGTTAGAAAATGTGAAATACTGCTATATCGCATGCCCGCTCAACGAAGTTTTGTCGTACATTTAAATGCGAGACCATTAGTTTCAAGCTTGTTGGAAATTCCGGATGCGCAACAAGATGGCCCATGAGATGGCTGACAGCGCAACAGCAGTAGAAGTAAACTAACTGTGAGGGGAAGAAAATTTGCTAAATTTGGGTCTGAATGGCGCTCGCACTTCAGGCCTCCTGAATGCAAAAATGTGCACGCTTTCCCAACTTCAGGATTCCACAGTGTACTGAGTAAGGGTGGATCAAACAATTGCTAGTGTTCTTGGTCTTAGATCTGTTTTGGAGCTATATACAAAGGCCTAAGTGATTGTTTTGAGCATCCGCACCACTGACGTAGCCATTAGGTGAGGAGAAACGTTTATTTTTGCTATATTGCTGTTGCATGGCGTTCTATCGTGGTGTTCCTCGTTGTGCGCCACAGCATTTGTATCGATAGTGTATTGGCTTTTTTTTCTGATGCGCGTCGTTCAAGGCAAATCGGTTGCCTTAAGTTTTAAGTGGCCCTGCGTGCACTGGCCCTATCGGTTGATTTCGTTCGTAGTTTCCCAAAACAGCACGAAGTTTTTTTTTATAAAAATTGGCTACTGTTTCTCCCTGCATGCCCAACTACATAGCCACAGGACAATCAAATTTCAGTCTACTGCACTTATCGTTGCGGCCCTGCGCTTCTCTTCGTATTCCTTTTTTTTAAGTGCTCATGCATAGGCAAGTCATCGTTCAGGAATGCATCAGACCGACGCCACAGGCCGGACGGTAAAGAATGCTCCCCAAGCAAAATGAACCTCGCGCGATTCGAAATGTAGGGCCCATAACTTGCTTCTTGCTTGCGATGCTACGATGTGCCAGTAAGATCCTAATTGAATATTTAACTTTTTCTAAACTGAACACAGTGGCAAGCAGTGACAAGGAGCTATCCATCCTTGCATCTCTCTGTGGCCACGTGTACTGTAGGCTGTGCGAATATCCTCCACGATTCAGTGTATTCCTACAGGACGTTATACGCAGTAATAGACACAAAAATTCGATGTGACTCTTTCCACTCGCGCTAAAGCCCATTTTCATTTTTTGTGTTAATAATGTACAGTACACTTCATGGCCAATAAACGCTTCTAACCATCCCCTCTAGACGTTATTTATTAACCGACAAATGCACAACATCGTTTTAAAAAGTTGCACAATCTTTCTTTACCTAGTTTCGAAAGTAAACCAAACTTAATTCTATCTCACACATACAGACGTACGCATACAGACCAGACGCGGACACACGCACAAGCACATCCACGTACAAGTGCGGGAACACCACCGCTCACCCACATGTCATAGCCTCCAACACACACAGACATGCACATGCCCACGGACAGTCCCACATGAGCGCACATTTTCCAGCGCTGTGCTAAGTAAAAAGCATGCTGTTGGAGGGATTGTTTGCAGGAGGCGTAAACTAATTAAGAGGAGGTGAAATACGACTTAGTAGATGGAAGGAAGCGGTTAAATAAAGTTCGTTCTATCTCTCTAGCCTTCTTTCCCAGGCTGAATGAAACATTTCTCTTTTTTTTTTCTGAATTCTTCCTCGCTACTCACCAGGAGTGCTATGAGCCCAGACCTTTCTACTCTACGCGACCATGACTGTTGTACCGATGAAAGCGAAGGTGCTAAGGAAAATTTCGTTTTGGTAGACGAAGAAAAAACAACCTGATTTACCATAAGTCCGGAGTGGTCCGTGTAAGCAAAAATGATTCCTAGGTTCTAGAAAGTATTATTTTTAATGCGTAGCATGGCTCTTCGCGCAGCCTCACAGCCAGCACCGCGTACTACCTTAATTTCCAGAAATACGCAGATTTGGATGAATATCTGGCAGAGTTGGCAGATTTGGAGCCTTTAACCTAATAATAGCCTAAATCGAGGTAATTGGTGGGGAAAAAAATTGAGAAACCATGAAACGAGAAAAATAAAATAATAAAGACTTCAAAAAAACGACGTGGCAACATCAAAATTATGCATCTTATAGATCTCCCCCAACTACCATAGAATAAAACAAAAAAAGATCGCAAAAAGAGTCAAACTACGAATAAAAAATTGTGATTTGCGAAAGGGGCGAATCGTTTGACGTGTCCTGCATTTCTACAAAAACAGAGATTTCCTGGAAGTAACACATTTATTCCTTACTAGCGGTAGTACCCGGCGATGCCGGGAGGGCCAATATAATAATGACACTAATGGGTATAACGCATGTTCATTTATTTGTTAGTTGTCATATCTGGCTAGTTTATCGTGAGGTAGTACACACTCAGGAGCTCCTGCCTGCAGTAAATACATGGGCTCCAACCGCAGGCGCGTCGGGATAATGCGAAACGACTGGCACTCGTGTTTTACTCCAGCTCTCGCTAAACAAATTGCACCCAGATTGTGAGGTCGAGCGAGTAAGGCAGTGAGCGAAAAACGTTTTATTGAGCCGGCGAACTGGGAGTGCTTCCGAATTTCAAAAAGCCTTGTGATGAGCGGGCAGCCTTCGCTCTAGAGAAAGAATTGCCTGGGCATCCTGATCGGTGTTATTCGCCAGGTTCTCCAACAGCTCATGGGTGGGAAGAGTGGCTAGAATAAGGGGGAGGTTGTTTTGCTTGTACTCTTAATATTTATTTATTTATTTATTTATTTATTTATTTATTTATGTACCGTAAGGGCGTCTAGGGCATTAGATAAGGGGGGTTTTATACAGTAATCAGTGACAACAGCAATTTTTTTAACAAGAAAAGAAGAAGACAAGGAAACATACGCAGGATGCAGGGTCGGGCAACCGAAATAAGCAAGAAAAAACACAGCAAGGTTTCAACAAGTGAGCACATTGAAAAAGCTGCACACCACGTTATACAGCAGCAAAAAATTACTCCCACCTCCCCTCGCGGGAACCGTGGTGTGATGCGACGCTGAAGGGGGTTCCATTGTCGTCGCATCAAGCAATCGTCGGGGACGGCAAGAGAGCAAGAGCAAGCGCAAGCGCGGACGACCGTCGACTGAGAGACCGGCCGGAGCGCGGCACTCCACTTCTATGCGCAGCGCGCCCGAAGGAGAGGAGTCCGCGGAGAGAGAGAGTACTGCACATGCGCAGCCGCGCGCAGCGCGCCCGCAGATGTTGAGAGAGAGTGCTCGTTATCGGAGAGAGCAGAGGGGGTGGGCGGAGGAGTGACGCAGCTGTGCGGACGCGGACGCCGACGCACGCAGGACCGGGATTCCGGCAAGAGATGCTCCTCTCAGCGTCACATCTAAAAAAGTGCAATGGCTAAGATTGTCGATCAGATTCAAGAAACGCAAATAATGCAGACTGGAAAGATGATTGGTGTGTGTGCGTTACAATGCTGGCAGGAGGAGCATTCCACTCGGTTATCGACAAAACAAGGGGCGAGTATTGGTGTTCTTTTGTGCGAGAAGATATAGGTTCTATTTTATGATAATGGTTGACGCGCGTGGAAATTTACAAAGCAGGCTGAATGAACGTATAGGCCTCCTGCGCTGCCCAGGGGGCGCTGCGCAAACGGCTTCCGGGCTGTACTTCCGGGTAGTACAAAGCTGCGCGGGTCCCATAGGATCCCGTGTTGACAGAAGCAAAATGAGCTCGACGCTCCCGATTATTTTGCGACGTGGTCACCAGCTCATCCTCGACGCGTCCGATTTATTTCAGCGACCAACTTGGCATTACTGGAAAAAGCTTTGCAGCGCTAAACACGTTTACAGCGCCGACGAAAGTGCCGGGACCGTGACGGCGTCTGCTACTCGCAGGTTCACCGATCGATGGTCGTACGAAGTGAAATTTTAAGTGAAATTTCTAGTTTAAACTAATACTCTAGGTGACAAAGACTTCTCAAAAACAGCCGATCAAAAAAGAAGAGTGACGCAATCGGCGATGATCGCGCTTTAAAAAGCCAGCGAGTCCGGCGGACCGCAGCTAGGCTCGCCTGCTGCCGTGCGCCGCTCTTTTGCGTACCTGCACACTATGCGTGCACTTTCATTAAACAGTGCTCGTTTGCGTCGCCGTTACGAATACATGGTGTGCAGCTTAGCTTGCCGTTTTGTTGTGTGTCTCAGTGACAAAATGCCGCGACCGTCAGAAGCGTCACTGAAATCTGTTTTGCGATTCCGAAATTAGTGGCCGCAAAACAAAGTGGTCGGGCGAACTAAGAGGCCGCTCGCTTTCCTTGTTTGCTCTCACTTTACTTAATTACGCTCTTGCAGCATACATTCCCAGTTCGCACTTAATAGCCTATAATGATCAGCAACGGCCGAGTTCCATGCAGCCGACACGGCGGAGGGCTGGACGGCAAATCGGGTGGGAGGAGGAGGAGGCTTTGAATGCAAAAGAAAAAATTCAGCGAATTTCTAATAATATTTAACAATAATCTGGCGAAGTGTGAAGATGGGGGGGAAGGGGGGGGGGCAGTTCAACTGGAGGACGCCAATTCTCTGTTCTTGTCTTGCTGTCTAACTCCATTTGAAGTCAAAACTGGCGTGTCGGTGTTCAGACTCGACGAGCCCTGCGCTAGAAAACCAACACAGTCAGTGATGATCGTATGTAAATATTCGGGGCCCCGTGCCGTGTATGCGGCTGTGTTATGTGATGTTATAGAAGTACACATCTCTGCAGGCAGCGGGCGTGTGATTTGGTGCATGTTTTGCGTCCTTTAATAGCGCACAATTTGTTTATTTGGCGCTATATATTGCCCCCCCCCCCCCCCTACTCGCTAGTATACATGTACCCTGCCGTTCGTAAATCGTGCGGCGTAAAACGTTACGCAAGAATCATTTAGTTTGCGAAAATACGAAACAAAATTTCCACTCGTTTCAAACGCGGTGCCAGGCCAGAAGTGTCAGGTGAGTCGGCTGCGCTATTCTTGCGTTCGCTTGCATGCTCCCGCTGAAGCAACATTTTGCAGTTACCTCAGGATATAGGATGAGCAGCGCTCCGTGTTTATGCTACTCGTGAACTTTCCTTTGTCGACCGCACGCAAGAAGAAAAAACTGTAACTGTCGTCAAACAGTTAAACCACCCGACCTGGCGATACTGTCCCACGCCGCGACAGCTCGCTCAAAAGAAAGCAGACAAATCGGCTTCTTTTAGCGGATATTATTTTGTTTAGCCTCTGCAACTACTTTAAAAGCTATTTCATACAGTATGCAGTCATTTAAACACGCCACGAAGCGCCACAACCAACTTTCACTCTGGCTTGTAATTGAAAACACATGGAGGGCGGCGATGGTCGTCTGCTTTTGTACTACCCAGAGGCGTCGGCCGCTAGGGGCGCTGCATGTCGCCAAAACTCCAGCGCAGGAGGCCTATGGCGGAACGACGAATCACTGTTATATAATTTGTGGAAGAAAGGTAAGCGGAAATATTAGATGCGACGCTGAGAGCACATCTTGTCGGCGGCCCTGTCCTTCCTGCGTGCGTCCGTCGTCGTCGGCGTCCGCGCTCTCGTCCGCTCCCCCCTCTCCTCTCCGATAGCGAACACTCTCTCTCGAGGGGCATTGGATTGGATTGGATTGGATTGGCTTGGCTTGGCTTGGCTTGGCTTGGCTTGACTTGACTTGACTTGGCTTGGATTGGATTGGATTGGGTTTGGATTGGATTGGATTGGATTAAAGTGGATTGTATTGGATTGTGTTGCGTCATAGCCGCGGCAGACGCACTGGCGCCGGCGCGTGCCCAGGTGAGAGCGAACACTCTCTCTCAACATCTGCGGGTGTGCTGCCCAGCGCGCTCTCACTCCTCCTGTGGGAGGCGCCGCGCGCGGTGCTGCGCATGTGCAGTACTCTGTCTCTCCGCGGTCTCCTCTCCTTCGGTCGCGCTGCGCATATAACCGGTGTGACGCTCTCCGTTGGTCTTTCGGTCGACGGTTGCTCTTCGCTTGCGCTTGAACCCCCCCCCTCAGCTTCGCATCCCACCAGGGTTCCCGGGAGGGTAGGTGGGCGGGCGTAATTTTTTTCTGCGCATGTTAAGAGGCGAGAGATATAAACTGTTCTTAATGAATGGCACACTTTCACAGCGGGAATAATATGACCAAATAAATCGCGTGGCTTTGTTTTGAACAGATTCGAGCGTCTCAGTAAGGATTGCTGTGCGGAAGAGTGCCAGGTTGTAATCACGAAGAGTGCCAGGTTGTAAACACAACTTGAATTAGGCAGGGGATTGCGCTGGGAAGACACGATGGAGGCCGACTGGGTGAGGGGTATTCTTCCTCGGAGGAAATGCTATGTCAGCAAACATGAACGATGCTCATCGGTACAGTTTTATGTGAAGTAACATGGGGTCCCTCCGGGAAGCATGGGGTTGCAGGAAGTCCCAACAGATGGCGAGCGCTAGCCTTTGCGCATTTTACTGGTCCGTCATCTCTTTTACATTTATGATAAATAACACGGCTCCTACGGAAGGCACGTGGTTGCCGAAAATGCGAACAGATGGGGAGCGCTATGCGAACGCAGGAAAATTCAACTGAATTCCACCACCAGAAGGGTGTAAATTATGAAACCTCGCTTGCCTTTTCGTCCGCATGTTAGGATAAATCCTGAAATTGATTTTTCGGCAATTGGATGGGCAGCATTTGCACGCATAAACAAATTGGATATATCAACTGGCTGTGTGGTTTTTGACGAGTGTGTAAAAACAGTGTTTCCCCGAAATCTTGCTTGCCTGTATTGGGTGGGTGTCACATAAAAATGTAGTAGCACAATGTTTTTGAGTAAGTAACCTATCTCAACAAAAAGCAGTTAAATATCTCAAATGGCCTGCGACAAAAACATTAATATCTGGAAAGCTATTTTACCGCCTTTCACTCTCCCCATGGTGGACGTTTTTAGAATTTTCAGCAATATTGACCTCCAGCACCGTAATCACAATGTGTTCATGAAATCTGAAGCCGTTTGAAAGAGCAGTTTGGCTAGGCGAGGACATCACCAGTTAGGCCTTTTTAGCTCGTCAGACGTGTCGTTTGTAAAAAAAAACAATTTGGCCCCTTTATCACCGTCGCAGGCCAAAATCCTTTTCTCTGCCATTGTATGAGTAACATATGCTAGAAAAAATCAGTTGGATAAATGAATCCGTGAAAGATTTTTTTGAGAATCCTTAGGAACACCAATTTTTTTTTCCGGAGCGCGGAATCACCTCGATAGGGTTGGTTAGCACAAAATCTAAAAACTACTTTTAGATATTCTTAAGGGCTACATATATCCACAAAATGCGCTTGAAAAATGTGAACGGGTGAAGGAGATAATCACCAATTTAGGAAAACACAATTGCCCCTTTTTCCTCTCTTAGAAGTACAGTTTCCAAAAGTCCCCCTTAAGGGAGCCTCTACGCCATGTCGCCAACGCACTCCTGAAGCAGTTTTCGCTGGGCATTGATGAGTTAGTCAGTCAGTCAGTTAGTCGGACACTTCATTTTATAGTTATAGATAATGGCTTAAACAGGGTAATTTGCGGGACAGAATTTTTATGAACCAAAAAGATAAGAATAGACAATAAAATATTCGCAAAACGGATCTGACAAAATCCAAATTATGCGTCGTATACATCTCCCAAATGCCGCCAAAGAAGCAAAAAAGTACGCAAAAGAACGCAGGAAATCCGAACAAAAAAGAAGCGCAATCGGACCAACTCGGCAGTACACCTTGATATCATCGAAAAAAAAAAGAAATGTAATTAGGGAATTAAAAGCACTTCACCACTATAATGCTATAAATTTACATCATTAGCAAAAATAAACAAAAGAGAACTTAAAAGAACAAAATGATCCCAAGACTTTCGCTTCTCATAGCCGTATTCGGCTGTAAAGATCTCACAGGCTTAACACGCGGCATAAGAAGGCTGCGCATTAGTAGCCAATTGCCTGAATTTCTGCAGACATTTAGTATTTTTTTGCCGCTGTTAAACGGCAACCGTCGTTGCTTTGGTTAACTGCATTGCAGCAATAAAGTTATTGCACAACACTCGCGAGGAAAGAAAAACACAGCCAAGAGCTACGATCAACGATGCTTGCGGTTTAGCCAGGCGCCATCACTGCAGGGGACGTTAGCGGTGCCTAGCTGCATATAAATGAGGCCGTTACCCCGTTGTAGCTGCGACGACAGGGCCAAACGATTACGGCCATCTCAAAGCTGCTTACGACAGAGGTGGGGGAGGTAATTGCGAGCTGCGCTGATAGGGCTATTTGTCTTTCACGTGTAGTCAGGCTTCGCAATAAGAGAAACGCCAATTCGTCTCGTAGAAAAGTCCGCATGGCATTCAAAACTATCTTATCAGTGTATGCCGATTAGGATAAATTTTAGGGAGGAGCGAAAAAGCGAAAACACCCGTGTATCGAGATTGAGAGCACGTAAACCACCCCGAGGTTGTCAAAACTAATCAGGATTCCTCCACTATGGCGCGCCTCACAGCCCAGGTAGAGCTTCGGCGCGTTAAACGAACAACACGTTTCTCACTAGGGCATGATTGGCGGGTCAGACATATCCCCTTTTAAAATTTTAGCGCCCGCAATGTGTTTAGTCATTATTTTGTCCATTAGCCTTATTACGTCAGCTCGCGCTGCACAAAGACACATTGACTGCATGCGACCACACCGGTTGGATCTTGTAGATTGCGTAGTCCTCTTCAATGTATAAAACCCACCGGTGGTCAAATACTCGTTAAGAATATGTGTGTGACCGGACAGGTGCAACATGTCTTGTTTGCTTGAACACCGGATATACGCGCGTCATCTTTTTTTGTAAACGTTTATATACGATCGAACAATTACTGAAAAGCATACGGGAGCGTAGGAAGGCGCGCATAACATGGTATAATGTTTTTCAGTTTGCGCCAAAAGAAGTTCTGCAGAAACATTTTAGCTTGCAGAAAGAGCCTAAACGAACGTTAGTTGAACAAACGAATGGCTAGGCTATCAAACTTTGACTGAGCTAAAACATTGGTTCGGCTATCCTGTCAACCACAGGTGTGTGCACGTTGACCTTTTCGTTTTTATCAACCCGGCCTTCAGGACTGAAGAGTTGGTGACGTTTCGCGTGCCATGGTTTTCTAGTATTAAAATCCGTATGCTTCGTTTTTAAACCCAAAAGGAACAATTGTTGAGTCTGTGTATGTGTGGTAAATTAGTGCATTCGTACATTCGTTAGTGCATTCGTAACGTGATTACATGAAACAACGATGACGACAGGAGACGCCGACAGCCCGAGCCGCTGAGGGTATTCCCCCATACAAGTGTAATTATCAATTTTACAGCGCCGCAATGGGCTGGCGTCTTGGAACAGTGACTCGCGATGGAAAGAAAATATGTGAAGCGTACTTGTGGAGGAGTATAAAGCAGCCTGATGAATGGGGGAATAGCTCAGTGCTGCACGGGGCCGCGTCCTTCGAGGCTGTTGGATCTTTAGGGACTGAGTTCACTTATAGAACGCGCTTGTGCTTTCGTTTTCGTGGATGCGCGATGCACTAAATCATGATCATGCTATTTTCCGCATTCCAAAAGGAAAAAGGTAATAAATTTATTGTAAAATAGAGCTGTTAGTTGAGCTCTCACGCTGGTAGAAATGGTGCGTGAAGAGAGTGATGGCGCGTAATCTGATTACTTTCGTCTTCGGCCTTGTTCGACAGCTACTGCTCGCATGTGAAGCTCTGAGTAGAGTGAAGCGGTCACGCATTTTATTTTAGCAGAATGCCAGATCTGGCGTTTCATCGCCAACCGAGGGTTTTCACGTTCCAGCGTGCAATACACAAAATGAACAATGTTTTTAAACTGAGTCTGTTATTTCGGAAGTGACCCGCTCGAACAATTGTCGACTGTTTTTTCGGACCACAAAAAACCGAGCACGTCCTAATTTGCGTTACGCAGTTTTATAAATATCTGCGAGTTTGATCGTCTTCACAAATGCCGGATGACGCAAAAATCCCCACAGCTAAATACGTAAATGAAATATGCAGACCCAGGCGTCAGCTGCAAGCCCACAGTGGCTTACGTTCCCCAACACATTCTGTATCCCAGTCTCATAGTCATCCAACTGCAGAAATTCCTCTTGCTGACGTCGGATAGATTGCGTTTTGTGCCATAGAGTAGTGACAAGAGTACCATCGAGAGCTCTGGGTGTCGTCGATGGCTTTCTTCGATGTTTGAGGTGCCCTCTCTTCGCAAATTCTACGAATACTACAAATTCTACTCAAACCTTTGTCCTTTCCGAATAAAACTGCGGAACGTGAGTTAACCCGATTTCCTTGGGTTCGTCCTAATAGTGTGTGATCAATGAAATGGGGGCTGATGTTTCTCAGTTTCTTATACTATGCCATAACGCATGATATTGTGTGTTTGTAACTTAGCTGAAACCAATCTCACTCACTTTTGAAATAAAGCACTCTGTTGCCTAAGTTTTGTTTAGTTAAAAACGCAAACATACCACTGCGACGTTTGCTACATTTCATGTTTCCTTAGAAAGCATAAGAGGGAGAGAGTGTTTTCATATAGACGCCTTGTGTGCGCCAAGGCTAAGAAAGTATGAAAACAAGAAATCAATAAAATTAACGGAAAACCATGATGGGCAAAGTAGGGTAAAAAATACCGAAAAATATTTGTGGAAGATATACACAAAAGTGACCAAGGAAATAACCGATGTACAAAGGCAGGAAGAGAATGAGTTCGCAAATCCTGAAATGCAGAAACAGGTGAACAAAATTAAAACAACATTCTAAAGTACAGAAGAAGCGAAGAAGAGACGCAGAGCAAATACAAACGAGAAAGAGAAAGAAAAAAAGTCTGCCACGAATAAAATGATTGCTGAATAAATTGACATGGTCAGTGCTTTATTTCTTTTACCGCAGGGTAGTGGTTTAAGAATCGACGTCTTCATTAGCATATAAAGATTACCGAAGCAGCACATAGTTGCTCACCTGGATGCAATAAAACGGTGTTTATGCATGTGAGGTTCCCCAAATATTCAATAGACATTTATTTTTTTCAATGTACCTCTAAGAAGAAATATTGAACGCTTTTCTTACATCAATGTGAAAGCGCATGAACGGGGCGACAATAATTTCGTAGTAGTTCCTGCTGCATAATTACCTGGCTATTTTTGTGTTGGAATGTTCGCTCTGAGAAGACGTTTGTAGGCCTTCAACCTCAGTAGAAAAAGATTACGGCCCGCCACGTTATGTAGGCCATCCTGGTATTTGTAACTTATTGGTTTAAATAAAGTTAAGTTATGAATGGTTCTATTTTACTACGCAGCCGTGAGGGGAGCTGTAGTCACAAAGGGCAAGCTATTAGTTTTTACAATGCAGCAAGTAGGGATACAATGCGACAATATTCTACATGGTACTGGCAAATGCACGTGTCTAGTACCTATTCCCAAAAGGCCTATTTCGGTTAAAAGGCAGGTAGGAGTACGACGAAATGGAACAGCATTTCGTATGTTTTTATCATAACATCGGCGTAAGGTTTTGAACAAAGCTAACCGCAAATCTTAACCGCAAGTGAAAGCCTATTTTCTTGCAGAAATCGTTTTTACTTGATTTTCATGTTATCTACATGGCGATGCCAATGCTCGCCAAAGGGAATAAGCAAGGTTTAGTCACCCTATTGTACCGACAATTTCTGCAAAATACAATGCATTAATTTAGGGCACCACTGGAATGGATGCTATTACAGTACGTTTAATGGTACGGACAACATAAATGCCGTTTGCTTGCAACGAAGATGCATAAATCTTAACTTACCTTGTCTCTTACGTTATCGAAATGTTATTCCGGCATTAAAAGTGTTATTGTAAAGCTGTAACATCAGCTACAACTTACAGCACTAGTTTTAATTTAAAATATATGCTAAACAAAGAAATATTAAGACGGGGCTGACGACGAAATAGCTTCCGGCAACGTGTTTCCACATCGCGAGGAGTGAGAGAGCGAAGAGGCCCAGCAGAGAATCAAGGGGTGAGGTAATTACTTCGACGAGCTGAACATACAGGGAAAGCCATTAGGAATGACAAGGGCAAGGAGGAGCGATGTCTGCTCATCGTCGTCCATGTCGCCTCTTCAGACAGGGTTATTAGTCTGATGCGTAAACGTGCCTCCGACGGCATAAATGCGTTGGAAGTGTGTGCTCCCACGCGGAGGGCAGATAACAATATGCGCGCGCCCGAGTGCTGTCCTTACCGGCTTCTGTCGATAAGTCCTGTCCTCTCCGTCATCGCTGTTGTCAGCTGTCGGAACAGCTGCTCCGGGGCCCCTGTCAGCAGCACACTGCGCGCCGGCTATAGAACGTGTCCCTTTTTTATTATTTCTGCCACTTACCGACCGTGCTACCTTTCCCGTTCTTATTACGCTCGCAGATACGAATTTGCTTGAAGATTAAAATTCAGCAGAATATAAATAACCATTTAACTCTCTTTACGTCTTGCCGCAAGGGAGTTATCTACAAATCCTGAAGAACACCATAATGCCGCGTCTGGAAATGGCGGAGATGATAAGCGGAAATATGTCGCTGCTGAGTGCGCCACTGGTAATCATATATGGCATTGTCAGGGGTGGCAAAAATATAGTAGTTTGATTATTCCTGAGAAGAACACTTCAGTCTTCGAGGTTTAACTGCTTCGCATTGGGATACAGTGAACGCCAGAACTCTTGCCCCGAATGAATTGTTTTTAGAGAGACGTATCAACTGGGAATTGCAAACGACACTACCTAATAACGAACAGCAACATTACTGAGGGAGACAAAGCAATGTGGTCATTTTTGACCTATTGTGAGAGCGCCTACGGTAGTAAATGATAGCTTCGGTAACGGCAGTAGTACGATGGTGTTTTCTGCGAGGCATGAAAGGTCGCAGCTTCGGCTAAGTGTGAAAATTATATCGTTTCGTGGCCCTATTAATGTAGTTATTTAGTTGGAAAGTGGATTTGTAACCGACCGCGAAGTGCGGAACCGTGAGTTTTAGTAATTGTATTGGTTATGGGGAATGTACGATGTATTAAAGGTAGAGAGAGTTTTAAAAGCGGCATCCTGGTAGTTAGTTGGTGTCCCCAGCAGTTCGCTTTCCACACGCACGAGAAGTGCATCTATTGCGTTTGTACGAAAGAAGAAAGGAGAATGCAAAATTATAAATAAGGACGGATAGCAAGTGACAGTAAAAGAAACCCACCCGGCTAACAGCGAACTATAGTCAGGTTACCCTAGACCAGATTAGTAGTGGAACGTGGGTCGAAAACGATTTCTGCAGGATAAACAGCTTATGTGTGTTTAACGTATTAGGACAGATGTCAGACAGATTCAGCCAGCCCATTAGCTTGTGGAACATTTGAAAAATGCCTAACAAGAAGTTCTAAATAATAGTGCGAGAATAACGTGCAACCATTTCACGGAAATAAGTACATTAATGACAATAGCGAGTAGCTTAGCCGAATAATGCAGTAAACCATTACTTTAAAATGCCAAAAACTGTCAAAACGTTCGCAAAGAAATGTATTTGAGAACGTATACTCTAGTAACATGCATGTCAGAGATTAGCCTTCAGGAAATGGCAGGCATTGCTGATGTTGTCCGCTTACTCAGCTTCTATAGCAGCTCCTGATCGATTGATTGATTGTAGGGTTTAACGCGCTGACGCAACGCAGACGATGAGGCGCACCGTAGTGGAGGGCTACGGATTAATTTTGACCACCAGTAAATCTTTAACGTGCGCCGAAATCTCGCGCACACACGGTTGTTTTTGCTTTCCGCCTCCATCAGAAAAGCGGTCATGGCGGCCGGGAATCGATCCCGTGGCCTTCTGGTCAGCAGCGCAACGCCTTAGCCACTGAGCCACCACGGCGGGTCTATAGCAGCTCTTACCAAAAGCTCCCATTTTAGTGGTCTTTTCGTCATGCTACATTAAACAGAAACACTAGGTTTGTGTTGGATGTTGAAAATACAGCAAGGCCCATGACACGCCTTTGGAGCTAGGAGGGTTCTCACCAGTCGGCTACAAACTCAGCGAGGTGCCCGAAATGACTCCACCACTTTGTGGGATCATTCTTCGACCTCTAGCCTGATTGGGCTGCTTCATAAATAGCTCTTGCGGAACTATCAAGGACATGTCCACCGGAGTTAACCCTATGACATTTTGTGCGTTCGCCGCGTCACGCATCGGGCGTTCGCCGATGAAGCACTTCGCGGAAGCACTTCCTGAGAAGAATGAAATGCTCCGTCTGCCGCTGCCGCTAAACAAGCTTCTTAATCTAGACCACATGGAGGAAAGAATACTCAGGAGAGGCGCCTAGCATCCCAATGCATTGCAAAAAGTGTGGAGGAAGTGACGTCATTTTTCTTGAGCCCATAGACAGTGTTGCCTAGTTTCTTACGGCTGCGGTGGTTAAACCTGGCATAATGCCACGGACAATTTTTTACGGCGCTTTCATTGTGGCTTCCTCGCTACGTTGGCAACACAGCGCGGCAGCCGCTGGGGCGTCGTCGTCGTTTGCAATCTGTGCACTACAGCTGATTTCGCAGCGTTTCTTCCACTGCCAATTAATTTGTGGTCTAATGTTCCTCCGAAAACAACACCCGATGGTTAATAATTGGCGTGGTCGGTGAACATAGTTGCCGTTATCTTGTGGCGATATCTCATTGATTCGCGGAGGGGTTTTCCATCCTTATCGGTCTGCCGGTGAAAAGGTGCGGGTTGGCAGCTTCGGCAGCGTCGACCCACTTTATGCAGCGATTTGCTTCAGTTGGGAATCTATTCTCAACGAACCCAAAACAAAGTGCGGCAGACACGTAGTGCTTCCGTTTTGCTCGTCAAATAGCGCATGGGGGAATATACTTACCTGTGAACCGCCAATACGACCGGCAACCCGGCACGCAACAGTGAGGCACCTTGCAAACCACTGCAGCCACTTATTCACTTGAAGTGAGATTAGACAGTTGTAGTTTCACGAGTGTACAGAGTTCATGTACGCAAACGTGGAAAGCGTACGTAGCATAGAGGTTCTCACTAGCTCACTCTATGGTACGTAGTCCACGGGCATGTAGTTTGCAACTTGTGCGCGACGCTCGCCGCGCTTAGGGTGCCTGGATTCCTAGCGCCATCTACGAACAGACACTGCAGTACCACGACCTGTTGCTATGACGACGACAAATGCTACTTTGCCAGGCTTAAGAGCTGAAAATCATCCTTCTACCTCAAAAACGAAGCCTGTTTTTCGATTGAAACTTTGGGTGAGGGTTAGAATGGGCAAATAGAAGGCGAAATAAAAAGCTTAGAGCATTACATCGCACCTAAGAATTAGCGACGAAGCTGTTTTCGCTGCGAAGCGGGAGGGCAGGGCGACGCCATGTTAGTCAAATCAAACCGGAAATAGCAGAGGATAGTGGGAACAAGTGCGGGGCTCAATGGGCTCATGTCATGGCGGCTGTGGCTTCATAAACGTCCCATCAGGGCCCCTCCTAACCTTTTCTTTCCTCCATGCTAGACCACTATATGTGTAAGGTTCGCCGGAGTTGCGCCTCTGATTTCACGAGCCGCCACGCCTCCGGTTCCACCGTGACCGGAAAGCCGCAATCAGCGCTCCGCACAGAACTTCTTTTCCGGTTGTGCGCAGGTCAGTCGCTGGGGCTGTCCCGCGCAGCGGCCTGCACAGCCGGCATCGCACGCGCACCTACCTCTGCCCACCGGTACAATGGGCACGGCGCTTCCTACATACGTGACGGGTGGCTTTCCTTCACGACTTTAGAACTTAGATGGCGGATGGACGCGTAACTCTGCTCCCCTAGGGAAGCTGTACACAGGAACTCTAACGCGAGCAGAGGCTCAGCGCCGCCTACGCCAAAATCCGAAGGCGCGCGCCACCGAAACAGCTATGTGTCGTCGCCTAGAATACTCTGCAGTTTGCGGCGCGATAAAAGTTTGCATAAGGTGAGTCTCGTTATCGTTAACCAGTTTTTTCCTCTGGGAACGGTCACTTTTATGGGGTTTTCTTTTTTTACATACAAACTACTGCGTGGGTTACCTTCACTCGTTATAAAGTCACAACTCCGGCATTGCGCAGACTTCATACTTTTCTTTCATGGCAATGGGTCTTTATAGTCCTTGGCAGAGCCAATATGTTTACTGCAAACCTTTCAAAAGAACAAAAATAGTACCTAAACCGGCCACCATTTCGCGTACAGGCTAAGCAATACATGTCGAAGTTCTTAGAGAAAATTGGATCTGATAGGGAGGCCGCCTCTCCACTCATGTACGGCGAAGGCATCAAATACCTGGACTTTGTTCTGCAGCATCATGTGCCTATTCACGTGCCTATACAATATTATGTCCGCGCTTTAGTGTGGCTGCTAAACAGAATGATCGATAAAAGGTGCGCGGGATTGCAAAGGTGCACTGTAGCAACTCGGCGTGCGAGGAAAAGAGAGAGAGTCGGTGTTTATATCAGTACTCGTCCTTGAGGATATCTCAAAGAAAAGCTGTATTTACAAAAAGTAACGTGTAGAAATGATATTCCCAACTTGTAAATACAGCTTTCTTTCTGTGATATCAAGTTCGCTCTGATCAACTTCTGGGTTCCTTGCTCTGCACGCCATCACCGGGTATTGCTGAGGTGAGCAGGGTTTGTTCTTCAAGAAACCAAACCGGAGAACATCGACGTCTTTTACATAGAGGCATAGTGATTCCAACTTAAAACAACTATTTTTCCCGGCAAAAAATTTCCTAAAATATCTGATTCGCTCCAACAATCACGGCTCGAAGTTGGGAAGGAAAACAGGAAATTCGCTCTTGCTGTGCAGTACTGTAAAACTATCGCGCCATAAATAGTATCTGTGGGGTTTGGTGCATCGTGGGTGTATTATTACAACTAGCAAGATGAAAAAGCTCTGTATATTGCGCCGGGAACATTTTTAGTACGTTTCGCAATATTCGAACTTGTATTTAGTGCCAGTATTTTAGTTTATTGCTTATAATGCACCTTCACACAAGTATTAGTTTCATACAAAAGTATTTCTCTCCTGCGAAGCTACAGTTGCTGCTCTCATGAGAGATTTCAGAAACCATTCTTTTTGAGTCATAGAAGACAACTTTGCCAATCACAGGTTGCCTAGAAAAATGCCTCATCCGCTGAAACATACCATACTACGCGTCCACGCACGCACAGCCGCACATGCGCGCCCGCACACAACTCGTAGCGTTGATACAGGAAAAAATCACCCTTTTTCTGGAGTTGAGATTTCTGTTGGCCTGAATTCTGTGGCGTGACAATGGGCGACAGGCAGGGTAGCCACTTTGCATGATGGTTTTATTTTGGGGCGCTTGCGTGCTGCTATGGCTTAGCATGGATGTTCTGGGCGAGGTTGACTTGCTATGCTAACTATCGCTTCACTTCAAGTTTGAAAATCACATGCTTCATAGAGCACAAACGGGAAAACGGACAGCATAAAGATGCTGGAAATGGCTGCTCGGCGTCCCAATGGTGGGAACTCGAAGCAGTGGTTTGCAAAAGGAAAAAAATGTTCACATTTTACTTTGAAAATATTATTTGGGAATACCTTATATAACAAATGAGGCTCGAAAGTCATTGCTTGTGGTCATATAATATTACCTTATACGGCTAGGTGTTTCAGTATCAAGAAGCCTAGTTTGGTTCAGAAAAGAGGCTATAATTCTGCATCGAAACTATCCAGAGACATAAATAATTTCAGGCCACAGTTTAGAATGTCTGAGTGGTTTAAATCTCCAAAAACATAAACTCCACACCGAAAACACCGGAATAATTGCGAGTTTAATCGGGTTTATAGACATAATGGACGTTCGGCTCCCAAGTTTCGTTTTGCGCAAAGTGTACGGAATCACTACTCCGTGTGCTTGACGGCAAAGCACCGGCCGATGATATCTTGTACAGAGAAACTGCCAACGCAGTTTCGGTTGCAGAGCACTGGGAACTACCGTAAATGTTTCAACTATAGTTCTTGTCACTTGGTGTCCACTCAGATTCAGTTTAGGTTACATAATACACACAGCTAAAGCACAACTTGTTTTTTGCTTAAGCATTTTTTTCCCAACTCTGTCAGTCCACAGTTTCTACATTGAACGCGTCAATGCCGCCAGATTGCATTGAGGAGAAAATGTAAAGGTCAAATAACCGTTAAGCAGAGAGGAATATATCTTCTCAATAAAAATGTACAGCAAAGATGATAATAATAGGGGGAAGCAACCATTCATAAGATTCATCGTGTGGTTTTGCAATATGTTTCTCTGCAGCCACGTGGGGCTAATGACCTCCGCACAAAAGGAAAGAACGGTAAATAAATGCGGAGCGCTTCTCATCACAGAATTCGGGGAATTCCTTTTGATGTGGAAAGCAGTTTACTTGGCCCTAATTATCGGGGTCCTAGCACGCGCGACCCCTTTGTTCTGCTTATCACGTTCGCCGGAAATTTGCGCAAACAAGATTGTGGTGGTCCTAGACACACGAACGGCTGACCCCGCGAGGGCGGCCTAATTAATTCGGCACAAAAGTCATTTACCCGCATCGATCGAGAACAAAAACAGTTACATGGGAAAAGCACTAACTATTTGTTTGCAGCGCCGTCATGCTTACTTAGCAGGGACCACTACGACGCATAAATATAGAAGCGGGGAGAATTTTGTCCGAAAAACTGAGAGCACGAAGATAAAAATATTAGCCGCTCCTTTGCACGTCAGCGGGACTTGTTTGGGAGCATAGCCGTCGTGACCCGTTTATCAGGGGTCTTTGTTAACAAGGTCTGAAGAGGGTGCTGACGCAGCCATCAACTCCGCAGAGCAGCTAACATCGATCTTCGGCTTCACGCATACCCCACGGCGGCTGGCGACTCAGCGGTACGCTGTCTGGGCTCGTCTTCCGCTACCTTCCACCCACCACACGTGCCAACTCAAGGTTTGGCAGTATTTTGTTTAGACCTGAGGTTTTACTCTCAGCCTTATTACGGGTTATTCTAGGTGGTTCCAACCGGTCAGATCTGTCCCTCGTGAAGAGCGAAGCCTCCGGAGCAACCGGCGCTGTGGGGAAGACCGGGTGACGTAAAAGGCTGCCTCCTATTGTGGCAAGCACAGCGTTGTCCAAAGCCAACGGCCGCGCAACAAACCCTCAGGAAACTGTGAGCGACCCGAATGCGATGATGGTGGAATCGGATTGACGTCGGCTTCGTAACGCGGGGGACCCACGTTCAATTCTCACCGCGCGAAGCGTTCTTTGTTTCGTGATCATTACCATCATCACCATAATGTGCCGTGATGATGATGATTGCTATAGGTTTCCACTTTGTATCGGGCTGATGACGTGTAATCTTACCAAAAAGGGATAATATACCTATGTTTTACACTTTTGGTTTATTACTATCACTGCTTAGGGCAGGCACAAAAAGCTTATTAGGCACAAAATACTTTTAAGACGATAGTCTTTCTTGGGCTACTTAAACCCAGAAATTTTGGTCTGTCTGTATGTCTGTATGTATGTCTGTCTGCCTGCCTGTCCGTCTGTCTGTCTGTGACTCGATTCAGCCACCCGGCCAAAGCAAAACAATCCCTGCGCAATAGTCTTATATATTCACAGCTAAATCTAGCCGTCTATGTCCGGTGTAATGTTCATACTTGCCAACATTGTTGAAGAAGAACAAGACCTTACGCAAATATGAGACAACAAATTATTACAGAAGTGATATTTGCAGTGTTCCTTTATAAAAAAATTAAACATGCTTGACTTTTGCGAAATTAAATACTTCATCAACTGCAGAAGAAGAATTCACTCCGCCCTCGCCTGCTGTCGCCCGCGCCACTATAGCTTCTGGCGCCATTTTAAGAAATCAACCAGCAACAGTTACGCAAGGTTCCACTAGATAGGTTCTACGTTCTGCTTGCAAAACACGCGGAGTAGGGAAACGCGGTTCTATAAACGTTGAAGTAGGGCGCTTTGATTAACGAGCGTCTTCGCCATACAGCAGCGTTCGCATCGAGACACCCGGTTTGGAGCAGTGGAAAACGGGAAATTTAAAATGATTTAAGCAAACCTTTGGAGTCTTTACCTTGGGAGGAGCGCGACGCAAGAGGAACAACATGAGAGGTGAGGCATTTACTTCACAAAAGGGAGGCATTTACTTCGCAAAAGCCGATAAAGTCTATCGTCTTTTGACGGAATTTGCAACAAAAGGAGCAGATACGCGGCCAATTTTTTTTTTCTGTTTCAAGTGGGAAATGTTCTAGGCAATATTACCCTCTCTGCTTTTCCTTCACTGTATAAAGGTGGCTTTTTTACATTGCCTTTTTGTTACGACACCCCTGCTATCAGTGAGACAAAGAAAGCTTTGCTTTAATAAATTTCAATCGCAATCCTGGGTCAGAAATCTTTGCACAGTAAAGTAGCGCCCACCAAGTTGCCCCCCGTAATGTGGAGCAAGGTGATATAGCTGCCTTCATGCGCTCCGATCAAACTACCGCAGCACCACATCACGTTTTACATAACGACCCCACCGAAGAAGAATACCTTAGCTTCGGTCATGTGTATCTGCATTATGCCGGTCGTGCCCGCAAAATACTACATATACCATAAAGTGCGCGAAGCGACCGCTAAAGTGATGAAGCATCTTTGTCCGAACTGAATAGTTAAATATGTTGAAGTTTAAATCGACGCGTAAAACATCTGCTGTTGATTTCAGGGAGACATATACCCAGATATGCATGCAGGAGGAAATTGTTCTTTTGTTACAAAGTCGTCGTCTGTTTCTCTGTCTGTCTATTTTTCTGTTTGTCTGTGTTCTTCCTAAGTAGAAACCCTGAAAGTAGTTAAAAAGGTTTAACGGTGAAAAATAGGGAAAAAAACTTCCTCTGCTCAATAAACTAGGCTTATATGCGTTTAAGGCGCAAGCCTGGAGATTCTTACTGACAAATTTTTTGCTGCAACATCGCATTTGCATCGCTTTTTTCTGTTTCGGTTCTTTATTTCTATGCGCAAATCACTCCAACCACTTTCTTCAAGCGATAAGCGGCGCAACCATATATGCGTCCATCATTTTCGTTTCTTTGGCCTACTGCCCGAATAACGTCAAAAACTGAGTGGTGCACGCCACACCTTCCCTGGAGTCAACGTTCTGCGCGGTTTCTGTGCACCTGATCTACTCACGTACCATCACGTTCCTGTTTCGTAGGGCACGCAGTATTCTAAAACTTTAGGCTTTCAAAATTCCCAGTTTTGTGAGTATTTAGCGGCGGGCCCGCTTGCCCTTCAAAGGTCCCGGTTACGGGCCATGTCCCAAGTGGGCTGTACGATGAAGAAAGGAACAACTACCAGAGCGTTTCTTCTACGGCTCGAAATACAATGATTCTACCTTCTTCACACGTGTGTTCACCTTTTGGAATTTTAGCTATAACTTTTTACTTGTTCCTCTTCACAAACTGCGAATATTTCATGCTTAATATTAGAGAGTGTCCCTTCTAAGTGCCAAAATTCGTATGATGAGGATGTAGTGAAAGAAGTGCCTGGATAGCGCAGCCAGTAGAGCGTCCGGCTCCTACAGTGGAGATCCGGGTTCGAATCCAACCGGAGCACACGTGATGTTTGATTATTTACTCTTTGTGGAGGCGGCCATTTTTTGACCGGACAACAACAACGATAACGCCTCTTTTTCTCAGAATGGGGAACTTATGGTCTTCGCCTGAAAAAGTGACCGTCACATAGGTAAAACCGTAACCAGGATATCGCTTTTTAAAAGAGAAGAAAATAGAGTTTCTTCGCAGTATGGCAGCCACTGCATGGTGTGTTGCGAGTAGAAGTCCCGCCTAACCGGCCTAGTGCGACGGAGCCCGCTGACGAGGCGTCTACTGCAACAGGAAACAAATCATGTGACAACGCGTGTAAATATACTCGCACATGTTTGCAAGTGAATATTTGTAACTATGTGTGTCGTTCCGAAATTAGGCGCAACATCAAGCCTTGACACTGCAGCACCAGAGCTCTTTGCGTAACATTCCTCTACCTCTTTTTCCCCAACTTTTCTCGGGAACGCAATTCCGCCATTTTATATCCATAAAGATTGAAATTTATGGAAGACCTTTATCCGTAAAGCCTGCCGTTGTACAAACTTCGAAGAAGGAAGTGGGAAAAGAAGTCGGGGGAAAAGAGGTTCCCTTAGCCTCCTTAAAACTTGGAATACATTCTGTACGGTGAAAGTATCAGCTTTTTAAAGGGGTTGCCAGTTTCTCCCAGATGAAAAAAACATGGCTTTGCCCCCTGAATCGGCGCGTACTGAATAAAATAACAGGGCATAAATTGGGCGCCCTGCACGAAGAGGGATGTAGCTTGCAAATTCCTATACATACCGAAGTGCTCGACTGTACATTTGCATCTTTTAACGCCGCCAGTACGTTTTCCTGACTTTGCGCCGTCCATTATCTGCAAAATCGATCGGATAAGTGCTTTACGGTGCTCGGGCGCTCTTCGCATACGCTTTGCGGAAACAAGAGGTAAGGACATAAAAAAAAACTCCTGGCATACCCTCGAGGGAGATAAGTATATTGATTCGCACATTTTGTAGCAGATTCCGAGTGCCTAAGGTATCCCAGTAGTGTAAAGTGCGAGCGGAAGGTGACATTCGCGGAATTTAATTTTCCAACCTTTTATCAGTGCCGACCACACAGTTAAAAAATTCTGTTTGTGGACGCTCGTTCCTTTCTGTCAAAAAGAGAATGATAATGACTAGGGCTAAGCATTTTTAAAGGTACACGCGCTGTGCGAAGACTTGTATATGCAAAACACCCCGGTATTTTAGCCAGGTTAGAAACTTTTGCCACACGGCCCTATTGTCCGTCTAGACGCATATAATCCTCTTACAGCACAATCAGCTTGACTTTTGCAAGGTGTAAGAATTCCGAAAGTTTCCTTCAGAAATAGTAAAAAAATTCACATCATGAGAACCGTAATATTTTTTGGCTGTACACACGTGCGGTGGTCAACTCTTTCTGAAGACATTACTTCTAGATAGTAGCATAGCAGAAAAACAGCGATGTTCCACCAGGAACGAACCTCAATTTTAGGCAGCATTCCTTACCACCACGCCACTACGCCCTTCGCGACTGAAAAATCCTTGTGTCACGAAATATTGCACCATTTGAGTGCACATGTAGAATCATACAATTACGTCAACAAAATGTATTGCAGTACTACTGTGCGAACTTTAGGTATTTTAAATACGTTTCTACACAAATTCTCTAACTTAGACATAAAGACAGCGCGAAGACAGGACTTACAAAATAAAGCCGTTCCAGTGAACATAAAAGCTGTCCAAGTGCAGAGCAGGGAATTGATGGAGCGGCTGTGGTGCCCTCTCTAGTCTAATTTCAGTATTAGCCAGGCGTTGATACCGAAAGTAGTCAAGAAAGGGCACCGAAGCCCCTGTAAGTGCCTATTAAGAGACAGTGAATGGAGATTTTTAATTTTTTTGTGGTGATTAATACGTTAATTCATGATTTGTTTATATTTTGTTATTGTATAATAATTTGCGAACTCGCCAACGGAGCCTCAGCGGCAACTGCGCAGCGCAAAGATTGCCCCCAACCTTTTACATATAAGTAACTTGGGCCTCTGCGCAGCATCGGGATAGACGTCGTCTTCGTAGCCCGAGGGACCCATGTTTCATTCTCATCATTGTAAGCTATTATCCTTTCAAAGCCACTGTTTGGGTGCGTGATGACGTGACTACGCTGGCTGGATACCGTGACCCCAGACGAGCTGCGGGGATGAGCCGGGCATTAAAGTGGTGCGGACTTAAAATTTCGACAACTAAGCGCGACTTGTGCTGCAAAAGCGTTAGCGTGCAGTTAAGAAACACATATGCCGGCATTGTGGCGATAGCAATATCGCGTTGGAAGCAGTGCTGTACACGTTCCTCTAAAATAGGAAGGAAAGCTCGTTCCTCGTGACTTCGCAATTGTGAAACGAGTTCCCGTTACAAGTTCCTTTATTGCGAAAGGAACGCGTTGCAGTTACACTTCAAAAATTGGAACGTTTCGTTACATTACTGTTACATTTAGGTTTTTAAATTAAAATATAGTATCGGATAATCCTGGTGGGAAATTAAGTGAGAAATGTAAAAGGCACATCGAACTACCTATATTATATGAATATTAACACTGCCGGTAGTAGATTATCTGGAGATAGAATTAATCAAAAGAAGCGCTCCCAGGCGAATTTTTTTTCAGGGAGCACCGGAAAAATTCAAGACGGGTCTGGGACATTCCGGTGCAGGATGTTTCGGTGCGGAGATTTTGGTGTACGGACATTTCGGTGTCGAGACATTTCGGTGCGCAAACATTTCGGCGACCAAATTATCCGGTGCTTGCTTATTTGCGACAGCCGTTATATTTTTATCTCCGTTTAACGTGGGTCATGGACAACAATCTGGAGCAGGGAATTTTTTGATTGATGCCAGGTTTGATCTTTGCCAGGTATTTTTAGAAACTCTACATTCATATATTTTTGTTTTTGTACCTATTCCTAGGGACACCTTTTATGCAACCGATTGAATTCTGTACACACGTTTTCTTTCATTTACGAAAGGTTGTTAATTTATATTCCCTCTTTTTAGCTAAGACAATTAACCGGTGTTTGCGATGATCTAACGCCTTTTTCATATATTTTTTAAATCACACACCCTAAAATTACATAAAATCATGCACACTCTCAATATCCAAAACTTGATAAACTTAGCTAGCCCCCAGAATGCAGAAAACCTTATGAAGAGTATTCGTAGGCTGGGCTGCCTTGCTTAAATGAATTTGCGACCACTGGTCTATGATACTGTCGTGGAGGAAGAACGGGCCTTTTTGAAAACAGCCGCAGCTGCTGATGTCCTAAATGCTGATTAAGTGCGTACGGGTTGTGCATTCAATTTGCCGCCATTCTGTTCGAAAAAAACAACTTTCGTTTTATGTTTACATGCCTACATTCACCACATTTTGATTTTTTGTCCTAGCGGACCCCACCCCCTTCTCACCGCCCCGCCAGAACACTTGAATCTCGAGCAGATTTCGTTTCCAGTCATATTATTTTTGATTTCCCCTGAAAATCCAACAGGCGTTGCGGAGTTCATAGTCTCCGAAACCTCACCGCAGTGATACAGGAAAAAGCTTTCAATTCACCATTAGCTCATGAAACTTCTATAATGAGCAGCAAGAATCCACCCAAAAAGTTGCTGAGAACGCAATGACCACTATCGTTTGCTGGCTACGCTCTTCCTCGCGTCACGGTCATAGCGACGGCGCCCCCCCCCCCCCCTTCCCCCTCCAGGTATCGCTCTTTCTGCGCCTTGTTACGAATCGGCCAGCGCCGCAGTACTTCCCCGCATCACTCCTCGGCTGTGCGGCGAAGCCACTCGTGCGCCTCTCTGCCGTAAGGCGCCACCATGTCAGTGACAAGTTGCGACAAGCCGCGTCAGACGCTTTGCTCTCGTTTCTGCCTCTCTCGCTCCTGTTCTCGCTTTCTTTCCTCGCGTTCCTCCCGCTGGCGCTGAGCCTCTGCCTCTGCCTCTGCAGCCTGACGTTTCGCGGTCTCCCTGCCATTGATCCGCTCAATGCATTACGACAGCTCCTCATCGTCAGCACCAACAACGACTATAGCCTGTATCAGCTCTGGCTTTCTCAGCGCGTCCGTAACATCCAAGCGCAACTCTTTTGCAAGCTCCAACAACTGCGGTTTTTTCAACGCTTTCAAATTCATGGCCGGTCTAGAGTACTGCTTTCCCACTGCTCCAAAAATGTTTTGCGCGAATAACCCACGCGACAAAAACACACGCCCTACCAGCTATCTTCAGAAGCCTGGTAAAACTTAGTGAAGAAAAGTCCCACACTCACCCTTGACCGCCGTCAATTCTGCGAAGTCCGAAGCCGCCTTGATGTCCGTGGTGTTGGGTCTCGCACCGCTGGCTTCAGGTGTTAAGAAGTTGCCATCCGACCGCTGCCAACGAATTGTTGCGACCGGGAAGGCCGACTGCAGCCGGGAAGAGGTCCAGAGCTGATAGGCGAACGTAAACTGTTTACTTCATAGCGAGAGGTGAGCCGAAGCCAAAGAACAATGCCCCGACGGGCGAGGTTACAATACAGGACTCGAGCAGAGCGACAGCCGAAGCCAGAGAACAATGCCCCGACGGGCGAGGTTACAATACAGGACTCGAGCAGAGCGACAGCATCGATTCGCTGCTCTAACAGGAATGGTTTACAACGCTTGCGGGGGTCTATTTATACCCAAAAGCGATAACGGTCAAAACGCAACAAGCGGCAACACGCCGCGAACGTCACAGACACACACAACGCTCTTTTCAGAGTTCGTAAGCCGTTCATAGCCTCGGCGCACGTTGAGTACGGGAGAGGGGAGAGAGGAGGACTTCGCTGAGTTCGCGGGGCCTCTGTGTCCTTGAAGAGCGTGGAGACGAGCCTCGCCGCCAGCCGCCGAAGTTTTAAAATGCGCCGAGAGCAAAGTGTCAGACGCGGCTGGTCGCAACTTGTCACTGACATGGTGTCGCCTGACGGCAGAGAGGCGCACGAGTGGCTTCGCCGCACAGCCGAGGAGTGATGCGGGGAAGTACTGCGGCGCTGGCCGATTCGTAACAGCCTTCAGTCGCCCCATTGGGAATTGACTCTTTAAGTTCGCATATCATGGACACCCCAGGCATACATCGCTTTCTCCCATTATAAGGAGCAAAAAAATTGAATAGGCTAGTGTGACGAGTGCGGCAACAGTCGCCTTCAAGGTTTGACACCCCTCTCTCATACAGGGTTTCATACAATAACAACTAGAGAGAAATCTGGCGCTGCGATCGTACGCCTCAATGGGCGTGATGGGTTGTTCTGGATTCGGATTGGCGCTCGATGGCTTTTGGAAGTTACTATGGATTGCAGGCAGTTTCGTTTTCATTTTGGATTGACATGAACGCATTTGCCTACGCGGGGTGTTGGAAGAAGCTATCAAAAATACGTTTCTCCTTGAACTGCATGCCGCGCTCGCACTGACGCCGCCATGAGTTGAAGGTTTTATAACCAGAGTTGCGAATTGGGTGGGTTATCAATTCATTGCTGGCACAGCGAGCACGAAAACACATATCACGGCGCTCTGTGCGGCGAAGTTGTCAGCGAATTAGGAGTTGCGGCGCTGCTCATTCGGCAGAGCAATGTATTGTCGAAGCTGACGACGGTAGCGAATCGCTTGGAACAGCCACTCCTTCCGTGCGAACGCCGGCTCCTACAGCGTAGACCAGCAGTACCGGCGGCTGATAGGAACGCAGCTTGATGAATGTCACTAATTCAGGGAAGAATAACTTCTCTAAAGATAATCGTTTTTTTTTGTGAGCAGAAAACTTTTCTCTTCCTATTACAACCCACCAGCGCCGAAACTTTTACAAGTAGTTTTTAAAGAAGTCCGCGTCCTGCTGTAGTTGGCGGCAAATGGCAAACCTGCTCCACACGAATCCTCGACTCCGCGTCTGCTTTTATTTAAACGCGTTGTTATATTTCGTACAAAACCGTTTTTTCCTAACTAATGTTTTGTTCGCCGTGTAATTTGCAAACGGAGAACCAGGCCACAAGAGTTTTTTTGTGAAAAAACACAATTTGCGCAGCCAGAGGCCCGTTTTGATCATACGCAATCCAGTTCCAGAACTACCCATCATTCCCATTGAAGCATAAGCGCCGCTGCCATGTTCGCATTGACACTAGCGCCAGTTTCCCCTCTTGTTATTATTGTATGAAACTCTATGCTCTCTACCAAGCGGGATGGCAGCCGGCGGGGCTCAGCCTTCCCATCCCCTCAGTAACGCCACCGTAAGTGCGATGATTGGTTGGTTAGTTTTTAGTAGAACCGGCACCGAATGCAACGAAGAGGAGATTGATTGAGAAAATAATTAAAACGGAAGGCACTTTCGCTTAATCAACCCCGTTTTTCTGTTTTTTTTTCGGGGATGTTTTGCTGGGGGAGGGGAGGATGGACTAAAAGCAGCAGGGTCTTGCACCGTTGGGTGAAGTGAAAGCAAAGCGCTTTTGTAAAACTTAAATTGATAGGGTTGTTCACATGAATGTTAAAAAAAAATGTTGAACGGATGCAAATTACAACGTTATTTTTACCATCTGCTACAGAAATTGGGTTTTACGTGGTAATGCTCCGCCACGGTTTAGCGTTCGGTTCCACTCCCGGCGGTGCAAGCACAAGTCTGGAACGTAAAATCATATCAAGTCAAGAAAACACAATATTAAAGCTAAAATTTTGAAAGAATGCCTGTGACATCCCGTGATTTAAAATGTCGGGGCCAAGACGTCGTGCACCAAAAGGTCCGTGCGCAAATATGTCCGCACCGAAACGTCCTGCACCTAAATGTGCTACACCAAAATCTCTGGATCCCGTATCAGACAATCTTTCCCCGCCAGGGGCCAATTCTATTGGCCAAACGCGCATCCTGGCCTCCCCAGACAAACGACGCAAAATGAAAAGCAATCTCGCGGCTACGCTATTCACCCGTCGAACGCCGCCTAAATTCTACCAGCATGAAAGGAAGCACAAGCTGCGGCCTGCTGCGTGGTTATTCTTCTGCCTTTGACCTTTGAGGAAGCACGTACGGCTGGAGGGAGGGCAAATTGACCAGCTCATAGGAAGAGAAATGCCGTAGCGACTTGTGGATTTTTGTACTCGAGCGTTGGCATCAAAAACCGCCAAATCCTAGCAATGTAACGGCAGGAACGCCGTTTCTCCCGTTCCTTCAAAAACCTAACGAGTTACCGTTACAGTTCCACCGCCACCGGGGCAGGCCACCGTGTCAAATTTGGCCATGAACTAGCCCTTTCTAATGCAGGCTTTCCTCCTGTGGGCGACAACCTCGCCCGCATGCGCAGACACCACAGCTACGTTCCTGGACTACGAAATCAACGAGCTGCCCGGCCAGCTTCCGGGCCTTTTTGGCACAGACGAGAAAGAGGCCGTACTACCGCCGTTTCCAGTCCTACATCAGTTTCTCACCTGGCAACCCGGAACAGCTATCTTCTCGTGATCATCGTCGTGTCTTCATAAGCAGCCGCCTGTCACGGACCAGATGGGGCACGCCACCGCGTCAAATTCGGCCATGAACTTGCCCGTTCTAATGCAGGTTAGTCTTTTGCCTCACGCTTAGTGCTGCCGTTCAAATGATGCATTTCTGTTTGCGGGGTCGTGCCCCTCTGACACCCTTGACGCTTGGCGTAGATCGCTGTCCCAGCAGTTATCTTCGTACTGTGTTAAGTCTCAACTTACCTTTCATTTGCTAATCCTTTCTGGTGACGTGGAGCTCAACCCAGGTCCCACAACTCTTGTTCCAACCGTTGAATCAAACGCAAGTAGAATAGCGCACTTAGAACTCGTACAAAATATTTTGAAAGACGAGCTGGCCGCAATTCGCACAGCACAATCGAAAATCGAAGGTATGGTCGCAGTATTTCCTGTCGTGTTGACAGTTTAGACAAGATAATCGGTACTTCTCTATCTCCTGATGGCATTACTAGCACCAAAGTTACCACAACAGTTCAGGAACTATCATGTGAAATCAAAGCAATTGCCGACAAATGGTACGACTCCGAAAACCGCCTTCGACGATGTCACTTGCTTTATTTTGGCATCCCGGACGTGAAGAATGAAACCTGGTCCCAGTCGGAAACAAGCGTTGTTTCTTTCTGTTTCGAGAAGCTCGGCGTATCCATCGCTCATACAGACACTGAATGAGCCCATAGAATAGGCCGTTACCAGGAAGATAAGAATCGCCCAATTATCGTCAAGCTAGGCCGTTTTAAAAACAAATCCAAAATTCTGTCCGCTGGTCCTAAACGGAAAGGCACAGATTTTTCGATCCGTGAAGACTGCTCTGCACGTGTCCGCCTTGCCCGCAGAAAACTTTACGAGTTCGGCCAAGAAACAAAAGCTGATTTCAAAATACGTTTTGATAAGCTAAGCATAGGAGACAAAAAAATATATCTACGAAGCGGTATCCAATTCCGTGATCGAACAGAAACCATAGCAGCCACGGCTGGCTTCCAAGCTTCCCGCCACAGCGCCCTTATTTGTACGCAAAGACCGCACCCCTACTTATAATTATGCATCACTTTTACTTGCGAAGGTCCGAAGCTATCTTCCCAAAAGGGCAGCTTTTGAGGCCATCTTGGAAGGTAATCCCACCGACATTGCAATACTAACTGAAAGATGGCTAACTACTTCGATTAGAGACGAAGAGCTACTACAGGATAGCACATCACGGCACGTGTACAGACTTGACCGGACCGGGCGTAGGGGTGGTGTTGTCCTAATCTTTGTCAAAAGTGCTTTGTTTTCCTTCCATGTTCAAATTGACACTAATCATGAAATTATTTGCGTAAATATATCCTTTCCTTCTAGTACAAACATACTTACAGCGTGTTACCGAGCTCCTGACTCCGATGTCTCGTTTATTTACGACGTTCACTCCGTCATGCTTGATATTTACTCGCGCTTTCCTCGTGCCAATTAATTCCTATGCGGTGGTTTCAATTTTCCTTACATCGACTGGAATAACCTGTCCGCACCATCCCGTCATTCAAAAGTATTCCTGGATTTCGTACTAATGTTCAATTTCAGCCAAGCAGTCAATATGTCGACACGTGGCATTAACACTCTTGATCTGGTTCTTTCTTCGAAACCTGATTTAATTCAATCGTTATCGTGCATAAATGGGCTAAGTGACCACAAAACAGTTTGTTCGACATGCGCATTCCGATTCTTCGTCGATTACCCTCCATAAAATATAATCTGGAATATAAGAAAGCAAACTTCATTGGCATGAACACCGATCTTGAAAACTTCGGATTGATTGATTGTAGCGTTTTAACGCGCCGACGCAACGCAGGCGATGAGGCGCGCCGTAGTGGAGGGCTCGGGATTAATTTTGACCACCTGGGGATCTTTAACGTGCGCCGAAATCTCGTACACACGGGCGTTTTTGCTTTTCGCCTCCATCAGAAAAGCGGCCGCCGCGGCCGGGAATCGAACCCGCGACCTCGTGCTCAGCAGCGCAACGCCTTAGCCACTGAGCCACCGCGACGGGTTCTTGAAAACTTCTACACCTTTTTAAAGTTTCCGCCCTTTAGAGGACGGTCGAACAAAATTGGCTACTTTACAAACATAAAATTCAAGAGCTAATCGAAAAGTATGTTCCCCTTATTCGTATTCGCGGCGATTCCAATGAACCATGGTATTGTAATGCCTTAAAAACATTCGCAAAGGAAGAAACGGCTCTTTCGTGAGGGAAAGCGCCGCACTACTGCAGCCAAGTGGTCTAAATACGTCAAGTGCCTTCATGATTACACGCGTCTTCTGCGACGCTCTAAAGCAAACATTTATCACCATGACATGCTAAACATTTTACGTGTTAACCACCGTAAATTCTGGAATCTCCAAACTCCGAAAAACAACCACACACATAAAATTTCTTTGACAAATCCCGACAGTTCGGAGGCACCACAGGACCAACAATCTGACGTCATGATTACATATTTTCTGTCCGTTTTCACCCGTGAAAATGACTTTGATACCCATTCAACATTTCTCCCAAATGCTTCCGATTTCAATCACTGCCTCGGGTATCGCTAAACCTAGAGAAAAACAAAAAATATCTTGTGCCCCGGGACAAGATAGAATCACAGCTAAAATACTTAAAGGTACGCTAACGCTTTCCAGAAAAATATTAGAAATAATATTCACACAAACGATAAAAGACAGTACGATTTCGTATGACTGGAAGCTAAGCAGCATATCTCCAATATTTAGAGCGGGTAATCAGTCCGATCCTTCAAAATATCGTCCAATTTCTTTAAAGCTGCTTGAGCACATAATCTACTCTAGCGTGGCAACCCACGTTGAAAACAACTCCTTCTTTCTTAAAAATCAGCATGGCTTTCGCCCAGGTTTTTCCTGTGAATCACAACTTTTTGAGCTTACGACGGGCCTCCACTTAAACCTCGACTCTTCATTTCAAACCGATGTCATCTTTCTCGATTTTTCTAAGGCGTTCGATCGCGTTACTCATCAACGACTTCTGCTTAAACTTTCCTCCCTTAGTCTCAACCCGCGCATACTGTCATGGATACAAGACTTTCTCACTAATCGATACCAATACACAGTCATCGGATGTCACAGTTACTAGACTACAAATGTAATATCTGGCGTACCTCAAGGCTCTTTCCTTGGCCCTCTCCTATTTCCAATTTTTATTAATGACCTTCCCTCAAGTGTTTCATCTCCCATACGTCTTTCTGCAGACGATTGTGTCATTTACCACCGTATACGTGGTAGCTCTGATCAACTTGCCCTCCAAATTAATTTAAACGTAATTGAAAATTGTTGTTATTTATGGATGATGCAACTTAATATTTCTAAATGTAAATATATGCAAGTTTCCAACATAAATTATACTTATTCCCTGCAGTCTAAGCATCTCGCTCTAGCAGAATCGTACCGAAACCAGGGTGTACTCATCAACAGCAAATTAACATGGACTGACCATATCGCACAGCTTACGGCCGATACCTCCAAAACATTAGGCTTCATCAGAAGGTCCCTGTCCTGCTCACGGGCCTGAGTTTGTAGACTCGCATACGAAACCTACGTCCGCAGTAAACTCGAATATGCTTCTCCAATTTGGAATCCCCACCAATCTTATTTAATAGACGTCCTTGAAGCCATTCAGAACAGTGCGGCTCGATTCATAACCTCCCAATACAATTTCCGCACAAGTGTTACTACTATAAAATTATCACTGTCTCAACTCCATGGATCTTAGGCGAAAAATAGCACGCCTTTGTTTATTTCACAAACTCTATTTCAATTTCGCTTACTGACATGGCTCCCTGCTTCTTCCACCAATTCGAACTTCGCGCCGTCTCTTTAATTCTTTGAGTGTCCAAAATTTGAAACGTTGAACTAACGCTTTCAACAAATCTTTTTTTCCGTCAACAATTAAGGATTGGAATAGTCTTCCAAATGCAATAGCCAATGAGCTTAATACTCTAAAGTTTAAAACCTTACTCAAAACTGATTTGACAACCGTACCGTCGTAATTTCTTTGTGCACCCAATTGCTTTTTTCACATTTTTATGCCACTTTGATTCGTGCTATGAGTTGTATAACCAGTTCTGTTATTATTATTGTCCGGCAATTCCAATTCTTGAATTGTATCCTACTTTATGTTCTTGGACTGCAATTGCCTTTGTGTATGCTTGTTCGACTTTTCTCCCCCCCCCCCTTATGTAATACCTCGTCAGGGGCCCTTAAGGGTAAATAAATGATGGTGATGATGATGATGATGACCCTTAGTGAAACGGTGGCGTTCCTCCGTTCCTCCAAAAAGGAACTAGTTCCAGGAACGCCGTTCCGTACAACACTGGTTGGAAGTCTGGCGGCTAAGCGTGTGCTAAACAGGCAGCAGCGTCAGTGCGAACCTCAGCAGCAGAATGTTTGAATTATGCCTCATCACATATTCAGCATTATCCTTTTAAACTATTAAGCTGTCGTAGGCCGACCGCAAGCAGGGGTAAGAGCAGGTCCACATAAGACCGGGTCTTAGGTTCACAGACCCGCCGGCGGCTTCTATGGGTAGATCTAAAAACTGCCTCGCCGACGGTTTCCAGACCAACCGATAGAAGGCGTAGTGGTCTCGCAGGGGTGGGATCCTCTTTCTTCTGCTAGGGGAGGAAGCCTACCGCGGCGGTGGCGTTGCCGTTGTCGCGCGAGAGCACGTTCCCTTTCTAGCCGACAGAAAAGAACCACAACTCCACCGTTTCAGCAGATTTCGCAGTGGGTGGAACTTGGTTTTATTTTTTTCAATTTTTCTGTTCTCCTTTGCGATGACTTCTAACCCGGTGCAATCGTTAGATAGGCCTGAACGCAGGTAGGCCTGAACGCAGGCTTAAGGTGACCTCTCAGCCACGTTGACATACTTGCGACGTTCAAACCAGCGTTAACCTCAGTTTAGATAAAGCTGCGGGTATCTGTTGAGGTGGTTGAAGCCGACAGCGCAAAGTAGTGCTCACCGATAAATCATCACATACCCGTGCTAGCATTGACAGGCAAAGAGACATTTTGGTATAAATGTAACTTGGACGAATCAAAAATCCAACGGTGTTCCGTACGAGCGGATGAAATACAGAGCAGCATGCATAGCGCACGCAAAGCCCGAAGTAGATAAAGTTTGCATAATGCTCTTGGTCACCAATACAGCAATGTCAATAAACGAGGGCATAGCCTTGTTGTAAATACGGATATGAAGAAAAGCCAAACAAACCCCCTCACCGCTCTCCCTCTTATAGAGAGCGGGAGCTCGCGCGAAGCAAACCGAAAAACCGCAAACGAAGACTTTGGTTTGGGGTTTCGAAGAAATTCGCACAAGTCTAAACCTAACAAAACCTCACCCAACCCACTGACTGAGTTTTATTAGATCTTAAAAAAAAAACATACCATGCTCACACCAGATAAAGAATTAGCCGTCATCGCATAAACAAAAAACTCATCACCTCATCAGTACATAGAGATTCGCTTCCGCCGGCGTGTCTACTGTCACGCTACAGCTCTCGGCAACTTTCATCAAACCAGCCGCTTATCTGGGGGCATGCAGTGTGGCATATGTACGGCGGCGTCCGTGCCAATAACGCTGCGGTAAACTGGGACATGAGTCGACACGCGCCAGTTTTAAATAAGCCACTCGTCGCCCGGGGTGCCGTGAGACCCAGCAACGGCGGTGTTCGCGGCAGCGACGGGCCGCAAGGACCACCTCCAACAGTTTCTACGTGAAAAACGCGTCCGAATGGCACAATCGAATGGACGTGGGCGGCACAACGCGAGGGACGCAGGTTTCATTTCCACCAGAGGAACCGTTATTAAGTGTGAATACACTTTATAAGCGACCCCAAACCATCCACCGCCGGCGTCGGCGGCGTCGGCGGCGTCCGCAGTGCTCCTCTATAAAGAAAAACAGCATCCGGCGCCAGGTTTCGATCCGCGGACTTTGCGGCCGCAGCGCGACGCTCTACCGATCAAGCCACGGACGCGACGGTGATATCAGTGTTAGACGCGCCTTATATCTTTAACGCATTCAAACTACGTCGTCAGCGGCGTGCGTTGGCGACTCAGCGGCGTTATAGCGGCTTGATAACTGCGTGGTGTACACGTGATACTACAAACCCGATGGAAGAGATGGAAGAGAAGGCGGCGAGGCGGTGGGCTGCGGGGGCCGAGCGCAAGCGCCGCAAGCGGGCCGACAACCATGTATTCGCACTTTCACATTCTCCCCCTCGGGGAAATGCGGGGGAATTTTTTTTTGAGGCGCTTGGTTTTTTGGAACACCATCCTGAGTTTTTTCTAGACAAGTCTGTCATTACTCGCTTCGCTTGAATACTTTGTAGAAGCGTGATATGATAAATGTGGGTGTCTGGCACAGCTTCCAGGCTTGCCAAACATTCGGGAAAGGTGACGGTAGCCCATGGTACTCCCCAGGACCTGCTGAAGTTAGCTAAGTCGACCGCCAAGGCAGAGGAAAATCAATGCCGCGGCAACCAAATGGATCTTGTGCCATACGTTGCTTCAGTTGACCGAGTCATACAGTGCGTCCCGTAGATTTTTATGTCCTTTATTGAAACGACCAAGCCGTCTCGTAAACAGTTGAGGGAGTGCGACATCACCGTCAGCAATGAAATATTCGTGATTTTCTGCTTTCATTGCGAGTCTTCAAAGTATGACCCAATGATTTGTAAGTACAATGTTTTATGAAAGTGCGGAAGTAAATCCCGGCTGATAACGTGAAAGTGCGTTCAATAGCCCTTTAGATAGTACATTTGCCAGCGAAGCCTTCATAAGGGATCAAATTCATGTCCAATGTGCTCTTTACGTCTGCAGTGCGAAGGACGATGTTGCCTTTATGCTATTTAGATTTTAAAAACGGAAATGCAGCCCTGGGTAGTACAGTAACGTAGGTTTGGTTTTTTCTTTAATTTTGTTGTTTTCTTCGTTTGCTTCTATGAACCTTTCTCGATATATTCTTGATAGAACGCAGCGCTTTTCTTGCCCCGTCAAATGTCTCCTCTCTTCGCCATTGCGTTGTGGCAACTTAGTATAAAACAGAACACGATACTGAGTGCCACGTACGTTCAGATGTTAGAGGACGTAGAGAATGCCAATTATTGTCTAACGCACACTCACCGACTGACTGAACACCGAGGCGGCTACACGGTGCTCTTCTGACTACCCGACATGGACCGCTGTCCGCCAAAGGAACTGCGCTGTACATATACAACAAATCTGCTGTGTTTTAAGTGCGAATGCACTTCTTAAGCGAGCCTGAATCGTCCGCCGCCGTAGTCCGCATAGCAACAGCTGCGGGTGCACGCGCTCCTCGTCTTCCTTAGCAACGGGGGGAGATGGGCGCGCGCTGCCTGGTCGCTGACATGGCACATACCCACGTGGGGGATTGGCCAGGAATCGGGCGTGAGAAGGGCTAATGCACCCGCTTAAAGGAGTACTGACACGAAATTTCAAAGATGGGCGCGCGCTGCCTGGCCGCTGACATGGCACATACCCACGTGGGGGATTGGCCAGGAATCGGGCGTGAGAAGGGCTAATGCACCCGCTTAAAGGAGTACTGACACGAACTTTCAAAGCTGAGATCCGCTCTAGCAATCAAGTACAACGACAACAGAAATAGGTGTCTGTGAATAAATGCATCTTTCTTTCTTTGTAGTTGTGTGTGTGTGTGATCTCTCTTTCGCGAACATTACCGAACCGCGCAAATTCAACTCGTGCATTCGCACTTTCACATTCTTCCCCTCGGGGAAATGCCGGGATTTTTTTTTGTGTAGCTCATGGCATGCTTAAGCAGGGGAGCGTAAATGTGTGACGTTGACTGAAGACGACAGCATTGCTGGAAGATATCTTAGGCTGGCAAGCAAAGAAAAGGGCGTTGCTTCCACTTCCGGGATTCTTATCCGCCGAGACCAGAAGAAAGACATACATACCACCAGCAATCACGTCAGGGGCAATAGAACTGGAGACAGGGAGGACGCCGCAGACATGTTTGTAAAAAAAGAAAGGATAGACAAACAAGGAATTGTGGTGGAGTGATTGCTGGCTGTCTAAACAAACGCCTCACTCCCCAAGCCGCAGCCTTAGCCGAAACAGACACTGAATGATATCGTCTTCCTTGTCTTGCTACGACCTGGAGACTATTTTTTAAGCTTGCACGTTTGTTTGCCGCTCCTGTCAAAGCTAGCGGAAGCCAAGAACAAGAAAAGCGAGGTATCCAATGTTCTTCAGCACGCTTCCATGCGCTTTAGGGAAAGGCGATAACCGCTGCTGCGGTTTTCCCGATTATCTACATCGCAGGTGTATTCAGTGTATGTTACTTACTTTTCTGAGCAGAAGTCTTTAGCGGCCCGTTTACTAGCGTGTCCTCGTGGGCTTTTTGTTCCTCCGCTTAGGCGAATGCGAGCTTCAGGCATTGCTTCCCTACACGTGAAGGCTTGCAGGTGAACAATGTTTGTTGGTCGGAAGGCCCGTCGGAAGAAGCGGGTTGATGACGTTGACAGTCTTGGGTGCTAAACTCTTTTTCAGAAGCCATCCCCCCGTCCCTGAGCTCGCACAAATCGTTTAGATTTAATCTTGAACACAATGTACAAGGTAGGACAATGAGGCAATGACATGAATTACCTTCTCCAGAAAATCACGCCACTTTCATTATTGCTAAGCCGCATCGACCTATTTTTTTACATTTTCACCCTGTTGCGGAACTTGTGTCAATCGTTTATTTTAGTAAAGGCTACCAGTGTAACGGAATCTTTTTCTTGTATGATTGTTACCCCCGCTTCAGCTTCCGGTCTTTTATGAAAATAAAAATTGTTACACCTCTTTCCTTTCAATTATGCTTCTGAGATTACGTGAGCTCTTGCTCACACTTTTAAAGCGTGTGTAAGAAAAAAATTGCATCTTCCCGTGGGGAACCCTGACGGGGATGCAAAGCATCATGGGGGTTCCGTGTAGTTCCATTGTGTTGCCGTTATGTTGAGTGATGTGGTGTTTAGTATCTCGTAGTCGCGAACAGAACTCAACGTAGACAAGTTGGTGTCAAAGCACACACTGTTGAAGACGCGACACCTGTGGCCAAACTCGGTGCTCAGGAATTGGCGCTGGAACCAGCCGTTCGCGCCACCCATGGATTTGCGGGCTTGACGTTGGAATTTCTTCGTTACTCGAAGTCCGGGCTCGTTTTGCCAGCTATTCCGCGGTGCTCCAATAAAGACGTGCAAGCAAATTCTTCACGTTCTCAGACGTATTTCAAACCGTACGAGTGGTGTGAAAGAAAAATAGATGCAGTAGATCGTGAAAGCATTGCTAGTGTCTCCTATTGTGTACGGACTTCCTTACCACCCGGTCGATCGCACCCAGAAGCTTGCACTCGAAAGGTTTCGCAACGAAGCACGGCGCATTGTGACCGGGATTCCCGCTACACCCGTCTCGAAGCGCTGAAAAGCTGCAGCCTTATTATCCACTTGTCCGAAATCACAGAGACCCACCGGCACACGCACGAAGTCCGGCTTCGCGCAACAGAGGCTGGCCATGACACCCTTCGCCGTCTGGGCATAACACTAGAGACCTCCCACTACTGCCGAGCCGCACACCTTTGGGGGAAGGCATTATCATTACAGATTGCAAGCCACTACCATGGGACGTCGTCACGGGGGTCGAAGAGCAGCCCATGCGAAACGTCACGTCCACTCCAAACAGGCGGCATTTAAGCACGAGCATGTCATCTACACGGACGCTGCCATGCCCACTACGGCCCGATCACACCTTGCGTACGCCACGGCCTGATTCGATAACACTACTTGATTTCAAGGTGCAATTCACCAGCCCCGTCGCCAAAGTCATTCGCCGCAAAGTTCCGAAACCCCGGACATCGGGCAACGACTTCACACTTCACTCGGTGCAAGCACACTGCGGCATCCTCAGAAATGAAAAAGTGCATCGACCTGCACGCACGCATTTGCTCTCAGTGCTAGCTCGGATCGCCTCCCCAGTCGTGACGACGGTGTCCTTGCCCGTTCCTGAAGAAGAAGAAAACCATCCCACGGCTGAACGACAGCCTAGTCAAGCCCGCCGGACAGCTTTCCTCGCAGCCATGGCCAACCCTCTGCACATCCCTGCAGTTTGTTCCCGTGAGCTCACGCGGCGGGAAACTGTGATCATACGGCGGATTCAGACGGGAACACTGCTCACACTGTTTTAAATGCAGAGCATTTCTTTAACTTACAATGTCACCCGTCCGTTGGCGATCGGCGTCCGCAGCAAGCCAGCACGTGCGCCCCTCCTCCGCTCCTCCTCGCTCTCAACAACAGGTGCGGGCGCGCATGCGCGTGCTCCGGCGCTGAAAGAGGCGTTGCAGCAGCAGGTGCTACCTCTTCTCCCTCTACTGCGCGCGCTACGAATATAAAGCGGGTATCAGCGCGGCTCACTCCATTCTACTCCTGCGCTCTGTTCTGCTTATAGAAAAGAAAGAAAAGAATAATAATAAAGATCCAACCAATTGCACCGCAGAGAGGGTGGGGTGCAAACGATGGCAATAAATAACACGTTACGTGCTTACGTCTCTCGTCTCTCTCTCTCTATCTCTCTCTCTCGTCTCGCAACCCAACTACCCAACCCGGACGACAACAACAACTACAACTACTACCGCCAACTACCACAACCTACGCCACGTGACCACCCCCAATGCTCTGCATTTACTCGTGTCCCTCGTGCGGGGGCATGTGACGAAGGTTTTTTCCCCACCGTTTTCATCGCTGTGGGGCTGCTCCCAATGTCCCGAGAACCTGCAGCACTTAGCATACCAGGGCAGACCTACAACATGTAGTGTGGGACTGCCCCCACAGTATTCCTCGGCACCGCGCCCTCACCAACGTGCGACTTGGACGGTGGCCCACGTCTCTCTAGTCCTGGTCCTGGGCGCCGCCTAAACCTCCTGCTGGGTACGCTACTAGCTTGTGGCGCACCATTCTCCTTTTTCTCTTGGGCCCCGGAGCACCAGTCGTTGTTGACCGACTTTGCGGTGACGCACAGGAGACTACAACAGCTACGACTCCAGGCGACCACAGTGTTTCGTCCAGACCGCTGACGCAGTAATTGGTGGCATAATTATCCTTTCCCACTTTCGCGTTCCCTACCAATCACCCTAAAAACCCTACGGTTAGCCATCATAGCACCGCCCCTGCGCATCAAAATGGAACAAACGTCTTTCCAATGAATAAATGAATTAATCCACATCACGAGCGTGGTACAAGGGATAATCGCTCTTCGCCGCCGTTTAGGCCCGGTGCCTTCCGCGCGTACTCGGCGTTTGATCGAAGCCGTCTCATATGTTCTCCAGCAGCTACATGGCGGCGTGCGTGCTGGGAATTTATTTTCTGGCGAGTTACACAGTACTTATTCGGCCGACCCATGTTTGTGGGAGTGTAGACGGTGTGCTCGGCGTGGTGTCCCAAGGAACTGCGTGTCGCCGACGCGGCGACACGAAGTACCAACGTCAGCGCAGTGATGCCACAGGGTTGGCTCCACCTAGCAGCTGCGCGAATGACGTACGGCGTTCCCAGTGATGGAGGAGTTAGTATTTTCTTGCTACTGCTTTCGCTAAGGTCACCTGCCCAAACCCAAGCTTAAAAAAGATTCATTGTTAAAAGTGACGTTCTGCTGCTTAGTGCGAAAACTGCAAGTACGAAGAGGTATCCAATGATATTCTCTTTGGTAGGGCACAAGAGGGCACAATAATGACGCCTGTAAAATAAATATGTAAGGCGCAAACAAACACGGTTTTAAGTTGCACAACAACGTTATTAATAAGGCCGCTTTTCACAACGAGAATGTTAGAAATTGGCGTTCGAATACAAGCTTTAAATGTTTCATACGGGTATGCCTAAATATTACCGGTGGGAGCTTCTTTTTCTGATAAAACCCACTTTTGTATAGTTCTTTTTATATAACCCGCTTTTGTATAGATGGTTCTATGTCAACGCCAACTAGACCAAATTTCAGCCTTAATTATACAGCACTGACATCGAATTGTTGTTCAAGAATTGCTCAGTTGTGTCGAACGAACTCGTCTAAACCGAACTTATTGTCTAATACTCCTTACTGGGGCATATCGTATTATCGTATCGTGGCGGTATTTACAGAAGTGTATTTACAGTACTTATTTGTGCAAGTTGCCACATACAGAAGGCGCCGTAGAAGAGAGAACCACGCAAGCAAGGGACCGGACTACACACGCGTGACTGCCACCGTCTTCTTCATCTTCCCAACTTGATGATGATCCTACTTCGGCACAACCCATCTAGGGTACTCATTGCAGTGAATGTATCAAATGACTTGTAACAGAACCCCCTTCTCTAAGAGCACCGTCTCGGTGCTGCTCAGTGCAGAACTGTAGGGTGTGAACGTCAAGGCTTGAACGTTGTCTTAACGTGTGAAAGTTCGTCTTAACGTGTGAAGGTTATGACGAACGACATGGACCATGTCAGTTTTCGGAGGGCGGGATGACTCAGGCGGAAATACAGGGATGATTTCATAGTTCACCTCGGTGACTTGGCGCAGGGCGTGGTAGGTACAGTACTAACGGGCGAGAAGCTTCTCAGACCACCCTACTTGGAGGGCAGGGCATCAAAGCAGCACGGCGGATCCGGGCAGAAAGGGGCGGGTTCTATTACGTCTGTCTTAACGGGACTTGTGAGAATCCTGGGATAATCTGATCCTGGTGCGCGCTATGTGGCGGGCAAAGTCAGCCTGGGCAATGACATCTTGTGTATATCCAGAAGGAGGCATGGTTTGTTCGAGTAAGGTGTCCAGGGGCAATGCGGGCTCTCGACAGAAGAGGAGGTGAAAAGGAGAAAATCCGGTAGTACCGTGACGAGACCACTTAGATGCAAATTTAATCAAAGGCCCATAAATGACACGGTCGCTATAGCGATCCGAAATGTGCATGGGATACATATCTGTTATAGTTCGAATAAGACGCTTCGTAAGAAAATTGGTCTACGAATGCTAGGAAGTCGTTAGTTTGTGCGTGGTTCCGCAGGAGGGAAGGGTGTCTCGCGACAAGCAGTTTTGTCCGCGGTCAGTCAATAGCTGACGATGCGGATCATGATGTAGGATCATCTCGAAAAGGAGAAAATTTGCGTCGTCGGCAGTGTAGCTGGTTAGAAGGGCCAGTGTAATTGGGTAGCCTGTCGTATAATCAGTGGCCACTGCTAATCCCCTATTTCCTGCCGTAGACCTGGGAAAGGTTCTAAGCAGCTCTAAAACAACGTGGGAAAACAGTTCGGTCGACATGTCCAGTGGCTGAAGAGGGCCCGTGGCTACCGTCGTTGGTGCTTTCCGACGACGTTGGCACTTGTCGCATGCTCGGATTGACGGCGACAAAATCGGCGAAGCCCTGCCCAGACAAAATGCCGTCGGACGTGGTCGAATGTTCTGAAAGCTTCCAAATGGCCAGCTGTCGGAGGTCATGCAGTTGTTTAAAGTCCAAATGAAGGTAGTCAAGTACAACAGGGTGAGGCTCGGGACCTTCCAGGCGGGTATTCTTACGATAGTGCATACCGCCATTTAGTTGGAAGAATCGTACTGACGGATCCGAAGGTACGTTATGCAGGCGTTCACTGATCTGTCGCAACAATGTTTCCCGGGGCTGCTTTTCACCATGTTGAAGGAAAACAAAATTGCCAATAGTGATGCGAATGCGTCGGAACACGTCGGCCCAGGAGGTTCGACGGGGTAGCGTAACAGACAGACGGCGTCCTGGTGCACGGGGCACGATCTTTAGGCGACAGAACAAGGCTACTCCTGTAGGTGGAGATTTCAACGCCCGACGCAGCCTGTTGGATCCTTCAGTGACGCTTGCCAACATAGCGCGTGATGATCCTTCACAACGAAAAACTGTTGGCCTTAGAGATGCGGACGAAATTCGTCCACAGACCAGAAAAGCGTGAGATACTCCCGTTCTGAGATGAAATAATTTGTTCCGGCTGGAGATAAGAGGCGGCTAATGTAGGCGATCACGCATTTCTTGCCCTGTTGGCACTGAGCCAAAATGGCTTCAATGCCATGGCCGCTAGCGTCAGTCCGGAATTTGGTGGGAGCGGACACATTAAGGTGGGATAAAATGGGCGAAGTGGTGAGATGTATCAGTGTAGTGAAGGCTTTGGTCTGTTCGGTGCCCCACGAAAGATGCTTCCTTTCAAAAAGATCGGTTAGTGGACGGGCGCTATCAGCAAGGACTCTTACAAAACGACCGTAATACGAGCACAGACCCAGAAAGCTGCCGACATCTTTCGATGAGTGGGGCACAGGGAACAACGTAACTACTTTGATTTTATTGGAATCACCCTGCACTCCCTGAGCATCAACGAGGTCACCCAAAATGGTTAGTTCGCGCCTGGTGAACCGACATTTCTCTGTGTTTACTGCAGGTTGGCCTGACAGAAAAAAGCAAGGATTTCACGCAGGTGATGGAGATGAGGGTCCAAAGTCAATCACGTCGTAGAGATAGCAGAGGAAAGTGAACCATTTAGGTCCACGCAGAACAGAGTCCATCAGGCGCTGAAAGGTGGATGGCGGGTTGCCAGTCCAAACAGCACAACCTTTAACTGTATAGGCTGCCTCTAGTGACGAAAGTGGTTTTTTCTCGGTCGAACTTATAGACTCAACATGATCAACTCATGACAAAGAAATCGGCCCAACTAAATATGACCAACACGCCTGCAGGTAAAGCAGTAGGGTCGATCGTCGGGTGTTCTTCATTGAGACGGGCCCCTGTAAGACCGTGGCCCGTACTCTTGGCGGAAAGGGACGCCAGATGACTGAGCTGGCCCATAATAACTGCACGAAGTGGCGCTGGCGGGAAATTGACGACCGACGAGACGGCGCATAGCCCATGCAGGCAATTTCTTCACATACAACTGCTTGTAAGACGGAGAGTGTCGGCAGATTGAGATCCGCTACGGAGTTTCGGGTGGGGACCGGAGTCATAGCCTCTATCTCGTGGCGGACGATGCGTGTCACCATTTCTGCCGTGCTTTGTGCCAGAGGTGTGTTTGGTGTGTTACAGAGACAGTAAGATGCCTGCGGCGCGAGCCGGAAACAGAGAGCCCTATGTTTGCGCGCTAAAGTAAACTCGAGTCGTTCCAGGTTTCATTACTAATTGGCTAGGAAGTATACGCTAAATCTCAAATGACATAGAAAGGTGTTTCTTTTTCGGACACTCCGGAGCCTGAGTCTAGCTTCGCAGGCCTTCCTTCTCAACAGCGTGGAATGGCATTAACTTCTTGTGTGCTTGTTTTCATTCCGCACGGGCTGGAGCCTACTGCGCCATTAGGAACGCGTCGTTTTTGTCTTCCGCGGCCAGTTCTTTCGCTTACTATTGTAAAAACGAACACATCGATCGTTACTAACTAAATAGACCCGGGGGTGGCCGATTAATTAGACAGATTTTGCCGCAATTGTGCCAGCAGTTTTTTTGCGCTAATTACGTTTTTTGCGTTTCCTTCACTCACCATGCTCATGCCGTCGCGAGGCGAAGCTCATTAGACGGTTCCGAGAGACGCTTCAACTAAGTTTGTGAAGGCTGCAGAGATAGTGTAACCTTAGGGAGGGGAAGGATGCCCTATATTGTTTCGTCTATTCATAATGGACCCAACTTTCTCCCTATTGTATTAATCACTCGTCGAAGTTCGAAATAACATCAAGAAATGAACCATAGCGCAGTGGCCCAGCCTCGGGCAGCCCGAGTAGGGCAGTGCTTCGGCGTTCCTCATTAAAAATTATGCAGAACACAAAGGAAACATCCTTGCAAAGAACCATAGTTATTAGAACCAAGAAGTTTTCAGTATTTTCAAGCGCTAAATTCCTTCTCCCTGCGGTTATGCTGGGTAAATGAAACGCACTTCTAGCGGATAGGAAATATGAATAATGTTCCTTCAAGAATTTTCATTAGGAAATATAAAGTTTGGAACGGCACACTTACTGTACCAACGTTTCTATTCGAACTTACATAATTATTCTTTTTTTCGTGACTGGTAGACACGGAAGCCTTAATGAAGATTTTTGCTCGCTTGCTCGAAGCGACAACTAAACTTTTTAATTAATTAGGAAATACTGTGCCATGCGCATAATGATATGTTAGGCGTGGCCCGTGGGGGAAGAAATGACGGATATCCGAGGTGCTTCGCAGATTTGCAATCATCCTCACCATCATTATCATGTCTACGGCACTGCAGGGTCGACGCGTCTCCCACAGATCTCCAATTATCCCAGTCCTGTGCTTACTGCGACCAATTTATACCCGCAAACTTCTTGAACCTATCTTCCTGCCTAACTTTCTTATCTACTGAAGCCTTATCTAGCGATTCATTCTGTTGCCCTTAATGACCAACCTTTATCTTGCCTTCGCATTACATTCCCTGCCACGCCGATTTAGTCCGATGAATTTCTACTACGTTTTTCACGCATGTTTCTTCCCTGGCCCATTATGCTCTGTTCGTGTCTCTTAGCGTTACACCTATCATCTTCCGTTCAACTGCTCGCTGAGCCGTCTTCAATTTAACTAAAACCCTTTTGGTGAGCATCGATATCTCTGCCCCTTAGGTGAGTACCGGTAAGGCGCAGCTGTTATACACATTCTACTTCGGCCACAATGGTAGGCTGCCATTCATTATCTGAAAATTCCTGCGAATACACTCCATCCTATTCTTATCCTTCTAATTATATCTGCCTCATGCTTGGGATCACGGCTCACTAGTTACCCTGAGTAGAAAGGTATATTCGCTTACCACTCCCACTGCCTCGCCAGCTATCTCATACCGCGGTGCTCTCCCGAGGCTATCTAGCAGTAGTTTAGTTTTCTGAATATTAATTTTCATGCCCACGATTGTACTCTGCCTGTCCAATGCGGTAATTATGCTTTTCAATTCGTCCCACGATTCATTTAGCTAGGCATCGTCATCAGGAAATCTGACGTTACTGAGGCGTTCTTTGTTGACCCTTACGCCCACTTGTTCCCAATTTAATGTTCCGATTGCCGCTTGTAAACATTCTGGAACAACATTGAAGAGATTGTTTCCTTGTCTGACGCCCTTTCTTATGGGTACTTTACCGCTCTCCTAACAGAGGACTATGGTAGCTATCGACCCATGGTACATATCCTGTAGTATTGCTACGTAATGTTCGTCTACACCCTGATGCCAGAATGGCTGCATGACTGCTGCGGTGTCGACAGAGCCAAATGCTTTCTCATAATCTATGAAGACTATATACAAATGTTGACCATACTCCGCGCATTCCTCAATCATCTGATGGATCGTGGTCTCGATCACGATCAATCGAGTATTACGATTATCCCTAGTATCACGATTATCACGAGTATCACAATCACGATTATCATGATTACCTATACTCGTGGGAAAATATTCAGTGGCAATGGAGAGAAAGCTACGATGAGGAGGGAGGGTATTTTTTTGTTTTATTTTGCAAACGTAGTCTCCGATAAACTGGTTTCAGTTTAAGTGTCGGCGTGACACACGGGCATTTGCTACAGCTGATTTCTTCGCGTGAGTTCCCTCGTTAAGTGCGCTGAACCACAATCACCGGGCATGCAGGCATAGTGGCGTATTCTAGTCTGCGGTTCATTTGTTTCTAAGCACACGCCAACGCTTTGACTAGAGAACTTGGACCGACATAAAAAAACTATACACGTGGATGACACCGTCCAAAGATACCTTCCAGAAATGAAGTGAATTTTGTCAGTCAAGCCGTCTTAAAAGCTGGCACTGATATCTAAACTCTTTTGGACCTGGAAGATGGGCAGCAGCATGGACATGTGTAGCGTGCTTACGTTGTGCGGACGCGGTATACCGGAAGAGCATAACTGTCACACTCAGGCACAGTCAAATCCTATTTGCATCGCCGTGAGTGCGTTTAAGAGCCCAGCTGTCGTACCGCTGCACTCTTGCCTTTCTCATAACTTCCAAGGCAGCACAGGACTGTTCTACGTAACTCAAGCCGAGGTACTTTAGTAACGTAATAGAGTGGCCTACTTGGTATTCTATTATGTACAGTTTGGCGCAAAAATTGACCGGGACTAGAAATGACACAACACGAGGCCGCTCTTGTGCTGTGTCCTTTCTAGTCCCTGTCTATTCTTGCACTTAGCTGTACATAACGAAGGACGTTGTCCACTGAATTTCTACCCGGCGGTTTTGCGCCAAATATTTGAGGCCCATGTCCAAATGTGGGCCTTCTGGCCGTCTACGGCCGTACTCCTGTGGCCATCCAACAGCCCTTTTCGGTCGGCAACTTTACTGGCTTATGTTCATACGGCCAGACCACTGCCGTAGCGGTCCGGCCATTTCACAGCCACGGACAAGAGCCACCGGAGGTCAGCCGAAATACGGCGGTCCGAATCCAGCCGGAATACAGCTATCGGGAGGTCCCTGACAAAAGCCGCCGGAGTTCAGCCATGCTACAGGCATTGGACTTCAGCCACACTACGGTCACTCTAATGAAGTCGGCGGCCGGCCCTTGCAGCGCAACCAGATGACTCAGCCACACTGTGCAGCCGTACGAAGCGCATCTCTCTGGGTCCAGTGAACCCACACCGAAGCGAGCCTGCCTGACACTGCCAGCTGTCGATCCTACGCTGCTGCCCTGTTTATTGATGAGCCTCAGTTGACAACACAATAAATAATTAAATACTGCTTATAATTTGTCGTTCCCATATTGCCTGTGCTTGTTTTGTGGTCGGTTCAGAACATATTCACTTATGTGCTATAGCTGGAGTAGGTGTATTGTACAGGCCTTGATATATTAATCTGAGGCCCATCTGAAAAAAACAGGGAGGTGGGAATGGCGTTAAAATTAGTGGGTGGAAGTTTACCCAGAAAAGAGTGCCGCTTTTAAGTCATTTCTTTTCGGGGAATCTTCTTGAACACTTGCATGGTCTTATGAATAAAAACAATTTTATTAGAGTTACCTGACCACGTTAGGTATATATAAAGCTTGCCCTCATGCCTTTATGCAAGAGTTTTGGTATTCCACAGCACACTCAGGAACATGTCATACAATGTGCTTCACATAAATGCATGTCCAGCTTTTGACCATGTTTCTTAGCGATACATTTTATGCCCGGTGAACTTCTCTTTCAAGCTCTCACACGACTGATTCTAGGAGAGATTAAAAAATGCGTTCATGTTTGATTTATTTTTCGTTTTTTTGTGAGTTGTGTGCACCCACTTGATCGCCCAAAAGAACGTAATTTTCTCCTTATGTAGAACTTCGTTGAAATAATTGCAGCCGTGTTGCAAATGACGCCCCGCTTCTGGTGGATGCAGTTCTATCCAACTTTGTGTTCACGGAAGGAAAGGTACAACAGTAGTCCTTAATAATTTCTTTCAAACCAAAAACTTGGCAATGGTAGTATTCGTACAGCAAGCCTTGAATTCTCCAAGGAATAAAAAATCATTAATATTTCGCCGGTTGATTTTGAATGCGCAAATATCTCAACCCCTTCCATGGGAACTTGAGGCTCGGGCCTATGTATACACACCTTCCTGTAGCTTCGCATTATGACAAGATATTTCTCGAACGCACCTCAAAAACTCCGCCAGCCGTGCGTCAGGCTCTAACCATCCAAGTGCAAAAGTGTTCTCCCTTTCAGCCGCGGCAATGGCTGCGTGTCACTCTTTTTTTGTTACGGCAATTGACCCGCGAGGAAAAAATTATTGTTATCCTGCTATCCTTATTTGCTAAAAGCCTTCCCAAAAACTGGCACTTCGACCGGGTCTTGGTTAAAAGTGTAGCGAGCTCACCTTCAAACACCGGAAATAAATTGAACTCATGGCTGTGTCATTGACAAGTCTGTGCTGTTATCGTAAATTTGAAATAACACTTTTTATAAAGAGGCAGTCAAAAAACAAAAAACCAAATGAAGAAATATAGTGCACGGCAGAAAGTTGCGTGTACAAGAGCACGAGCTTGGCCACTTCTAAGTGTAGAGCCAACAAAATATTGCGACACAGTTTTTCGTAGTATATTTGTCAGAGGAATTGCCGAAGACTTGCGCTTTTGCGCGCGCTAGCTTTTCTTTGTTGGCGAGTGCTTAACGCTGTGCCAGTGGAGCTCCTGCGTTGTAGCCCCTTGCAACACGTCCTAGTAGGCTATTTTTTTTCCGAATCGCGGCCCATCTCGGGTCGGACATCTCTCCCGGTCGATGTCTTCTACAATGCTCTACATTGCTCGAGGAGGCGAATAGCCTCGAACTGGTGAGTTGAAGAGGCCAGCGGGAGAGGCTTGGCAGCGGTATGCCGGGCAAGGCTTAGCTCACTTGTAGGCGTGGCACAGTCTTCTTGCGGCAATAAATGCTGTTCCGCTGCCCTAAAAGGTCAACTGGTGACGTCCAGTAAGTCCTTGCACCTTGACGGTTCACCTGGAACCACTCATTATTTTTTTTTGGAAGGGAAGTTTGTTCATTAAAAGCGTAGAAACACTGAGGCGATGTTAGGTACGTCACCATCGCTAGGCCTCCTCACAAAATTCCGTGCCGAAGGAAAAGCCAGACGTACATCATCCGGTCTCCTTCGAAACGCCACTTGCCAGAAGTGCATGGGTTCTCGGCGCCCAGACGCTTGCTGTTCTTCGGCCGAAAATCACTCACCGAAGTGAAGACGGCTATCCTGGGCCCTTAGGTCAGCTGATTTCCTTCTGAGCAGCGGTTGCCAAAAGAAAACGAATACTCTCTGGCCGGTCGTATGCCGTGCTTTGGCGCGAACACCGCTTCCCGGAGGAAAACCGGAAGTTCTGGGGCCGTACGTCGGCCGTTCCTTTTCTGAACATCGGTCACCGAAAGTAAACTAAATATATGGCAGCTGAGTACCCACCGTTGTGTGTTTGAACACGGGAAACGGAAGAATACTAACATGCTGGTGGCCGAATGTTGGCTGCTCAGCGTATGATCAGTGGCTGCCAGAACCTGGACGCAGGCCGGACATGCCAGAGAGCGGTCTTAGACGGGCCGGTCTTCGGACACACTTTCAGTGCGGCCAAGGCTTAGGGGTTCTTCCAGTCGCTAAACGAAGCCTTTTACACCTTCGCGAGTTCAGGGTACCACTCAGAACTTTCGCCTTGAGCCGTGCTACAGTACGCTCGCTAACTCAGGCAAGCTTACTAACCCAACGAAATGCGGAAACGATGGAGAGTCTCGGTTGCGTCAGCCTCGCTTGTGTGTAGTCGTTGCAGACCACTCCCTTCGTTTGTTTTGACAACCTTTGATTCTCAAGTTTCTTGAAAATCTTATGCACGAATGAAGCCATGAAGTGGCGAACTGCCGCAGGGAAAAAAAGCTGCCGCCAACTAGGACGCCATTTTTATCTCAGGAAAACCTATGCGACGCCAGTGGCGAGCTCCACAACCAAAAAAAGTCGAAAATCAGAAGAATGGCGGTCAGTGTTTCGCATTTTCAGTCTGGGAATGTATTTACTCTACCAATGCAAGGATAAAACAATGAGAACTGTATATTTTTGTGTTGCTTAGGTTTCACCAAGGAATATATTTTTATGGAACTACCCACCGCGGTAGCTCACTGGCTAAGGCGTTGTGCTGCTGAGCCCAATGACGCGGGTTCGATTCCCGGCCGCGGCGGCCACTTTTCTGATGGAGGTGAAAAGCAAAAGCGCTGGTGTTTTTGTGATTTCGGTGCACGGTAAAGATCGCCACGTTATCAAAATTATTCCTTAGCCCTCCACTACGGCACGCCTCATCGCCGGAGTAGCGCCGCACGCTAAACCCCACAATCAATCAATCAATCAATCAATCAATCAATCAATCAATCAATCAATCAATCAATCAATCAATCAATCAATCAATCAATCAATCAATCAAATTTTTATCGAACTACTTCCACCTGCGAAGCAAGATGGCGTAGTTCGGGTCTGCGGCCTTCCCTGCGTTTCCACAGAAAGTTGCCCCGAGTATACTGCTTCCTGTCCGTTTTCACTGAGGTGAGCACTTGATATGTCTCATTGGAGGTGACTATAAATGACCCCGGCGTTGACACAAACATCACAGTAGCCGAATCAAGGGCAGAAACGAACAGGAGGATGAAGATGTTTAAGAGATGAATAATGATTAGCACAGTCGTTGAGTTCTTTGTTGAGTTCTCAGTGACTGATCACCATATTAGTAAGGTTTGACTAAGATGTATTTGCATGAATTATTGTTTGGTTCATGATAGCAAGAAGTGATTGGTAAGGAGTCAACTGAGGTGTATTAACATGGATGAAGGTGATTAGGTTGAAATAACGTGAATTATGGCAGTCGACAAATCATCATGTAGGATAAGTATGAATAGAGGTACAATTTAAGTGAAATAGGAGAAATTAGGATGCAGCAATACAGAATAAACTGGATAAGATAGGCTGACGTGAAATAGGGTGATGCAAGGTGGAATATGATGCCATGAGAAAAATAAAACTGATTGAGAGGAATAACCATGGGCTAAGATCGACGAAGCAAATTAAGGTAAAGTGAGATGGAATAAAGTGAATTAGGATGGAATAAATGAACTGACAAAAGTAAAATAGCGTTTTCGCTGTGTCCACTGCTGGATATGTGTAAAAATAACGTGACAATTGTACGTCAGATTTCCGCCTTCTGAGCTCGTAAGCAGGCTTGAGAGCCCAGGGAAATTTTTGTCCCTGAATCTACAAGTATTCCAATATTTTGACTACAAAAACCGATCGCCAGTAATAGCCCCCACGGGTTCGAAGAGCCACGAGGCCCACAGCCTGGGTCACGTGTCAGTGTGTCATCTGGGATTGCTTTTTGCTCAGTAGGGTGGCCGAGCATACCATCTGTACCAGCTTGGTTGTCACTGCAGCTGTTAGCAGGCTCGTCGCTGCCTGTGTTACCTCTCATTATGTCTTCTGAAACCACTCGTGGTGTGGAGGCTTTTCTATCACCGGGGATCTCGTGACAGGCTACCCACAAAGACCACCACTTGGCGCCCCACCTCTACGTATCGGGTTGGAGACACAGATGGCCATTATTCATGAACACATTCCGCATGAAGATCAGAAATGAAATGGACCCACCGGATGGCTTTGAGCACCCAAACAACACGTGGGTACCACAAGTAATGGACATATACGGTGAAGAGTATTGGCCAGTGGCAATGAATGCTGCTGCGAGAAGATAGCGTACCCTTTCCATATCACAATTTCACTAAGACGGCAACATTCCAACCCGCCATTACCTTATGCTCACTCAGAGACATTAGGCACTGACCATTAACACCCTAACCAACATACATGCTTTGACATCTCAAAAAGAAGAGATGATCACGCATTCTGTCATCTTAAGAGAAAGCTGTAATGTCCTATATTTGTTTGTCGTATTGTCTTGGTAATTTGTTGTTACCGTTTACTGTTTGGCCAAACTCTTCCCTTTCCTACCACCTGCATCAATATTGCCACTTTCACCTAGCGTACAAGAGCCGGCGTATGATTGGATTTTTTATAATACTGATTATTTTTATGTGCACCGGCTTCGAGTAGAAATATAAGAAATACCGATTCATAATGAGTTGCGGAAATTCTTCACTAGGGCGGCGGACTGTGCATTGCTGTTTCGGAAAGTATGCTGCGAGGTCTGGAAGCATCGGCTCGATGTGTTGTTTTATAGCTTCAAAAATTTAGTAAGGGGTAATTTAGTAAGTAGAACAAAATTTCGCTGATTCGACGAGATCCACTCAAATGTGACAAATATATATCTTTAATATTTGAGGAAAAAAATGCCCAAATATAAATGACGGCATAAAAAACAGACTTCGAAACGTAACAAAATACTTTGACGGCGCAAATTTCAGAAAAAAGCATTGCGGACTAGACTTGCAGCAACCGAAGTTCGTTTAAAACTGAAAAGTAAAAAAAATACCACGCGATATTTCCCGTGGCCTCAACAACTTACAGCAGTTCTCGACTTGCGATGGGATTGGACTATGTACAAGATTGGAATTAAAGTTTCGGTTCGGTTCTGTGAAACAACATGCTTGGCACCTGGCTTTATCGTTGGTTGGGCATTATCGGTATTTCAGGAATTGTTATACGGCGCTTCTACCGTGCTGTTGGCAGTAGAATGCGTCAGATAGGCCTGCTAGCGCTGCTTAGAATCATAACGTTCACTAGTCGGGCATACGCAGTGGCTGAATGCCCTCCGCATCATCGGAGACGCTTAACGGCGAGGCGCTTCGCCCCCACCTTTGGAGCTCTCCTGGCTCGTTCCTGAGTCGTAAGAGGCGTGTTCGTACAATCCTGATCGGCAGATTCTAACGCGAAACAACTGCTTTACTGTTCATTCTTCCACAATTTCTTATACTGCCTTTGCAGTAATGAAGTGAACGATTTTAGTTTGCCAATAAAAAAATATAGATTACTGTTTTGGACCAAAATACTAAAAGCGCACTTATCGTCTTGCCGGCTGGCCTGACACATTCTACACAAATGTGAGCTCGATGTGCTCTCGGGCACTGATGAACAGAATTACAACGCGCTTTTGTTTGATCCGAGCTAAAATCAGCGTTTAATTTTGGTGTGACAATGAGAAATAATGTGATGCTTTTTTATCAATGTGCAGCTGATGTAGAAGAAAGTAAACGCTTGCTAGATGAAATATCTATTATCAAATATAGCTGAATGTGCCCGAGCGGATTTGCGTTTGCCATTCGCCTGGTCGCAGAGATCCCTCTGGCAATCGGACGTCAAAGTTTCGTGTTCAGACAACGTCTTTGACTTCATAGTGTTCCAGAAAACGCCTTTTTCTGGCTTTGCTACGTCTGCGCACATTGTATTGCACGGTAGTCTCTACAATCCACGTAAAAGCTGCAGACGACAGTGTATAAAGGTAGAATCTGAGACGCGGAGTGATTACCCAGTGAGCTCCAGAAAGCGGCTTCTGTGCAAGTTTTGCTTGGCTCAGATTGCGTCTAGACAAATTTCCTATGTTTGCTCACTGTTGCACCACGCAACACGCTATCTTACTTCCTCAAAGTTGGCAGCCGGCTTAGTGACAGCGAAGGGGTGAAGCAACTGCAAGAGATAACGCAAGCTTGGATTTCTTTTTCGTTTTGGAGTTTTACTTTTCACTTTGCCCTACTCCATCCTTGCCTCCATCTAAGTGAATACTAGCTCCAGTCTTCGTTGACTCACAAAATCTTAGCTAGGATCAGGAAAGACTGCCCTGGGAAAAGCTGTCGGAAATGGTTGCAACAGCGGCGTAGGTCTAAAACATATAAAAAGGACAAGTTGACGTAAGGTAGGGGAATAAAGTTGACTACTGCAATAACCAAAAGCGCCACAGCATCCCTCAACCTTGGAGCAGAGGTAGGTGCAGTCGCTCGGGTAATCCATGGCTAAGTCTTCATGTTTTCGCAATGTCTGGGCTGTCTTTTCTGTGCGACGAGGGAAGGGAAAAGAAAAGTAGAATTTGGGGGGCAAACTTTCGTGTGTAGGCACGTGCTTTCGTCCTCTTAGAAGAGTCGGCTTCGTATTGGAAACATAGTTGTGCTTGGAAGCGTAAAAGGGAGCGCCTTTAAATCTGCCCATGTTCCAAATTTGTCTGTAGCCATAACGATACTAATCGCAAAAAAATATCCCTGGTGCCCATGAAGGGAACACCGACATCGCGACAACCGAACTGAACGGCATTGCCCAACACAAGGAAAGACTACCTTACTTCAAACCTCCTTCTAATGGGGCCCGCTTCAGAAAGGCCCTTTTATCCTGAAAGGGAGACGTCGGTGTTTACGTCAGTGTGCAATATTCATTATTGTGAAGCGTGGGCAGCAATTACAAAAACGTTTACGGTTTAAACTATACATACCTTTTTTTGGTAATGCATATAACTTTTTGCAGCTTCTTTGGTCTCCACGCTTTTTTGTGGTAGTATGGTGGTTTTAATAGTATGGTGGTTTTTACCTCTCCTCAATCAGGAAAAGGCATCACCGACTATCCACAGCTCAAGAAATCAAGAGAACAATCAGTACGTGTTTAGTCTGAAGCTTTGCTTTAAAAACTGCGACCGAAGTAAAAGACATAATCTGTTGAAATTAAATAGCGTACGTCTGGTTAGTTTGGAGTACGACAGCTCGGATAAAAAGATGGTTGTAACACAACCCATTTTAAACAACAAGTATATGGTGAGAGCTGTAGAGAGGACGTGTAGCAGACGAAATGTGATCCAATGCGAAACTAGTCGATGTTCGCCAAACCCAACGAATTGTTCCTAGATAACAATTGCGTGACTTATGCCCGCGCTATACAAGCATGTGGAAAGGCATCTGAGTCGAATGGCCTTAGAAAATTTAAACAAAATTCAAATTGGAACGAGTTCTGCTGATGTACACAATTCTCAAATGCAGTTGAAAGTTTCCGCGTCAAGAACCCATGTTTTAATATGGCCACTGCTGCCTAGTATCTATCTCGTAAATTGAGAAACAAGTTATTCTACAGTTCATCTGGTTCAGAAAAACGCAATGATTAGTGATAAAATTGAGAACTTCCGAATAGTTAACACGCACAAGACAGCGCCTGTGTTGAGAGTACCCAGTTGCCTTGTAGTGGAAAATGTAATAATGGAAAGGTATGAAAGAAAATGTAATAATGGAGAAATTATTCCCAGTGTGCTCTTTAAAAACTGTTTTACTAGTAACTAAATTGTTCTGTAAATACGGCAAACAGAAACTGCGCCCGAGAACACAAGTGTCTGACTTTCAAAGGTCTTTGAGAAGCTCAAAGTCACTAGTGGTGCTCCTCTGGCTTAAATGGCATATCAACCAAATGCCATTGATAACCTTGAGCAGCCACTGAAAGGTGCATTTGAGTCAAATAAAGTTGGTTTAAACGCCTTCGAAACGCCCATGTTCAAGGGGCATTGGGCAATTGAGCTACCTCTTCATGTTTTTTTTCACTTGCTTCCAAGTTCACATAACCGAAAAGCAGCGGCTAGAAGAGGCCCTCCTGCAAGGAAAGGAAATATGTTGTGCGTCGATGCCCTCCTTAGAAAGACTACTTTTGGACTAGTCTTGAGACATTGCTTCGGTTATTCGGGAGGTTGTAGACTATCATCTGTTTGCATCCAGGGAAGAGAGGAATTTACGTGGCCGGGGCGACAGAAGACTATCGTCTTTCGATGACACTTGCAGCGAAGTGTGCACATACAGGGCCAATTTTTCGGTTCACTCCACACTGCGCACCGTTTTTAACTATCAGCAAATGTTTCTAGCACAATGACAGTCGCGGTTAGAATTAAATCCCGGTGTTTAAAGATAAAAGCTTCACTTTACGTTGTTTCCAACCTTAGCGTGGAATCAGCTGAATATATTGTTTTTGTTCACGGTCAGCATGTACCTTTTTTATATAGTATACCGCCGAACGCACAACTACGCAAATATATTATGCAAGTATGTATCACTCAGCTAGACTAAAAGCAACCACTGCCATGTATGGGCACGCTTAAGCGAAACCTTTTCTGTTTTTTAGGTCATAATACGTCAACCGTACCACTCAAATAGTCGTACGTTTAGTGTCACACATCTATACAAGTGGATATCATCAGCACTACTGATACCGCACGTGAAGCTCAAATATTGGATCAAAAATGGTGTCTATTGGTAATGTAAAAATTAAGAGGACGCAATAGGTGAGAATCATTCGAGGACACCGGATTCCAGTACCCACATTCACCAGCTTTCCCCTTATCCCGCTGTGAAGAGTGGGCCAGTGGGCTGCACGCGGCGCACGCCAGTGCTTGCTATACCGAGGCTCTTTCGGTTGTTTGACATTAGTGCGAGCATTTATGCAACTCACGGAAATCCTTGCGGGACGTTGGGAGTTCTTTTTACTGTGCGCAAAGAACTTGCGACTTCGAACTTGTTCGAACTTAACGCACTTATTTCATGCGCATCTTTAGATGCGAATCATCTCATGGTCGGGGCTATGTCCCTTCCTTCGCCGTGTGGCGTCCACTCCCCCACTGCGCATGCTCGGCTTGCTGAATGCCCTTTGGTGTCTTACCCTTTAAGGGCTCCTGGAGCGACAGTGTGGCCGGTGTCTTACTGGGCCGGCACGCGACGAGCATGCTTCACGCGCCTTCGACGTTTTATCGTCGGCGGACGCGGCGTGGGTCGGCGAGTCTCGGCTGGCCGTGATTACAAGCAGCCAACAACCATCCGGGGAACGTGCATCGACCTCATCTTCAGCAACTTGAGGGTTCATCCACTACAACAGCCCTTGACTTTAGATTTCACAGACCATAAGGCGGTCATAATCAAGGCGAAACGCCAACCACTGCTCGACGTCACCTCGTTGAACATGATGATGATAATGCCTAAATAAACACCAACTCATACCACATACAAATTCTCTCTCTCTCTCTCTTTAATGCCTCTCCGCTCTAACACCCCCCGCCCCCATCCCTCCTATAAAATTACACCATCTTCCCGTAGACGAACTCTGAGTAGTATGCGAAGCAGCCATAGGGTCAACGCAATTTCCCATTTCGTAGTTCTGGTAAGTGAAAAGTTTGGTAGTTACCATGGAAACCAAACGGTAATTCTAACGGTAGCTACGAACCTCAACCTAACGGAAACGACGAACTGAAAACTAATTGGCACTTGAATCGACCCCATGGCTGCTTCGCATACTACTCAGTGTTCCCCCACGGGAAGATGGTGTAATTTTTTTTATTGTCAGCTACAATGAGGCTAGCCAGAAGCTTTTAATATTTCTGCTAAGCATTTTGGGAAATGAATTCGGGACCTATTTGGTTTTAACTGTTGCGCAAATTTATAACAATGTCGGAATCATATGCAATAGCGGCTATAATTAGAAGAAAAGGCAGTTCAAATAAAACGTCGTCCTTTTGCCTTAACAACTCCTATAAAAAGAATCCAAAACACTGATATGTGAATGTAGACAGCGGCTACGTTACATGTCATGAGCATATTCCCATGTTGTATTTCAAGCTCGCTCGCCCTCACGCGATACCAAGTCGCGTTCTGTAAGTAAAATGAAGTGTCTTTAGAAATGCAGGCAACCTGTCTGGCTACGGAAGGCGCTCCGCCCGCTGTAGCCTCAAGCGCCAGCGCACACCGGCTAAGCCGGATGTGGGTTTTTGACCACAACCAAATGCTTTAAATAGAAGAAAAAGGATACGAGCAAATGAAAAGTTTTGGATAAGCAGCTTTACTGGGGATTACGTCCGTTTCAGGCCCGTAGTAATGAGTACCTTTCGCCAGTAGAGTTTTTACATCCTCTAGGCCACGAGCGTCGTTTCGATGGCCTCTAAGAACACAAATGAGCGGTTTCTAAATCCGCTCCGACAATTTCTTTACTGTGACTTTTGTTGCCGGCGCTTTAAATTCGAACTACAAGCAAACGTTGCAAGAGAATATTTGTGCTGCCACATTTCGTGGCCGCGTTGTGAGGTCGTGGTTGCATTTATTCCAGCACGGGGAAAGTTGCCTAACTGTGATTTAAATGCCGACTCCGGAAGTTACTCGTCAAACCATTTCTCCGCCCAAATAGTTTTTGGTTCAAAGCAGTTTTATAGTTGTTTGTTGAAACGGTTGAAGACATGAGCATGCAAAGATGCCTACGTCAGTATGGCTGCATTCATTAAAATGCTTCACCGTGGGTTACTCACCTAAAGCAGGGCATTGATTATATCCGCCGATTAAAGATTTCTCGCCATTTTAGACCCTTACTTTTCTTCCGCTCGAATAAAATTACTCTGTATAGAGCAACCAGCAGCAGTAGATTATTTGTCCTACGCCTCCGTACGCCGTTGGGCCCAGTTTCCCATACGAGTATGTTCTATCCGCCTCCTCCAATCGCAGGTGGTTTCGCTGCGCTGTTATTATACGGTAGTTATGCACTGGCTCTATTTCTTGTGCCTTGCCTCAAGGCAACATAAACACCTCCGAAAACGCGATCGCACACACACATGCACACTAGTACACTCACCCAGCTACAAACGTGCGCGCGAAAGGACCTGGAGCCTGGGAGAAAACAGAGTATCAAGGCTGGAGAGGTCGCTCTATCTAATTGACTCTTGATGAGGACCCAAACCACCACTCTCCGGTGACTATCTATTTGAACTTCTTTTTTCAAGAAAGTTAAGTACGATCATAATCATGAGGATTGCAGGCAATAGAAAACAGATCAGGAATTTCTGAAGCTAGAATCCTACCAACAGGGTACGACGACCTCTTGTTCTCTTGAAAATGACAGTCTCGAAGTTTACGAATTTTTTTACATCTTTTTATTAGTCAAGGAGAGATAACTTTGGTGATCGGCTGAAACTTCCTCCACTAATATAATAAACGGCAAGAATAGGGTACGTTGTAATAAATAGGAAGTGTTTCATTTTCTTTTGAGAACATTTTGTATGCACCCATTTAGAGTACATGAATCCTAATCCATGGATCCTACAACTAAGCCGCACCAATTACCACACACAGTCTTTATCCTGGAATCTACCCAAATACTTAAATATTCTCGATGGTAATAACTTTAATATTCGAATGTTTTTACAACAACTTTCATAGAATTGATGCATTTTCTTGAGCCTTCGACCGAATAGGCTCATCTAAGTAGCAATTTTACAATGAAAATTCATGATGTATTATTTTCGCTGTATTTTTCTTGCCTTTGACATTAGAATTGTGTAATGGTACTTGTGTGGAATTGTGTACTTGTATATATTTAGAATTGTATAACAATGTTATTACCGAGTTTAATTTCTGTAGTTGTGTATATTTTTCGAATTGTCGCGTTGCGTTTGTGGCCTAACCACATAACTGCTAAGTGGGGCGTAAGGGGTCTTCAAGCGGCATATGGCAGCTTCTTCCCTTCCGTCCTCTCTCATTGTGTACTTTGTGTACTTTGTTTCTGTACTTTGTTTGAGAGAATTAAAACATATCATATCATACCATATCATATCACATAATGATGCGAGGGATCGGAATTTGCCATTTGGTGGGTTGAAATTCTAGTAGGAACATATTGCGTGCAAAAAAAAATATTCCGATCGTTCGGTGCAAAGAAAGAGATGGGCTCCGAAGCGGAAGATATAATACTAATACACGCGTGCACCCCATCTAAACAGGACAAAATGCTCTGCGGAGGCAGATAGGAATGCATGCTTCTTTCTCGAGAAAAGACCTACTACCCCCATACTTGCTTTTCAACGCGTATTTCAGGTCTTTGAAATTAACAGTAACTTTCACCGTTTTCGCACTAAAAGTGTACAGATGCAGCCCTCACCTGAAACTTCGGATTTCCCTACCAGCTAAAATATTGGCTAAGCTTGGCCCAAGTGGCGTTCCCTCCGCGGTGCAAATACGGGAATGTAGATATATAACTACTGAGCACACTGTAACATCAGCGTACGCAAAGTTACAATCCAGATTTGGCGTTCATACTTTGTTGTAGTACGCAGTCGCTCAGTGCACAAACTTAATAAGCGGTGCGAACACAAATTTTGCCATTGGTCGTCCCTGAGACATCAACTTCAGGTTTTGCGTGTCATTGCTATAGCTATGGGAGGTTGTTGTATTTACACTGAAAATATGCAAACACATTCATATCGAACCAAGCGGCTACGTTTACACTGAAACTGCTATTACTTGGTGCTACCGTCATGGAGCGTAATCCGCACCAGTGATTGTATATAAGAGCTTTTTATTTGCTGCTCAAAACATCCGACGTCGAGTAGCTGTAGACTACTACAAGGGGGTTCATTTTTCTGAGACTGGGTGGTCCTTTCGGAATTATCAGTAACGGCTCCTAACGGCTGGCAAAAGCTCTCTTCAGCAGCGGTCGCCGGCGCTGTCACGAAAGGGCATGGTTAAAGGGAGGTTTCGGTCAGAACAGCTTCCACAGCTCAAGTGGTTGGATGAGTACCGATGCGACAGACGATTTTGTGAAACCCGGAGGACCTTGCAAAGGGCTCAAGTATGTCAGGGCTCTGTCGGTAACTCATGCACAGCGAAAGTTGTGTCTCGTAACAGGCCCGAATAACCGTGTTACAAAATTGACCGGGTGCTTGCGTATTGTTGTTCGCGGGTTTGATCACGCAACACATTTTAAGCGGTGGAGATCACACGACCGCGCCGGCTTGACCGTTTCCACACTTGCACGAAAAAGAGCACGCGAGCAGGTACAAAATCAGCAGGGTGGACTTTTGCAACAGCGATAATCGAGGTAGATATTGTTAGTAAAGACACCTTATTGGTATTTACAAAATTTTGGATGCAATGTGGTGTAGTAGAGCCCAGTCGCAAGAACGTACTGGTTATTAAGGAAGTCATTGTTTTTTTTCTAAAATTATATTCTTTTGATTTAAGCTGCCCATCACATCAGACATTGCGACTTGCCTGATTGTGCCTGTAGCCAGCAAATGTTTTTATTTATGCATGTATCTAAGCCCGGGGTAATTTTGGAATCCCTGATACTTTCGTTTAGTTATGAGAAGAAGGCAATGCAGAAGGTTTCATAAGAGCTGTAGCGAGCACTCAGGAACATTTTAAAAAGGAATAGAAACAAGCAGAAGGCCCCAAGTACAGGAGTTTGGGCACATATATTAGCTTTGCGATCTATCGAGGCGGCGCAAAGTGGGCCAAAAATGGGTGGCGATTACAATACTCCCGAATGTGAAATTCGGGCGATGCACGAACTGCAGTCCTTTCGGTGACGGCGTACATCTGCAGCGTCAGAGGATGTGATCGCGTCATCCGCGAACGTGCCACGGCGCATCCTCTGGCGGTATCTTTGAGCACGTCACCGCCGCCGAGCATCTCTCGCGAGGCGTCAGCCTACAACCCTCCCCCCAAAACTTTCACCATACTTTGCTTCTCCGCTTTCCTGCTTTGTCTATCTCGTCTATCTTCGGTGTCCTCTTCGTTGATTCGGTTACAACGAGGCCGATGGCGACGCAAAACCCTCAAGAGCCGGCGCTTAAGAGCTGCGCTTTATATTGGCAAAGGACTTCGTCATGTTTAACTGAACAACTACGGTGAATATAGGTGGTGTATTTCCGAAAGTACATGGTCGATAGCATCAGCATTATATGTAAAAAGTTATCGCTTATTTCAAAATTATCATAATATTGTTGGTTTCGCGTTCCCTGGAATATTAATTTTTATCCGTGGCGATAGTGGGCACACGAGCGTTATATTGGTTTAAAATTGCAGCTTTTTTCTCGCAATGGAAGTTTATTACGAGTGTGCAAAATGCTAAAGTTAAGTGTACGCCTTGCCTCGTTTTGGACAACTTGTAGGTCTGTCATCGGCGTATTCTAGGTGCCTTTCTCCTCTTGCACCTCATGTTAACATACCTTTGTTTATATTCGATTAAAACGTTTATTTCTTTTCAACCGAACAGATACTGGAAGTAAATGCACAGACGGCCTGATAGGGGTACTCAGCCCTCTACGCACTGTAAGAGCTGCAATGCAACTTCAGCAAATATTTCACCGATGCATATCACAGTACGCCTGCTTATGTATACACTCGGAAAGAGCACTCGCTATTACAAAAAAGTTATGAGTAAAAATGATGAAACAACCAGAAATAGGCCATGAGAAACGAGGTGAGCAAAAAAAAACAACAAAATAAAGGATTGCAACAGAAAAGTTTGCAAGGAAGTCTGAGTCTTCGATTAAAACACGAATAAAAATGAATATCTTTGTACGTGTTCAATAATTTATACAAACGCTTATACACAGATATTTCGGCAAAACAAAAAAGCGCGCTAGACAGAGAACGGAAGTATGAAAAAAAATGCAGAGCTGCTACAAGCTGTGGGTGTTCATTAAATATTCATTGCATGTCTGGAATGAGTACCCCTTGATAGCTTTGCACGTGACCGCAAAGATTTCAATTTCAAAGTGGCTGAAATACATAATTGAGCCATCCTATGCAGCAAACACCTATCCAGCAAACATTGATGAGAGAAGTTTAATTACGACATAATTTATCTGTTTCAGAAATTTGCCGCATGAAGCAGCGATAATGAAAAAATAGAGACGCGATTGGGGAAATTTCGCAGGTAGGACTCCAACAAGCCTTCCTAGAAACGCCTTTCGACGACTTTCTTCCCGCAACTTCATATCCGCAGCGGATTCTCGTCGCTCTTTGCGATTCCCTTTTTTGGTTTAAGTATTTAACCCCACCATTGAAATATCAGTAGAAATTAGGCGGTGTCTTTTGTGACCGCAGCTTCAAAGGAAAGCAACGCCGTGTGTCAGTCGTTTAACGAGTTCCCGTTATTACCGCAAACTCTCAAAGCAAGACCACAAAGCCAAAGACCTTAGAAATTTGGTCGAAAATGTATTGAAATATTGCGGTGCCATTCTGCACCCGTGTTTATCACTTCTTTAGTCCCATTCACCGCGCTGTTTTGGAATAAAACCCCACTATTCAATTTTAAGGAGATGTTCGGCGACAGGCAAGCCTAATAAAGAATACATAATTTGGACTAATGAAATGGGCTTATATTGCAGGTTTCTTGCTTGCGACACAGTTTCTGGAAGCCTTAAGCTCTCAAGGACTTTCACAATAGCGTAAACCTTACGACTTCCAAAACATGTATAACCCTTAAATCGGCTCCCTTCAAAGTCATGTCAAGCCTTTCGCGCACGTCAATTTGTTATCACTCTAGGCTTAAGTCTGCGGAGACCACTTCAAAATGGGTGCGCAAGGGTCAGAAATATAAATCGAATCTAGCTACAACACGTTCCACTTACGGACTGATGGCTACAATTTTCCGCAGTTGACAGATCGCGTGAGCTTTATCAGAGTCCTTCAATGTTTTGAAGGACTCTGGCTTTATTAACCACAGCCAGGTGCTTGTTGCAAACATTATTGTTTAACTTTCATTTATCCCTTTTTTAGCCATATCGAACATCGTGATTACTCTGCTAATGGTCTTACGTAACACTTGATTCCAGTCTCCATCCCCCGGCGATGAACGCTGATGATTTTGAGGAGAAATATCCGTCTTTCGTAATATGCAGACCCAAGTACTGGATGAAAGCATTGGGCACACCTCCGTCGAAACTCCGCGGCATTTTCCAAATAATCGTACTTATCCGGAAATTAGGACCACCTCACTCACAACGTTACTTGATTGTCAAAAATCTTTAAAAGCGGAAATAACACAGCGTGGTTTGAAGGTCATTAAAGAGGCTTTCGCCGACATTTATGCAGCAAGAAACAGGGATTTTAGATCAGTACCCAGTGGCCTAATATGCGGGACTTGACAATTACACAAGACGTAAATCTTGCCCAGTCCCTTTTATTATCCACTGCTCCACGTCTAAATATCCCTAAAAAATGAAATATGCGCGGATAGTACATTGATTTCGTAACCACAATACACAGAAATTGTCTTTTAGCTACAAATGAAGGCAATGTGCAAGAAACTCGTTGCGCTGCCATATTCTTTAAAGCGGAACGTACTGGCTTACGCCAAGTAGTGGTAGACATGCCCAAGACAAATAGGTAGACATGACAGAGCTAAATACTGTATTGTAGTCGATAAAAATTTTATTAGATTTTTGCGAGGATGGGTAGTGAAGTTAGACATGCAGAATTCCTAAAGTTTGAGAGTAAACGAGCAACTCTAGCAGCTACTTTCACGACACCATTGCTATGTTTACCAAGTTCGTACCTAACAAGCACTTTGCACCCGAAGTAGATTTGGGGTAGCCCGATGAAATCAGCACACTTAAAATGTGCCCCAGTCCGCAAGTTTCTTGTATGTCTTGTGTCGGGATTTCATATTACCCCCCCTTCCAAAAAAACCCCCTGCTTTCCCTAAATCCCTTAATTTTGCACCTTCAAAAGGCGTGTCATTGCAACGTTGAGCGGCTACAGACCCACAACATCAATGAACACTTACCCAAACAGAATTTCTCCATCGGTTTGACAACCCCTCTACAATGCGATATCCGCATTGTAATACAAGCAACGTCTCCACTAAGCTGACGACTAAAGGATGCTTGCTTCACTCCGTCGAACAGCGATGTGACAAATGTGTTCTTTCGGTGGTGTCGTGCCTGTAGGAATATGAACGTGACCTGCTGGCATTGCTTTCGACTAGCAATGCCTCCTGTTGTGCTACGTTTTGACGATATTGAAAACACTTTATCAGCCATTTGATTCACGTGCGGTGGTACAGCTGAACCATCCCCTTACATCTGCGACACAACCAATGCTACCTTGATAAAGGCGTAGAAAATAAAAAAATGAAAACACACACAGGCTCATGGCTTCCTCCTCCCGGTGTAATGTGCCGTTGATATACTTTGTAAATGGCAAATACCAAAGTCCAATAGTCATATCAAGATCACGCTTCGTCTCTCCGAATTCAATGGTTGCCGTCGCTGCCCTCGCCGGAGGTCGGTATTGCACGTCCGTGGACAAAAGTACCCGTTTCTCTTTATTTTAACATATGACCGTTTCCAAGACCATGCCGCTGCTTTTTCACCCTCGCTTTCAGAAATAGTCAACTATCTCTGGGTGAGCACCGAGCCGACCCAGCAATGTAAATAAAGTGCAGGTTGTCAAAAACAAAAGGAAAAGAACCCAATCTCCTCCGTCTTGTAGTGCACCGATAGCCCTCCGCACTGGAGGCACCAGTTTTTGCATGCTTTCGACTTTAAAACCGCCGGTTTGTTTGCATCCAGCTCATCTCCGCATCTTTTCTGGAGCAGGGAACTCCAACAGGGTGCATAGGAAGGGAAGATTCAAGAGTGCTGCCAACCATCCTCAGAGGAGGTAGAGCCACGCAAGCGTAGCGATGGCTCGTGTTTTTGCTCTGGGGAGACACGATGGACATTGGAGATGTCCCGCCGCCCCCTTAAAAATGTTTCGGATGACTAGGCAGTTGGTCGTGCAAGGGTTCCGACATATTGGTACTATGGCGGAGACGTCGATATCTGCTTAGATGATATCTGCTTACAGCCGTCGTTACATTGGGGTCGACCTACCCCCGTTAACCTTGGATCAGTCACCGTACGCTAGGTTAGTTTCGAAGAAGAGAACTTGTGCATGAGAAAGGTTATCGTCGCTGAGATAAAGTCCCTAAAGACAAGGTTATCATCACATAAAGAACAGCAAACGAAAGTTAAAAACCGAGTGCCTTCATAAAATGTTGTAGGCATCCAACTGTTACCGCTGTAGTTTTAACCGATGTCCCTCAAAAAAAGCGTACTTTCCCGATCCTGTGAACGCCAAGCAAAGCCAACCGCAGCCAAATGCAGAAGAAAAGCTGTTATCTGCGTTAGCATTCTTTAAAGAGTATGCACCGAAAGATCGTGGCGCTTTCGGTGAGGCGCCCTATATTGAAAAAACATTAATTGGCCAAGTTAACACGAGTCATTGCTATGGTCGTATCCGGTGTTAGTATCTTTGAAGTTTACACTAGGCGCCGTCTTCATGACAGCAGGTCAGGACGGTGCTTAACCAGTCGTTTGGCCGAGGTCTTGTTGCTAGAGCCTGTAAAACGCAACCAGTATTCCTATCACTTCCGCACAACACTGCTGTCAGGTGAAACACAGAGAAAAAAAGTAAACCTTACTTCTAAATGGCCACCTGTTAACAACAGGAGGTTTCAAAGCATGAGTTTAGGTCTGTCGTCCTACGCTCAGTCGCAACATTATACATTAATGGCAGATTAAACAACAGGTGGAGCACAGGAGAGGCCCTGGTAGCCTTCACCTCTTCCGCCAGGTGACGGCTAGCAAAGCTAGCAAGGAAAAAAATTCTGGGCAAATGTTTGGGCGAGTGAAGTTTTCGTTTTACAACAACAGCCTTCTGAAGTAACCGTCAGAAGCCCTCTAAGTACTGAATACAGCACTTCGGTTTGAGAACAGAGTGCTCCCGTGTACGCTAGACGCAGCTTTTCTGAAGATTGTGCGTACTTTCTCTATTTTCTGGCGTTGTCAGACAATGACCAATATAGCTATCGTCGGTCCGCAAGGACAGTAATTAGCTGCGGCTGACGTTCCATATACAACTAGCCAGGGTAGATGGTATTACAGATCAGAACATTCAACGCAAATATGTTCTGTTAAAACCCGTTATAACGAAGGCACTGGGAACAGATAATAGTTTCGTTACATCGAGAACTTCGTAAAATCGGGACGCTCATTTTACAAGCACTGGATTCGGTGAATTAGACGTCAAATGAAAGGCACAGCCCAGACTACCATGAAATCTTAAAGGAGCCATGAAGAGAAAACACAAGTTTGGTTCATTCAAAAGATTGTCTCATTAGAATCATACCGACACCACTTTTAACGTAAACTTCGCTCAAATAAGCTACATAATTAGGAAAAACGGGAATCGTCATGCGACCCACCAGCTCATTTCCCGCAACAGAACCTGTGATGTCACATGGGCTAAGCTCTGCGATTGGCGGAGGCTGGCAGAAGCAGACGCAAATTAGGTAGAGCTTACAAACTAGACGAACGAGCGATTTGCGCTTAAATTTAGGGCACATTCTTTACAAAGCAATAGGAATGATGGGACAAACAGTGGAAGTTACGAAAGCACATGTAAACATAGAAGTACTGATGCGTTCTGCTGTTCGTACTGCGCACAGCATGCTTTGGTTTAGCTGCACAGTACTACGGGGCTTGGGGTTGTCTCAGACGACACTGGCCCATTGACGCAAGCAACGGTGTCTTACGTGACCCCATTTGTCGAGCGAGCACTGTTTCAGGGAACGAATATTTTCTCCCAGAACAAAAACAAGCCAGGTTTAAATGCGGGCAAAAACAAACCAAACGCTTGCCACGGTATGGTGGCGCCATCTAGGTTACGGAACGTAAAGAAACGCGGGAACAGACCAACACCGCTGTACAGGGTGGAGACAACCTTTGAACGGTCCCGTGCCGCCGCAATTGGGCCAACGGGCTCAACGCGTTATTCTTTTCGTTTCCCACGAGACCTAGCAACGCGAAACAGACAATATGATTCAAACTTCTTCAGTAAACCGCGTTGCGGCGATAATTTTAGCGCGGTTTTGACACAATGACTTGCTTCGGAGGCGAGCGAGCAACCGAACATGGCGGCGCCAGCGTTACGTGTCTCTACCCTGTACGGCGGATGCGTGAATGAAGGTACTCTAGGCTGCAGAGCGGTCGGTTCCCGTGATGTCACTTGGGGCCACGAAAACGCACGATTGAGCGGGAAAATCAAAATTTTAACCTAAATTGTTTAATTTCTTAGTGAATAAAGCACCGTTTGTATCCGGACAAGCGCTGGGGGCACTATAAAACACGAAATCTTTCGAATAAAACCAACTTGCATTTTCTCTTCATGGCTCCTTTAAGTGCACCGCTCTCATATCAATGATTTAACCATTCGCTAAAAATGCGCTGCGAAAATATTCACAGTAACACAGGGGATTTCGGGAAAACGAAATGGTTTCCTTGGAAAAAATTCCGGGATTTTCGCCTCCGAGCGCTTGGTTAGCATTGGTTGGACAAATTGTTCGTATCGCACAAGCGGGTTGAATGTGTGGTCGGTTTCTTCGTGATCGAGCAAAGCGCCTGAGCAAGTCGGTAGCACCCATCACCTCTCCTGGAGCACCTACAACAGCTTCAGCAGTTTCTTGGTCGTGACACCTCTTGTGCGCGGGAAAGTAAGTGTACAATTTCTTCATTCGTCAAATCTTCCGTCGTCTCCGCCTCTGCGTCGGCCTTCAGATAGTGGTAAAAGCTGAGATATGCTGCTACCTCATCAAGCTGACGAAGCTGTTCCCAGGAACAGGGCTGAATATCTTCGTATTGCTTGTGTTGAGGGCTTGTGGAACCCGAAGCACTTCGTCGAATCCGGAATGGTGCTGAAGCAATTTCGTCAGTTCGAGTTCATGAGAGCAATGCACCGAATAGGCACCTTTGGGCAATCTGATTTTGTTCGTTAGATCGAAAAATTCGTAAGATCTGGTTATGTTAGGTCAAGTTTTCTCTGTACAAAAATACAAAACGCATCTTAAGCCAATACAAGAGGGTCAGGGTTTTATAAACCCATCTGAGTACACAGGACAAAGGAGCTTCCGGAACCCAAGCACGCCTAGGCATCGTCATCCGATGACCAAACAAAGAAGATAGGGAGAAGCAGCTGCAATGGCGCTGTCGAGCCGCAACATGCCGTTCACGGGGGTTCCCTTAGCTTTGGCATTCCGCACGCTATCCCGGAACGCAAGGGGACGTGATCTGCCTGTTTCCGGTTCGTTGATAGGCATCAAGATGGCCAAGACCTGCAGCCACTCTCTCTCTCTCTCTCTCTTGGCTGTATAAATGGAATGAAAAATGACGGCTTTGGCTGTCAAGTTGTGTTGGTCCTTTTTTGGCAGCGTAAGAGAAACGCGAACCATTGGAAGCCTGCTTGGTTTTTTATCGCTAACGCTTCCTCTTCGCGGCTTGATGCAGTTGCGCCCATCCTACTGCTGCAAGATGCTCACTCCATTATAAAGAAAACAGAAACATGGCCTAGCATTTGGTTTCGGCATTCAATGTTGCGTCGTCGTAGACTCCCTAAGCTCTTTCTTTTTATGTTTGCGTTGAGCTCAAAGATTTCATTTCGGTTGCATTAAAAATTCTCGATTTTTTTTTCGAGTTACCGAATTCGCTACTTCCAACCAGCATGACGGGGTGGGCATGTTTTGTGCTTTCTCGCTTTTTATGGGCTTTTTTCTGTATCACAAGAAAGTAAATTTTAATGTGTAGATGTTCGTGGTTTTTTTTCTGCCGTCTCTGTTTGTGACTTCATATGTGCACAAGTTAGAATTAGAATTGTTTCGAAGCGTTGCGGATATTTGTAGGAAGGTCGCCTATTGGTATCGTGCGCCAGAGCCTTCGTGTTTTTCTACAGCGATTTCATGTATCGGCGTCGCGCAAATAACACTGCACCCACTCATCCCAAGTAGTTTTTTTTTTTTTTTGTTGAATCGCTTTTTTATGTTCAGATTCGCACACTTTTCAAGATTGGCTCTTCGCCAGCGCATATTCGCTGGCCGAACTAGGAAGAAAATGAGAAGATATCAATTAGGCAAATTGTAGCATTTTTCTTCTTCGAGCCTGCGTTGGGCCGGGTTCCTAACTAAAAATAAGCATTCAGAGCTTCATTGAATGAAACTCTCGAGGAAGCTTTGTTCCTCACTGAAGTTGCTTTCTTTGCACGTCGTAAATACTTCATTAGGCAGCAACAAACCCCTACCTCCTGCCAGAGTACCTTCTGTGTGATATTTAGTTTACCACGTTATGCTTCAGGCGTTTGAGGGTCTTCCTTAGCAAAAAAATAATCGTTTTTTACGCAGCCAGCAATACATTTGAATTCTCGCGTGCATTTTGTTATTGAAGTAGACAAAAAGAATTATAGATCTCTATTATAAGTATGCGCTAGGATAAAAATAAAAAACTCTCCTGCCCATAACACATAAAATACTGACGCTTTCTTTGTGGGGGTACTTTTTAAACACAGTTTTGTTTATTAGTCTTGGCCGACCGGTACTGTGACCAGTAAATTTACGGGATCGTAGTGGGTGAGTTGCACGCCAATTCTTTAATTCCTTTATTGCATAGCTTTCGTTAGGGAAGTTTGCGTAAATGAGCTATCAGTTTTATTCAAACGAGGCGATGTTTTGAATAAAACTAACTGGTATATTGTCTTCATGCTCCATCTTCATGGCTCAGTGATGCGACACTTAGAAAATGCCAGGGGTTGGCAGGGTCAGGCAAATCGGCGCAGCCCCAACTGGATTAAGTAATGGCTGTGCTGCACAGCAATGTTGGATTGACAGTTGAAACATGACTTACAATTGCCCTCTGTGCAGTTACAATAGGACAGTCGACAGACAATTGATTTGAAGTTCTTCGGGAGTGCGGGGACAATGTTGGATTGACAGTTGAAACATGACTTACAATTGCCTTCTGTGTAGTTACAATAGGACACTCGACAGACAATTGATTTGAAGTTCTTCGGGAGTGCGGGGAAAGACCGTGTAGCACAGGTTTAGCAACATCGACATTGCCATTGGTTTTGCAAAACAGGGTTTTGCAATATTTGCTTTTTGAAACATGCGAACCCAGGTGCTGAAACTGATCATTTACGTACATAAAATGTTTATTTTGGCGTAGCCTGAAATTAATTTACTCCTCTCTTGAAACACACTTTCCTTCGAGTGTATCGAGTAGACAATGAATAACCGGTATTGGTGGAATAGGTCTTTCCACCTCAACAAAATGCACGAGGTGGTTAAAAGAATCGTGCGAAAAAGACCGTTGGTAGGAAACGGAGTGCTGTGCAATTATTGGGAATTGAGTAGAACAAATTGAAACTACGAACCAGCCCGTTCGTGTTCATCAAGCGCATCGGTTTTCTTCGCTGGCTGCTGAAAGATGGCTTGTTTAAAAAGCAATAGGTCGCTCCGCTTCATGGTGTTTTCATTGTCGTAAAAGCGGTCCGTTGCGAAAAGCCTTTTTACTGGCCAGCATCATATGATGGTGGCGATGCCCATAGCAACATACTAGGACGAAAGCCAAGCGTTAACGTAAGATTTCTTTTCTTTTTTACGGTGCTCTTAACGTAGATATTGATTACGTTGAGCCCTCCCGTAAGGGCCCTGTTCATCGTAAAACCTCGCATGGATGCTGTAAAAGTGGCCAATGAGTTTTTATGGTCCCCGAGAAGTGTCTTGTCGTGGTTATATAGAAAAGGATGTCCGGTCCACTCTCTCCCGGTCCAGTTCGGTGAGGTACCCGAGCTCACTTTTTTAAAACTGAACCTTTCCATTTAACCTCGAAGAAGAATTGTGCGGGTAAGTGATATTAGCCTACAACCTTTTTTTTTGTCCTATATGTGGATATTCAAATTGTATTCCCTGTGTTCAGCGCTGTGTGTGCGTGGAATAGTTCTAAAGATGCCTTAGACAAGCAAATACATTGCATCATAAATAAGAGCTACAAGAAATCTGGAATTGAGCCCCCTCAGAAAATTTATTGTCAGCTACAATTACATCAATATTGGTCAAGAATTACACCTATAAAACCGTTTCTTCTCTGCTCACTGCGGCACATAAAAAAACCTTCGCCTCGTCCTACGATAACTTTAACGCTTATAGTTTGCTGCGACAGCTAGAGGTGTTGTATAAGGTTCTTACCAAGCTGTCAACTCCTGACTGAAGGCATGGCGTCTGAAAGGAGTATTACATCACCCTGAAAATCTTTGACGGGCCTTAGTCATAAATACGCTTGTTCTTAAGTTTGTTATGCCCCGTGGTTCCGATACGCCACCTTTGTGAAAAGATGGCATGGGTACTTTTCTTCACTGCGTACGTTCACTAACTACGTGCTTTTGATTATGTATGCACTCTTTTTCAGTATGTATTTCAATTTACGCTATGTTCCCTGTCTACTCTTCGCCTGTTGACTTCGGCAGCACTGCCGTCTGCTTATATTTCCCGAGACTACTGCACCAGGATCCACGAATGGCTTGTTGCCCGAATTAGCGTCTAAAATTCGTCAACAAGCCCAAAGTGGTGGCGAACCATAAACATGTGCAAATCCGGAGCGATATGTATTGAGTTTAGTGCGTCGCTGTTTCCGACAATCTGTTATGGTAATGCTTGGATGGGAAGTGTACAATGACGCCACCTACATCAGTAGGTAGTAAATATACGACAAAGCAGTGAGTGCATAAATTTGCTAACGATTTCGCTATGTTCTCTTTTCACCTCACGCAGGCTTGACATGGAGCCAAACTCTGTGGAATAGAGGTGAAGTCATGCGGGTATAGTTATGGTGCGCGTGGCATTATACGTGTGGGTGCCTCGAAGGGCAAATGGAAGCAGGAGATCGGTAAGAAATGTTGAGGCTACACTGCCTAATTGATTCAGCGATCCTCTCGGCTTATCTAAGACCCCAGAGTTTGAACAGTGGCCTCCCTGCGACAGCTTGTTACGTCATCGGAATGCAAAAGAACGCTTTAGGCCAAGCGCCTGCAATGAAATTCCTAACGCCCGAAGTCGGTTCGCTTCTGCTCTCCTTTGAAGGGATGCTCGTAGGATGCGCTTATTAATTATTCCGGGGGCACGAAACCATTGTCTAGCTTAAGTGCACACCGAACTTCTTCTCTCATCCACAAATATTTACACGTGGCAAAAGGCACTCCTCCAAACGTTACCCTCGCCCGCCCCCCGCTGCCCCCCCCCCCCTCTGATGTAATTTTAGCGAAGTTTGAATTTCTCTGTTTATCGTTATGTTCGTAATAGATAATGGCGGGGGTTGAAAGATGTCGGTCGGAAAAACTGGTCGGATTTTTTCGGATTCCAACTTCTTGAACGGGGTTTGGAATAGGACGCCTTGAAGTTGAACCATTCACAATGGTTACGGAGAATAAAATCACGACAAAAAACTGGTGTAACTTTCTAGCAGTTGGCACTGCTGTGTATTTCCTATTTTGCCGGACACAATGTACTCTTTGCAGCCTGGCAGTATTAGCAACTTGGCAAATATTTTGCGCGGAAAGTTTGTACAGCATAGTGCGGTGTAGAGAAGTAGCTGTATTAGAAACATAGCTTGGAAAGCCGCCTTGTATATTGCCCACATTCAATCTTCCACAGGCCCGCAACTAGGAAAGGTTCTGTGACAGGGCCAGTTGTTTTTAATGCAGATAAAATTACGGAAGTACAAAAACGCGCCGTCAAAAGTTCGGTCTTGAAATTAAATACGGCTATTTGCTGGCATCGCAGTGATACTCAATTTTTTTACTAGGGAACATAACTATGCATCTCCAAGTTCTCTCTCCCGAGCAAACTCTCGGAAAGCTTTTTTTAACGGGATCATCACTGACCTTCCACGTTCAATTCGTCCCCATATGCTCGCGTTGAAAATCAGCAACGTACAGATTTGGTATTGTTATGTGTGCACAAACGATCACATATTCACCTCCGCTTTCATGCGCATTTCCGAGTGAGAGCGGAAAATTGTAGTTATGATGTACGCATAGCGCTTCCACGCGCTACTTTACCACTTGCGTGAAGAAGAGAATTGTTGTGGTAGTGAAAATTGATATTTCGGATACTTTCAATTATTTTGAAAACATTGACGCGCGGTCTTTTATTGTAAATCTGTCCTTTATCTGATGGATTGAGCCGTGTTTTTTATTGAGTATCACACTGCGCAGGAGCTGCTTAGATACCGTCGGCGCGGCTCACTTGCATACTCAATTTCGCAGCGTTCTCAGCCTCTTTACCCGCCCTTCATTACAAAGGAAAAGCGCACGGTTACGCCGGGTGACAATGTGAATCGCGCCGCAGTTGGGAAATTCAGGGTACCTAAGTAGCTATGTGCCGATCACATCACCCACATAATCCTGTAAATAAATACTGCCATGCTTTATTCACTTCGAACTTTAGGTATATAACGGACACCAATGCCTTCAAAGGAATCACTTGGACCGCGCGTGATTGAGGAATCGGGAAAAGGGAACCGTGATCTTATTCTGGTTGAAATAAATGTCGTTTGCGCCAGCCATCAAACCAGTCACCGCAGATCGATAATCACGGAGTACAGAACACGCAGATATTGTCGCGCGCTGTCAATGACTTCTTGCAGGTCTTTCCAGAAAAGCCTCAGATCGTAGCGGCGATGCCATTTCCATATTTAAGCAATTAAGATGGGTATAAAAACGCACATGTCATGCACAACTTCGGGTTTGGCCAGCAGTAGGATGCGGCGCGGTTCTCCGGGGTTAGAGGTAAAGCAGAATCGAGGTTAGTTTCGCTTTTAAAGACGATAGTCTTTCTTGGGCTTAACCTCGATAGGTTTCGTCTGTCTGTCTGTCTGTCTGTCTGTCTGTTTGCTTGTCTCGCTGTCTCTCTTTCTGTCTCTAGATTCAGACACCCTGCCAGTTCTTCAACGAGAAGTTCATCTTGCCAAAACGTCTGCCAAACAACTAAACCTGGAAACGCAGTCGACACTTGTTACCACTGTGCTATAAAAAACAAAACGTTAGGCCTATTGGAGGCAAAAACGTCATATACTAACTATATTTTTAATCCCCTTTCAAATACAAATATAGCATTGTTGCAATACAAATGAAACACACGTCGAACACAATGTTCTGACCCAAAAGTACAATAGGCGCTTGTGCGCAAGTCTTGGCCTCGTCGTGGCATTCTGAAAAGTCCTACAGTAACGAAAGGTATATGGCGTGCGAGTATGTCATCTGGCGAAATTGAATTGATTTGAACAAAGCTTCACCGTGTTCATTGTGAGAGGAGCTATACGAGTAGAGAAAAGCGTTAGAGGGGAGGGGGAAAGAAAAGTGGAAACTTGCGTCGCAGGGCTCTGCTGAGCAATATCGTATTTCGACAATATTTTCAGCGGAGTGACCAGATACGGGACCAATTGTTAGACAAAAAGCTCTACTAAGCTACATATCTCAAGTTCATTCATTGCGTCAAACGGAGCTTCAGGTACCGGCGCGAAATCTGAGCCTTTCTTTTCACCTCATTTGCTCCGAGCTTCGCTGCTGCAGTCGCAAATTACTAGGTGACGGTTAAACAGCTGCTTCGCCGGCGCATTATCTTCTAGTAGAGGTTGGGCCTTTTGCGCCCACTGTTCAGCGCGAGTGATCCCTGCAAGTAGGCAAAATTGTTATTATTTATTTCTTTGGAATACCTTTCCAGGCTTTCGACTGCCGTATTAGATAGCGGGCATTACAAGGACCTATATGCAACTCATTGTGAGGATCGAGTTTATTTAAAAGAAAACTAGACAGGCAAGCGATGCACGCACACAAGAGAACGTTCAGAGTAAGAGTTGGTTGTGCACTTTCAAAGGTTCACGTCCAAGAAAATGGCGTGCAGCAAGGTGGCGTATTGAGTTGCACTCTCTTCATAGTAAAGATGAACTCTCTTGGAAAGGCACTGCCACCAACAATCTCTTATTATATGTATGTAGAAGACGTGCAAATATCTTTTAAATCATGTAATATGTCAATATGCGAACGTCAAGTCCAGCTTGGTGTCAAGAAGCTTGCCGGCTGGGCAGACAAGAATGGGTTTAAATTGAATCCTGCAAAAAGCTCCTGCGTTGTGTCCTCCAGGAAGCGCGGGATCCTTCCGGACCCAGACATTACTCTTAATGGCGTGTCGCTTCCTGGGAACAAGCAGCACAAGTATTTAGGTGTTGTCTTTGACCAGAAACTCACATTCATTCCACACATCAAGGAACTTAAACATAAATGTCTTAAAACAATGAATATTCTGAAGGTTCTCTCCCACCAATCGTATGGTTCCGACAAAGAACTTCCTACTACGGCTCTATACTGCTTTGGTTGGGTCTCGTTTAGACTATGGCAGCGTGGTATATGGGTCGGCAACTAAAACAGCGTTTCGAATGCTTGACCTAGTGCTACACTTTGGGCTACGGCTTGCGTCGGGTGCTTTTCGCACTAGCCCTGTCGAGAGTCTGTATGTCGAGTGTAATAAGTGGAGCCTTGAGAACCAACGGACGTACATGGACTTACTTTATGCTTTTAAAATTTCATCGCTGAATATCCATCCTTTTTATCCTCTCTTTAACGACACATCCACATCTGTGCTTTTTGTAAATCGCCCATCCATTCCTCTGCCCTTTTCAATTATAGTGAGAGAGCGAGCCTCGGATCTCAGCGCTTCGTTGTTAGATGTGTACAGGTCACCATTTTCAAACATTTTACCGCCTTGGCAAGTTCCTCCTGTGTCCTCCGGCCTTTCTTTTATGAAACTTGACAAAAATCGGGTACGACGAGCTGCAATACTGCAGCACTTTCTGTCTCCGCAGTTTAAACACCCACATGCAGAATTTTACAGTGACGCGTCTAAAACCTCCACTATGGTCTCCTGCGCTGGTCATGGTCCGAAGTTCAGTGCAGCCAGAACCATGAGCGTCCACACAACAATTTTTTTCAGCAGAAGCATATAGAATTTTACTGATATACGACACATACTTGAAAATCAAATTCCGAAGACTATCATCTAAACAGATTCCTTGAATGTTGTTCACGCACTGTCATCGCACAAGCCCCCCAAAACCACATAGTTAATCTTGTATTCAACACTATCATGTCCGTGTATGCGCAAAAGCATCAGCTGGTCCTCTGCTTGGTCCCAGGACACGTTGGGATCACTGGGAACGAGTTGGCAGACGAGAGGGCCCCTGCTGCTGCACTCAGGAACACTGTAGACATTACAACGACACCCTACACAGACCTCAAGCCACACATAAGACAACACCTGTGCAGAACATGGCAAACACACTGGAATGAAGAGACAGACACAAACTACACGTAATAAAGCCACACTTGGTACGGTACACAGCTGACTCACACAACAGACACACGGAAGTCGCCTTGGGTAGGCTGCGGATAGGGCACACCCATGCAACGCACTCGTATCTGCTGACGGGATCTTCTAGACCCCAGTGCAGCAGGTGCGGAGAGGCCCTATCCATAGTTCACATACTAATCACATGCAAGGCACTTCACACAACACGACACAAACACTTCAGAGAACTCTACAGACAACATATCCCACTACATCCATCGGTGTTTTTAGCTGACGATGCCATTGTTTCCGTGAAACGTGTGTTTGAGTATTTGTCAGACGTTAAGTTTTTAAACCTCATTTCCTATCACACATAATCAAATCTGGCCCTATACAGATGCCATCACCATTATCCTTAATTGATTTTACTATGTTCGGTTTACACTTTTTTATACCTACCTTTTTGTGGTAATCACTTTTCTTCATTAAATAACTTCTTCTCTGGCGCTCTTTGCCCTCGTTGGCCTTGCGCCATTAAACACCAACCATCATCATCATCATGCAAGCACACAGGCGCTGATTTGACAGTGCCCTTCTTGTCGCTTCGTTTCTCAGTCTCGCCAGCAAGGGCACGCCAGCTGGGCTCTTTCAGCATGCCCTACGCGGCAAGCTAAATAAAAAATTCGTTCATCCAGTACGTGTTGCAAGACGGCAGTTTGCGAAATTTGAGGCAACGGGGATCTTTCACGAAACACTCGGTTCATATTAATTGCTTTCGCTCGTGATAACTATGTTTTGTAAGTGTTTAACCGAAGCCATGTTTTTCTTGTTTTATATCCTCTGCGCTATTATTGAACATATTTGCGCACTGATACTGGGGCAAACGTGAGGTGGCAGGCAACCATCGTAGAAGCCACCTTACATAAACATTTCCCACCGTCGACTATAGCTACACTCTTCGTCACGTGGGGATTACTGTCACACCAATGCTGAATAGACAAAATTTCCTTTGGAAATTATTTTCTCTTCAGTTAAATTGATGAGTTTGGTCGATACAAGATTGGAACGTCCCGGGCGGGTGCCGCTCTAGGTAAAAAGGTATTGCTGAGGGGTTCTGCCGCGGACAAGAGCTTGTCAGTAATGCCAACACCAGTAGTCTGTTGGCACTTAACCGCACCACGGCCATCAATACCTGTATTTTCGACCTGGCCAATAGTCTAACCGAGTATGTCTTAGTTTTTTTTAGGAATATTGAGTCATGGTGAGCAGCTTCAGGGAGAGGATGGCTTTTACCGTTAAGGTGACTCGGCCGAACCATCTTCCTTTTTATACCCATATGCTTTAGAATAGCGACACACCTAAAAAGAGCTAAGCGCACTCATGCCTCGTCGTTAAAATAACCAAACAATGTGTTTTCTTGGGTATTGAGCCATGAAAAAATGTAAAATAATAAGAGGGCCGACTACTTAGCAGTTAGAGTGACAAAACTCAAGTTTACCGAATTACGTTGACATCAGAATATCAGGATACCATTATAAAGGCTTCCAACCCCTTGGAATGGACAGATACATAAACACGCTGATATCCTTCAAACGTTCTGCAGAGAATGGCAGAGCAATAAGCGAAACAGAAAATTTACTGTGCCACCAAGCCACTAAGCCACCAAAAAATCAACACTTGTATTTTCCAAAGATATGCCCATTGCTCAGATAAGATTTCCGTGGTCAGCAATGTCGGTGCTCCTGGGATTACTACACGTACTTTCTAGCATGATAGATTTAAAAAAAGGTGGCTTTACTTCTCTTCTATACGTTTAATCCGCTCTTGTGCGCAGTTTTTTTTTTATAGAATATGGATCACTTGTTTAGGTGAAGCTTTTGGTGTTGTTTTCAGTGCTCGCAAAACTTTATAGGAATCATTACTCATGTCCAGATTTAGCCCATTTTCAACCTTACATATGGGGTATCTATGGGAGTTTGTGGCCATTACTACAACAAGGTGGCCAAACCTGCTATGGTGAGGGAGTGTGTTACTGGCGATGGTCGCCGGGGTGAGGCCGCACCCCAAGCCTCATTCTGCGATTCCATCAAAACTCGGATTTCTCCTTAATTCGGTGGGTATTGTCCGGCACCGGCATTTCACCCACCGTCCTGCTACTATATTAGTAGAAGGACCGTGTAGATATTAGTAGATATTAAGAGAGTAGTAGTAGATATTAACATAATAAGTAGTAGTAGTAGTAGTAAATATTAGCAGATTAGTACTAAATATATTAGTAAAAAATAACAAGAAGAAATGCACGTCAGCAGGGCATCTAATGCGAAGGCAAGATGACCGTTGGTCATAAAGGGTGACAGATTGGATACCTAGATAACGCAAACGTTTCAGGGGGTGGCAGAAAGTGAGATGGGCAGATGAGATCAAGAAGTTTGCGGGGATGAATTGGTCGCAGTTAGCACAGGCCCGGGGTAATTGGAGAATAATGGGAGAGGCTGGTGATGATGATGATGAGCCTTAGATTTGTAAAAATAGTACTCTACGCACCTGAAATATTTTAAAATTCTGGCGTGTGCATTCTAGTCAGGTGTGGGCGTTGCGCCAAATTGTCAAACTGACTAGTACTGTAATAGGAACCAGATAATGTATTCTGCAGAAGTGGTCCAGCTTGGGCGGAGAATTCGCAAAAGTTCGAAAAGACAGCGAATGTTAGTTTTCCGTTGGCTTAAACCATCTACAACCTATCGTATATATTTCCACCCGCTGTTTTGCATTTTTGTGCTTCCCTGTGAGGTTGCATCCACGATGGTTACTGAAAATGTAGAGATTCGGGAAGTCAGAAAAAAGGGCGGAACAAGGAATGTTTGGCCTCAGCGCCCACCTCTCCAATTCTTATCCTGCAGGCGCAGCGCAAAGCCATATATTGTGCCAACAAGCACGTCGTCCTAAAGAGAACTGAAGACAGTAGAGAAAGGCTATATCACCGCGCGGAAAGACATCAGACCGGAAGAGCACGGGGTGCCAGTGTTGCCTCTCTAAACAAAGGCTTCTCAACTCTGGCTAAGCAACTTGCGGTGGACTGCTTTGTTTGTTTTGTTGGTGCTTAACTGCGAAGCGAATGTACCTCTTTTTTGTGCGGTCCGGTCATCTTAGGAGAGCGAGGGACAACACCAGAGCACAGGCCGCGCATACTAAAGGCGATTTGGGATGCTCACAGCGCATGTAAGAAGTGGCGATAACGCCTCAGGCGTTTCCACTTTGTCTTTGCCTTCCTGAGCCACCCGGCACCACATACCCTCTTTCTCTTCGCTAATATTCCCGGTTTCTTTTTGCCCGGCACTCCTGCTCACCACCGCCTTCTCTTTTCCTTATTTGGTATGCGGGAGCATCCCTAGTCAGTCACGCTCACACGCGCCTCTGGGTGGAGCGCTGTTTTTGTAGAGCGAAGTGGAAGATCCCTTCGCTGTAACATTGCTTTACCTCTCACCACAGTTATCTCCCACTTGTCCACCACTTCCGCTGAGAAAATAACCTTCTTTCGGTCTTTTCCATATCCGCATATTCTTATAGTGCATTTCCCAATTTCAAAATTTGGAGGCTGAATGCAACTGTTCTCCCGGTTTTGCTAAACTAATTGTGTTCTTGAGGATATTTTGTTGCTAAAAATCCTCAGCATCTTCACGACACATTCCTCTCGCCTAACCCATTCAGGATTTTTAAATAATTGTATACCGATTGCGTGGTGTAGAAATTTTAAATTAATAGCAGTGCATGTATTGTCATCTCAACACATTTTTTGTAGCAGATAGCAACGCAATGTGTTATTCCTTCTCGCATAGTTAGGATCTTATTAGTGCAGCATTTATGTTGTAATGCTAGGTAACTCATGAGAACTGGAGGAGCGGCTTTTGGGCAGCCTTGTGCCTTTATTTTTTTCTCGGTTTGTCAATCTACAAGAGCATGCCTTACATTATTTACACAGTAACACAAAACATCAAAAACCGCCACAGCAGTCCCTGCATTTTTGGCAGGCGTAACATTAAACGATTAGTAAGAAATGTTTATTTTTAAGTTTGTTATTCAGCTTCATGCTCAGCTTAAATGAGACGGTTGGCATATTGGAATTCTCCCGTTGGGAATCGTAGAAATTTTTGAAATGTAGCTTGCAAGTCGAAAAGTACCCGATAATGATAATACATCTGAAGTTTCGTTTTTATGAAAGTATTCAACGGTCCCTGGTTCACAGGAAATACGCCATAAAATATTGCTGGTGGTTGATACACTTTTTAAAGGCAAATCATGTGCCCGGGATGATCATAAGGTTATGTGGAGTCAACGAGATAAAACTGTTCAAAGCTTTGACCAACATGCCAAACTAAATCACGTTTTTACTTGGAACGTCATTCAAGAACTCACAAAATCTGGGCACGCTGCGCTGATATGCCTTATTGTTGACCTAATCTTCCATTTTCTTCTCGTTGGCTTTGCAAGGCAGATTGTTAGGTTCTGCATGTGGTACTTTGAACCTATTCAAAATATAGTGTACTGTCACTTTTCTTTGCTTAACTTTGGGTACATTTGTCCCCAATCAGTTTCCTCGGTATTTCCGACCAGTCGCTTCCTTTTCTTCAGAGTACCACCCGTTACTACATGTTTCATGGCTACCTGACCCCCTGGGAATTATGTAGAAGTTCATTCCCATCCGAAGGTCACCCCGTTAAAAACACAAGATTCACGCATTGAAAGTTCATAAATTTTGTATTTGCGCAAAAAAAAATTACGCCCTAGATAAGAAATTGCCTGTTTGCGCTTTAGTAGAACGTCCTTTTCCACTTCTTCGCAGAACCGAAATAAATAATTTATTCTGTTCCGCTAAATGCCCTTATCGGAGCTAATTGTAGTACGGCAGCGTACTACAGTCACGTGTTTTCTCAATGCACTTGACAGGAAGCCAAAAACAGTTCTCCAATATTGGTCGTTTCTGAAAATGCGGACATACAGAACGTACTTAAAATGCAAACTTGAAAACGAGTGACCCGGTACTAAAACTACAATATCCGTAATCTTAAAGGAACAATGCTACACTCTTTTCAACCTATTTCTATGTTTCTAATGTTTCGAGAACGTGCTCAACAAACACATCCATTACTTAATATAGGTGGTCACAAAGTACCTCAGCCAGGAATTTTGTTATATGCCCATTAGATAACTGTAAAACGTCATTAAAGGATTTTTCTGTCTTTCCCTGTCTTGAAGTTCCCCTAGTGCTCGAATAACGCCAATACAGCCCTATAGCCGCTATTGGCCTGCTTTCTTTCAATAAACGCAATAAACACATTCGATTTAAAAACACACCCCAGGAGGAAGAATAGGCGGATCTGCAGCGACAAGCAAATCACGCAACACCGATACGTGTTGCGATATAGCTTTCGCAGTGCTTTCAGACCTGACGGAAACAGTGAAGGCATTTATTGGAGTGCTGCAAAGTCCCTTTAAACGAAGTATCGAGACAAGAAAAAATAATATTCCTTGGAAGAGGATGCAGTTTTGGACACGCTCCTACCATATCGTTAGTAAAATTCTTCCCGCAAACTACCATGACGACGTATTTTTAACTCTTTATTTCTCCATCGAAAGTTACTCTTGGAAATTGTATTTGATGTCATAACTGTAATTATCCTAGGAGTTCAAGGTAATATGTTACTGCACAATGCACAAAGGTGCGTGTACTGTTGCTTTTATTCCACACGAAAGTTACCCTGGTGAATAATTACTATGTGGCAATATTTTGATCATTCCTGGAATGGGACAAGAAAACAAAATGGGGATGGACCCGTCATGCATTTATATAGATTGAGTGCAAGCTAAACAGCTTCTGCGTTGTCTAAAAGGAATGCAACGCTGACACTATTATAAATTTCAAATTGAATTCTCTCAGTCGGAACACGATGGATATGCTGACTGGAGACCGGATATTAAAATAAGGCCTATTTGGTTCCTTGCCCTCCTACCGCGCCGCTTTAATACGTGAGCATGACTTAGAGATTGAGAAGGACTTTTGTGGTGTTTTTATAGTGCCTACAAATTCCTATTTTGACATTTGGGCCTAAATGCCTGTAAGTGCCTATAAAGGTTTTTTTTTTAGAATCGCGGCCTACACGAAGACTATTTAGGCTCAACTTTCGCGTTTGGGGGCAGGCTGAGATCCTAATTGATGTTGTCTAGCAGCTCGCATTGGCTGTTCGGAACTTCATAAAGTTCAACCTACTCCTCTAGTTATAACAACTCCAACAAAACAACCGCTAGCACCCGTGCAATACGAGGCAATGACATTTTTCACAATTTTCAGTTTTCACAATTTTCAATCCAAATATCTGGAGATGGTGTTGTTGTTATTGTTTCCGCAATTTTTAGAGTGATTCTAGGATAAGCTTTGCGTGTTCTCCCAACAAATGTTTTTTTTAAGCATGTGAGTGGAATCCCCATTTATAGAAGCATGCCCATATAAAACACAAGTTTTTGCACAACGGTCGAGCATCGAACACGCATGGACCACGAACAGCCCATACTTATATTGAAAAGCCAACGGCGAAACATTACTCCACCACTGCATTTCTTTACGCCTTCAAATTCACAGGGCGACGGGCTCTAAGACACGCTTTTCTGTCAAAAAACTGTTCGGCTGCTGATGAGCTTTCAAAATTCTCTTTAAACGTAAGGAAGTGTATGCGGCCCTTTTTACAATTGAGAATTACAAAACGTGAGGCTAACAAAAAGTAGCGCATTTTTAAATCAGTATTCCCTACTCTCTAGTATTTTTTTATTCCTGTTTCCCTATATGCAACTCTTGAGCAAGCGACAGTGGCTATTGAACACGAAAGTCTGCGGTGTGCTTGTTGAATTCGGCCTATTGATCGTCATTTGTCCCGCAGTTCGCATGGAACAAGAAACGGCTATGTTCTGCTGTTGGCGTTTTGTGCCATCATAAAGAACATCATTCTTGGTTCAGCTATCCTAGATACAGGTTAGATTATTTACACTTGAACCTTTTATACAAAGGAATTACAAACATAACGGCAACAAAGCAGTGTTGCGTGAAAAATGGGTAAAAATATGCGAAGATGCAGCTTGACTAAGCCCCACCGAGGGGCTTAGTCAAGCCCCTTAAGAAGGAAGCCCTCTCAAGAAGCCCCTCAAGAAGGAAAAACAAGAAGGAAGACAGCTGGCAAGCAATGCAGTTATTTGTTAATAAAGAAGGCTTTCTCGGTTTGTAGCAAATGCACCTATTTTTGATATAACAACACATTCAAAGCACAACTTTGCTAAGACCACAAACAAATGTTTGTAAAACAATTTTTTGTCCCAATACACTCACTTTACCAAAAAATATGTCAGACAGACAAGATGATATTATTATATATGTGGGACAGACACAGGTCTCCTATGGTCCGTGGTTGTGTACAACTGAAAGAGGAATACGTTGCTGCCCACAACTGCATAGAGTAAAGGAAGCGCCTGCAGAAAGCGAGTGCCGTTGTTCTAGTGTAAGATTATATTTATTTAGCACATGAGTAATGGCAAATTTCAGCATTTGAAAGCAGTAACTTGTTCTCGGTGTAGGTATGTTGCAGAGTTCACTGTGACGGTTACAGCGAGCTGAAACGTTTGGCTGCAGGTGAGTTACGCTTTTCAATGTGGTACTGTTTGTACGAATTTCGGATTTTAAGGACATTAAAAGCCTATCTTCATTAACTCAGTAAAATCTTAGGATTTAAATTTAGCGAATAAATCAAATGTATGGGCATTATAAGGCAGGTTCCCAACAGCACGCAGAGCATTTTTTGAGTGAGTATATATTATTATATGCGAAGCATCTCATGCTCGGGGCTGTGTCTCTCCCTCCCTTGGCGTTGTTGCCCGCCGTCCGCACCCCCACTGTATAGTGCCTAGGATATACTGGCGAGTATATTCTAGGCACTATACCCAATGCGAATGCCTGGCCAGGCACCCCTGATGATGATTGTTGCAGGATGCCCCTATGGAGTGGCCAACCAAAGAATTCATCACAAGATAGCTTCGCGTTCAATCACCGTCGTCATCTTCCCGTGGGGGAACCCTGAGTACCCCACCCCCACTGCGCATGCCTGGCCAGGAACCGCTGATGATGATTGTGGCAGGATGCCCCTAGGGATTGGAATAGATGCGAAGCATCTCATGCTCGGGGCTGTGTCCCTCCGTCCCTTGGTGTTGTCGTTGTCCGCCGTCCGCCCACCCACTGCGCATGCCTGGCCAGGCACCGCTGATGATGATTGTGGCAGGATGCCCCAAGGGATTGGCCAACCAAACAATCCATCACGAGATAGCTTCGCGCTCCACCACCGCCGTGATCTTCCCGAAGGGGAACCCAGAGTAGTAGAGAAGGCATTCCTCCTCTCCTCTCTGACGCTCCTCTCCAGCATTCCTCCTCTCCTCTACGAAGCTCCACTCCTCTCCGCGATTGTGCAACGAATGGCAACACCTGCGGCTCCGCGCACGATAATGCGAAGCAGCTTAGGGAGAGAGACGACGGTAGCCGCTGCACACTCCGCTGGGCGCGCCACTGTAGCTCCGCGGTATAAATGACGCACGCGCGCACTCCGCTCCCCTCATTCTCCTCCCGCAACGCCGCGATCAAACGGAAAACTAATGGCAACTTGAGTCGACCCCATGGCTGCTTCACATGCTACTCAGGGTTCCTCTACGGGAAGATGGTGAAATCTTTTTAGAGGACTCATTTTCAGATGCCCATATCAGTTGGCAATAACCTAAATTTGAAGGGAAAAGTGTATAAAAAAGGAGAAGTTAATGGGGAGTATTTATGTATTTACTACATTGGAGGCCGCAGACATTGTTTTGCGTGCCTATTTCACGCACCTAAAACACGCTTTTTAATGCCAAAAATGCGGCATTAAGAAATGACAACTTGAAAACAAGTTGAGATGTAAGCGAAATTCTGCACCGTTGTTTTACCGGATTTTGTTCCTTTTAGGTGGACAGTAACCACCTGAAATGAAGGCTTCCTAAAGCATGCCGATGCCGGCAAAACTATTTTGTTACTCACCAAAATAAAAACAGAATATGTGAGGAGACACTATCTGTATCCGATGCTTCAACTTTCACTCCTATCAAAATTCAGCACAGGCTGAACAGTAGTACAGTAGCCGACCGTTTTTCCGGACTGAAAAAACTCGGACTCCCTGGATATTCCGGAATTTCCCCAGAAACCGCCAATTGGCCTATAGAAGTTATGTATATGAAACACGGATATTCGGAAAGGAATAAATCTAAAGGTTCGATTTCTCGGCCAAACGTTTCTCCGACAGAGCCACGGTGCGACTCCAGGACAACGCCACCACTTTGTATCGTAAGCCGCCTGGCTAGCTTAGGATTAGATGGGTTTGGTCTTGAATTCCGCTGGGGTAACATACCTTCATCTTGGAGGCTATAATGTTGCACGTAGTCTGCGGCGCAAACAACCTGAATAGCGGTAAACGGGTCATACATGGCCACTTTTTCTTTAGACACTGTTTTTGCGCATCAGGTGATGCTGACTTTAGGCAACATCACCGTCAGGTTTGTCCGGCGTCACGCATCCTGCACGTTGTGATTGTGAATCACAATGTGCACAACAGCTATTCGGGTGATTTTCGTTCACGTGGTTCACCACATCGCCTGTGCACTGCCCGTGCCATCACAAAGATTGTGATGTGTACCAAGGAAATGTGACGCCTGCAGAGTTGCAAGCAGACGTTGTCACTTAAAAGAGGAATTTAAGGCAAAGAACCACACGCGACTTTTTCAATCCAGTTTAAATGAAATAGGCTTCGTTTTTGCAGCTCGCGGATTTTTCGGCCTGTTATTTCATTCGGCCTATTTTTTGTTCTCACCGTGGTCGTATTAATTGCTCGGCTACTGTACTTTGAATTCCAAATGGAATAACATTTCCTATATAGTTTTTCTACCATACTAGGTGCTATAAATATTGTGGCGTCACCTTATCAAGTGATGTAGTTAGTAAGGTTTCCCATCAAATCGTAAAAGTACACCATTTGAATTTTATTTCTGGGTAATTTTATGGCTTTCACCAATCAAAACACATCCTTTATTCTAACGCACTGTTTCTCAGAGAGAAATCTGTGCTTTTGAGGAATTTTAACTGATAATTTTGTACGACGCCATACTTGCAGGCCAGGCCTTGCATGGCTAGGCCTCGTTCATTAGGTTAATACCTCCAAAAGAAATTCTAACAAAAGTATTGAAAGCTGTGAATCCGCATGTATGGTGGTAAAAATTGGCCGCGTATCTGCTCCTTTTGTTGCAAATGTCGTCAAAAGACGATAGTCTTTGTAGACATTGGCCAAGGAAATGCCCCCCTTTGCTTTCCCGCTGACCTCTTATGCTGTAACTGTACCGTCGTGCTCATTCCAAGGTAAACACACCAAAGGTTTGCGCAAGGTACTTTGAAGTTACCGCTTTCAACTTCTACAGGCCGGATTTTTCGATGCCAGCGCTGCAGTACGGCGGAGACGCGCGTGAATGGAGGCGGCCGACTAGAAGGTTTATAGAGCCGCGTGGCCGTGCTCCACGTGCGTTCAAAGCAGAACGTGGGACACAGCTAGTGGAACCTTTCGTAGCGGTTGCCGCGTGATTTTTTGTATGCCACCAGAAGGCGTCTGTTTTCTGCAGTAGATGTAGAATATCATTTGCTATCGAAAAACCAAGCATCCATAAATTTTAATAAAGGAACCCCGTAAATATCCCTTGCGTACTAAGCTCCTGTCTCATATTTGCGTAATGTCTTGTTCTTGTTCAACAAAGTTGACAAGTATGAACATATAAACCAGGCATAGACGTTTACATTTGGCTGTGAGTATATAGGACTATCGTGCATTATCAATTTTACTTTGGCCGTGTGGCTGAATCCAGCCACAGACAGACAGACGGACAGACATACAGACAGACCAAAATTTCCGGGTTTAAGTAGCTCAAGAAAGACTATCGTCCTTAAAATACGACTTAAAGAGTGAAGGACCCGGGTAGGCATACAAACAACGTAATTTTACCAGTAACTTCTTCACATGCGATCAAGGACCATGCTTGAATATTCTCTCGCGGGCACAAAAGCAATTCCTACACTTTGTGAATGTGAAAGCATTTTGTTTCATTGAAAGTCACTGAGAGCTGCTGCGAGCTGGTGTCTTGACACCGCACACAATACAGATTGCTGAATCCGCTTTCAACCTCTGAGGCTAGCTGTCAGTAATAGTGGCCAGTCCCACTGCGTGCGCTTGGGAGAATTCGGGCGAATATGTTGTAGTCACAAGCAACTTGAATAACGAATGGTCCGTGTCATCTTTTGACCGCTGTAGCCGTTATAGAGAAAATCTCTTAAATCTCTGGTGAAAAGTTTTGTTGATTCTGTTAATGTCGCATCCAACTGATAGTCTGTCAATGGTGTATGAGTCTATGAGGACAGCTGTTATTGTCAGTGGTCAATCCATCAAAGTGGATATGTTGTTCTGCCTGTGATAATTATAATTTGCAAAGTGTAGTTGCCGTAATCTTAAACGCAACTACATGCCAAGCAATAACAAACGTGTTGGGCACTTATCTTAGTATATATGTGGTCGACATTGTCTACATAGAAGTCCACAACACAATTATTGCGTCAACATTTTTGTCTTTAGGCCCTGGGTTCTTCTGCTCGGCCGTTGCATGTTTTCCTAACCGATCCCCTTCCGTTTATCTATCTGGGCCGTCTGCCAATTCATGTGCCCTTTTGCTTCCACAAATGTCGGATGGCAGTTTTGTGCCCAATAGGAAATTTAAGGAACTAAACATAAAATGGTTTTCGTTCCCTACACCAAAAGTACATACTTGTTGCGGAATTGTAAGTAAAAAACCATTCTTACATACCAGAACCAGTTAATATTCAGGCTTTGAAGCAGAACTATGCCTCCATCATTGTTTGTAGCTGTGACAAAAAAACATCTTTACATCCAGTTTGGTGTTCGTCTTGTTTGCTGATTTTTGGTTTACGAGAAGATAATTTTGTTTCCCTATTGTCATGACAAGCACAAGCATAAGAAAAGCATTTTTATTTAGTCAGCAGGAGGAGGTTCCTAAACAACTTAAAAATAGTACTGCGTCAGTCGCTTTGTTGCCTAAGTTTCAAATAAGTTCGAAATTTTTAAACAACCACACTGTTTGCTTAATATGGTATTGAGGCTGATATTCCACCCCATCTTGAAGATACACTGAAGTGATTTCTCGACATTACAGAATTTCTTGCGGCGAGTAAAGTTTGGGATAGCTAGATACTTTTTTACCTTTCTGGTGCGTTTATGTAAAATCAATTGCCAAGTGTTTCACTTTTGTTCAACTTCTTTGCCAAATTCAGAAGATTTCCTGGGACGCGCTAAGTTCTTCCGGATTGTCTTGACGGCGACTTTCCCATCATAGCCGCCGCAGAAGCCAGTCGAACGACCGTTCCGCGGGCAGGCCTTTGGTAATCGATCGCAAAGGGAAAAGTGGGCCCGGGTATCATTTCTGGTATAAAGAATGTGCCTAAATTTGGTCTGTGTGTGGAACGCATGGGGCCAATTAGAGCCCGTGAAATAACTCCATACTAGCCTGTGGGCGATAAGTGCTTAGGTTTTCGGTGCTTCGCCGACACCTCTTCAGTTGAGCATACGCTGTATATGAGTGTCAGATGCCACAATTAGAGAAAGTATAAGACCAGTTAGAGAAGTTAAGAGTTTGTGTCACCCTCTTCCTCACGCCTTTGTAAGCCACTCACAGAAATAAAGCATTTGCTAATTAGTCAGCGATCGTCCCGTTGTTCTTTCTTGTCCCGTCCGCTGCGCTGTATCTGCGTTTTTTGATCCGGAGAAGAGGTATCGAAGTTAATCTTTAATAGGAAATTAACACCAACCTGAGCATTTCTAATAGGGCTCAAACCAGGTTACGAGAAGCACTTCTTGCGCACAATGAACTGAAGGTAGGCGAGGGGAGCGCCCATTCACGACCACATTTCTTACCTTGGGTATCGTAGCCGGCGACAATCACGTATTTTTGGGAGATACGGTGAAGCTATGTTCAGCTTAACAGGCCAGAATGCTGCAATACAAGTCATAATCTCAGCACGACATGAAGGGGAAGCCTACACTTTGTATGCGTGCCATTTACGAGCGGGCCGACATCTTGTGCTAGCTGCATCTTACTGTGCCGGTTCATATTCTGGGGAGAGTTTTTTTCTTTGTAGTTCACCTATCATAATCACGATTTCTCGTGTTGTGATATTTAGCGTCGCAACCTCCACTGCACCACGCCCGTGTCGGCGGACCGAATTGATACACATGGCGAATGCTATCACATCAGCGCCGACAGTTCGCCGACATGGGGCCACATCCCCTGACGGCTGCCCTTGTGTCAACGCATCTCTTACAATCCGGTTGAAGCGACAGAGATTCTGGAGACAAGCTCCGAAGGTGTGGACGAACACCTGTCGGCTGAGATTGCCAGGGATAATGTTGGAAGGCCGGGTTGTCCTTAGCCAGTATCGGCTTCGGCGCGCTCACGGCAGGTGCGGTGAAAATTAATCCGGAGCCCTCCACTACCGCGCGCCTCAGGGCCTATGTCGCGTCGGAGCGTTAAACCCCACCATCAATCAATCCCGGCCGTCGCTGGCTGCCCTCAGCATCGGTCGTCGCTGCTCTCTACCAAAAGCGTATCTGTAGTAAGGTCCCGTTCACAATTTCTTGTACGGTTCACACCGGGTGGAGGTGTACCTCTAGTACGGGCGACCTTACAAGACCCACGTTCCTTGCAGAGGCCCAAGAGTGGCAGTGTCACGACCGTATCTTGTGCTTCGAGGGAGTTGTTCCGGTGCAGTCGTAGGCGCTATCTCTGAAAAAAAAAATCGTGTACATAGGTGCACACTCGTTACATAGAATCGTCCTGGTAAGTGCGCAGCATACTGTGGAAAATTTATCGCGCAACACATTACTGCTTGAACGATCGCAAAGGTACACCGGTCGCACAGTGTCCACATTTACGTGTAAACGAAAGCACGTGTCCAAGCTCAGAGCGAGCATTTCCCAGTTCCACAAAGTCTACCGCCGATAAAGGTCTGTGCCTTTTTCGCTATATGGGATATACAAATTTCAAAACTAAGCATTGCAGCCCCTGAATCATTTTTTGATGCAAAAAAAATGTTCACAGTCTAACAGATATCTCGTTTGAATGCAGCGAAGCACTCTTAAGAAACAAATAAAACTATTCGCAACAATTGTCTACAGGAATGCTGCGGAGTACAACCAAACCAAGAAACACAAAAACGAAATACCTGAGCCCAAACATCCCTTATGTCTGTCTAACGACTACTGCTAATAACGCGAGGTGCAGCTCCCCCAAGTACAGCGTGTCGTTCAGTTTGCCTGGATGAGCTTATTCGGAGTACCTCTAATCGTCTTTTTTACTTAGCCTATTCTCATTTTGAAGCGATGTCGGAATAGAGAGGCAGACTGAGCATCAGCGGAAGATACAGAACAGCGAGGTAATTGCTGTGAGTGGTTCCCATGCACGTGCCGCAAGCAATGTGATGATAAATCGGCCTTCTATTCCAAGTAATTGAAATGGGCGGTACCGCCTGTACGCGGTGAGGTCTCTCGCTGCGGGAGTTTTGCTGGTGATGCGATGGCGTGCTAGATTCGTTTGTGCAGACGAAACCACTCATTTCTTACAAATATGTAGCGCAGAAGACGAGAGACACAGACAAGTAGACACACACGTTAGCGCCGTGTGTGTCTACTTGTCTGTGTCTCTCGTCTTCTGCGCTACATATTTGTAAGTTATGAACCAACAAGCCCAAATTTCCACGCTACTGAAACCACTCATGTTAGAGCGGAAAAAATGGCAGAGCAACGAGCGAAAAGAAAATTTTATACCCACGGGCACAGTTCTTGGACACTGGAGGTAGATCCCATGATGGCGATTTAATTTTCGGTAAAAAAGTTTGTGTTCACAAGCGTGCGTGCCCAGCATAAAGGTTGGAGTTCACAGCTACGAGTTGTCAAAATGAGAATGTTTATTAGAATTGTATATGATTGTGCTTTGCTAACAGTATCATGGTACGGTAGTGAAACGTAACCTTCCGAGTTTGTAGTAATTAGAAATGTGTAACCATTTCCACCCATGAGGAAAAGGAAGGTTTATTCGAAGACGTGTTTTCAAAACGTCTGCACGTTTAGGATAGCAATATTGTAGGTTTCCTGGACGTAAATAGGCGCTATGTATGTAAGAGCAAGTGGAGTTTGTACGAATACAACGTACAAACATGACATCAGAATTGGTTATTTAGAACTCGCGGTTGTTTCCGCGAAGGCTCATATAAGCTCAAATAAGCGTTATAAGCGGAAGCAACAGTTCTTGCGTCTTCAAACCGCGCGGATACACCAAAATGCCCCCATGAAGTGTCATAGTCGACGTGTATTGTATTATAGGAAAGATATTAGTGATAAAACTTCGAATCCTGGAAACATTCAATTTTTATTTATGAATATATAAACGTCGTACCGGTTTTAAAACATGTAGACTTTGTGGGTGGAAGTGTTTCGGCTGGGGCAATTCGCGGCACATGAGGTGGAGCGTTTGGAAGAAGAATTTTTTTTCTTCTCTTAGTACGCACCCACAACCTGCAAGAGAACACCAGGTGACCGTTCTAACCGTGAAGTTAGGACGCGGGTTCGGTTCCCGGCCGCTTCCGCTGATTTTCTGATGGAGGCGAAAAGCAAAAACGCCCATGCGTAACACATTTCGGCGCACGTTAAAGATTCTTATGTGGTCAAAATTAACCCCGAGCCCTCCACTACGGCGTACCTCATCGCCTGCGTTGCGTCGGCGGTTTAAACCCTACAATCAAAATCAATCTACCGCGACCGAAGAAATACATCACCATTTGTTTGTTCCAGAATTACCTACGGCAATGCTAACATTGAATATGCGCCCACAATTCGGTCAAACATGCACAAATAAGATGCACGCAGTTGCCGAAAGTTTCCCGCCCTGTGTGCCTACTTTTATCAAATTGTTTTATGTACGGATATACATGGAGGGCTCGTTATAATAATCGCAGTAGCTCAGCTAATAGCGGGAAATTGCGCCATGCGGTATGCTTATGGAATTCACGCAAAACACCTGGTATGCCTATCTCAATTTTGAGACTGGTGGTTTAATCTGTCACTCACGTCGTTGTTTGGTACATTAGTGATTGCGCACTGATGGTAATGTCCCAGGCCGGCTTATTGCGGCTTTCTTTGTCATAATGCATGGAAAAAAGGAGCTGTAATAGGTGTTTAGCGTTCGGTTCACGGTAAATATTGCCAGGTTGCCTGCTTGAAGCAGCTGCACTCTATTACGGTAAGACTAATTCGATAGATGCCACCTCGCTAGCTCAAATTTATAATTTAACGATGTGGCGCCAGTATATCGTCGTTTTTGGACATCACTGCATCAGTGGAAGGGGCGCGTGCTAGTCTGTGGGTACCTAAATCAATCTAGAATTTTTTTAGGGGCCAAGTTCCTCATGCTCGGGCCCTGTCGCGTCCCTCGTTGCTGCTGCACACGGCACCACGATGATGATTGTGGCAGAATCCCCCTAGGGATTGACCAAACAAAGATTGGACGCTGAGGTCCAAACGTTCAACGCGTTCGTTGCTACCCAAAAAGGAGGAGAGGAAGAAGAGGTGGTCGTTCGTCGCCTGCGAGCTCAAGACATGTACCGGGGGTACGACGGGACACAAGACGTTCTGTAGAAGGTGAAGGCCAAGGTGGCTAAAATGTCACACACCGAATTCGCCAACTTACCCATGGAGATTCTCATCGTCCCAAACAAGCCCTACATGATCACCACAAATATTCACGTCGTCGACGGGCTTGTCAACGGAGCAATGGGTAGTCTCAAGCTTTGCGAGTGAGGAGTGGTGGTCTTGACGCGGCGGCGCCCGGTTTCGATCCCACGACTCTCTGGCCGTGACGGGAGGTACGTGGCGCAATTCCCACTGCGCTGCAAACCGAGACGCGAGCATGGCTACGAACGCGCCTTATGTCCTTCACTCATTGAGATGGTGCGCGCCGTCGGGAAGACCTATAACAATGTTTCACGGTTTCACCGCTTAGCATTTTAGCTTCGCCCCTCTCATCATCATTCACTTCGTGGAGATGGCGTGATTTTTTTTGTCGTCAACAAAGGTAGACCAGTGCTCCCGTACTTTTTTCTGCCTTCTCACACGCACGTGAATTGGAACGAATGTTGCCGAACCGAAGACTTGTAGCTGTGGAGGCTTTTTCCTTAAAATTCCAAAGCCTAGTGGTCAGATAGATAAAATGTTTCTAATTCGCTGCCTATTTTATACTTTGTACCTTGCTCATCATGTAACTCCCTACGTGTAAAAATATTCCTGTGGAGTGACGAAGGTTCATGATGATGTGCTAGTTCCACACGAAGCGTAAATGTTTATAGTTGTTGCTGCACCCGAGAGAACAACTCTCGTTTCATGGACAAAGCTCTCTCTCCCACGAGAGTGGCTATTTCCGGCATGGCAGAGAGCCTAGGGAGCCTTGTCCGCTAAGTGGTTCAGGGTGATTAGGTCTTTCCAAGAAATCTACAAAACCATTGCGTGGGTTTGTCTGTTGTGACATTCGGGTTGTTCTTTTTACAGCGATGCTGTGCACGGCTGACCAGAGTGAAGCCCCGGTTAGCCATATTGCGGTGAAGCCTGTTTATTCGGAACCGCGTCCGTGCTCCTCCTCCCCACCCCGGACCTCCTGTTTCCCAAAGTTTTATGACCCATCGCCGGTGCAACTGCTTATAACGGAGGTAGCGCCTTTATCAGCAGTTTCCCGTTTAACGGGCTATGGTACATACGCGTGTTGTTTTGATGGAGGAACTGTGTGCACAGAAACGCAAGTGCGCGCAAACACAACCGGAAGCTGCTGCTAGAATGTGCAGCCACCATCGTTTCCGTCTCTAGTTCTACCTCGTCGAGTATCGGGGGTCGTTTTCGGGTGAAGAGCAACTTTCCTACTCGGAACGCCAACATGAGCCCCATCTTGTTCAGCTTCAACGCCCTGCGGAGCCATATATTACCTTTGTGTCTTTCCCGTTTAAGCATGCGTGCATCATCGGCTGCCAGTTTAAGCATGCTTATGAAACGGGGGGGATGTGGAGAGGGGGGCGATCGAAAACATGACGTGTCCGTTCTGCTCGCAAGAAACTTAACCGTGGACGTTTCAATGCCGAAGGCGACCGGTCGCCTGTCCTCCGTTGTCGAGCGGTTTGGGTTGGTGTGTTACAAAGACGATAGGGTGCCTACGACGTGGGAGGGACAAGGGCGGATTAATGTTTGTCTGCTAGATGAAGCTAGAGTCGTTCCAATTTTTACCGCGCTATACAACGAACGCGAGCCGTTTGCTGGCAGGAAGGAAAGATAAAAAAGGGGGAAAAATTAATGTTCCCTACAAAAATAAAATCAACCTGAATAAACTCGGGAACAACCATGCACCAGCTAGGCTATAGCAGGTTAATGCCGATCAAAAAAATAAAAGACCAGCAAGCCAACGCTCCGAAACCTGTTGGAAGAAAAGCCAATGGGTTGCAAAAAGACTCATGCCATGCCCGTCCGCCTCGTTACCGTCCATGTCGGTGACGAGGCGGCTGACGCCGCTATCCGCGCGCTCACACTGCGGCCATCATCCTCATCCCCTACTGATCCGGACCAAGAACCCGATCCACCCGCCGCGGCGGCTCAGTGGCTAAGGCGTTGCGCTGCAGAGCACGAGGTCGCGGGTTCGATTCCCGGCCGCGGCGGCCGCTTTTCTGATGGAGGCGAAAAGCAAAAACGCCCGTGTGTACGAGATTTCGGCGCACGTTAAAGATCCCCAGGTGGTCAAAATTAATCCGGAGCCCTCCACTACGGCGCGCCTCATCGCCTGCGTTGCGTCGGCGCGTTAAACCCTACAACCAATCAACCAAAGAACCCGATCCCGCTTACACATTTAAGGAAGTCACGCAGTTTTATCAATACGGCCATTCTGTCTATCCCAAGCCCTGTAAGGGCCTTGTGAAGGCTTGGGAGCGCATCCTCCTGCGCCTTTATACCAAAACTCTCTTGTACCCGGCAGTCTTAAAACGCTTCGACCCTGCTTGCACGGGGAAGTGCACGCACTGTGAGGAAGATTCCTCAGAAATTTCCCACATGGTGTGGGCGTGCCGAAAAACCCCAACCCTACCCTCGCTATCAAACCCTTCCCCGGAGGACTGGGAGGCAGCCCTGCTCAGCTGCTCTGACCTGACGGCCCAACGGGCACTGGTCGGGCTGGCCCGGGCCGCGGCAGACATGATTGGGCTCCCGTATGAGGTAGCCCACCTAGTCATTGTACGGGCGGCCTTGTAAGGATCGCTCCCCACCTGGCCTCTAAAAACTTCTTTGAATAAATGTTTTTCAGTCTCAGTCAGTCCACTACACTGTTTCACTTCTTGGCGGAGCTGCTGCTGAAGCCGTTGCTGGTTTGAAATTCACAGTGTCGGGCTATCAAATGGGCTGGATAGTGCCACGAGATGACGATGAAAAGGGAAGTGACGCGTAGGTGTTGTCACAGCCTCCGACGACGACGAAGCTCTGAGGGGCGCGCATCCTGCGCGGACTCTCTAATGGCCGCCATGTACATAATGTAAATACATCGCTCCTTATCTACCATCGTTTGTCTCATATCTCTCCTTCCATCACGTAATATTTTGGTGAAGGGTGCTGGTTTCATTCCCATCCGGGCCCCGAGCCTGACCACTTCTCGGCTCATGAAGCCGTCTTATTCTGGCTCTCTGATCGCGGCGGCCCGCACCAGCCCCGGTGAGCCATGTACGTGAACATTCCCCAGCCCCGTGTCACCTGCCATTACCCGCTGAGACCACACAACCTAACTAGCTGCGAGCTGATGTGAAGCAGACGACGTTCCCCCGCCCAGATCTCCGGCACGGCTCCGAGGGCTTTGGACACTTCATCGGGACGCCGGTGGGCGCTGCTGTTATGGAGCCGGTGCTCATCACACCCATTATAATCATCGATGCCGGCAATGAGCTCTATGTGTATTCTTGTCTCATCTTTCCTTCTCCCCACCATCCTTACCTACTGCGGCCTAGACCGGGATGGTCGCCTGCTACCGGGGGGCCATGCCACGAGACAATGACGAAGACGACAGTGGCGTGTAGCTGTGGCCACAGCTTCCGACTACGACGAAGCTCTGAGAGGCGCGCAGCCTCCGCGGACTCTCTAACGGCCGCAATGTACATAGTTTAAATAGATCGCTCCTTATCTACCACGTTTCGTCTCATATCGGTACTGCAAATATCAAGAATGTTTGTGGCAATTCCAGAGTGATCAAACAGCAGCATTTCGATAACCTGCGGACGCTTAGGGCTGCATATTCATCCAGAAACGTGGCCGCTTTGAAGAAGCTTTACGACAGCATGCAAATGAACCAACCAGTACTAGAAAGCTTGGGCATTGGAATGTCTTCTTAAGCTGCTGTGCTGAAGGAACTGCTCCTAAAGGGGACACTTGACGACATCATTGTCCATTACTTCCAACAGCACAGCCTCGCTGCAAGCACCGCTTCCACGAGCAGTCAGTGTTCTTCAGCAGAAGACATTAGCATCTACTGTCATTCATGCGAGTGGAAGTTGAGCGAAGAGATAGAAGCTTGCAGATCAGCATGCTTTAACGAATTGAAGAGGCCGAACGAGGGTCCAGAAAGCAGCAGTCTTTTCCGGCTGCTGCCGTCTTGCGCAGAAAGGCAAAGACTTCATCTTGCTTCTTCTGCTCCACCAAAGTAGACAGAACAAAAGAACGTCCTAGCGAAACCACTTTGGCTGAGAAGTGAACCCACCTAGCAAGTGACGGCCGGTGTTTTAAATGTACCGCAAAGAGACATCTGGTTTGTAGCCGCCGCAAAATATTCCAGTGGTGGTCATGTAAGTGACGGCAGGCTACCACGACGTGCAGCGGTTACACCCCCCTCCCCGAAAACCACCGGAATCGGCTGCAGAAACGCGACATGCCACATTGCACTTGGCCGGGCGCAAATGAGCCATGGCTCGGCTTGTCGGCGAAGTCCTATTACAAACATCGCGCAAGTAGATAACAGCGACGTCGTATTGCTGCGACGTCCGTGAAGTTTTCGATAAGGGCATTCAGCGGACGTTTATACGTCCTCTGAATGCCTCTCTACAGCCTCTAAGCTCAAGTTAGCTACGATTGGTGAAATGGATCTTGTCATGAGTGCGTTTGGCTGGTCTGGAGGTCCCAAGAAAAAGTTTAAAGTCGTCAGAGCGACTCTTCGCGGTGAAAATAACAACACTTCTGCAGAGGTTGATACCCTTCTGCAAGGCTTGGTCACCGAGAGGAAGCCACTGACTGGCACCATCGCTTTCACATTCACAAAATATAAACCAGGAGTAAGCCTTCTTGTTGGCTGGGACAGATTTGGAAGACCGTGTCGAAATCAAGCAAAGTGCTGTGGAAAGAGGAAAATCTACCTTTATTCGCCGCCGATACAATCCCGGGATGGACTATACAAAATCATTGTCAAGAAGAGAGACATTCAAGCAACGACACCAGCCTCGTCGGTGTTCTACGCACAGAAACGCACGAAAATAAAGACTTCTCTCCATTTTTCGGCGGTTCTCGGAGGTGACACCGTTGTCCTCAACAACTCTCTTAACTAGCATCCCTATGAATATGTATTTCCCAAGTTCAAAGATCAAATTAGGTTAGAAATGGGCTCCCGGTATTAGAACTGCGATGTAAGTTCACACCAGCCTCAACGGCCGACGACCGCAAGACTGCCCTTTCGACACCTGATAAAGTATCTCGTCGATTATCTTCATACGAAGAAGGAATAATAATTGCAATGAGGCTGTGAGGCAACGCCAGACGGAAGATGGCGTAGAATAGGTAGTGAAGGTAGCGTCTGGTCCACATCATGCCCTCTACGTGCCTAACCCTGAGGTGCTACTAGAGGCTTTAAGAACCACTCGTCTTCGTGAAGCTTTTACGCATCGTCACGAGCTGTTGGAGTCTGACCGACGGCGATGGTCGAGTGGTAAAACACTCGTATCGTAAGCGTGAGGTACCAGGTTCGAATCCTGGGCCGCCGGATACTCACCGGTTTCTTTAAAAGGCTTCAAGCGTCCCCGTACCGTAGCTTGTCTTGGCGGTGGAACAAACGCTTGAAGCTTGATTACAAGCAGCCATGGGAGGCCATGGGGTAGGTCCCTCGAACCCCTTCGGGCGGGGTCTGGGACCTCTGGGCACCCACCACCGTTCCACCACGTCGGTTTGTACCATGGGGTACGAGAATGTGGGAGGTACTTCGGTATCGCTGGGCACCAAGCAGTGCCTATCGAAGGGCTCCTGACCCTTGTCCATCTGGCGGGGCCCCCAGCCGTCATGCCGAGTTGGGCCATTGCCGGGGGGGGGGGGGAAATGTCTGGCGGCATGTCCTGCCACGGGCGGTTGCGAGTTGACCGTCCATCGTGGCTGTGGAAGGCACCATGTGAATTCGTGTTCCTTGGTGCCGCCGGGCACCTACCGGTAAAATAGGTACAAACGACTCCCCGGCCTGCCGCTCGACCCTATTGTGGGACTACAACGCTTGGGACGTTCGCCCGGCTTGTACGGGAAATCGCCCAAATGGAAAGGGGCGGCTGCAAAAACGCCGGAACTTTTTTTTATATATAACATTATATATAACATAACATAACATTATTTAACATATATAACATAACATTATTTTTTTATATATAATATATATAACGTAACAGGCACCTTATAAAGGAACCAAATCTCAATTTAGTTTCAAAAGACACCTTGTAAAGGAACCAAATAAAGACACCTTATAAAGAACCAAATCTCAATTTAGTTTCAAAATAAGACAAACGCCCGCAATTGGCACACGGAGATTATGGATCTACGCAAATCATTTCGCAGGGTTCATGAGCGACTTCTTGCAGTGGAGTCTGCGACATTCTTGCTGAAACACGGATGGAGCTCCCGTAATTCGAGGGCGGCAATGTGCGAAGAAGTTCTTCTGAAGGTGCAAAGTTTACCCTTGTTTAAACCTGCGACCTCCGGCCATTACGATTGAACCGTTACCGAGTGACGGATGAAGCAATGTCCCTGTGAGGTTGAGGAAACTTGTCAAATCGGGGAAGTGTACGTAAGAAATGTCGGTAACACTAGGAACGGCCAAGTACAGCTAACATGCGGGAGATAATTTACTTGATTAGTGCAAATATTGCGCCCATGCTTTAGTAACTATGCGAGCTAGCATTTGGTGGGCGCGGTGGATATTGCGGATTTCAAATGTACCGCCAACATGTACAGTAAGATTATCATTGGAGCGCCGACAACGAAGTGGCACGTTTGCACGTACTGGGACTGCGGCAGGTGCGCGATTGACTTTAGTGCGCTACGCTTGTATCACCGCACTCGGCTTAGCGTCCCTCTTGACAAACGCCAATAAACACTGAAGATCGGTTTCCCTTCCGTAATAAGTCCAATTTGTCGCTCTTCCATGGAACCTGCTTCCTCGAAGGTGAAATGCAGAATAATAACCACATATGCAGCCAGTCGGGCAGGCAGCACCGGGTATGCAAGGCCTTGTCGCTACGTCTGATGCAGACGCAAATGATACAGATGTTTCGGCGCCCCTTTGATTCGTCTCCCGCCGCGACCTTTTTTTGTACAACCATTACCAGAAAAGGAGGAAGCTGACGGCTCGCCTTTAGGAGTGGACCGCGAAAGCCGAGCAGGGGCATAACATGCGTCGGCAGAAAGTAAACGGAGAGGAGCGTCATTGAAAGGGTGACACAGCGCAACCTAGCCATTCCGATCTGCTAGCTTGGGAATACATCCCCTCTCGACACAAGCGCGGACACCGAAACAATTTCGGCATGTGAACTTTGTGATTACAATTCGTACTGATTTAAACTAGTTAGTTTATGATGTTGGAGAATTTCCAGAAAGCTGAGGAAACTCTTATCATCGCTATTTTGTCAGAAACAGTTGCCCCTTTCGTCTTTTGTAATAGTACTTGTTAAACTACAATCGAATTGGTATTCACCAATTTAGAAAACGTAGTCTTATTCTTGGCAAGAAGTACGCACAACCGAGTGTTTGTTTAGCGGCCAGATGTCTGTATATGCTCTACATTTTGTCTTCATGCCCTGCAAACCTATCTTTACGTATCTTTGCCGTACAACCACTTCCTTACGTCGTGTCTCCGGGTTACCCAGAAGGTGCTGTTGAACGACTTAATCAATCCGTGCGAATGAAGCGCGCAATGAACGCGAAGCTGGGCTTAAACAGCTTCAAAACAACCGTCGCTAAAGCAGACGCAAAGCCGGGTCGCACCGTTTTGCCCGTAGGCGTGAGCGCGCGGGGAATGCTGGGTAAATTCGCCGCGCAATCCACACTGTGCTCCGTGAGGGAAAACCACCCGTCCCTCAGCAGCCGCGCTGGGAGTTTCTTATCCCGCACGCCACGAAAAAACCGTTGGCTGGTAGAGGTAGAAAGCTTTGCTTTCGAAAAGCACGGAGGGTATGGCAAATTTAAGCGCAGGAGAGACAAAAGACGCAGAAATATTGCACACCATGGTGATTTTTTCAGTGTTATTTTTGTGCCCCTTGTTTCTCAAGGCTTTATTTTTCCCATGATTGACAAATTCACCTGGAAAAACGTCTCTTGAGGAGATTACAACTGGCTTTCTGTGAAGTATGTTTGTCATGGAAAGAATAAAAGTTAATACGCGTTAAATGTGCGTATGAGATGTTTATATCACCGGGAGGATGTATTGAACATATGGCTGAAAACGGTTACGGGTTTAGCTGAGGTATCCAGGGTGAGATGCCTGTCTCGTAATTAGGAGTTCATAGCGAATTCTTTATAATTATCAAACGCATGGGTGTTTATTTCCTGGTTTTCTAACGGGAATTCGAGAACAATCTTTCGTCTAACCTCGGCACGTTATAGCCCAATGTCTCTAAGGTGCGGCCATAACGTCAAAGAACAAGCAGTACTCTGAGATGTCAATTTGTATGGCAGCTTCAGGGTGTATGCAAGCTGGGCCGATAAAGTTAATTTTCTCAATAGCTCACTTGGTGTTTTGCGCGAGATATTGCTGCTGATGCGCTTTGAGGCGGCATATTTCTTGGTTACAAGGTGTGAAACTTGACGCCTTTTTTTAAGGGCGGCGAGCGTTACCCAGCAATTCAAACATAGCACAGCAGCCTCCTTCGCCGCCTCCGGTGATGCCTCTCCGATTTCCCCGCCTGACACTAACAAAACCTCAATGCTATACCACAAGTAGGGAATAGAACTGCCATGATGTAGAGTACGGTAGGATCATGAGGATATGACAGTGGTGCTCGAGGAGGGGTTGGCTCACGAAGATTCACCACTTCACATTACGATCCATCAAGTAATTTTTGAACTGCATGTCGTACACCAAGCCAAATGTGCTTTGAATTTTAAGCATCTGAGTGGTTTCATTTGCTTGCCTCCACCACAGCATTGGAGGCGCGGTGCTGCTTCAATCGTCAACCAGTATCGGAATTTCGTCACCGTCACTCCCATTCCATCGCTTTTTCCATCCTCCATCGCGGTTCTACAATCCTGGATCATTTCATTTTGTGCTGCAACACTGTGCGACAGGTCGCTTATCGAGAAAAGGCAGAAGATCCATGAAGGTAGCTCAACCACTGCAAGCTCGGCTTCAGGTCACCTCTCTCCGAACGTAATCTGCTCTTTTTAGTTCTTGTATTGTTCTCTATCCAAGGATTGACGGCGCGAGTTTTCGCTTAAATGGGTAATTTCTTGCTGACGCAATACGCTAAATTGTCCTCTGCAGCCGCAGTAACCTTTGCCTTATTTTACTTCAAAAGTTCCATATTGCAAGGATTTCGGTTGATGTGTACGGTTTCTGTGGTGGTGCTGTTGTGAGAAAAGTACGCTGAGGTGATGAACCTAATTAGCCAGTGGAATGGTGTGCCAATTGAGGGGTTCCGTAATTTTGCCGATATGAAATTTTGATACCCCGTCAAGTCTCCCAAAGGCGCTTTTGCAAACCTTTGGGCACAAGCCAATGTTCATTCGAAGGAATATGTACTGCTCGCTGCACCATCCGCCTGTGTCTGTCAAGTTTGTCATATTTCGCATACAGGGAACTCTCGGTGCTCGCCTGGCCTGCCATGGCTTGCCTCCCCAATTTTCTCGAGGAGTCACTCCGCTTTCATAAACGTTTCTTCTCCAGCCTAATTGCGTTGTAGCACTCCATGCCGAATAACCATTCGCCGTCTTCCGCTTAGCGCTGTTATTCAACAAATTTAAATTTAGAACTCCGTAATGTCTGCTGATGGATTCGTAGAATTTTTTTTTCACAATTTGTGATTCTTAGGTCAGACCCGGCTCATTGTACGCTCCTTTTGACGCTTTCGTTCACTATTAGTTTGCGTAGTCACGATTTACAGGACATACCTTTTTTCCCCATAAAAAAGTTACCTTAGAAATTCTACAGGTTTTTACCAGAACTTTACAAGATCAGTCGATTTGCTGTTGAAAATAACAGCTAGGTAGAAAGAAACACAAAATATGGTAGCGATAATTTTTCTAGCCCACCTCTTATAATAACAGTGTGGTATGCACGATAGTGTAGGTGATGAAATAAAAAAAATGTGGTAGGCTATGACAGATACAGCAGCAGGTTTACTAAACTTGTTGGCATCGTACCGAGAGCGAATTTTTATTTGGTGGGAGGTGTAAAGAGAATTCACTATACCCACATATCAGGGCGCAGCGACGAGTGGTAACAGCGCTGCCCTAAGAGCAGAAAATTTTCCAATCAATTTCCTACACACTGGACAAAAAATGTTTGGTATTGCAAATAGCTACTACAAATCAAATCGCACCAAGTTCAATTGTGTTTATGAAAAAGTTCATAAACTACACTGAAATCAGTACTTCACTAGGCAAACGCTCAGGATGTTGCTCCTGACCACTATAAAGAGCGTAGACCAACGCAAAAGGAGGGATTCTCCTAGAGCTGCCAACTCGTGTTCCAAATGACTTATGAGAATCAACGGGCCACGCTACAGCAGTGGGAAGATTGCCCGTGGCGGCCGGGCTCGAAGAAATGCAGCACCACGATTTCTCCACAAAAAAGCACCAGCACACATCAGAAAATTCACCAACACATCATTAGAACGAATGTTCATTCGAAGTGCGAGTACGAACATCCTACTAATACAGTCCAAAACTTTGCCGCTACACGACAGTGAAACGAGGCCTGTTCAAATGTTTCAGTGTGGTCGCAGTGCGGACACCGTGCGTAACGCACAACGCTGAATCTCGCCAGACGGTCACACGTCGGGAGAACTTCCCAGCCACGTAACCATCCGAAATCCCGAATACGAGCCGGAAGTGCCGCCGAAGTCAGCTGATGCCATCGGACACCACGTGACCTGCCTATCTTGCGGTTGTCTATTCGGGATATTGCCAATTTTTCGCACACCTCACTTGCCGTACTTTCCCTGAAACTTGAGCTGGGCAAGGAATGCTGGAGATTTTGCGTTTTTCTATAACATACGCGTAAAATGGCGGCGGCTGCTCAGGAGGACCAGCGATGTGTACGTAATAAAATAACGAACCGGAGGTTCTCAAAACGTACTGCAGGAGCGCCTTCCCTTGTTCCCTTGGTACTCTTCTGAGTCTACAAGGTCGATCACTGCACGTACCGCCAACGCCACACATATTTTGCGAGCAAGGTAGAATGAAACCACAAATTGACATGGGCAGCCTCAGCAGCACTGGTGACACTGTTTCTGTCTTGCCCGCCCAGGAGAACGATCCAAACTTCGTGGCGAACTGTCGGGTGAAATGGCGCGGTGGTTTTGCTACGTGTGCTACATAAAAAACTGGGGGCGTGAGACATATATGGTTCGCAGTAAGCTTCTTGGCACGCATGCAATGGTATCGACTGCGCGGCCTCCAAGGACATTTTATTGCTCCCAAATGGGCGGTATAAACAGAGAAACGACAAAAACATCCCCCTCGTGAGGGGCACGGTCAAATGCAGAGCATTTTCGGGGGGCGCACATTGACAGCGAGAGTGAACGCCGAGGACTGCCCCATCACGGCACGACCGCGCCACGACCACGTCACGACTACGTCACGATCACGCCACAACTGTTGTTGCTTCCGCGCCAAACTACGACGCATGCGCGCCCCACCTGTTTCTGAACGCGATCCGAGCACGCAGAGAACACGCGAGGAGGAGTGGGGGAGAGGGCGCACCTGGAACGGCTGTTGCGGACGCCGAGGCACGCTAACGCCGGGTGACATCGTGAGGTAAAGAAATGCTCTGCATTTAAAAGCGCCGCAGAGACGGACGATTTAATTACATAGCTCCCCTCTGCGAGGGAAAGCCGGAACGTTTCTACAACGTCAAGTCGCTGCTCCGCAGTCTCGAGGAGCTGCTTCCCCATACTACGCGCTACTTCACCCGAGGAATTAAAAATCACACCAAGTACTCGAACACCCATCACCCATTTTACGTCGCCCGCCAAGCCAGACGCCAATGTGCCGAAACGCACCGCCATACTTTTTTCCTTTTCAATCGAGCTCCACACAGCTCATCGTACTCATGAAATAGCAACATAAACGCTTGGTAGCTGTCCTAGTTGGAATGAACAGGGACACGTCGTCCGCATACGTGGACCGGACAGTTTATCTTGGCCTATGCGTGGCATCTGAAAGCCGCGGATGGCAGTGCTTGCATCAGCACCGACGGCAGCAGCGGGTCGAGACAAATGATAAAAAGCAAAGGTGACAAGGGGCAGCCCAGCCTTATCGCACGGGCGACAGAGAACGGACTACTTAAAAGCCCGTTGACAAGAATTTGAACTCTCACGTCGTCTGAGTACAACAGCTTGAGCATAGCTAAAAAGTCTGGCGGAAAGCCATATTGGCGCAAAATTCCAAGCAAGCATCGGTGTTCTACTGTGTCGAAAGCTTTCGCTTGATCGAGACAGATGAAGCACCCAGAAGCGCTAATCTTCTAATCTTTGTCGCGTAACTGAACAAATCGCGCGTCATTGGCATGGACGAGAAAATAGTGCAACCTCGCACACTGCACGTTCATGCTTGGCTTATAATATCTGGCTAAACGGTACTGGTGCGTCTGGCCAAAATGGATACTACAATCTTGCAGTCAGTGTTCAGTAGTGTAATCAGTCGATACGCCTGGGGCTGCCTACTATCCCTGCCTGGTTTTGCGATCAAGATGACACGGCCTTCACGGAAAGAGTCACGTCGCTCTCCGCGCTGAAGAAAGCAGTTCACCATGTCTATGAGGGCAACGCGAATGGCCGGAAAAAACGTCTTGTAAAATCTAGCAGGGATACCGTCAGGTGCAGGTGCCATGCACCGTTCAATTTTTTAACACATGCACTCAACTCGTCGGCATCCACAGGGGCACACAGCGACTCCAACAGGTGATCTGGCACGCATGGCAGCCCCCAACAAAATGCGCTAAGCTTGTTCTCTAGTTACTCTGCATCCCAAAACACGCTCTCAGTCGAGAAAAGGGTTGCGAAATGTTCCACGAATACTTTGGCTATATCTTCAGCCCTCGTGCTAACCGACCCATCAGCGAGTGAAACTTCTGGAACATTGGCTAACCCAACCTCGTCAGGGGAGCCAGCTCTAGTATGCCGGAGTACGGAGGGGTCCAAGAAAAGCCTGCCGAAAGTCTGGAACTTCGAAAAGCGCACCACTAACAAGAGTAGTCCCAACAGACACATGTGCTGCGGCATTGTCCTAGTCATTTGTGTCTTCCTGGAGACATGGCTTGCGCCCTTTCTTAGAAGTCATATTTCGCCAACTCTTAAGATTTTCCCTAAAGCACTCTCAGATTTCACGCAATAGAAATAAAGTTTTTTCATTCACACGAAATTTCAAAGCCAACAATCAGCCCCGTTCCTGAGATTACTTCCAACCTGGTATCCCTCTCACGCGAACTCCATTTGCTTGGAGGTTTGAAAAGAACCAGAGGCTTTCTATTTGTTGAGGGCGGAAGCGTACTTTGATCTACACTTTTCATTTTTTTATAGACGAAGCGACAGCGGGCACCCTTGTTGTCTGTTGGCAAGCTTCACTGCTGCCAAGGACTGTCCAGGGAGCACTGACCTCACCGTGCGCTTTGTACGAATACGGCTTTTGTGGCGGAAAAAAAAGTCTAGCTGGTGGCCTTCAGGTAACCTGAGAGGGGGAATACGCCGTGTAAATGGTCACTGCCCTAACTGTCACTCTCATCAATTTTTTAAGCTTAGCTTTATATGCCTCAATGATGGCGAGCGTCCCGCCACCATAACTCACTCCAGAAAAGCCAACTGTACGCATGCGGAGTGCACACGGTGGTGATGATAAAACTAGAAAAAAAAAACTTCCGGTGGTCGAAATCGAACCATGGTCCACGGTGTTATGAAGCCATCGTCTTTCCGATTGCACCATTCCAACATTTTTTTATTGCCAGGCTTGCACTTTACAACATAATACATGCAGGGTTCCACGTATGAATGACACCAAACTGGAAAAAACGCCACCAAACCGACCAGAGCTGGCGTTTTCATTTAAAAGGTTTTTAACGCTGCCAGTGGCTGGACACTTGAAAGCCATTCGGGCAGGCATTCATGCAATTTCAGTTCTTCTATATACCTTGAAATATATTCACCGAAATACACCCGCGACGACGGAGCGTCTACATCGCTGTAGACATAAGCCGAGCGTGCTCGGAAAATACTCTGGAGGCCCAACAACATTATCATGTCCAATGGTATACCATCATCGTCATCAACTGCCAGGTGACGAATTCCGTGTGGGCTCAGGGGGAGCTCTTTGCCCATAGTCCTCTGAAGAATGTCCCAGAAGAAGACACCTTCCCAACAGTGTAAGAAAACATAATCTACTGTTTCGCGCGTTTTACACGGAACAAACAAGCCCCTTTCTGCCATCCATGTCTTTGTTGTAATGTGTTGGTTAGAAGTTTAAAAAAGAAAAACTTCACCCCTGACGGTACTAACATTTTCTTCACGCGCTTAAGAACCTTTTTCCCGGGGCCTCCGGCGTGGAAGGCTCGGTACATAGGAACAGGAAGGATAACGCTACATACATCATTATACAATTCCCTCCGTGTAACAGTACTCAAATACTCTTTTGAAAAACGCACGCTCAGAAACCTCACCGCGTCGACTACTTCCTTTAAACAGCCGTGGAGACCACCACTCATGCGGCCGCTCGTCACAACAAAATTGGGCGAAACACGTCCGAGTCGAAACTGACCGACAGTCTTCAAAAAAGGATCGCGTACATCGCGAAAAGATAAAAACCTGCTAACAAGCTGTCGCATGAACAAGTGGGTCAGCCCTAGCCCACCCTCCTGAACTCGCCTGAAAAGATTTGTTCGGCTACTTCTCTCCCAACTTGAGTCCCAAACAAATACCGCGAACACGTGGTGAAGTTTCTGCACATTTACTCGCGAAAAATGTAGAACTTGCATCACGTGCCACCATTTGCTGCCAAGAAATACGTTGCATGCGTTTGCCTTTGCGAACATAGGCAAACCAGAGCCCCTCCAATTGTCAGCCTTCTCGCGCAGCTCTTGAGTTTGCGCACGCCAATGCGGGTCACTGTCTCTATAATACTCCAGTGGAGTGCCCAACTACTTGACGGCATGAGTAACCCAATTGATGTTGACAAAAAACTCTGGGGTTGTTGGCCAATCGCCGTGCCAGAACCCGACACACTTTTCTCAGTTCACCAGGCTTCCTGTGACGACGCCAAACCATTTCACGATTTCGACTACGTGAACGACACTTTCCTTGTGACAAAACACCGAGACATCGTCCGCATAGGCGAGAAGTTTCACTTCACACTTATGTAAACGAAAACTTCGAATCTGATCGTTCTTTATAATAGTTAAACACAAGATTTCAATGTGTATGCAAAAAAGGAATGGGCTGAGTGGGCAGCCCTGGCGTACCAAACGTTGTACTGTAATGGGCGCTATAACCTATAAATGATTGCATATTTGATTTTGTTGTCAATCAAGCGCTTTTATTATTTTTGTGGATGAGTGCTTTTGTCTGGGTGCACTCTCTATCATGGAAGTTCAAAATAACTCACAGAGGAGCGTTTAACGATTGTAGATAGTTTGCTGAATATAGCATGTGTTCTGCCTGTTCCGTCTATCGGCCTATTTACCTCAAGTGCCTATTACAAATAGGCACTGCGCATTAGCAAAGAGCCTATTGCACTCTCACTTCGCAACAGTGCCCATTCATCTCCATGATGGATTATCATGGAGGTACGTGCTGCTTGTTGCGCCCGTGTAAGCATACATGCCGATTTCATTTTGTCATTTCTTAACATTATAAAAAAGGCTCTTGCAAGCCTACGTACGCACCTAAGTAAATTTGTACAAAATAGACAGCATCACTAGACACTCTCAGAATGTTGTATTTGCGTTTGTATCATCTTGTGGAAGTGCGTCTGGTAGCCCGTCACCTGCGTAAATATTGAGTAAGATCCTAATCGACATCGCCCTCATATTTGTTCTGCTAGAAGCATTCGGGCTCTGGCCGTGAAACTCTTATGTTCATGATTGCTTGATTGATGAAGATGGATTGATGATCCCCACCCGGATGAAGAGCTCCAGAGGTAAACTATTGAGAGGGTCGATACACCCGTCTGCAGAGTGTAGCGCACCCTTAGGACACTCAACCAGAAAACTACGGGGCAAGTATACGTGCCTCAATGCGGGGAGGTAGTGAAGGTAGGGAAGCCTTATCAAAGCGTGAAAAGAGCGCCCTGGCGAATCGATGTGACGGGTAGGTGAGAAGCCAAGAGCTTCTTATCATGGCACATCACCCACCGCAGGAGAGAGTTGTACGATCACGGGAAAAAGGCAACACGTACAGTGGCTTTACCTCTTGAGCACCCTTAAGATTACTTATCTGTAGCAAGCCCGTAGACTTCTGGACGCGTCTACAATGCGCGGTCCTATGCCACTCAATAACGTGAGTGAGAAGTGCTCACCAGGGTACCTGCCTCACCAAAAGAGTAACGTAGTTGGGCAGGTGATGCTAAGTGACAGTGCGTGAGGAGTAATACTTAGTTTTCATGGACGCTTCATGCATTGAGGGCACTGAGCACGAAGCGCGGAGTAAGATGGCTCAATGAATTGTGACAGTGCGTGTGTTCGGGTAGGTGTATGCCTTAGCCTAGCTGTTTTGGCTAAAACATTGCACGGGTTTGTAAAGTGAACGCAGCAAAAGATTCAAGCATTTCTGCTGAGGTTCATATTGTCGTCGAGGAGCAAGGTTCAAAAGGCCACTGTATTCCATTGGAAAGTAGGGTAGCAACTCGCCATGGAAGGAGTAACGGCCGTAAACAAAAGGCAGCATCTTAACCAGGCTAAAGAATCGTCTCCAATGCTCAACTGGGGGAAGGGGAATTAAGAAAAACTGGAAAGCAGAGAAAGAAAAGTGAAAGATATGAACATTGCGTAGAAAGCGGACTCCTGTTAAGGCACTCCACGGTTGCACTCACTGACTATCACAATATGTTTAGGATACACTCCTCGATGCGCATAAAGTTCCTAACTCCCGGGGGCATAAAAGCGCCTTGAACAGCTTGTGCACGGATGAAAGCGAAGGCTAGTGTCCTAGAATTTTATCAGACAGCAGCCGCCCAGAACCTAGGCTCAATACAAATGACGGGAGTGGCATATTTCTGGTTAAAGGTTGTGGTAATCGAAGGAGTGAATGATCCCTGCCGAAAAAATGGCAAAAACGATTTCACTTCATCGCGGGCAAATAATTACAAGAAGACCTGAGGGTGCGGGTCATAGAAAGTGACACTTGCACTCCTTCATGTTCTGATAGTTCACTTTGACATTTTTTTCCCTTCCGAGCAGGTATGCAGACCCCTTGCAGCGGTCGTTCTGGACAATGGAGGGGTTAAATATCCGCTCTCTGGCAAGCTGACAGGGCAGCAGTGTCCTCTCCTCACTTTCTGTTCCGACAATGCCACAGTGAGTGGAACTTGAGCATGCCCAATACACAATTTGTTAGAATAATAAAAATATAGCAGAGATGAATGTGAGAGGGACAGAACGCATACTTTAAAACTGAATACGTCAGCCCTTTAGCAGCCGGGCTGTTTAAGTGAGGTTGCTGAACGAAGTCATTTGGCAAAGCGAAAACCAAGCGTGACAGCCATATTACATGGTTTATACACTAAATGGAGTAAATACGATTTCAAACCAAACGAAAGAGTCGCAGTACAAATGATCACGAAACTCGCCATGACGATGCGTACCGAGGTGCCACGTTCACCAAAATACATTATCAGTTTCCAATGCCAGCATTGTGCAGCGATCGCACTGTGTACAATGCAGCTGTCTCACCCATTTTGATTTCACCAATTGGCTACGATGTCCTTTCGCACATACGCATCAAGCATTGGTCAGGAAAGGTGGCCACAAACCAACAGTTTCAGATAAGCTGGCGTCATGATACTGATACTCCAGTTCTGTTTCAATACGCTGGAATAGAATATTGCTTTAGTTAGCCTCTTACCTCAACGTGCTGAAGGGCAATTTCCCCGATAGCGCGGAACAATTTGCCGTCACATATTGATTCACTATCAGATAACCGGTCTGTATAAATGTTGGCGTACGGACAGACCTTGTTATACTAAGGTGGGTGTGCCTCTGGCAGCCGGAATCCATGAAGGCAACAAGCCTAGAGACTTGGCGTCTAGGAATAGAAAAAAAAGCTTTAAAGGTAAATTTGAGTTGATAACAACCGTAATTTCATGAGATAAAAGATTTAAATTGTTTTTAAACCTGGTATTGCTTTCAATTCTGTTAAAATTAATGAACAATCATTCCGACACAAAAACAGGCATTGCAGGTTAGAAAACAGGGAACAGCAGACCAGTAAAGTGCCGAATATGTAAAGCTACCTAACCTTTACTACAACATAGAGTAAAATTAACGCACATAGTATCTGCTAAACAGAATAAAACTCAATATGCGGTGCAGTATAATACTCAATATAAACCACAAATGAAGGACGGCGATGTAGCTCGTGAACATACGTTTCGGAGTATGTGGCCTGGCCATGCTGTATTTCTGAGAAGACCAACCAAAGGGTATGAAAAGCAACCAGATCAATCATCTTTCTCAGCACATTAACACATACATTTTGAGCTGTACTCCATGGCACATTGAACTGAACTTTAAATGCCTCGTTACCTAATAACCTAATACACAAAATGCGTGAGGTTTCTAGGAGAGGACAACAACAAGAGGCCGCGTTAAACCTTACTGATTCAGTCACAGTATCTGGCTTGGCCGACACGGAGTCTACAAGGGGTTACTGCCGGCCGACTTTCACCTGTCAATTTTGTTCCTTTTGTCTTGTTGCTGCACGTAGCCCCAGGAGAAACAAACGTTCACGTATTTTGAAAAAACTATGAAAAAACTTTTACCCCAACCCCAAAAATACTAGATCAAATACGTAACATTATATGAAAACAATGTATCTTCCCATATGGCACTAAATAATATGGCTCGTTGAGCTGCACGTTTGGCGTGTTTGTATGGTCTGGTGTAACTTGGCTAGCTAAGTGGTTAGTGACTTTGGAAAATAAATATGAAATGTTTTATAGTACTATTTTATCACTTCATTTCTTTCGGCGATATGCTCTTGTTTCTTTAGCACCATTGAAGTAAATATCCACTGGATCACATTCCTGCAAAAATTTGAAGTTTTAGGAGTGAAGCCCCTTTGGGGCTCGGGCTGTTGGGGTCTGATGTCATCGTCGTAACCATCGTTTTATGTAGTCAGGGCACTAAAACAACAAGACAGTCGTTTACGCCCAGCGCTAGAAGGTGACGCGTACACAAAACACCGGGACACTCGTTTGCGCCTCTTACTGAGATGCTTCATAACGCGTACTAAGAAAACACGAGGCCCTTGTTTGCGACTTGCGCTAGTACGCTTCGTGCTTCAAAAAAAGGAAACTTTTGAAGCAAAGCTGTATACCTGTACCTCCCACTGGTTTCAACTCTGCTGACAAAAATTCCAAGACTCCAAGAATGCACTTATACACTGCATGCTTCGCCGTTCCCCAGGTCTCACGTTAGTGGAGATTGCCTGGGATTTTCGTTTCACGTATTCGCTTGGTACTAAGTAGGGATAACGGCAATCACTCTCAGCTAGCTTCAAAATATGACCGCCAGAGCTTCCGTTCCCTAAATTTAGTAAGTAACCAGAGGGTTTCAATACTAATTTTCAAGAATATAAACCAGTTATATAAAGCAGATGTATAAACCAGATGTTTATATATAAATATAAACCAGAATGTTAATTGGCCCTTGAAGCAAACCACTCCACTGAGACCAGCAAGATGTACATTTCCTCAGTAAGTCTAGATTGCGGTGATAGTTGTAATATTGCTAAAACATCGCAGCCGTGGTACCGTACATACTTGCTCACGCTCTTGGGAAAAGGACCTTAACCTAGTCAGAAATTTATTTGGGGAAACAACCATATGACAGAGCACAGTTGCGCTGGTATTTTCTCCGTCGACACACTAATGGTCTCGCCTCGTCGTTAGGACGATAAGCGTCGGAGCCGGCTGCGTATACCTAATGAAGAGACGTTTTCGACGTTAGTGGGGCATGGGCGGACGCATTACGTGCGCGTGAAGCAAACAACTCTCTAGCGCTCTTTTTCGTGGGTTCCAAATCTCGGGGTTCGCGAAACGCTCTCCATTAGCGCACAGTAGAGGCGCTGCGTGGGGCCAATGAAATCTCTTGTTCAGCCGCTGGGATACGCAACAGCGTCGTAAATGCAGAGAATGGAGAGAGAGAATGGAGGGGGGAACCTTTGATACAACAATCGCTGTTTCGGCGGACACAGAGCGAACGACCTTCATTTTTCTTCGTTATTGTGAGCACAAAATATTCGTTTCAGAAAGTGTATATGCATAGCCTCTAATTTCATTGAGAACCTTGCAACCACACTCATTTGAGCCATCAGTACACAAGAGTAGCTTTTGAGGCGGACCCCCGTAAGTAAAATTGGGCTTGAAACCAAGAAACCTAAAATTGGAAGCTCTTTTTTTCTAAAATGTACCAACGTACTTTGTCAAGCGCTCAGTGATGTTTGGCGCTTTAAACAATAAAAGTACTTTTTTTTAGTGGGGTCATGCTGAAATCTTTGTATAGCGAAACTTTGCAAAATGAGAACATTAATCACCGTAACTATAGAAATGGGTAATTATGTGTAATTATGGGTAATTATACTATGCTTCCACGTGACATAACACAAAAAAACATAAATTAAGGTTCAGTTCTCTATAATATCCTATTATATTGCTCACACTTTCCAGCTTGTCTTGCCACAGGAAGCAAGTATGAATATCGTTTGTTACAGGGCAGCTGTTCATAGTAGGCCTCGGCCGCATTAGGGCCACCGACGCCAGATCGCGGGGATACTTGCGTCACTTGATGCGTCGCTACATAAGATACAACAGGTTGCGATGCTAGGTTGGGACGGGGAGAACGGTAAGTATGTCGTCACTCGGTTGGAATAGGAATGGAAATAGTCGCCACAGGTTCCGAGGTCCTGAACGAGGGATCGTTGGAATACTATCGCGCGTGGACCGTAGAAGCAGTTGCGATGGTTACTTTAAGAGATTAATCACCAACGGAGTTACACGACCGATGACATGCTTGTGACTGATACATCAGATACTTTCGCAGTTATTTTAAGATATAGCAGGCTCGAATGCACAGTCGACAGAACCCGGCAGTGCAGCACCGAGAAACATGGGCCTAACGCCGCCGTTGACAAGCAAAGGGAGTGAAGCAGTTCGACAATGCAACTAGTGTTTTAGTGTTCTAATGACGTAATATAACAGCAAGAAGGTCTCATTTTTCCAGTAACAGTATTTCACCGCCATTATTAGGTAGCAACTTTTCATCCAAATATTTCGTATGCTATACAAACGAGAGCATATGTCAATCTGGTCATTTTACTATTTTCTGAAAACGCATGCACATTCACTAATTTGACACTTTGAAGTCGTGTCAGCAAACAAAAAATTAACTATTTCCTGTGATTGCCAGTGCCGGAAGCATAAAGGTTATCCTTTCTCGAAACCGGAAAACCTGCCACACACAATTTTCTGGACTTGTGACTGAATAACAAACATCAATTAACCCGCATTCTTTTGAGATTTGTACAAAATGTTCGCATTCTGACATTTCTTTGAGTTTTGGGTCAAGATATCAAACTTCGAAATTTGTCAGAGCTTCGTGCATTGCGTAATGGTACTTTTGTAATTTTTATCAACTGTATTAAGATTGTTCGGCGATCAGAACAAAAATGAAATAAAACAATAAGCCTAGGTAAAATGACATCATCCACTTTAAACAAGTTAACAATCGACAGAATTCGCAACAGAACATTTGCTTGTTCTCAAATCATTGTACGAAATGAAACGCTAGTACTATTCCTAGAATTCACAATTTATCAACTCATGCTTTATTCTCGCAAACGAAATGATAATAGCTTGTATATTCTGCACGAACGCACATTGCCTTTCTTAAAAATACTTTTTCACGGAATTGCGTACACTTCCGCTGCGTGCATACAAGCCATACGTATGTAGGATTATTCAGCTATATTTGTTTACGACGGACTCTTTGGTAATTGTCGTTTTGTGGTCACAGAAATACCATACGCGCTGGATGGTTATTTTATTTGTCCATTCTTTGAAATCTGCGCTGCTGTTCTGTATTGTGAATCTTGTTCTGGCCTTGCATTGAATGTTTGTATTTGTATTGTATTTGTATAGTAGTATTTCGTAGTATTCAGTATAGTAGTATAGTATAGTAGTAGTATAGTATTTGTATATTTGTATAGTATTGGTATTGTTTGGTTAGTTGTTTTTTATGATATTATGTTCATTTTAGTGATTTGCCTGGGGTGGTGCACCTTTTGAAACTATCGTGATTATGAATTATTGGTGGGCATGAACATTGCATGTTAAAAATGCTAGTACAACAGTCTGTGTTTGGGAGTGTTAGTTCTTTTTTTAAATTTTCTGTAGCAGAAAGCCTGCATGACTGCGTATTTTTTTCTTTCTGGACCCAGGACTAGCCATTGGCTACGGGTCCAAACAGTCTGATGATCCTTTGTATTGTATGATTAGAAAAATAAAAGAAAAATGAACTGAAATGAATTTGGTATTCTATTGTAGAAGTGTAAAGTACAAACGTACACGAAGTACTGTGAAGGACGACAGGGACAAGCACTACTCCACCAAAGAAATTGCGTGTCTGGCATCTTAAACTATGCACGCATCCAATGACTTCAAACGCCCGCACCTTGCTTTCGCTATCTTCGTTGGTTGTGTTTTGTGGCGCCAGCTGTTACAAAATTGTCATTTGTTGCTTATTGTCAAACTTTGTACATCAGGGAACGAGCTGTGTTGTAAATGTCATGTGCTTACAGGAAACATAGTAGCATGGGCTGTAACATGTAGCTATACACTGATGTGCACATACGTCCCTATACATTTTAGCTTTTATACCAATAAATCTTAGCTGGAAATAACACTTGTCCCTGCGTCCTTTGTTTTGCGCTTTAATCGTCCAGTGCTATATGTGTGCAATTCTTATATACCCAAACACAAATTTTGCTCTATCACAGAAAAAATTGGGGCAGCCTAACAGCTTCGCAATAGTGGCGCGAAGAGTGGGCAAACAGCGAGGCTGGCGGACTAATCTAGCCTATTCTCAGTTCGGCTAAGTTTATGTGTCGTTATTCTTGAAGACTGGGACACGTTTTCTGCATGGGTATGCTTCAAGGGCCGGTCAAGTTTTATGATTGGTGTCGTCGTTCGCCCTCCAAGGCGCAGTGAAAACTCGGTCATGAAGGTATGCACAATGTGTTATTTTGCGTGAAAGGTGGGTTTGTAGCACCGATGATGCGTCTGGGTGTACGCACGCTTTTTCTCGTTAACGCAAGCTTGTAACTACAACTCGCTGACGTTTCCCCGCCGCTTTACAGAAGTGATATTCGAGATTAAACCGAGGTCGCCGTAACCGTTCTCAAGTAGCGGTGCGGCTGCTTTCACGCCATGCTTCCTCTTCTTCGGGACTAACCTCCTCTGTTCTGTCCTCTGTTCTTCTGTTGCCCGATCTCTCTCTTCGTCGGAGACTCGGCTGTCCTGTCGCCGCGGCGGTGGAACCGAGCTGTTGTTATACCCCCGTGGGGACGTAATAGCTCAGCTCCACTTCCCAGCATGCGCGGCTTCCGTACGGCACGGTGAGGCAAAGCTACGGTGAAGCAGAGCCGGCACACGTGATGACGTCATCACTGGGCGAGGTTTTCTGCGCGCGTTCGCCCAACCAACGCTTAAACAACATCGCCGTAAAATTCAGCGTTCCCATCAGAAACAGTTAAACAGCTCCTACGTCATCCGTCCTTGAAGCGTTCTTCAACGCAAGAATGAAGTCTCCACACCAATACACCAGGAATAAAGATAAAGAGCAGAATAACGCAAACAAGTAAGTGAGAACGCAGGCAGCGAAATCCACCATCTCGGTCAGCTTTACCTATAAAAAGCGGCAGGAACGACAAGCAGTGCAATTCTATCGCAAACGGAAGACATTCTTTCGAAAGAGCAAAACTTAAGCACAGAAAAACAAAGCCCTTCGAAAACACGAGTGGCAAGCAAAGTGTCTCAAGCATTCAACTGCCAAAGAGGCTGCAGCAATTACGCACTCTATGGGCACTTTAGATAAAACCACAACAAATACTAAATGGAAACAGGAAGATGTATCTGATCGACTACAAAACCACCCCGTGCCGCTGTGTGCTAATAGAAACTACGGTTTCAGCAGTACTTCCTGGCACGAGAGAAACAGTGAAACTTAATCCGCAGTGTTCTAAGGTCTCTTGAAGTTATACTCCACACTAGGTAAGGTCGAGATACGTAACAAGTTTAGGCAGCGCCTCTGAACATTTCGGGTGTTTTCTTAATCTGATAACAGCTCTCGCAACAGGGTTTAGTTAGGGTCAGTGATCTGAATTGCTGGCAACATATGAAACATTTTGAAGCCATGAAACGGCAGCATCGATATATTCCGGAGAGCGTATAAAGCCATAACCATTTTTATAACGAAATTCACTAAATATTCGTTTTATGCAATCTTGGCCCTCAGTTTTTTTTTTATTTCTAGAAGCCGCTGTCTACTTTTCGTGTATAGTGGACATACTGTTAATGCAGCAACTAGAAAACCCATTTCGTTTACAAATACCAACCCATGAGAAAGCGTAGGGATGTTCAAATTCACCATAGAGCCGGAGCTCGGCGAGCGACCAAATTTGTTGGGTTCAATCATGCCAGCGGCCGCAATTTTTTCCCGAAGAGGTGGGTTCTGGGGGATAACAACCGCAGAAGTCAAGATGAGAACAATGATTCTTTGAATGCGGAAATCCTCATTCCCTAAGGGGCCTTTTTGTCGACACAAAAAACTGTCGGAGGCAATCTGGGGATTTCCAAATGTCTCGTTTTTGGAGAAAAAAAACCTGGATGTCAGGTTTGAGGTTTCTCTTTGAATTAATGTACTCCTCAGCTGAAGTGCGCGGTAATCTCGGAAGCCATGGTGTAGTTTCAGAAAATGGCGTAGTAAAATGTCTGCACCGTAGCAGGGCCACTATTTCTGCATAAATTTTTCATTGTTCTTTCCCCAGAAAAAGCTTACGTAGCCATGGTTTGTCGTCAGGTTCTTTGCAATACCAATCTGATAAAAATCATTCTAAGCTACAGAAATGTTTCATATATTCAACAATTAGAGTAAAAAAGTTTACGGAGTGATGGTTCCAGAAAAGCATGGGGCTTTTTTAATTCAAAAGAGGTTATTACATCGGGAAATTCTTACACCGAGACACTATCATACAATGTTGAGGTTAGGCGTAGAGGTCAAAACCAAAAATTATTGAGTGCTGTCCAGGCGTTGATGGTTGGCCTCCTCTAGTCCGGAAAGCCCTGGTCCGCGCTAGCTGTCCTGGCCCTTTCCACCAGGCTCCCCTGGACTGAGAGGTCGGAGCTGGCCAACTGGTCCGCCCACTGCTCGTACGTTGGGTGAGGATTTGGGGTAAGGGATGGGGTTTTCTGACACTGACAGTTGATGTGGTGGCGGGAAGCGTCGTGGTTAGGGGCGGTAATTGGCGAGGATGTCTCTGTATGAAGTAAGAGTAGCGTGCTTGAGAGAGCGAAGGGGTTGCGTGACTTCGCCTTCTTGAGAAACGGCCCGGTAGGTATGAACGCGGGCAGCAACGTTTGCCACCTCGTTTCCCTCGAAGGACTCGTGTCCGGGGTCAACATTATTTTTATTTCCGGTAGCTGGCACGCACTTCGCAGAATTTTTAAGGCCGCGGCTGTTATGGGATATAGCAAGAGGTTCACACATTTAACGCTGTCCAGGAGTGACTCTGCAGCCCCTGTCTTGTGTTAACTGTGTTGAAGCCACACACGTACATGCATTTGTGAGCAGGAAATTTTCATCTTAAAATATGCCTGGGCGGATCCCCTACCAATACCATCTCCGTGTGAATGGACGGCAATACCCATAATCATAGCCCGACCCCCGCCTTGAAAATCCGATGGTTCGTTGAGTTGAGTTAAAGACATGGATTATGTGGTACCTAGACAAAAGAATCAAAACTAGGTTGCAGCTATATTCTTCTGTCAGAGCGTACGGTGGAAGGGAGTATGGAAAGATGGATGCGGCGCTTGCGCTCTCCGAGACTTTCGGTAAAGGGGCGGCAGTCAGTGGCGTTGAAGGACGCGCATTTCTGTTTTCTTAGGCGCCGAGCTTAAGACTAGCTTCTTGGGCCGGCGTAGAATGTGTAATGTTGATTTTAGGTAACAAATAGGAATACCGATGCACAGGAAAGGCGATGGGCAAACAGACATTAATATTGGGCCAGCATTCAGGAGTAAGGGATTTGTGCTTGTGCTTGGATTGTCATCAATACTTGGACCCTATTTATTGTATTAATCAATTGAATTGATGCAACCGTTCAGCGAATATTATTGGCTGTATGCCTCCTAGCTTGGCGAAAAAAAGCAGCTTTGCACGCGTGACAAAAAATGACTGATAATTTTCCGTATAGATTCTTATACAACGGAATAGTCGCCATAGTAGTGACGGCCCTCGGTAAAGCGCTGAAATTATTTGCAAGTGAGAGACCCCACAAGTTATGTGGAATATTTCAAAACTATTCTTGTTCCCTCTAAAACAAAAAAAACTTTGCAATGTAATTAGCCCAGAAACTATGAACCAAAATTGTCATGACAAAGTTGTGCAAAAACCGCAAGGCTAAGTCCTGGACTGCTTTATCCTGTAGTATACAAACTGTGAAAAAGCCTACGAAGACAACGGTTTAGTGTTCTAAATAAACTTTGGCGGTGGTATAAACTAGGTGAGTCTACAAGCAACTCCAAAACTGATGGGCTTGTTAATAAAATTAGGGGTGGGGAAATCAAGCAGACGGGAACAACAGAAACCCAGGGTGATAAGATAACAGACAGAATCGGTACAAGTAGAAGAACATTTGCACCGTTCAATTACTTCTTCATTATCTCCAGGGGCGCACTGGAGATACCGGATTTTGCACATGTCATGATAAATGAAAGAGAACAGGTCAGAGAAAATGTAACGGGTCACTATTATGTAAATTCTATATCAGCCGACAGCAAGAGACCAATTACCTTGCCAGATCCATAGGGACACCGCCGAAAGAATGCACTTGTCGTCCTGAGGGCTTCATTGTATTTATTCCGCCCACTGTAGCCGCTGACTGTGATGGTAAGGGTAAAATGAGCGCAGAGGTCACTTGGTGCTGCAGAGGCCGCCACATGAACGGCTATTTTTATTTCATCAACTTTTTCAATTAGTCGCATGCGCCGCTTGTACATATTAGCGTGGATAAATGTATTTTTATGCTGGTAGCGTGTCGTTTAAACATTGGCCGTTCTGCCTCGAAAAATAGTGCGAACCGCCGCAAATGACAAATGATGTCAGCAGCCGCTGAGGAAATGAAATGCTTCCGGTGCAGCCGGTCAAAAATACGTTGCTTATATTGCCCAAGAATACCTAATTTGTTGCTTAGACTATTCAAATGTGCGCTAAATATCCGTTCTTAGAAGCCTACCGCTATTCAATGCTTCCCGAGGAAGCTTTTCAAGCGATGCTTAGAAGTACCGGGCATGAACAGAACGAAGTGGCATTGTTTGATTTGATTTGATTTTTATTTCTTTGCAAAACCAAGGAGAGGAGGCGGACGTGGCCTGAGAGAGACCTCAGCCACCCGATTTACAGTGCACGTAATAGCCGGGCTATTCAAAAATTTAAGCATAATAGCACAATCATGATAGAAAAATATCACCAACCAAAGTAATTACTACATTTCCTACGTATTATGCGAAGCATAGGTGTAAAATTCACAGAAGGATCACAGTGTACACCCAAACGCAGTAATTCGTACACATTAACTTTCATAAATTACACTACTACGTCACAATTACGTATTAATGTATTTTAGTTTGTAATTATTCCTAATTTCTACCTTTAGGGGCACATGTAGACATATACTTCAAACACTTAATTATATATCAGTATTGCAAGCGTTTTGCTTAGGTAACATTTCTTTGACTTGTTTTTTGAACGTGGGTTCACTGGCGTCGAAATTTAATTTTTCTCCAAATTTATTTAATTTCTTCGCTAAAGAAGTCGACGAGTGCGAAGGGGTTGCTAAAAAACTTTAGCATGCGCCGTGTCGTGTGGATAAACGTCACTTCGAGGCTATGGGAACAGTGGGGATACAAAATGGACAGACGAGCTAGTTGGTTCGCAATTTCCATGAGTGAAACTTAAGCGCAAACGTTTTTCACAGGGACGAGAAAGGGAACGACACAGGCGCTTACTATCAACTGAAAGTTTTTCAACTACCAACTGAAAGTTTTGCGCTTAAGTTTTACTCATGGAAAGTGGAGATACAATTTTCTTTCAAGAAATTTAGCGCTACGACCACAATGGTAAAATAATGGAGGCACTGAATATCAGTATTGGTGTTGAGTTGCATTCGCATAATATAATTTATGGTGTATAAAACAGCATTAAGAAACCGGACAGAGAAAAAGAATGTTGTAAAAATCGGGATATCTTACTAATGAGCTTTCCAAATACACTGGGTAGGCCAGAATCTGAGGTTATCTGTGTTAGATGATGTGAAGGAACCCTAATACAGGTTTCAAGTTAACAAAACATTGAAATGCAGCCCAAAACATTCACCACACTCCTAAGCATTTCGTTGAGATTGTGAAGGCTAAATCATGCATAGGCAGGGGAGCGCCTGGAAGCATAGGTCGGCAGGCTCCCATGGGAGTGCACTCAAACCACCCACTCAACACTCACGAGTGCTGAGTGAGCCTCACGATAGGTTTGGTCGGAAAAGTGCTAGCGCGACTGAGTGTGATCGCTCCTCGCGGTGAGCCCCACTCAACACTCACGAGTGTGAGCTCCATTGCCATTCGTGGCTAGTAGCGGTCACTCGTGAGTGGCGTCGGCTTACCGGAACCACGGCTTATTGGTTTCACGAAGGCCACACTATACTTTTGTGAGAACTAACGTCGCTGCTCAGCAAAATATTGAAAGGAATGTTTAATGCAAATTTGAGTGAAAAGTAACTAAAGAGGATGACGGAATGATCCTTGAGAAATATTTGTTGAAGAAATCATGCAAACAAATAAGCGCAATATCAATTATACCTAAATTAGCCATGATATCACCCAGACACAGCCTTTAGAAAAATTGATCTTTCGCATGTTCCAGAAAAATAAATTCTTAAAATGGGATAGAAAAACCATCCTTAATTTGTAATTACAGGAGAAATAGTTTCAGGAAAATTGAGTTTATTTATGATTATGGAGCATACAACGATAATACGAACACTAAAAAACCTGTATTTGATTTCAACTAATCACGTTGTTGTCGTTTCAGTCAATCGTTAGTGCGCCAGAATCTCTCTTTCTACCGTACGACAATAACAACAACACAAAAAAAGTGCATTTGATTTCAACTAATCACGTCGTAGTTGTTTCAGTCAATCGTTAGTTCGCCAGAATCTCTCTTTCTACCGACATCGCCCTGTAGCGAAGCGTCCAGGTGTCTAGTTGTGCGTTTGCGATGTCCGCACACCAAATCTACGTCTAAAAATAACCTAATAAAACGTGTTATTAAATTTGTTAAATTCCGTAGATTTTGCATTGTGATATAATTGACTGTCTTGCTTTATTCAACAATTCGTTATAACAACTTTTAGTTGAGGAATCTGTGGCAGTGAAGTGTTGTTTTTTCGCAATAAATTTGTATAGCGCTCGTTTGTATAAATTTTTTCTTGTGGGACCCGTCACCTGGGTTTTTCAGCAGAACACCCTTTGCGGCAAAGCAAGATTTTGCCAAATCCCGACACATGAGCGTTCCCTTTTTTTGCCGCCGTACGAAAAGGGTCGCCGAAGTTGGGATGCAATCGGCGTCCTTGGGATCTGTAGAGCAACACTTCAGCCACTTATATACTGCTGTGTGTTAACCACTAAAGACATATATACTGTTCAATTACAATTATTCGTCAGCCACAGAGACTGTTTAGAGCTGCTTTTCTGCCCGTAACAATCGTGCATCACGGCTTGCATTAGTATAGACAGATAACGTTTGTCCATCGGTCATGCTTCATAACTGCATTTGAGAATTTCAAAAACGCAGCCCGAGAGCCGTCCATTTGTTCCCCTTCCCAAGGAGAAGATGATTGCCCTGGTAGGTAATTGTAGTTGCTTGCAATGCCTTTAAGACGCATGAGCTCGAGAGCTAGGTGGGACAACGCCGGTGATACAATGACGTTCGAAGTTTAGTTTTGTTCTTAACGCGAAAGTAGTGCGCCGCCCGCTGCGCAAGAAAGACTCCTCAAGTCTGTCTAGACAGCTAGTGGCCTTGGCTGCAGATCATGCTTCAGCTGCAGCGCTTCTGGGGCGCTCAGAGAACCCTCATTGTCGTGCTTGTATTTCTGGCCCTTTTACGTAGTTGCAAGCGTGGAAACTTCGTGGAAACCGTGACACATACCTTACTTGACTGGTGGGCGCGTTGGGCGGTTATGTGTAGCAGTGACAGAGACATACTTCATGCAGTTCCCTGAGTACTAAACGATGACTTATATCGGTCGGGAGTGCTGCGTAGTTTCTGCTGGTATTCGCTGCCCTTTGTACTACGCTGAAAAAGAACTATCCTGCTGTTTGCAGCCTTCAGAAGCTTACAACTGGTAAGACTTGCCATTTTCGAAGAAGATGTTAGTGGGCAAGTTGGCCATAACATAAATGCTTGGCGCGTGGGGCTGCGTTGCGCGTAATGCTTTATTTTGTGTCAGTCAAAGTTTTGAGGAAGGAGAATGCAAATGACGAGCAAAATAGAGGTCATGTTCTCGGGACGTGTGCGTTGATTAATGATCATGATGATACTAGAAGTTCTCTGCGGATGGTGAGTACTGTCGGTTGGCTTGATGAATGAATCATCATAGAAGCGAGATTACCGGTAAGCTTGCAATTTAAAGCGTCAATTTCCCTGAATGGAAACAGGTTGTAACCCGCTCATGGGAAATTATTTTTTCCACAGTAGCTGCGGCAAGCGGATTAGGGAAATAGGACAATTTTTCTGATCGCACATTGTACAGCTTAAGGCGCTTCGTGTTCTGTGATTGCGTGTTTGATTTCCGCCAACACGTATCAACAAGTATCTCTGCAGCACATTACCTACGAGATTTGCCTGCGTGCGTTTTTCTCGCGCGGGGTGATCACGGAGCCCATGGTCAGCACTTCTGAAATGTTCGAAACGTCATCACAGGGCTCTGTATTTCTTCCGGTTTGAAACTGATTACTACGGTCTACAAATAGCTGTCACAAACTCCCGCTCAGCCTTCTTCATATGGAAATAGCTGAAACGTATAGAATGCCATTGACACCGTGAAGTAGAGAAGTTGGGCTTTGAGTGCAACGTCCTTTCGCCAGGTCAAGCTCTTCCTACGGTGCACAGAAGCTTCATCACTGATGTCCAGACATCCGGTCACATTGTGTGCCCTCGTTTGCAGGCTGCTCGTTTTTTAGCAGCACCGCTTCTAGGACGCGAGCGCTACTGCACGAGGATTGAAAGACGATAGCCTCTCTTGCACTAGATAAACCCGAAATTCTGTTGCGTCTGTCTGTCTGTCTGTCTGTCTGTCTGTCTGTCTTCACGAGTAAGCGCCAGTTGTGAGGAGAAGTGAGGAGCGTAAGCGCGAGTCAGTGCCGGTGGTGAGAGCGAAAGGTTAGGACGAGAAGTGATAGTGAACGCGAGTTAGTTCCCAGAAAACATATATTTTTAGTTGGTGTGGGTGAGTGGGCACCAGTTTTGCTGAAGTATGCCTGGGAAGCCTTGATTCCGTTCTGTGCTGCCAACAGAATTCGTAACCTTCCCACTTGTGTCGCTTCGCATTGTGATCCGACTAATCATTTTTGTATGACTTCAATGTGTCCTACACATTGGGCACCTGTTCGGTCCTCCTACTATGTAATTGGAAAATTAACGGTGATGGTAAATTTCGCAGCTTTTTCTCGCGTTCGCTCCTTCTGCTGTGTACCGCCTTGAAAGAGCGCCTCTCGCTTCTGCCGGGTAAAGTCGAAGCTGGAACCAGGATTTTTCGCTCAAGCTGGCGCTATACCACTTCCCCCATGATAGAGGGTTTCGTCCAAAAGCAGCTCTTGTTAGCAAGTCATTTTTCGGTTACGTCCGCCAGACGAGGGATTTTGTACTCAAAGCGCTGTTTAAGGCTTTTGCCTTAACTTGTTTTGCCTTAACTTGTTTCTCGGACACGGTGTCAACAATATTTCTCTTTTTTCTTCCGTGGCTTTGTTCTCCGCAACAGAAATAATTAGGGCTTTATAGTATCACGGTTTA